>NC_031995.1:58542297-58551473 GCF_001879085.1 Nicotiana attenuata | reverse complement strand
ATCAGAGCAAGTCTGTCCTAGGGATTGTCTATGAGCCGTGTCTAGTAGAGAGTCTTGATTATGGATGTGTAGCGCGCACATTTTATAATCAGGAGGCTACATGACATCTAGGGTTGTTACCTTCTCCTGAATCTAGATCGTGCGTAGAGTTGAGTCGTAAGTGTTCATCTTTAATATTCACCTTGTTTTTCTTTCACGATGCCTTCGACTAGGAAGCAAACAATTTAGTAGACGGCTTGATACAGCTGCGGGAGAGGGTACCAGTCAGGTGCCCCAAGCCAGAGCGGGCCAAAGTGAGGCTCAGAGTGAAGATGCCGTCTCATACCTCATCTACTCCGTCTCCTCCAGAGGATATTAGGAGGAACCCAGCACCTCCAGTTCCTCCGTCTGGCACTACAGACCAGGATATGCGGAGTGCTTTGCAGTTATTGACTAGCTTGGTAGCTGCTCACGCTCAGAGGCAGAATACAGGTGCTGCTGATAAACCAGTTAGTACGAGAGTTCGGCAGTAGAGTTGGCTTCTTATCGGCTACGGGATTTAGCGGTTCTCTGGTATGATAGTTGGGAGAGATCCAGGGGTCCGAACGCTCCTCCAGCTGTGTGGAAGGAATTTTCTGAAGCCTTTCTTCGTCACTACTTGCCAGTTGAGATACGACGAGCTAGAGCTGATAAGTTCTTGAACCTTAGACAAGGTAATATGAGTGTGTGAGAGTATACTATGCAGTTTGATTCTTTAGCAAGGTATGCTCCCCATATGGTAGCAGAGATGAGTGATAGGGTGCATCTGTTCGTGAACGGGTTGGGACCACGATCTGATAAATGAGTGCACGACAGCGGTCCTCGGTGGAGGGCATGGATATTTCCCGTGATTCAGGCTTATGCCTAGACCCTAGAGGATCGTAAGCGCCAGCAAAGGGCAGATAGGAGCAGGATAGGGGCCAGCATAAGCGCGGCGAGATTTGCAGGGTATTCTGATGACTTCAGAGGCAATGTCAGGCCCCAGTCTTCGAGGAGTTCGGCGCCATCTGTAGCTAGTGCTCTCCACAATTCCAGAGGCCTCGATATGATCGATTTACCTATCATGTCCAGGTCAGAGTCGACGGGCATCGGCTTCGCAATATCGCAGAGATACTAATCAGACGAGACCCCCTAACACCATGTATGTGATCAGTGCGGTAAGGGCCCACTTTGGACTGTGCCGTCGAGTTCTGATGCGTGCTTATTCTTGCGGAAAACCGTAGCCATATGATACGGGATTGTCCACAGAAGACTGGTGGTTATGGCTCAGCCGACTTGGATTCTGTGTCTGGTTTTCCCATCAATTCGACCTCCAGCACGGGTTTTAGCAGTCGACAGGGTCGAGGTAGAGGTATAGGTGCAGTGCAGAGTTGAGTGGGCCTCAAAATCAACCTATTCTCTAAGGTAGGTCGACAGGATCTCGAAGTCATCTCCAGATGTTTTACAGGTATATTGTCGTGTGTTTTCTTATGAGTATACGCGCTGATTGTATCCAGGGATTACATTATCATATGTTAACACCCTTTGTGGCTAATAAGTTTTGGCATTTGAACCTGACATGATAAGTAAACCCCTTGCAAGGTATCTACTCGATAGGAGATTCTGTGATTCCTAGAAGGGTATATAGAGGTTTTGCACTGTGATTGATTGTAGTCGTAAACCTCGGGCAAATTTATTTGAGTATAGAAATGGTTGATTTTTGATGTGATAATGGGAGAATGGATTGTTGGCCTCATGCTATGCAATGTTCACTGTCGTACGGAAGATGGTTAGGTTTTCATATTCCTGGTGAACCGTTCATTGAATGACGGGAGGCGGAACATTGCTACGCGAAGGTAGGTTTATTTCCATCTTAAGCAAGGAAGATTGATCTCTTAAAAGGTTACATTTTATCATCTCATTCGCCATTAGAGGATTGCGGAGGCGAAGCCGCCTACTCTATAATCAAATCCCGTGGGATCAATAATTCCAGATGTTTTCACAGATGACTCCCAGCCATTCCTCCTAAAAGCAGGTGAGATTGAGTTTTGCATTTCAGTGGCTGCCTGACACTTTCAACCGATCTCTATCCCTCCATACAGAATGGCCCCAGGGATAGAGTCTGCCAATGAGTGAAGGTGCCCAGTTGAAGGACTTACTGGATAATGGGCTTCATTAGGCCTAGCAACTTCACCTTGGTTGCGCCAGTCCTGTATCGATGCGGAAGAAAGACGGCGTCGTTTTACGGATGTCTGTATCGACTAACGACAGTTGAATAAGTTTCACGTAAAGAAACAAGTATCCACTTCCAAGGATTGACGACCTGTTGACCAAACTCCCAGGGGTGCCCAAGTATTCTCCAAGATTGACTTACGTTTCAGGGATATTCATCGATGGGAGGGTCAGAGAGAAGGATATTCCAATATGCCTTCCGGACAAGATATGAGCACTTTGAGTTCTTGGTGATGTCGTTCGGGCTAACAAATGCCCCAGCAGCTTTTATGGATCTCGAGGAATACTGACTATTCAGGCCCATTCTTGATGTGTTCGTAGATCGTATTCATTGATGACTTTTGGTGTATTTCTCGTTCGGCAGGCTGAACATCGGGCCACTTGCGGATAGTATTACAGACGCTTCAGGATCGTAAGTTATATGCTAAGCTCTCCAAATGATGAATTCTGTGCTGAACTCAGAGCATTCCTTGCGCCATGTGTTGAATCTGACGAGGAGTTTAGTATCGACACTAGAAGACTGATGCAGTAAAGAATTGCGACGAGACCTACAACACCATCAGAAGTCCGCCAGCTTCCTGGGGCTAGCAGGATTATTTATAGGCGATTTTGTGAACGGGTTTTTCCTTCTATATCGCACCATTGGACTAAGTTAACACAGAAAGCCTACTAAATTCAGTGGGTCTGACGCCTTATCTGCAACGCAAGTTTTCAGGAGGTTGAGAATTGATTGGACATCCGCCACCAGTTGCCTCACTCTTCCTGAATGGACCAGAAGTTATGTGGTATATTTGTGATGCCATCAAGGTTATAGGTTTGGGGGCTATTGAAAATGCACGTGGAGAAGGTGATTGGCTATGCATTCAAACAACATTGAAGAAGCATGAAAAGTTAATCTAACCCGATGATTTGGAATTGGCTGCAGTAATATATTGCTTTGAAGACTATGGGGCATACTTATACGGCGTCCATGTTGACATCTACACAGATCACAAGAGTTATTACAATACATCTTTCAAGCAGGAAAGAGTTGAATTTAGGGCAGCGAGTGGCTTGAATTACTGAAGACTACGACGTCGAGATATGTTCATCCCGGTTTTAAAAAGCCAAATTGGTTGTGGCAGCGCTTCAGCCGTAAGTCAATGGGAAGCTTAGTACATATTGAGGCAGGTAGGATAGGGGTTGACTTAAAGAGCTTTCATCAGTAGCCAATATGAGAATCAGATTGTTAGCTCTGATGACGGGGTTTATGTACATAATACATCAGAATCATCTTTGGTAGCCAAGGGTAAAGCACGGCAATTGAAGATTCATATCTAGATACGATTGAGAGAGAGCATTCGCAGTGTAAAAATTACGGCTTTTTAGATCGGACAAGGATGGGCACTGAGATTACTAGGGCCGATTATGTGTGCCTAATGTGCCAGGTTGCGAGAGAAGATTATGAATGAGATCTCAATCCCGATTTCCATCCCATCCCGGCTCGACGAAGAGATCATGACATTAAGAGCCAGTATTGGTTGGCGATAACATAAGGAATATTGAAATCTTCGAATAATAGCCCAGGTTCCTAATGTGTCAACAAGTAAAGATCGAACATCAGAAACCCGGTGATCTCAGAATATAGAATTCCGACATAGCCGAAATGGGAGGTGGATTAATATGGACTTCATTATGGGTTACCTCGCATCTTATCATAATAGTGACTCCATCTAGGTGATAGGATCGACTTACAAAATGTGCCCATTTTCTGCCAGTTAAGACAACTTACACGGGCTAAGATTATGCGAGTTGTATATCAAGAGATTGCCTAGGCCTTCATGGTGTACCAATATCTATTATATCAGACCGATGAGCTCAATTTACGTCGTAACTTTTGGAGGTCATTTTCGTGAAGGTAGACACAAGTGAATCTCAGCACCTGCATGTTCATCGACAGAATGTACGGACAGGCTCAACGTACCATTCGACGACTTGAAGATATGCTACGAGACATGTGTTCTAGATTTAACGGAATTGGAGACCATCTTCCACTCATAAATTTGCCAACAATAATAGCACCATCCAGTATTAAAAGGCCGCCAACAGGCACTATACGGTGAGGAGGATGTTAGATCACCAGATTGGGATGGGCTTGAACTCGGTGAAACAGAATTATATGGCTAGATTTGACACCAAGCCATTTGAGAAGGTGAAAGTGATACAGGAGCGATGAGGACGGCCCACAAAGCAGGCAAAAGTCTTATTCTGATGTCCGACGTCATTGATCTGGAGTTTGCAGTTGGTGATTGGGTTGTCCTGAGGATCTCGCCGATGAGGTGCGTAGTTATGCGTTTTGGGAAAAAGGGTAAGCCTGAGTCCACCGGTATATCCTCGTACAAAATTCTTCGATGAATTGGACAGTTGCTTATTGCAGCTATTAGAATTGCCCATAAACCCGAATTGGAATTTGTCATCCAGTATTCCATGTATCTATGCTTGAGGAAAATAGTACTTGGAGACCCTTCTCGAGTTGTCCCTATCAAAGATGTACAAAGTTACAGAAGGATCTATCATATTATGAAGTGCCAGTTGGCTATATAATCGACAAGTCGCAAGCTGAGAACAAAAGATGTAGCCTTCATGTCAAAAGCTATTGTTGGAGAACAAGGAATATGTGAAGAAATGACTCATGGGCTAAGCGGAAAGAAAGTTCTAAATATCCTACCATTCAAAAAAAAACAGGATGCTGGTTTGGAACGCAGGACACTTAGAAGCAGGGGAAACGCTCTATACGTAAGCTAATAACTTGAAAATACTCTTCCTAATTACAAAATGTTGGATATGTAATAAGAGGGTGTATCCATACTCTCCATTTAATGCTAATTGTATGCATAGGCATTCTCTCTCTTTACCAAGTTTGTCACGACCCAAACTGGAGGGCCATGACTAGCACCCGGCCATACTTACCGAGTACCAACATACATTTTATCTAACCTTCTTTATTATCTTTTAGGGCTAACGAGATCAATATAAATGGTAGACATGGGTCATGGACAACCAACAATAAAATATGATGGCATGAACATACATAACATGGGATGACTAGACAATCAAGAAACTATATATAAGGTACGAGCTACCACACTACCATGAGAGACTATACAACAAAAACCAGCCGACAAGGCCTACCAAACTATACATGAGTCGACACCTGTCTATGAGCCTCTAAAGGAACATAAGTGTTGCAACATAGCCGGAACAGGGCCCCGACATACCCATAATATCTATAACAAAAATGCATACCAAGACCAAGGCAAGTCCGAAGAAGGGATCTAGCCAATCACCGCTGAACTGGACAGCCTACTATGGTGGGGGAGCTGCGCCTGCCTGTCTATCAGGACCTGCAGCACGACATGCAGCGTCCACAAATAAAAGGACGTCAGTACGAATAAAGTACCGAGTATGTACGGCAGGGAACCATAAGTACGAACAGTAATGTAAGCAGGGATAGAGAATAAACAACTTGAAACATATGGGTACCTCTAAGGGCTACTGACATGAAATGCGTGATACATATGTATATATACATAAACTTTTAAAACATACGCCTCTGTGGGCATAATCATCATCATATCGTACCCGGCCGTAATAGGCTCGGTAAAAACGTACCCGGCCACGTGGAGCTCGGTAAAACCCAACTGATCAGTGGTTGCACAATAGGTGCCGTACCCGGCCGACTATAGCGTGGCTCGGTAGAGTAAAATAGATACATATATATAATGCATGCTCGACTCATGGACTCACGTTCTAAACCTTTCGGAGTGACGTAAGGTCGGTATCCTCTGTACACGTTATTAGGACTAACTCTTCACCATGAACCTTATAAGAATCAGGAAGTACCAATAACATTGATAACATAAGAATAAGAGAAGCAACATCAACATCAATCGTTCCATAAGAGGGGAAACAATGTAAGTACTGCTAGCTTCTAAGAGTAGAGTATCTTTGGAAGCTCGTTCATTACATTATGTACAATCGGAGTCGCGCAAAAGAAGGAAAGGGATAGCCTCACATACCTTGTATATGCTGCCCCAATCTCAAGCTATGCAATTTTCACCACTCCTTAGTCTACAATAAGAGAAACGATACTATAGTTACCATTCAAGCGTCATAACTATTATGTATTGACCACAACCTATTTTACGATGAAACGGACAGCACCTCCCCTATATATATGACTTCACACAATTCCAAACAATCACCAAACAGCCCAAACAACATCAATAATAATCATATTGAGCCTCCCAAAACAGTCCACGCACAACCAAATCACTTCATACATACGACGGCCACTGTAGTCGTGTCAAACGACCCGGAAATGTTACGAAGAAATACCAGCCCACAACCCTAGATCTATATGGTATTTCTCCACACCCTTCCTCCTCCAAAACACCACAAAACAGTAGTAAAACACGCAGCCCAACAGCAACACAAAACAGTCCACAAAACAGTCCGCTACAAGTGAATAACTCGAACTCACGGCTTCCGATCACCGTCCCGTGAGTTCTTACATGTATAGAACGAATTACCATGAATTCACAGCAGAATAAATGTATGAAAGATAGCAGTAAACTCACCTTACTTGTTGGATAACTCAGCCCTTATCTTGGTTCTTCAAACTCTAGGGTTTACCCCCAATTTGAACTTGAAAGAGAGGGAAAATCAATTAGGGTTTGTGGATAATTTTTGGGAGGAAGTTTGCAGGGGTTTAGGTCTGGTTATTTGTGAAATATAATGAGGGATATATTGCAGAAGATAAGCCTTTTAATGGGCTCTTTGTCTGACCCGAAATTGCCTCTTTTTGGGCTATCATTTAACCAAGTAGGTGACCAACCTACTTGTCACCTAGCAGCTTGTGCAGTCTCGCAAAAATGTCTATATCTCTCTACTCCAATGTCGTATTAAAAGGTTTAATGCGTTGGAAACTAGAGTCATAGATCTTCAATTTGGTGGGTATATCACCCCGTAATTCCAAGTATATTTGGAGAAAAGCTTAATAACATTTGACCTAAAGTTTAAGTAAAACTATGAACTTAAGTTGCAACAACTCTTGTCGACTTTTGTTTCATAACTCGTTTGACTTCAAGACTATGATACGGATATTTTATGATTCATATACCTTAAAATACGACCTCTTGAGAGTATTAAGCACCCCTAGGTTTACCCAAAAATACGGCTGACAACATCCTTGATTCGTTTAACTTCTAATACTTGTTAACCACCCTTATACACCTTTGTATCATTTAAGACCAATAGGATTAATCTCTTATCATCTCAAAGATAATCTCTTCATGGATTTACGTCGACGACCTTATGGCATGAACTAACGTATGTGAATATGGGTTGTAACAGCAGATCTAAAACACATGTATTGAATCTTCTACTGCGGTAATCTTAATAGTCCCAAAATTAAATACAATGATAAGAGTTCAACTATCAAAACTAGAAATTAGCTAGAAGATACAGTGAATCAGGCAATAAAACACAATGTAATACAGAAATATAACTGAATCATAAACAGATGAATTGATGCTATGCTTAAACTCCATTTTTTCCATTTTTCATACTTCAGTCTAGCTTCACATTCAGTGGAGTCCAGGAATATGTACCTGATTACAGCAATCAAAACACGGAAAAATGAGCTTGAAGTCTAAGAGGAAACAGCAGCAGTAGTCAGCAATGGAACAGTGACAGAACCAGCAAATCAAACCAAACTTCAAACCAATTTTAATCCTTTTAAACCCAGATACACGACCTTGGAAGCTTTTTAGAAATTATAACTCTCAAAGGAATCAGAGAACCAAAAACTAATCCAAATTTAAGCAAATTTTAGTACTTTTTCATTTGAAAGAAAACTCAACAGTTTCTAAAGTTTTTCAGTGTTTATTCTTCTCCCCTCCAAAAATCTGACTTGATAGTGAAGAAATAATTTTTATAGAGAAGTTTTAGGGCAGCAGAAATGATTTCAGTTTTTGCCCCTTTACTCCTTTTCAAATTTTCGTTTTTGCTATTTAGTCCTTAATTTCAAAATCTGTTTTTCAAGACAGCCCCAAACCCACCTTTCTAGCAGCTTCCTAAATCAGTTATGAGAGATTCCCTTACCTAAATTCCCTAAACTACCCTTAAAACCCTTGTTATTTACACTTGGAACCATATGGGTCAAATTGACCCAACCAATAAAACCAGGGTTTTGTCAAACCCGGACTGAACCCTTTTTCTTTAGGCTTCTGATTTAACATAGCCTCAATTCAAATAAAAAAATCACAGAAATAATGCGCTACTCGGAGTTGTATGAACTCCTGGAACCAAAGTTTCCAAATAAAGCCAAAAACAGGAGGGAAATTTGAGCGAGAACTAAAACATAAGAAACAAAATATACTGGCTAGAATTACAGACATACAGAAAAGATTTTAAAATAAAAAGGAAAGAAAAGGAGAAAAAGCAGAAGAAGATGAAGAACTAAGAATAAAAACGAAACGAAATTATAGAAAGAGAATACCGAAATACCTAAACACAGGCAGACAAGAGCTTGAACGACTTCTGGAAACCTCAATTTTGACCGAAGTGGACATTAATCGTGTGTTCTCAACGAAAATATACGAATAAAGTCAACTTCAGCCTCAATCCATTACTGAAACTCGCCAATTTGGAAGATTTGGGATTTTAGGATTTGGGATCGGATTACTTCGATTGAAGATTCGAGAGATCCTAGGGTGATTCGAGGGAATTTAGTTAGGGATTGAGAAAGGGGAGGTTGTGACGATCCTGGGGTGTGAATTTGGGGTTGATTGGAGGCGGTGCCGCCACCGGAGAGGGTTGGGGATTTTAAGGGTGGCGCTAGGGTTTTCTTGAGGGTCTCCGAAGAGGAGATGAATGAGAGAGATGGAAGGGGGGGGGGGGGCAGG
>NC_031995.1:58489816-58542278 GCF_001879085.1 Nicotiana attenuata | reverse complement strand
GGGGGGGGGGGGTCAGGCCTTTCATACACTTATATGCATTCAGGTGAGCCAGTTCCGGACCGTTCGATCAAGTGAGATCGACGGTCCTGATTGGGGGTAATTGAAACGGAGTCGTTTGGATCAGGTTGGGAGTTTGGACCGGGTTGGGGCATGATTTGGGCCTATTTTGAGCGGGTAATGGGGGAAGTTTAATTGGGCTGGGGAGGTTAAATTGAAAGAGCCCAAAAATCAGTCTTCTCAATTCCTTTTTCTTTTTCTTTCAATTTTCAAAAATTCTTTTTCTTTTCAAATTAAAAAATAAAAACCTAAATTAATTCTTAAAAACTAAATTAACCTACCAAATTATATTAAATACTTAACATAATATTTACAAAAATTAATTAAGTCCTAAATTAAAAGAAAAAACTATGAAATTCAAAATTAAAGAGTTAAAATGCCAAAATGAGTTATCTTTTTTTTTCGTTGTTGTGATTTTTCATATTTCATAAAACAAACTAATTTACTAATTAATCTAAAAAATGTAAAATTAAATCCTAAATGCAAATGCAATGTATCTTTGTATTTTTCATGAATTAAATAAAATTAAACATGCACACAAAAATTCAGATAATCAGAAAAATTCTACAATAATTCCTAAAATAACAAATAATTAAAAGAAAAGTCTAATTCTTTGGAATTCTATAGGAGTAATTCATGTGAGAAAAAAATCACGTGCTCACAAGGTCAAATTACAAAAAGTCAAAACTTGGTCAAATCTTTCAAATTAAAGCTTCTAGTTGAGAATCATTCTTCCAAATCATTTCCGAATAACCTGAACACCAAAACCGGCGATTCACATAAGTCATAATACTTCCTACGGAGCTACTCATGCCCTCAAACAACCGAGCGAAGTGAAATTGCTCGAATGACCGATCGGGTCGTTACATCCTCCCCCACTTAAACTTATATTCGTCCTCGAACGTGCCCAGAGTTGTTCCAAAAGCCATCAACTCGCTGTATAATCTAACTATGCACATACCCGGGGTGATCCCACATTACCCTATCCCATATAGGTCTGATAACGCAACATGACTAAAATTTCTTAATCCAATCTAGTCCATAAGTGTTAGGGCCCAATTTCCAACATCTGGAATTTTCTATAAGATGAGAACCTCACATCTACACACTGTATATGTCCGAACAAGCTGTATCAAACCATATCCGTAACCCAAGATGTAATCACATGATATACCACATAACTCAAATACTCATGACGATAACTCCTAATAACTGTGTCTACTCAAAACAACCTAATACCGGTAATACACCTCTTAACAAACAAAGCCTCGTTCTAACACTTTCATATACTTCTTATGATGAAAGAAACATGCAGAAACTCATAACCATTCGTTAGATCAACAAGTCATGGAGCTCCCTCTTCTCCGACAGTGACTATAGCAGATTTCTAAGTCGACTTCCGATATTATCATTCCAATCATGCTGTAACCAATTCTGATAGTATTCATTCTAGGTCCAATGACATCATCTCATCCAACATGACCACTCTGATGACATGACACATCAATACAATCCAAATCCATAACATGTGCAACTCGTGCCCCAATAGCAACTTCCCAAATGTACTCAAATCATGAAAAAAATGACTCAAATGAGAGGATTGTCCCGCAAGCTTAACAAGTACTACCACAACGAAATACTGAAAATTCATCACACCCCATAGGACCATCACACGAATCTAACACAAAGGTTCATACCTCAACATAATTTCGTTGCAATGTGTGCCCCATCCAAACACTAATCCATGGCATATACCTCAAGCACCTTGCTCAAAATCAATAACCACGCGCAATGTGACATCAAGTACTCAAAGTGCATTACTATAACCATGAAGAAGCAAATGACATAACACTACATGAAACCCAAAAGAGCATAACCAATACGCCATCCACCAAGCAATACCAATACTCTTCCCGCTCAAATTCTGCTATAAGACCCCAATAGAACCGCACAATATGTGATATAACCAACAAATCATAACCCCTCGTAACATAGAGCAGTAGCTCATAGATCACTCTAGAACACGAATAAGCTCAACAACAATCGTATGGCACATCCCTCAACAATAGCAGTTTGGAGTCAACAAATCCGACCCGATACATAACACACCTCCATGTTGGGCCTACCAATGAACCTCAAATCATCTCTGGTCCCCCACGATAGATAAATAACCCTCCGAAAGTCTACAATGACTAAATCATAACACATACTAACCTCTGACTAACCTTGGCTGCTTTTTACGGTCCACAACTACGAAACAATCTACTCACGAGAACTTCCAGTCTCTAAATCCATAGAACATACGAATCGCCATCTCTGATCTCAACTCCACCGCCTGAATGCCCACACTTCTCCAATTACACAGTCACCCCACGAGGAATACGTCTAAAATTCTTCTGTGCCACAAAGCAAAATTTGAACTTCAGTAGTCGATCAAACAAGAGAGTGCCGCAATACTAATGAAGTATCCATAACTCCCACACATCTCCCTTTCTAAAATGTATACTCTCATCAAGCCATAGCAATTATTAATATCATTTACCAAGCCATCCAAAACTGTCCATGCTTTCTAAGAATTTATGACTTTCCTTTTAGAACAGAACTGTGACCTTACATATGCAAATCCAAACCCTATACAACATACCGCATATACCATGTCATCCCATGATAAATATGAGAACTTCATAATCCACTCCAAGTCACAAGCAACTACATACTCAACTAGCCAAGAACTTTCCATTTGACCCCATCTAGGAGAAGATCACTATACATCACATGCTCCTCACGCCAATAGAAGATATACCTCTCTAACTATGGTAGAAATCATCAAGAACTCTCCGAATCCCATTTGCTCAAAACCCAACCGTTAGGACAGAATCTTTCTAACCCAACCAAGTTGCGCAGGTCACCAAAACTCTAGAGCATTTCCACGAAACACCTATAGAAACTCATTACCTCATAAACACCCAAAGAACTAATCATACCCATTACTATGCCGATCCAACCTACTACTAAGTTGTCCTATCTATCTGAGTTCCTTCTGAATTGAATTCACATTAATACTTCTCCTCAATACCTCAATCCTCAACCCAGATTCACCACACGAGACCCTAACATAAACCACACTGCCCTAAGGCTCATAAGCCACTGAAGCTCTCTTAAGCACCCCAAAAGTACCTGGGACGAGCCGACCAGTTGTCTCATTAGTTACCACTCTGTTTCCCCCATTTTTACTTTTTATGGCTTTGTCTATTGGTTTTATATGTGTTCGGGTTGGTTGGCTCGGGTTCAGAAAGGATTTGGCAAGGTTTGAGACACTTAGTCTCTTTTGAGGAAGCTTAAGTTGGGAAAGTCAACCGGATGTTGACTTATGTGTTAGAGGGATCGGATGTGAGTTTTGATGGTTTGGATAGCTTCGAGAGGTGATTTGGGTCTTAGGAGCGTGATCGGAATGAGTTTTGGAGGTCCAGAGTAGATTTACGCTTGAATTGGCGAAATTGAATTTTTGGCAATATTCGGTTGATAGGTGAGATTTTGATATTGGTGTCGGAATGGAATTCCGAGAGTTGCAGTAGTTCCGCTGTGTCATTTAGGATGTGTGTGCAAAATTTTAGGTCATTCGGAT
Source organism: Nicotiana attenuata (assembly GCF_001879085.1). NCBI lineage: Eukaryota > Viridiplantae > Streptophyta > Magnoliopsida > Solanales > Solanaceae > Nicotiana > Nicotiana attenuata. Next base: position 58,538,596 of record NC_031995.1, on the reverse strand, counting down.
GTGGTTTGATTGGTTTTTGATAAAAAGCGTAATTTAGAAGATTTTGGAATTTCTAGGCTTGAATCCGATGCGAACTTAGTGTTTTGATGTTGTTTTGAGCGTTCTGAAGGTTGGAACAAGTTTGAATGAGGTTATGGGATATGTTGGAATGTTTGGTTGAGGTCCCGAAGGCCTCTGGTGAGTTTCGGGTGGTCAATCGGACCATTTCATGATGTTTGGAATTGCAGAAAATTGTAGATCAGTGTTGCAGAGAAATGACCTTCGCGTTCGCGAGTGGGTCCTCGCGTTCGCGAAGGGTTAGTTGGTGAAGACTGGGATTTAAGCCTTCGCGTTCTCAAGGAAGGCTATGCGTTCGCGAAAGGCTGGGTGTTTGGTCATTGCGTTCGTGTGAAGTGGACCACGTTCGTGTAGAGGAATTTGGTCAGCTGAACTTGAGGTATTTTATTCATCGCGTTCGCAAGAGGGGTAACGCGATCGCGAAGAGTGGTCTTAGGGTAACATCGCATTCACGATGGGAAGGTCGCGACCGCGAAAGAGGAAATTTTGGTCAACGTTGATTTGTGCTTCGCGAATGCGAGGCATTGACCGCGTTCGCGAAGAAGGATTTCAGGCCTGGGCAAAAGGTTTAAATAGTCATCTTGTCCGCAATTTTGAGGTTTATTTCAACCATTTTTGACCGTTTTTGGAGCTTTTTAAAGAGGATTGAAGAGGGATTCAAGGGGAATCACTTGGAGGTAAGATTCATGGACTGAAAACTTAATTCTAATGTGAAATCCACCTAATTAATCATGGAATCTATGCCTAAAATTGAAGAATTAGGGCTTGAAATTGGAAACCTAGAATTTGGGATTTGAGGGGTCATTTGTGATTGGATTTTGATGCTTTTGGTATGTTTGAACTCGGGGAGTGATAAGGAATCCATTGATGTAATTTTTGCCGAAATTCGAGACGTGGGCCCGACGGTCGGGTTTTGGTAATTTCGGGATTTGGGTTGTAAATTAATTATTTTTGCTTGGGCTTCAATCCCTTAGCATATTTTGACACCGTGATTCTGATTTTGGATAGATTTAACGCACGTGGAAGCCGATTCGCGGGGCAAAGGCGTCGCGGGCTATAGTTTTGACCGTATTAAGGTGAGTAATGATGTCCTGAGGGTATGAAACCCCGAATTTGCACATCATTGTGCTATTTTGAGGTGACGTACACGCTTGAAGACGAGCGTGGGGTCATGCACTATTGGGGATCATGACTTAGTCCGTCCCGAATGACTTAGCCATGTTTACTCTGTTTTAACACTTAAATGATCTTTTATATGATATTTTGGGCTGAGAATTATGTTTTACTATTGCCCGAGTGGCTTGCGAGGATTTTGATTGAGTAAGGCTGAGGGCCTATATTATGAGGAAACACTGATTATGATTATGAGGCCGAGGACCTGAGATATGTACGCCATGAGGTGGCTTGTTGATATGAGGCCGAAAGCCTAGTGATGATGCCATGAGATGGCTTGATACTGCGCTTGGGTCGTAAAGGGCCCCTCTAGGAGTCTGCACACCCCTAGTTAGCACGAGTACCCATGTGATGTGAGATGTAGCCCGAGGGGCTAGTATTGTTCTAAGATATTGCCCGAGGGATGGATTTGTTGACATTGTGCCCGAGGGGCGAACATTTATGTGTTTATCTTTCTTATTTGTTTGTCATTACCTGTTTAATTGTTAAAAAGGTATTTCATGAAGTGTAAACCGAACTTAAATGACATTACATATCTTTACTGATTCACTGTTTTTACTGGTTTTACTGCTTTATTATAGCCTGTAATGTGCCTCACGTGTTTCCATATCTCTCAGTTGTTTATTTATGGTTATTACTCACTGAGTTGGAGTACTCACTTTACTCCGTGCACCCCGTGTGCAGATTCAGACGCATCTGGTCCCGCTTCCGAGTGTTGATCTTTCCAGCTCAGGCGAATCAAAAAATTATCTACGTAGCTGCCGGTGTTTGCAGCCTAGAGCTTCTTCTCTTATCTTATTTCTCCTTATTTTAGATTTGTATTGAACTCTGTAGTCTTTCTTGTCTTATTCCGGATTTTTAGATGCACATGACTAGTGACACCCCGGTATCGGGCTATGTTAGGTTGTATTCCACGAATTATTTGTGTTGTCACTGCTTACTTTTGGATTTATATCATGTTTAAGACTAAATGCTTATTGTTTAATTGCTTAAAACTAGACTGGAAATGTCGGCTGGACTTGTCTTCACGTGAGGCGCCATCACGACCAGGTTCGGGTTTTGGGTATTGACAAGTTGGTATCAGAGCCTAGGTAACATAGGTCTCACGAGTCATGAGCAGGTTTAGTAGAGTCTCGCGGATCGGTATGGAGATGTCTGTATTTATCCTCGAGAGGCTGCAGAACCTTTAGGAAAAACTTCATATTCTTGAAATTCTTGTCGTGTGAATCGATTGATCCGAGTACTAAACTTCTGTTATTCTATTGTCTCACAGATGGAGAGGACATGCGCTACCGGTCAGGATGGACGACCACCAGTACCACCAACTGTGGCCACTAGAGGCCGAGGACGCGGACGTGGTCGCGGTAGGGGAAGAGGTGTGGCTCGCACAGCAGCTAGGGCGACACCTGCAGATCTACCAACCGCCCCAGTTCAGGATCAGGTCCCAGTTATGGACGCTCCAGCAGCACCAGATCAGGCACCAGCTGTGCCCATTATGATTTCGGGTCTTCAAAAGGCCTTGGCTCAGATTCTATCAGTTTGCACTGGCCTAGCTTAGGCGGTCTCAGCTACTACAGCCGCAACTACTTCTCAGGCTAGGGGAGGCAATCAGACTCCCGCCGCTCGCACACCTGAGCAGGTTGTGTAGGGACTTCAGACGCCGGGGGCACATCCAGCCTAGCCGATTGCAGCTGCTCAGGACTCTGTAGTTCCTTCCATGCCAGAGACGAGCAGCATAGGTTGGAGAGGTTTGGTAGACTTCAGCCTCCGACCTTCAGTGGTGCAGAGGGCGAGGATGCCCAGGGTTTCTTGGATAAGTGTCAGAGGATGCTTCGTACAGCAGGTATTTTGTAGACCAGCGGGGTCGCTTTGACAACTTATCAGTTTTCTAGAGCTGCCTTCACTTGGTGTGAGGCTTTTGAGAGGCGTAGGCCTACTGGTGCAGCACCCCTTACCTGGCAGAAGTTCTCCGTTCTCTTTATTGAGAAGTATGTGCCATAGTCTCGCAGAGAGGAGCTGTGCAGGCAGTTTGAGTGGTTGTGTTAGGGAGAGATGACTGTGACGCAGTGTGAGATGAGGTTCTCCGAGTTAGCTCATCATGCTATTTGGTTGGTTCCGACAGATAGAGAGAGGATTAGGAGGTTTGTTGATGGCCTCACATATAAGCTTCATATTCTCATGACCAGGGAGAGGGTGACTGGTGCTACTTTCGAGGCGGTTGTGGATATCGCCCTTGAGATTAAGTCTGTTCGTTGCCAGGAGCGAGAGGAGAGGGAGGCCAAGAGGCCTCGAGGATCTGGTAGTTACAGCAGTACTCCTTTGTGAGGTTAGTTTCAGCACGGCAGATGCCGTCCATTCAGGCGTGCTCAGCCAACTCGCCCAGGTTATCATAGGGCGTCATCAGGTCAGGATTCTCACATTTACCATCAGGGCCAGTCATCACTTAGTGCCCTTCTAGCTTAGAGTTCGTCCCATGCTCCATTAGTTCAGGGCTCTTCTATGCTAGGTGCATCTACTAGTTACTCCAATGCGAGGGGTTCTCTTCAGTCCCCTTTTTCAGCTCCTAGGAGTTGTTATGAGTGTGGAGAGATGGGTCATATGTGGAGGCAGTGCCCTCGTCGTCTTGCGGGTTTATCTCAGCAGAGGGGTCAGTTATCGGCTTCAGCGCCAGTTACTTCATCACCACCCACCCAGCTAGCTAGGGGTGGAGGTCAGTCAGCTAGGGGTCGCCCTAGAGGGGGAGGTCGATCAGGTGGCACTCAGGCTCGTTTCTATGCACTTCCAGCTAGAACCGATGCTATTGTTTCAGATGCTGTCATTACAAGTATTGTTTCAGTCTGCCACAGACATGCCTCTGTATTATTTGATCCCGGTTCCACCTTTTCATATGTGTTATCATACTTTGCTCATTATTTGGGTATGCCCCATGAGTCTCTTGCTTCACTTGTTCATGTATCTACTCCGGTGGGTGATACTATTGTTGTTGACCGTATGTACCGTTGGTATGTGGTGACTATTGAGGGTCTGGAGACTCGTGTGGATCTTTTATTATTGCGTATGGTGGATTTCGATGTTATTTTAGGCATGGATTGGCTATCTCCGTGTCGTGCTATTTTAGATTGTCATGCCAAGACAGTCACATTGGCTATACCGGGGGTGCCACGGATTGAGTGGCGAGTTGTGACTGATTATGTTCCCAGTAGAGTGATCCTATTCTTGAAGGCCCAGCATATGGTTGGGAAGGGTTGTCTTTCATATCTAGCCTTTGTGAGGGATGTTGGTGCTGAGACTCCCAATATTGATTTTGTTCCAGTTGTGAGGGATTTTGCCGATGTATTTCCTACAGACCTATCGGGCATGCCACCAGACAGCGATATTGAGTTTGGTATTGACCTGGTGCCAGGCACTTAGCATATGTCGTATCCTATGGCACCAGCGGAGTTGAAGGAGTTAAAGGTGCAGCTTCAGGAGCTCCTTGAAAAGGGTTCATTCGGCCTAGTGTGTCACCTTGGGATACACTGGTTCTATTTGTGGAGAAGAAGGATGGCACTATGAGGATGTGCATTGATTATAGGCAATTGAACAAGGTAACAGTTAAGAACAAGTATCCTTTTCCTCGCATTGATGATTTATTCGACCAGCTTCAGGGAGCGAGAGTTTTCTCCAAGATTGATCTCCGTTCGGGTTATCACCGATTGAAGATCAGGGACTCGGATATTCTTAAGATGGCTTTCAGGACCCGATATGGTCATTATGAGTTCTTGGTGATGTCTTTTGGGCTGACCAATGCCCCAGCAGTGTTCATGCATTTGATGAATAGCGTGTTCCGGCCTTATCTCGGCTCGTTTGTCATAGTCTTCATTGATGATATTCTGGCGTATTCGCGTAGTCAGGAGGAGCACACGGAGCATTTGAGAGTTGTGTTACAGAGATTGAGGGAGAAGAAGTTTTATGCAAAATTCTCCAAGTGTGAGTTTTGGTTTAGTTCAGTGGCTTTCTTGGGGCACGTGGTGTCCAGTGAGGGTATTTAGGTTGATCCGAAGAAGATAGAGGTGGTTCAAAGTTGGCCCAGACCGTCCTCAGCCACAGAGATTCGCAGCTTTCTTGGTTTGGCGGGTTATTATCGCCGGTTTGTTGAGGAATTCTCATCTATCAAATCGCCCTTGACCAAGTTGACTCAGAAGGGTGCTTCATTTGTATGGTCGGATGAGTGCGAGGAGAGATTTCAGAAGCTCAAGACAGCTTTGACCACAGCTCCAGTGTTAGTTTTCCCTTCAGCTTTAGATTCATATTGTCACACCTCCTTTTTCCTACCCCCGGTAGGGGCATAAGGGAGTTTTTTCCAATTTAAGTGACAATCGAAGCGGGATTATTTTATATAAAATTCAGAGTCGCCACTTGGGATAATTTATGGTGTCCCAAGTCACTAGTTTTGAATCCCGAATCGAGAAAAGATTGACTATGTTTTATAGTCCGCGAACACAAAAATTCGGGTAAGGAATTCTATTAACCCGGGAGAAGGTATTAGGCATTCATGGGTTCCGTGGTTCTAGCAGGGTCGCTCAACTGTTAATAATTGGCCTAATTATCTGATTTAATTACACATTTTAAACCTACATGCCCTTTTAACTTTTTAGCCGCTTTTAGTTATTTAAAGAATTATTTCAAGGTTATTTAAAATATATCACGAGTCACGCTGCATGAAATAAACCCGTGGTTCACGACACATCCTATTTAACCTTGTTGCAAATTGGAAACGGATCACATGAAATGTACCCTTGGATTTTAACAATTTACAAATCACAACTACGTCACGGGAATCGTACCAATAGCTATGATAATTAAATAATTAGCGTGCCTAAAGCAAACTACGAATGTTCATTATTCCTCCTAAAGCTAATTTGAGATTGTTGTGGGGCTACAAATTATGGAAAAGTGAAACAGTTTCTAGAATGTGCAAAGGAAGAAGGAAACTTATGCATTCTTGCCCCAAATTTGACCCAATAATACGTCAAAACTTCTAGCTCTAATAGAAATGCCCTTTAAACATAAGAATTGCAAATCACCCTAATTTCTAGTTTTGTTTGTCCAATTCCACTCTTTGTTTATATTCATTGAACAAGAGTTTTATTTTCCACGTCGATTCACATGAATAAAGCTGACTTAACTTCTTATAGTTATAACCCACCTAAAATTAAAGAAAAATCTCTACATCTTAACACAAAATACAGAACAAAAATATAATAGACTAACTATTCATAAACAGAAACCAAAGATAAAGAAACCAATATTTTATCACATAATACTCATCAGAAATAGGGGGAAAATCAGCTCAAACTACAGAGGATCAGACGCAAAGAATCAACCAAACATAAATTCAAAATTCACATTAAACTTATATCACAACTGAGGCATCGAATCATCACATAAGAGGAACGAAATGAAATGGAGGAAGAAGAAAACCTTGAACCAAATAATGAGCTTTCCAGTAGGTAATCCAAGAGCAAATAAGAAAAACAGTTCAGGACCTCGATGAGGCAGAATCTCGTCGGACGACACTCGAACCTCGACGGAATAAGATGTAGACCATGTTGTCCGAAACTTCAAGCATCTCAACCTCGATTTTCAATTGATCGAAGACAAGGAAACTAAAACGTGACTAAACAAAAGCTTATGTTGGTGTGTATGTGTGTGAGCAGTGAGGAGCGGCGACTGGAGTAGATTGGAGGAGTTCTGGCCGGCGGCTTTCGATGAAGGGTGGTGCGTGTGGAGAAGGAGATCGAGCAGCTCCTCTGTATTATTATCGACGCTGCTTCATCTCTTTGCCTTAGGGATCTCGAGGTTAGCTCTTCATTGAAGAGGAAGAATGGGGGGTGGGTCGTTTGGGGTGGGATCTGTGAAGAAGACGAGGTCAGGGGGTGGATCTCGTGTATTGCTGCACTGAGGCGCTGATTCTTTTAGGCGTATACCGAGGTGGAGAGCCGATCGAGGGGTCGTTCCGTCGAGGTTCTGGTCCGCGGTCCTGTTATTACATCAAAAATCAAAAATGAAAAAGACTAGCTAAGTGATGATAGGCTATAATTATGTATATTAGTCGATTATTACACTCTAATTTACTGCACTTTAGTTGAGTTTGCGCTTTAATCGCTAGTGTTTTGCACTAACGGTGTATTTTATGCCTTGTAGGAGTGATTCCGAGCTATATAGATGTTATGGAAAGAATTCAAGTGATTTGGAGCTTTGAAGTCTGAGTAAAAGCCCAAGAAATTAAGCCGGGATCGTATTCGGGGATCAACGGATGATAAAACAACAAAACGAAGACTAGAGGAGGCATATTGCGCACTGTATAGTAAAATAGACATAACTTTTTGCTCAGAACTCCATTTGGGTCTCTACAATATATGGTTGGAAATCTAACTCAATGGGCTACAACTTTCATGTTTTATGTTTTCCCAAATTTCAAACGAAACACGGTGAAAAACGCGGTAGAAACCGCGGCCGCGGAACTGACCGCAACAGAAAATCAGAGAGCTTGTCTGGCCGCTGTCCTACCGCGTTTTGGCCGCGGCCTCGTCGCTCCAGGCGTCTAAAAGAAGTCCTATTTCGTCTGGAACAAGGTTATTTCGGCCCTACACTATTCCAACTTGTATAAAAGGGGTCCTAAACCTATTTTGAAGAGCAGGGGACATATTTTGGACACAAATTAGACCTAAGAGTTGGGCGTGATCACTAAGCCTGTCAACTATGAGTTACAAGATTCCTATCTAGAAATCTTCTAAAGCTTGATCTTGAATCTTGAATGGTTCTTCATGCAAACATTAGATTTGAACCTTGATGCTTGCTAGTTGCAGGTGCTAGTTCATTCTTCTTTAGCTTTTCGGGTCAAAACCGGACATACCATGCTTGTGACTTCAGTCATGTCTTGAGCAGCCCACATCTTTCATCAACTTCTGCATTTGGATTCACTTCTTACCCTTCTCTTTTTTTTATTCTGGATTGTGACTAACTTCCGTTGATCATCTCGGACTATTGACTTGCATTCTTGTCGCAAGCTTCTTTTATTGCTGACTTGAATTGCATTCTAAAGTGAATTCCCTTATTCTCCAGGTGGCGCCTGATTGCCAACATTTGAACTGTAGTCCCTTGCTCTCCAGGTGGGCGCTTGATTGCCAAAACTTTAAACTGTATTCCCTTGCTCTCCACGTGGGCGCCTGATTGCCAAAACATTAACTGTATTCCCTTGCTCTCCAAGTGGGTACCTGATTGCCAAAACTTGAACTATATTCCTTGCTCTCCAGGTGGGCGCCTGATTGCCAAAACATTAACTGTATTCCCTTGCTCTCTAGGTGGGCGGCTGATTGCCAAAACTTTAACTGTATTCCCTTTCTCTCCAGGTGGGCGCCTGATTGCCAAAACTTGAACTGTATTCCCTTGCTCTCCAGGTGGGCGCATGATTGCCGAAACTTGAGTTGTATTCCCTTGCTCTCCAGGTGGGCGCCTGATTGCCAAAACTTGAACTGTATTCCCTTGCTCTCTAGGTGGGCACCTGATTGCCAAAACTTCAGCTGCTTCCCTTTGTTCTCCAGGTGGGATCCTGATTTTCAACACTTGAACTGTTTTCCCTTTGTTCTCCAGGTGGGCTCCTAATTTCCAACACTTAAACTACTTTTCCTTTGTTCTCCGGGTGGGCTCCTGATTACCAACACTCGAATTGCTTTCCCTTTGTTCTCCAGGCGGGCTCCTGATTACCAACACTTGAATTTCTTCCTTTCCTCTAAACCTTGAATTGTTTTCCCTTTGTTTTCCAGGTGGGTGTCTGATTGCTAAACTCGACCCGCATTCCTTTGAAACTGCTTTCCCTTGAGACTTGAACTGTCTTCCCTTGTTTCTCCAGGTGGGTGCCTGATTGCTGAACCTGAATTGTCCTCTTCTTGAAACTACTTTCCTTTTGAACTATCTTCCCTTGTTTCTCCAGGTGGGTGCCTAATTTCTTGAGCTTTAACTGTCTTCTATTCTTGAAACTCGTGTTGTCTTCCCTGGTTTTTCAGATGGGTGCCTGATTACAATAAACAGACAATACAAAAGAAAATTTTCTGCCCCAGTTTGATATTGGGAACATCTATGAGTGTTAACCGATTCTTGTTATCAAAATAAATTCTAAGCTAACTTTCCTTATCCTGAAAATTTCAAACCAAGTCTCATCTCAAAAGTGGAAAACTTTAAATGCTAAATTGTACTTACCCAAAGTAGAACTTACGCTAAATCTTGTTATCTATGAAGGTCTTGAAATTTAACTAGGTCCCATTATCCAGGATGATCCTGAGAATCCCTTTTTATCTTTTTTAAAGAAATTAAATCCCATTATCTAGGAGGGCCCTGAAAAGCCAAGAATGAACTTACCTGAGCCATGCTTTCTTCCTAGAGGATCTCTGCAGAACGAACAAAATTCCTTGCCCCTAAACCATGCTTTTCCTCATAGAGGGTTCCTGTAGATCAAACAAATTTTCTTTCCCCTTCTCAAACCGCCTTTGTGCTGACAAAATTTCGGCACGACACTTGAAAAAAATTCAAACTTCCAAGCTTTGATTTGGACACAATTTTCATCCCTGTTTCAAACAAAGAAAACTTGTGAGTTTATAAATATGGTGGTTAGTTTGTGGCCTTGACTTTGAGGGCGATTACTCCTTCACTTCCCATGATAATTTGGTTTCAACTCGAAAGAACTTGCTTGTTTATTGACTAACTACTTTCTCTGCCACCCTTTTCACAGAAAATACCTCCGATCCGTTCAAACCCAACATCCTCTATCTGTTGTATTTTGCGTATGAATTGACGTTTACCGAACCTTCGTATTCCACATAAATCCCAAAGCACATTGATTGTTACCAACTCAGTGCGTGTACTATTTTTCCCTATCGTATGCCACTGGCCTTGGCCTTGAGGTCTATTGCTCCTTCACTTGCCATGATAACTTTGATTTCCACTTGGAGGACCTTGCTTGTCATTGGTTAACCACTTTCTCTGTGAACCTTATCACAGAAAATACCTTTGATCCATTCACCCAACATCCTCTATCTGTTGCATTGTTCCTGAATTGACATATACCAAACTTTTGTATTTCACATGAATCCCAAAGTACGTTAATTGTTACCAGCTCAGTGCGCCCGCTATTTTTTCCTGACTTATGCCACTTTGATGTGTTAGCCAAATCCCGTTTCGTGCAATTGGAAAGCTGGTGGCAAATTTTGAAGTCATTTCTCACTTGTTCTGACCAAACAGACTTAGGAAGAGGAAGTAAACGAGACAAAAGGAACAGAGTAAAGGAAAATGGAAAGAGATGATTCCTAACAAGAAAACTACAAAGTAGAAACTTATCAGATGTAGATACCAACTCTAATGACCATGACATGCACCTTTGGATTAAGTGGCATAATCTGTCAAGCAAGTTTGATGTTCAACTCTTGTTATACCCCTAAATCGTAAAACTGGGCTTCAATGCTCCAATTATCCAATCTGATTCACGATCCTTATTCGACTTGTAGTGCCCGAAGGGTTTTCACCATCAAGCCTCTCTCATTTTGTTCTTTCTCTCAACTCACCATCGGCTTATGGTGCCTGTGAAGGTTTTCACCAATAAGGCTCTCTCATTTTACTCTTTTCTTCTTATTTCCTCTGATTCTGCAGATGCAAGGCCTTAACCATGGTAAAAACATCATACGTTCCTGGCATGGCTAACTCAGCACTCTCAAAGATTATCTGGGAGGTCTTTTTAGACTGTAATGTGGCTTTTGGATAGGGTTAGAAAGGAAGGATATCACAAAGGCTCAAAACAACAAAGAAAGCGGGTTAATTTATTACAACTTTTGAAATTCATTCTAAAAACTTTGCCCCAATTCTGAAACAAGGGAATTTGACTCTTTTGTTTTTCTTTTTGAGATGAAATTTCTAAGAAAGACTGCCCCACTCTCGACTTCGTAGGATTATGAAATATTTTATTTGGTATGACCAAACCATAAGGCTGCCTACGTATCTTGTGGTGACAAGAATTAGGTCAAACGTAGTTCACAAAGATATGTTTTGTTGTTGCTATTTTTCTTTTTCTTTCTTTTCTTTTTCTTTTTTCTTTTCTTTCTTTTTTCTTCTTTTTTTTCTTTTCCCTTTTTTTATCTTTATTTTTCTCTTCTTTTTTTGAAATTTCCTTTTGGAATGAACTTTCTACAATAAACCTATGGGGACATGAATTTTTTTTTTATGACTCTAACTTAATTCCAAAAGAGGGGAGGTCGAAGAAATCAGTACAGGCTCAAAAGGTTATCGAATGGTATACGTGTTTGGGTAGCTGAAACAGGGCCTCTCAGTCCCTGAAAATGCTAAGTACAACACATGCAACTTGAGGATGAAAATTGAAGATCATGCACAATGTTTCTTTTGTGGCTTCGGCATTGATATCGCTGATATACCTTCCATTTTTCTTTAGCGCCTTGTCAAGTACAGAACTCTCATTGGGCAATTTTCACAATAGATACCCTCCGTCAATTCGGAGAAAACTTTCTTGACTTTATCTTGTAACTTGAGATGCACTTGAACTCAAAGTTGCTTGCTTCAAATTGTCTGGGATGCACTCTCATTTAACGAATCCTTATCATCCTATTAACTTTCCAAATTATCTGCCCTAGTTTCACACAGTTCGGGCTTCAAATGATCTCAAAATGCCTTTACTTATTTCCCTCAAATGTCCCTATCATCTTCAAAATTGTTTCATTGCTTCATGACTAAACTAACTTTTAAGACCAGGCTGAGAATTATGCGTGCATGTCTTGTCATCAGAGTCAGCAGGAAAAGAACTATAAAAGGGAAAGAGAACTAAACAAACACTGACTAGAAATAACAGAAAACAGGAAATTGCATTATACAGATGGTGAAAGGGTTTGGACAACCAAAACAAGTAAAATAAGCTGGGGTTACAACCCTGGAACAAAATCAGACAACCCTAAACGAGCTACTACGACTAAACAAACTAGGCAAAATAAAAGGATAGGAGGGTTTGAGTCATAAGACAATATCCGGATTACAACCATGAGAATAACTCGGACAACAGAAATGACAACAAAATAAACTACCAAGACTCCTCCCCAGCTAGCCAAGAAAGGAGCGTCTTTCCAATCATCAAGCTCAACATCTTAGCCACTAAGTTCTACATTAACAGTACTAGGACCTTAGCAAGTCTCCATCACATTGACTTTAGCAAATTGCGTGTGGGTCCCTTTTGCTGGCTCGTTCTTAAGACCAACCTCTGATAGCGCTGAAAGCTTCGCAGCACGTAGACCTCCGAGGATCTCAGAAGAATTCTCATATTTCTTTTCAAAACAAATCATACCCACCATATGTGTCTCATTATGAATAGGCGATGGACTTCGGCTAGTGTCTACTACATCTGGATTTTGTACGACAATGTCACCTGCATCAATAAGCTTCTGAATTGCTCTTTTCAAATGGAAACACTTTTCTATGTTGTGACCCGGGGCATCAGAGCAATATGCGCACCTTTGAGAATAATCAAAATTGTTTGGAAGAGGGTTCGACATTTTTATCTGAACGCTTCAACATGTCCAATTGCCTCAACCTTTGGAACAAACTGGCATATTATTCTCCAATGGGAGTGAAAGTCTTTTCCTTTTGCTTTTGCCTTTTCATCTTGTACTCTGGCCTCGGTTGGAACCTTTTGCGGGCAGGTGGTTGATATGTTTGAGGGGGCGGGTAAGACATTTGTGGAAGTGGTGCAGGCGATTGCGGGTCTCGTGGGTGTGGAGCATATGGTGGTGCATTGTGGACGGAGTACTAGGAAGAAGATGTATGACTTTGGGGGTTTTGTGGAGGGAAGTAGCATTGGGGAGGATTATTTGGAGCACAGGGATATCCATGGGGTCGATATCGAGGCTGAAAGCGTTGAGCAGGAATGCCCACTGGATCCTGTCATTGGCGCGGCTCAACAACATCTTTTCTATTTCTCTTTCTTCCATCCAACCTTACTGAGATGTTCTGAATGTCTTTTGTAGTGTTTTTCAATGCAGAATAACTCATGATTTTTCCTGACTTGATTCCCTCTTCTACCATCTACCCCATTTTTACCACATCATTGAAAGGTTTACCCAAGGCCGGGATCAAATGACTGAAATAAGTAGGCCCCTGGGCTTGTAGGAAAAGCTCAACCATTTCTTCTTCACCAATCGGGGGACTGACCCGAGCAGCTTGTTCCCTCCATCTGAGCCCAAACTCCCTAAAGCTTTCCTCCGGTTTCTTTTCCATATTAGATAGGAAGGAGCGGTCTGGGTTAATATCTATATTGTATTGAAAGTGTCGAACAAAATCTTGATCCATGTGATGCCATGTATGCCAATTACTGACATCTTGACGTGTATGCCATTCCAAGGCTGCCCCAGTCAGGCTCTCACTGAAATATGCCATCAACAAATCGTCTTTCCCGCCAACACTTCTCATTTCATTGTAATAACCCATCAGATGGGCTATCGGATCTCCACGTCTATCATACAAGTTAAACTTTGGCACTATAAACCCTGCGGGCAGATGAGCATCAGGGAACATACACAAGTCATTGTAAGACATGTTAATCTAATTTCTCATCCCTTGCATGCTCATTAAGGACTGTTGTATACCTTTCAGCTTCCTGGAGATCTCCTCTCGCCCTTCTTTTTCTGCCGACTTCTCATTTTCAACATGAAGCTCATTCTGAGGGCTATGATGGTATGAGTCAAGGGCCTTGTGGGCAACCTTTGAGAGGTAATATTGGGCATCATGAGTTTTGAGTGGGTGTTCATTATTGGACCAAAGAAGGGAAGATTGTTGAGAAGTTGTGATCGTGGAGATAGTGGATATGACAGGTGGGCGATTTTTGGGAAAGGTAGTTGGAGGACGAGTGATGGAGCTGCTAGGGTGGTTGGGAAAGCTGTGATAAGCGGGTGGATCTGGAGAGTATGGGGGATCATCTGGCACTATGACCGGAATTTGGGTAAGGGTAGCATCTAAGAAGCTAGGTGGTGGCGGGGATGGTGCCTTCCCAATCATCCAAGTCTGATACATGTTTGCCATGTGTTGTCTTAATACCCTTACCTCTTCAACCAATCCATTTCCCTATTCAACCAATTGCTTTTGTCCACCAGTATCAACCAACTCAATTCCATTGCCGTCTGCCATTGCCTTTCAACCTTATGTTGTAGAGAAGAGTTACCACTTTAAGAACCACAATCCAATCACCCTTCTGCTATAATGAAGATAACAAAAGGAACAAGATGAAGTCATCACATTTGTCTTAGGGCATTTAACATAAGATAATCTCACATTTCGTGCAATGCACTTAGTCACAATTATCGGTTCTAACATGACTTCGAGGGTATGAAGGTCATATGGCATCATCCCAATTTATTCATTTCAGTCTTCTCTTTCTTTTCTTTTCTAGCACTTCTCGACTTGCTCATTTCCCTTCCTCTTTTCCTAATTATCACTCTTTTCTTTCCTATCCTTCTCACATCCCATAATTTCATCTCTTTTTTTTCTTTTTTTTCCTTTTTCTTTTAATAGAAAAAAAATGATTTGATCGAACCCTATGTAGGTTGCCTACGTATCATGACGCCACATGAATCAGATCTTTGTGTAGTTCGGGAAAATCGAGAATAGACTAAACAAACTAACGTCCCCCCTTTTTTTTTTTTACTTTAATGACTACTCTGATGAGAAAAGGGAAATAAAAGAAGCAAATTTTTTTTTTGAGTTTTCCAGACTTAATGTTCTATAACCTATTCTAAACTCAGGCATAACGAGCATTATATTTTTCTCTCTTTTTTTTCTGAAACAAATACTCTATGGGAATTATTAAGGAAAAATCCTAGAAGAGAAAAAATATTTTTCGATTCTTTTTTTAGGAAGGAAATCTAAAGAATAAACCAAAGAAAAATATTTGAATTTTAGTTTGATATCCCAAGGAAAGATTTCGAAACAGGAAATGAACAAGATAAAAAAAATATTTTTGGATTTCAATTTTTTAATTACCTAAGGGAGAAACTCTGAAAATAAACCAAAGAAAAAGTATGTTATTTTTTTTCTTCTATGTACAATGTCCTGAAGTTATAGTAAAAATAAAAAGAATTTTTTTTCTATTCATTTTCATTAATTTCCCAAAGAATAACCTCAAAAGAATTTTTTTTTTTGGATTTTTGGAATTAATATCTTAAAGAAAACTTTTAAAGAGTTACTAAAAAAAATTCTTTATTTTTTTTTTGAATTTTTAGTCTTAATATACTAAAGGAAATATAAAAGCAATTTTTATTTTGAGTTCTAGATATTAATTTCAAAGGAAAACCACAAAAGATTTTAGAGTTAGTATTCTAAAGAAAACTTCTAACAGAAATATAAAACGTGAAACCTCTTTTTTTTTGGTTGGATTTTTGATTTATAACACATCTTTTTCCAATACAAAATAGAAAATACAATAACAAAATACTCGACATTACTGTACAAAACTAGAAGGTAAAAGACGACGTAAAAAGAAAAACAGACTCAAAACATAATAAATAAATAAAAACTTCTCCTTAAGCAACTCCTGAATGAGCGACCCTGACTGGATGGTCCTAAGGCGTCTGTCATGCCCAAACTCCGATAAGTAAACCTACACCTGTATGAGAAAATTAAGAACAAATAAAGTTAACTACCTAGAACGCTATGTGAGATAATAACCCTTCCTGTTGGACACATGCAAGACGTGATTTTGACTTTTTTTCTAAAATTAACCTATGTGGCTAAAAGTGGCTAAAAATGCAAATTTGGCTAAGACCCCGCGAATCCAAGAACCTAAAACTTACTAGGAAGACCAGATTCTATGTGGGTTGCCTACGTATCACGCCCCGAAAGACGAGAATCAGGTATGCGTAGTTCGGGACAATTGGATACGGGCGAGAACTAAAAATAACAACTAATTCAGAGAAAAAATATTTTTTGTTTTTTTTTTTAAAAATGATGAAATATGTAAACTCTTTTTGGATTTTCTTCTTCTCTTTTTCTCTTTTTTTTTGGAAAAAATGATGGGGAAAGTGCAAAATCTTTTTGGTTTTTTTTTCATTTTCGTTTTTTGTCTTTTTCTTAAAAAAAATGTGAAAAGTGAAAGAAAAACATAAATGGACCCTACTTGCTTAATTTTTTACACTTCGCCTTCTTTTTTTCTCATCTATCCTCAAACCTCATTGGTCCGCTAAATGACCCATTTTACCCTTGAAAATTGCAATATGTAGCACATAGGATGCATCAGGATAGTCTTTTATTTTGGGCACACCTGTCCTAGATGGACCCAACCCCTGTGTTGAGTCCCCAAAGTTAGATGCACGTGATGCAAACAAGCGTTCCTACTAGGGATCCGACATGGGGCTGAGTTATTATAATTTCAAAACTGGTTATGTTGTTCTAGACTTGTGTACCCGAGCGGACAACTCGAGCCGAGGGGAGGCTACGTACCGGGAACCAAAAGGTCATCCGGCTTTGTAGCTTGTCCGAGCCTCTTCCTACTTTAAGGTATTACACTAACAGAAGAGAAGTCACGCCAGCATGCACATCCCCGAAGATGAGAAGAGAAGGTTCCATAGAAGTTTATATACAGTTCAGATAATATCAAAGCAGTAAAAAGCAACATTTAGCACATTAGGCCCAAACATGTAAATAAAATCGGACAATAAATAAAGCCACATATAACAATTATTCTAAGCTCGAATTCTTGAACCCTGAACCAGAGATTCTAGGTTCGATCCCCAACAGAGTCGCCAGAGCTGTCACACCTCCTTTTTACTACCCCCGGAAGGGTGTATAAGGGAGTTTTTTTCCAATTTAAGTAACAATCGAAACGAGATTATTTTATTTAAAATTCAGAGTCGCCACTTGGGATAATTTATGCTGTCCCGGTTTTGAATCCTGAATCGAGAAAATATTGACTCTGTTTTATAGTCTGCGAACACAAAAATCCGGGTAAGAAATTCTGTTAACCCGGGAGAAGGTGTTAGGCATTCCCGGGTTCCGTGGTTCTAGCACGGTCGCTCAACTGTTAATAATTGGACTAATTATCTGATTTAATTACACATTTTAAACCTACGTGCCCTTTTAACATTTTAGCTGCTTTTAATTATTTAAAGAATTAATTCAAGGTTATTTAAAATATATCGCGAGTCACGCTACATGAAATGCACCCGTTTTTCACGACACGTCCTATTTAACCTTGTTGGAAATTAAAACCGGGTCACATGAAATGTACTCCCGGATTTTAGCAATTACAAATCACAACTGCGTCACGGGGACCGTACCCATAGCTATGATAATTAAATAATTAGCGCGCCTAAAGCAAACTATGAATATTCATTATTCTTCCTAAAGCTAATTTGAGATTGTTGTGGGGCTACGAATTATGGAAAAGTGAAACAGTTTCTAGAATGTGCAAAGGAAGAAGGAAACTTATGCATTCTTGTCCCAAATTTGACCCAATAATACGTCAAAACTCTGGCTCTAATAAAAATGCCCTTTAAACATAAGAACTGCAAATCACCCTAATTTCAAGTTTTGTTTGTCCAATTCCACTCTTTGTTTATATTCATTGAACAAGAGTTTTATTTTGCACGTCGATTCACATGAATAAAGATGACTTAACTTCTTATAGTTATAACCCACCAAAAATTAAAGAAAAATCTCTACATCTTAACACAAAATTCAGAACAAAAATATAATAGACAAACTATTCATAAATAGAAACCAAAGATAAAGAAACCAATATTTCATCACATAATACTCATCAAAAAAAGGGGAAAATCAGTTCAAACTACAGAGGGTCAGACGCAAAGAATCAACCAAACATAAATTCAAAATTCACATTAAACTTATATCACGGCTGAGGCATCGAATCATCACATAAGAGGAACGAAATGAAATGGAGGAAGAAGAAAACCTTGAACCAAATAAATGAAGCTTTCCAGTAGGTAATCCAAGAGCAAATAAGAAAAACAGTTCAGGACCTCGATGAGGCAGAATCTCGTCGGACGACACTCGAACCTCGACGGAATAAGATGTAGACCATGTTGTCCGAAACTTCAAGCATCTCAACCTCGATTTTCAATTGATCGAAGACAAGGAAACTAAAACGTGACTAAACAAAAGCTTATGTTGGTGTGTATGTGTGTGAGCAGTGAGGAGCGGCGACTGGAGTAGATTGGAGGAGTTCTGGCCGGCGGCTTTCGATGAAGGATGGTGCGTGTGGAGAAGGAGATCGAGTAGCTCCTCTGTATTATTATCGACGCTGCTTCATCTCTTAGCCTTAGGGATCTCGAGGTTAGCTCTTCATTGAAGAGGAAGAATGGGGGTGGGTCGTTTGGGGTGGGATCTGTGAAGAAGACGAGGTCAGGGAGTGGGTCTCGTGTATTGCTGCACTGAGGCGCTGATTCTTTTTGTAAAAGGGTGGTGTGAAGAAGATAGCAGAACGGATGGACCAGCCGTTTTGGAAAAACAGCGGATCCTTGTTTTGAGTGTATAGGGCTTTTGTATTTTTGTATTTCCTTATCCTTTTTTTAAGAGAAACAGTTGATGGTTATGTGTAAAGTGTAGGTCTTAGGTCATTAAGGTGTAGGTCCTTTTATAGTCTAAGTCTAGTATTTTAGGGGTATTGGGCTTGGATTATTATGGGTTAGGTCCAAACATTAGGCCTAAAAATAGGTCGTTTGGGCCCAAATTTTATTCTTTCATCGCGAATGAGACTAAAATACGATCTCATTTATTAATTAGTCCTACTTAAGTAAAATAGCTTTTAAAATAAGACAGACCATTAAAATAAAACTATTTTTTGGTATTTTTCAAGATTAAAAATGACTACAACACATTAATGAAACTATTTTTTTTGTAATTTTTATTTTCTTGTAATAAAATAAAGTAAAAAAGTCAAAATTAATTGAAATAGCGATATTAGGCCTAAATTAAATATTTATATGGTAATTTTCGGAAAATATTGGGGAGGGTCAAAAATTACATGTCTACACATATACCCTGTATTGTGATGCTTCGAGAATTGGTATTGGTTGTGTATTGATGTAGGAGGGTAGAGTTATTGCTTATGCTTCTTGTCAGTTGAAGCCCCATGAGAAGAACTACCCTGTTCATGATTTGGAGTTGGCTGCTATAGTTCACGCGTTGAAGATTTGGAGGCATTACTTGTATGGTGTGTCTTGTGAGGTGTTTACTGATCATCGTAGTCTCAAACACTTGTTCAAACAGAAGGATCTCAATTTGAGGCAGCGAAGGTGGTTGGAGTTGCTTAAGAATTATGATATCACAATATTGTACCATTCGAGAAAGGCTAATGTGGTGACCGATGCTTTGAGCCAAAAGGCGGTGAGTATGGGGAGTTTGGCACATATTCTAGTTGGGGAGAGACCTCTTGCAGTTGATGTTCAGGCCTTGGCCAATCGGTTTGTGAGGTTAGATATTTCGGAGCCCAGTCGGGTATTGGTTTGTGTGGTTTCTCGGTCTTCCTTATATGATCGCATCAGAGAGCTCCAGTATGATGATCCGCATTTGCTTGTCCTTAAGGACGGAGTTCAGTGCGATGATGCCAGAGATGTGGCCATTGGTGATGATGGGATGTTGAGGATGCAGGGCTGGATATGCGTGCCCAATGTGGATGGGCTTCGGGATTTGATTTTGGAGGAGGCCCATAGCTCATGGTATTCCATACATCCGGGTACTGCGAAGATGTATCAGGATTTGAGGCAGTATTATTGGTGGAGGAGAATAAAGAAAAACATTGTGGGATTTGTAGCTCGGTGTCTCTATTGTCAGCAGGTGAAATATGAGCATCAGAGACCGGGTGGCTTGCTACAGCGGATGGATATTCCAGAGTGGAAGTGGGAGCGGACCACTATGGACTTTGTAGTTGGACTTCCACGGACTTTGAAGAAGTTCAATGCTATTTGGGTGATTGTGGATCGGCTGACCAAGTTCGCGCACTTCCTTCCTGTGTGTACTACCTATTTTTGAGAGCGGTTGACAGAGATCTATATCTGGGAGATTGTCGTTTGCATGGTGTCCCAGTTTCCATCATCTCAGATAGGGGCACTCTGTTTACTTCGCAGTTTTGGAGGTCTGTTCAGCGAGAGTCGGTATTGGGTTTCGGAGAGTTTTGGGACACTTAGTCCCTAAATGAGAGCTTAAGTGTTGGAAAGTGGTCCGTAGTTGGAACAGTGTGAAGACGACCTCGGAATGGAAAACCGATGGTTCCGTTAGCTCCGTTAGGTGATTTCGGGGTTGGGAGCGTGTTCGGAATGAATTTTGGAAGTCCGTAGCTCATTTAGGCTTGAAATGTCGAAGTTTGTATTTTTGAAGTTTCCGGTCCGATAGTGAGTTTTTGATCCGAGGGTCGGAATAGAATTCCGGAAGTTGCAGTAGCTTCGTCATGTCATTTGGGATGTGTCTGCAAAGTTTCAGGTCATTCGGACGTGTTTGTATAGGTTTTTGATCGAAAGCGTATTTGGAAGAAATTGGAAGTTCTTAGGCTTGAATCATGGGTTTAATCGGGTTTTCGAGGTTGTTTTAGGTGTTTTAAGGATTGGTACAAGTTTGAATGATATTATGGGATATGTCCGTAGGTTTGGTTCAGGTCCCGGAGGCCTCGGGTGTGTTTCGGATGCTCCACGGAGCATTTTGGAGTCTTGGAAAGTTGCAAATTTTTCCCTTCAGCTGTTGCAGATCCCTTCTTCATTGCGATCACATGCCCTTCCCTGCGATCGCATAGGTGTAATTTCAGAGGGGGCCAAATCCTTCTATGCGATCGCATAGCCCCGACTGCGATCGCATAGTTCTACCTTTTTCTCTTCCGCGTTCACATCATATTCCCCGTGTTCGCATTGCATAAACTGAGCCGGTGGCTCAAGGACCGAGTTCCTCTATGCGATCGCATTGTGATTCCCGCGATCGCATAAGTCTGTCTGTCTCTCTCTTCTGCGATTGCATGACCAGCATTGCGTTCGCATAGGCCATTTTCTAAGCCTTCAATATTTACTCTACGCGATCGCATCCCATTTCATGCGATCGCATTGAATAAATCACTGGGCAGTTATAAATATTTCAAAACCGAGGCTTAGCCATTTTTATCAAAATACAAGTTTGAGAGCTCGGATTTGGAAGCGATTTCGAAGGTTTTTTGGAAGGCAAACATTGGGTAACGATTCTCTAGTCTCTTAAAACCCACTAATCTAATCACGAATTCGTACTTAATTTCGGATTTTTGAATGAAAATTGGGGAAAACTTCTTAGACCTAGCTATTGGGTTTTGAGTGGGCATTTGACCTCCGATTTGGGAGATTTTTATATGGTTAGACTCGTGAGTGAATGAGAGTTTTGAAAATGTAAAAATTATTCGATTCCGAGGCGTTGGTCTGAGGGGCGTTTTGGTCATTTTACATATTTTCGCGCCCTAGCTTTAAATTTAATAGTGGAATCAGTTGTTTGCAATATTATTCACGATATGTAATTGAATTGAATAGATTTGGGCCATTTGGAGTCGGATACTCGTGACAAAGGCGTGGTTCCTAGTTGATTATTGAGCCGGTTCGACGTAAGTGGCTTGTCTAACTTTGTGTGGGGGACCTTCTCCCCTTAGGACTTGTTATTTGGTGATTGAGTGCCTTGTACGTGAGGTGACGAGCACGTACTTGTGCCAATTGTTGAACACCCGGTTTTTACTTAAAATGATCAAGTTGCTATTTCTTTCTTACTTGCTTTGTTAATTGCCATATAGCCTGTGGTAGCCTAGAAAAGCATGCTAGTTGACTTAATTGGTTTAATTGCTTAAATTGCCTTGTTGCATTACGTGAAGCATGTTAGGCTAGATTCATTGATACCTTGGTGTTTAATTCCGTTTTCGATTATTCTCTGGTTGTGGTTGCATTTTTTTATTTGGGACTACGGATGTGGGATTCCGGTAGCTCCCCCCCCCCCCCCTTGTTTGTTTACTTTGGGACTGTGGGTTCGATTCTCGATAGATCCCCCTGCACATTTACTTTGGGACTACGGGTTAGATTCCCGGTAGATCCCCCTGCACATTGATAGTCGGACTACGGGACGGTATCCTGGGAGATCCTTCGGACATACTTATATGATGGACTACGGGACGGTAACCCAGGAGATCCACTGGACAGTTGAGAAAGGACTACAGGACGGTATCCTGGGAGATCCTCATGGCATCATTGATATTGAGCTGTACTTTTCCGTGTTTATTCCTTATTTCGGTTATTTCTTGTTGACTTGTAGATTCTGTCTTATTTCACTGCTGTTTTCCATTATTTTCCCTGTTTTCATACTGCACATTATTATTATTATGTTTATCTCAATTTGGCCCTGACCTTCCTCGTCACTACTCGACCGAGGTTAGGCTTGGCACTTACTGAGTACCGCTGTGGTGTACTCACGCCTCTTCTGCGCATGTTTTTCATGTGCAGATCCAGGTACCTCTACTCAGGCGCACTATCAGTGAGGTAGGAGGACTACAGAGACTTCGAGGTAGATCTGCTGCGTCCGCAGACCGATGAGTCTCCCTCTTTACTCTATCTTTAGTACTTAGTTTTCTTTTCTTCCGGTTGTTAGATATTCTGGAGTTTGGAGCCTTTACTATGCACTTCTGTAGCCTGTGTTGCCCGTGAGTTTCCGGGTTTTGGGATTGTTTTTGACTTGTGATATTGAGTTGTATATGCCGAGCGGCATTCAGTACAATTTCCTTTCTAGATATTTAATTTGGTTTTTTCCTCTATTTTCTGCAATTATATTATTTCCGCAAATGTTAGGCTTACCTGGTCGTGGGGACTAGGTGCCGTCATGACATGTTCACGGTTGGTGAACTAGGATCGTGACACTACCGCTTGCAGAGTTTGCTTATAATAACAGCTACCAGTTGAGTATTCAGATGGCTCCATATGAGGTTTTGTATGGGAGGCAGTATAGATCTCCAGTTGGTTGGTTTGAGTCAGGTGAGGCTAGGCTATTGGGGATAGACTTGGTGCAGGATGCTTTAGAAAAGGTGAAGGTGATTCAGGAGAGGCTTCGTACAGCGCAGTCGAGGCAAAAGAGTTATGCTGACAGGAAGGTTCGAGATGTGTCCTACATGGTTGGTGAGAAGGTTTTGTTGAAGGTTTTGCTTATGAAGGGTGTTATATGATTTGGGAAGAAAGGTAAATTGAGTCCTCGGTTCATTGGGCCTTTTGAGGTGCTTTAGAGGATTGGGGAGGTGGCTTATGAGCTTGCTTTGCCACCCAACTTGTAAAGTGTGCATCCGGTATTTCATGTTTCAATGCTCCGTAACTATATTGGTGATCCGTCTCATGTTCTGGATTTCATCACGGTTCAGTTGGATGATGATTTGACCTATGATGTGGAGCCAGTAGCTATTTTTGGTCGTTAGGTTCGAAAGTTGAGGTCAAATGATATAGCTTCAGTGAAAGTGCAGTGGAGAGGTTGGCCCGTAGAGGAGGCAACCTGGGAGACCGAGCGAGAGATACAGAGCAGATATCCTCACCTGTTTGGGGCTTTAGGTATGTTTCTTGACTCGTTCGAGGACGGACGTTTGTTTAAGTTGGGGAGGATGTGACGACCCGGCCAGTCGTCTCATGAGTTACCATTTTGTTTCCCCCATTTCTCCTTCTTATTGCTTTATCTATCGGTTCTATATGTGATCGGGTTGGCTGGCTCGGGTTCGGAAAGGATTTGGTAAGGTTTGAGACACATAGACTCTTTTGAGGAAGCTTAAGTTGGAAAAGTCAACCGGATGTTGACTTATGTGTTAGAGGGCTCGGATGAGAGTTCCGATGGTTAAGATAGCTTTGGGAGGAGATTTGGGACTTAGGAGCGTGATCGGAATGAGTTTTGGAGGTCCGAAGTAGATTTAGGCTTGAATAGGCAAAATTGGATTTTTGGCGATTTTCGGTTGATAGGTGAGATTTTGATATAGGGGTCGAAATGGAATTCCGAGAGTTGTAGTTGTTCCGTTGTGTCATTTGGGATGAGTGCGCAAAATTTCAAGTGATTCGGATGTGGTTTGGTTGGATTTTTGATCAAAAGCATAATTTAGAAGATCTTGGAATTCTTAGGCTTGAATCCGATGCGAATTTGGTGTTTTGATGTTGTTTTGAGCGTTCCAAAGGTTGGAACAAATTCGAATGAGGTTATGGGATATGTTGGCATGTTTGGTTGAGGTCCTGGGGGCCTCGGGTGAGTTTCGAGTGGTCAATCGGACCATTTCATAATGTTTGGAATTGCAGAAAATTGCAGATTAGTGTTGTAGAGAAATGACCTTCGCGTTCGCGAGTGGGTCCTCGCGTTCCCGAAGGGTTAGTTGGTGAAGGTTGGGATTTAAGCCTTCACGTTCGCGAGGAATGCTATGCGTTCGCGAAGGGCTGGGTGTTTGGTCATCACGTTCGCGCGAAGTGGACCGCATTCGCGTAGAAAAATTTGGTCAGCTAGACATGAGGTATTTTATTCATCGCGTTAGCAAGAGGGGTAACACGATCACGAAGAGTGGTCTGAGGAAAACGTCACGTTTGCGATGGGAAGGTCGCGATCACGAAAGAGGAAGTTTTGGTCAAAGTTGATTTGTGCTTCGCGAACGGGAGGCATTGACCGCGTTCGCAAAGAAGGATTTTAGGCCTGGGCAGAAGGTTTAAATAGTCGTCTTGTCCGCGATTTTGGGGTTTATTTCCACCATTTTTGATCCTTTTTAGAGCTTTTTGAAGAGGGTTGAAGAGGGATTCAAGGGGAATCACTTGGAGGTAAGATTCATGGACTTAAAACTCGATTCTAATGTGAAATCTACCTAATTAATCATGGAATCTAAGCCTAAAATTGAAGAACTAGGGCTTGAAATTGGAAACCTAGAATTTGGGATTTGAGGGGTCATTTGTGATTGGATTTTGATGCTTTTGGTATGTATGAACTCGGGGAGTGATAAGAAATCCGCTGATGTAATTTTTATCGGAATCCGAGACGTGGACCCAGGGGTCGGGTTTTGGTAATTTCGGGATTTGTGTTGTAAATTGATTATTTTCGCTTGGGCTTCATTCTCTTAGCATATTTTGATGTCGTGATTCTGATTTTGGATAGATTCGACGCAAGTGGAGGCCGATTCGAGGGGCAAAGGTGTCGCGGGCTAGAGTTTTGACCGGATTGAGGTGAGTAATTATTGTAAATGATGTCCTGAGGGTATGAAACCCCGGATTTGCACATCGTAGTGCTATATTGAGGTGTCGCACACACTTGATGACGAGCATGGGGTCGTGCACTATTGGGGATCGTGACTTAGTCCGTCCCGAATGACTATTTTACCGCGTATTTGACTGAAACCTATTTGCTATCATCATGTTTTGAGCTGAACGCCATATTTGGGCCTCGTGCCAACTATTTGAACCCTTAGGAGATTTTTATTGAGATTTTCTCACCGTTTTGATTTTATACTTGAACTTAGTCATGCTATGTTCCACTGTTTTCATAACTCAGCCATGTTTACTCTATTTTAACACTTAAATGATATTTGGGGCTGAGAATTATGTTTTACTATTGCCCGAGTGGCTTGCGAGGATTTTGACTGAATAAGGCCGAGGGCCTATGTTGTGAGGAAACACTGATTATGATTATGAGGCCGAGGGCCTGAGATATGTACGCCATGAGGTGGCTTGTTGATATGAGGCCGAGAGCCTAGTGATGATGCCACGAGATGTCTTGATACTACGCTTGGGCTGTAAGGGGCCTCTCCAGGAGTCTGCACACCCCCAGTGAGCGCGGATACCCATGTGATGTGAGATGTAGCCCGGGGGGCTGATATTGTTCTGAGATATTGCCCGAGGGGCGGATTTGTTGACATTTTGCCCGAGGGGCGAGCATTTATGTGTTTATCTTTCTTATTTGTTTGTCATTACCTGTTTAATTGTTAAAAATGTATTTCATGAAGTGTAAACTGAACTTAAATGACTTTACATCTCTTTACTGATTCACTGTTTTACTGGTTTTACTACTTCATTATAGCCTGTAATGTGCCTTACGTATTTTCATATCTCTCAGTCGTTTATTTATGGTTATTACTCACTGAGTTGGAGTACTCACTTTACTCCCTGCACCCTGTGTGCATATTCAGGTGCATCTGGTCCCGCTCCCGAGTGTTTCCAGCTCAGGCGGATCCGAAGATTCTCTAGGTAGCTACCGACGTTCGCAGCCCAGAGCTTCTTCTCTTATCTTATTTCTCCTTGTTTTAGATTTGTATTGAACTCTGTAGTCTTTCTTGTCTTATTCTCGATTTTTAGATGCTCATGACTAGTGACACCCCGGTATCGGGCTGTGTTGGGTTGTATTCCGCGAATTGTTTGTATTGTCACTGCTTACTTTTGGATTTATATCATGTTTAAGACTAAATGCTTATTGTTTAATTGCTTAAAACTGGATTGGAAATGTGTCGGGTGACCTTGTCTTCACGAGAGGCGCCATCACGACCGGGTTTGGGGTCGTGACAGTATGACAATCGAGATATCCACTCCGAAGAGACCTTTTATGAAATTTCAAGTTGTTCATCTTACTTTCCTAATACTGAAATGTAGAATCCACAACGATGTAGAAATACTACGAGCCTCGACACCATCCAATGTAACTCTCAGCTTCTATCAACATACGAACCAACAAAAATTCTCAATTGCCACATATAAATTTTGAATTCATTAGAACCGTTCTCGAGAGTTATCCACTTTGCTCAAATCTCAATTAGACTGATCAAATGGGCCGATCGACCTGAGCCCCATTAGCACTCCAACACCCAAGGATGTAACCCCACTTTAATGCAACCAGATAAATTTCTACTCCATGCACATTACATCCTTAACCAATAACAACCAAAATCATTCCATGATTCTCATATACTCATAAAACCTAATACAACTCGTATCCTGAAATTCCCTTTACTCGAGTCATCCTTGATCTCAACCTCTGCAAGTCATAACTGATTCACCAGTATACCTTAAACTGAAACTAATACGACACTTAGCCATGCAATCAACTTATCAATAACAGACTCCCCCACTTAGCTCAAAGCCATAGATCAAAACACACAAAAACTCACAATGCTCATACTCTATTACTGTCATAATACCATAGTGAGATTGAACTAAATCCTTCATAAGCTCGTGCAACACAAACCATCTAGTATTTAAAACCATCTGCATATCTCGCATTCACCCTCGTAACAGTCAAGATAAATCTCATACGCGATCCAATCTCAATCTGCAGCACATATAATTCACTAGTAAAGGAGGACTCACTACAAAACAGCATAGGTATCACACGCCCTCAGGACACCCCACAGGAGATAACCCACCTGCTTCGTCTCAAACTAACATCTCTTTATACCCTTCCAGCATTATAAGCATCACGCAATCGCTTAATTTTCCTGAGCCTGAACTCATATCACGACATGAAGTCTACTTCATTCCCCAACTAAACAACATGAAAAGATCCTTCAACACACCTATAACTCGAGGCTATACATCTAATGAAGATGGTGTCACGACCCCAACCCCGGTCGTGATGGCGCCCAACATACTGCTAAGGAAACCCGACTAATTACATAACCTTAACCATTTTATCCAGTTCATGAATTAAGTAACACAGATAATTATTAAGTCAAAATACAAAAAAAATTCGGGAATAGAGTTAAACATGCGGAAATCCCAAAATATAAATAACTACACAACCCGAAGAATCCGGGGTCACAAGTCTGAGCCTATAATACATGAGTATCAACCTACTACATATTGTTCTCTAGAAATGCGGAAGTAAAGTAAATAAGATAGAAGGAAGATCAGGACTGAGAACGTCAAATGCAGCTACCTCGAAACTCCCAAATATGATGCTAGGCAGAGAAGTCCTCACTCAGCCTCAGTAGTACCTGGATCTGCATGCAAGGTGCAGGGAGTAATGTGAGTACTCCGACCCAGCGAGTAATAAACATAAATAAAGGCTGAGAATAAGAAATCCTGAATAAGGACAAAGTAATTCTATAAACACAGCAACTTGAACCCAATAGCATAAAATCAATAAATCAGTGAAAACAATTATGGAAAATGTCACAACAGGTAAATAAGTAAATGACAATCAAAATATTCAATGCAACACATAGACCGGTACTCTCCAGTACCCGCTGCGGCGCGCAGCCCGCTCTATTTATTTATCGTCGACGGCGCTCACTGGGGGTGTGCAGACTCCGGGAGGGGCCCCTTACGGCCCAAGCGCAATAATAAGCCATATCGTGGCATCAACTAGGCCCTCGGCCTCATATCAATATCAATTTCATACCGCTGCGGCGCGCAGCCCGATCCCATACTCAGTCCAAAATCACATAAGCCTCTCGGGCACATTAATATAGAAATATTTAGCCCAAACTTCATTTAAAAATATTAATTAAGTTTCTAGTTTGGGAAAAGGTGGCTGAGTTTGCAAAACAGTATCAAATACTAGGACTGAGTTCAATTATATGTAAAAAAAATGGTAAGAAACCAGTAAGAGCAATCCCTAAAGGATTCAATCAGTTGGCACGAGGCCAAATTATGACAATTAATCCATTTTTATAAGGATCTCACTAACCTTCAATCAATTAGGTAGTAATTTTATTAAGCGGGACGGACCAAGTCACGATCCTCGACGGTGCTCTACCCCACGCTCGTTATCCGGCGTGCAAGTCACCTCAACATAGCACTACAATGTGCAAATTCGGGGTTTCAAACCCTCAGAACAGTATTTACATCTATTACTCACCTCAAGCCGGCCAAAGTCCTAGATCGCTATGCCCTTGCCTTTCGAATTGACCTCCTCGCGTACCAAATCTGATCAAAACCACAACGAATACATCACAATATGCTAATGAGACAATACCCAATCAAAAATAATCGAAAAATAGCTAAATCTCGAAATTAGCAAAACCCGAGCCCCGGGCCCACTTCTCGAAAATCAAAAAATTTACCATCTTCGGATTCCTTATCTCGCCACGAGTCTATACATTTGAAGAACACCAAAATCGGAGTCCAAGTGACCCCTCAAATCCCCATTTTAGCTCTCTTAAGTTCCAAGCCCTAACCACCATTTTTGACCTTTGATTCCTTAATTTTTTTCAGTCTTAATTCATGTATTTGTACCATAAAATCGTGTTTTAGACTCAGAAATTCTTACCTCAATGAAGTCCCTTGATTTCTCTCTTCCAACTCGCCCAAATTCTCCAAGTCCGAAGTGAAAATTATGAACCCTTATGAAATTTCGCGAAGATAAAATAAAACTTCACTGACCAGTTATTTCCGCATCTGCGGCTCCTTAGCCGCCTCTGCGCCTTCCGCTTCTGCGGTCTGAAACACGCACCTGCGGCTTCCGCTTCTGCGGACTAAGCTCTGCATTTGCGGATCTCATTAAATCTCCAAAGCCCGCATCTGCGGTCATGATGTCGCATCTGCGACTCCGCAGATGCGGTCACCCAATCCGCACCTGCGTTTCTCCCCGCTTCTGCGACTCTCCACCCGATCCTGCAGTACCGCTTCTACGGTCCCATTTCCGCAGGAGCGGAAGTACCAGAAGCAACAGCAAATTCTTTAGTTTTACAAGCCAAAACTTCCCGTTAGCCATCCGAAATCACGCCGAGGCCCCCGGGACCTCAACCAAAAACACAAACATGATCCAACACCTTATTCAAACTTGCTCGAATCATCAAAACACCATAAATAACACCTAAACCATCAAATTACATCAAATTCAAGCCTAAGTTCATCCAAATCTTCCGAAACTTGCATTCGATCAAAAACCTACCCAAATCACCTCCGAATGACCTGAAATTTTGCACACACATCCCAAATCACATAACGAAGCTACAGCAACTCTCGGAATTCCATTCCGACCCTTGGATCAAAATCTCACCTATTGACCGGAATTCGCCAAAATACTAACTTCGCCAATTCAAGCCTAATTCTACACCGGACCTCCAAAATCAATTCCGATCACACTCCTAAGTCACAAATCATCCCCCGAAGCTAACCGAATCATCGGAATTCATATCCGAGCCCTCTAACACATAAGTCAACATCCGGTTGACTTTTCCAAAACAAACCNCTTTCTTCCCAAATCTCATAACACCCTTTGTGGGTGAAACCTTCAGCAAGACCTTCTCACCGATCATAAAAGATACATCTCGAACCTTCCTGTCTGCATAGCTCTTCTGTCTCGACTGTGCTGTACGGAGTCTCTCCTGAATCATCTTCACCTTCTCCAATGCATCCTGAACCAAATCTGTCCCCAACAATCTAGCCTCACCGGGCTCGAACCAACCCACTGGAGATCTACACCGCCTCCCATATAAGGCCTCATACGGTGCCATCTGAATGCTGGACTGATAGCTATTGTTGTAGGTGAACTCTGCAAGCGGTAGAAACTGATCCCATGACCCTCCAAAATCAATAACGCAGGCACGTAACATATCCTCCAATATCTGACTGGTGCGCTCGAACTGCCCGTCCGTCTGAGGGTGAAAAGCTGTGCTCAACTGCACCTGAGTACCCAACTCTCGCTGAACAACCTGCCAAAACTGAGAGGTGAACTGAGTGCCCCGATCTGATATGATGGAAACTGGGACACCATGCAATCGAACTATCTCCCGAATATAAATCTCTGCCAGCCGTTCTGAAGAATAAGTAGTACAAACCGGAATGAAGTGCGCGGACTTGGTCAGCCTGTCTACAATCACCCAAATAGCGTCAAATTTCTTCAAAGTCCGTGGGAGTCCGGTAACGAAATCCATAGTGATCCTCTCCCACTTCCACTAAGGATTAACCATCTACTGATGTAAGCCACCCAATCTCTGATGCTCATATTTCACTTACTAACAATTAAGACACCGGGCTACATACTCCACAATATCTCTCTTCATCCTCCGCCACCAATAGTGCTGTCTAAGATCCTGATACATCTTCGCGGCACCCGGATGAATGGAATACCGCGAGCTATGGGCCTCCTCCAATATCAACTCCCGAAGCCCATCTACCTTGGGCACGCAAATCCGGCCCTGCATCCTCAACACACCATCGTCACCCACGGTCACATCTCTGGCATCATCATGTTGAACCCTGTCCTTAAGGACAAGCAAATGCGGATCCTCATACTGACACTCCCTGATGCGGTCATACAAGGAAGACCGAGAAACCATACAAGCCAACACTCGACTGGGCTCCGAAATATCTAGTCTCACAAATCGGTTGGCCAAGGCCTGAACATTCACTGCAAATGGCCTCTCCTCAACTGGAATGTATGCCAAACTCCCCATGCTCACCGACTTCCGGCTCAAAGCATCGGCCACTACATTGGCCTTCCCCGGGTGATACAGAATAGTAATGTCATAATCCTTAAGTAACTCTAACCATCTACGCTGCCTCAAATTAAGATCCTTTTGCTTGAACAAATGCTGAAGACTGCGATGATCAGTGAATACCTCACAGGATACGCCATACAAGTAATGCCTCCAAATCTTTAGTGCATGAACTATAGCAGCTAGCTCCAAATCATGAACGGGGTAGTTCTGCTCATGGGGCTTCAACTGACAAGAAGCATAAGCAATAACTCTACCCTCCTGCATCAAAACACAACCTATCCCAACTCTGGAAGCATCGCAATATACCGTATATGAACCTAAAGCTGATGGCAAAACCAATACTGGAGTTGTGGTCAAAGCCGTCTTGAGCTTCTGAAAGCTCTCCTCACACTCGTTCGACCATGAAAATGAGACGCCCTTCTGAGTCAACTTGGTCAAGGGCGATGCAATAGAGGAAAAACCCTGAACAAACCGGCGATAATAGCCTGCCAACCCAAGGAAACTACGAATCTCTGTGGCTGAGGACGGTCTAGGCCAACTCTGCACCGCCTCTATCTTGTTTGGATCAACCTGAATTCCCTCGCTGGACACCACGTGTCCCAAGAAAGCCACTGAACCGAGCCAGAACTCACACTTGGAGAACTTTGCATAAAGACTCTCCTCCCTTAATCTCTGCAATACAACCCGCAACTGTTGCGCGTGCTCCTCTTGACTGCGCGAGTATACCAGTATATCATCAATGAACACTATGAAGAATGAATCCAGGTAAGGCCAGAACACACTGTTCATCAGATGCACGAATGCTGCTGGGGCATTGTTCAGCCCGAAAGACATGACAAGAAATTCATAGCGACCATATCTAGTCCTGAAAGCAGTCTTATGAATATCTGAGTCCCTGATCTTCAACTGGTGCTAACCCGAACGGAGATCAATCTTGGAGAACACCCTCGCTCCCTGAAGCTGGTCAAAAAATCATCAATGCGAGGTAAGGGATACTTGTTCTTAATTGTTACCTTGTTCAATTGCCTATAATCGATGCACATTCTCATTGTACCATCCTTCTTCTTCACAAACAGAACTGGTGCACCCCAAGGTGACACGCTAGGGCGAATGAACCCCTTATCCAGGAGCTCCTGAAGCTGCTCTTTCAATTCTTTCAACTCCGCTGGTGCCATACGATATGGCGGAATAGAGATGGGCTGAGTGCCAGGCACCAGGTCAATACCGAAATCAATATCCCTGTCCGGCGGCATGCCCGGCAGGTCTGCGAGAAACACATCGAGAAAATCCCTCACAACTGGGACAGAATCAATGCTAGAAGTCTCAGCTCCCACATCTCTCACAAACGCCAAATAGGAAAGACAACCCTTCCCAACCATACGCTGGGCCTTCAAGAAAGAAATAACTCTACTAGGGATATAATCAGTCACACCACGCCACTCGATCCGCAGTACACCCGGCATAGCCAAAGTGACTGTCTTAGCATGACAGTCCAGGATAGCATGACACGGAGATAACCAGTCCATGCGCAGGATAACATCAAAGTCTACCATGCTCAATAGCAATAAATCAACTCGGGTCTCCAGACCCCCAATAGTCACCAAACATGACCGGAATACGTGGTCTACAATAATAGTGTCGCCCACCGGGGTAGATACATGAATAGGTAAGGCAAGACACCCTCGGGATGTACCCAAATGATGAGCAAAATATGAAGACACATATGAATAGGTAGAACCGGGATCAAACAATACTGAGGCGTCTCTCTGACAGACTGAAAAAATACCTATAATGACAGCGTCTGAAGCAATGGCATCTGTCCTGTCCGGCATAGCGTAGAAACGAGCCTGGCCACCACCTGATTGATCTCCACATCTGGGACGACCCCTGGCTGCCTGATCTCCACCCTTTAGCTGATTGGGCGGGTGATGAAGTAACTGGAGCAGAAGTCGAGGGCTGACCCCTCTGCTGATGCTGTCTACCACGAAGGCGAGGGCACTGCCTCCTAAAATGGCCCAACTCTCCGCACTCATAGCAGCTGCCCGGTACTGGAGATGGGGACTGATGAAAACCTCTCGCACCGGAGTGACTAGCAGATGCACTCGGCGCAGAAGAACCCTGAACTGATGGGGCATGAGATGAACTCTGAACTGGGAGGGCGCTAAGTGAAGACTGACCCTGCTGGGGCGCATGGTGACCACGGCCTGAAGACCCCCCACGATACTCTGGACGAGCCGACTGAGAAGGCCTGAAAGAACAACCTCTACCCTGCTGAAACTGACCCCTCGAAGGAGCACCACTATAACTACCCGATCCACGAGGCCTCTTAGCCTCCCTCTCCTCTCGCTCTCTACGGCGAACTGACTCAATCTCAAGAGCAATGTCTACCACCTCCTCGAACGTAGCACCCAGTACTCTCTCTCTAGTCATCAGAATACGGAGATGGTAGTTAAGACCATCCACAAATCTCCCGATCCTCTCACGATCTGATGGAACCATCCAAGTAGCATGACGAGCCAGCTGGGAAAACCTCATCTCGTACAGAGTCACTGTCATATCTCCCTGTGTCAACCACTCAAACTGCCTACGCAACTCTTCCCTGCAGGACCGAGGTATATACTTCTCCAGAAAAAGAGCGGAGAACTGCTGCCAAGTCAGAGGTGCTGCACCGGCAGCCCTACGCCTCTCAAAGTCCTCCCACCAAGTAAGAGCAGCCCCCATGAACTGAAAAGTAGTAAATGGCACACCACCCGACTCAAGGATCCCTGCCGTATGGAGCATACGCTGGCATCCGTCAAGAAAACTCTGGGCATCCTCGCCCTCAGCACCACCGAATGTCGGAGGCTGGAGTCTACCAAACCTCTCAAGACGACGATGCTCATCGTCTGGCATAGCTGGAACCACGAAGGCCTGAGCTGGTGCAACTTGCTGAGCTGGAGGTGCCTCCGGTGTTTGTAGTCCCTGCACTTCCTGCGCAGGTGTGCGGGCATCGGGGGTCTGATTGCCTCCCCCGGTCTTTGAAGTAGCTGCTGCTGTCGTGGTGGCTGAAACTGCCTGAGCTAATCCAGTACAGACCGTCAAGATCTGTGCCAAAGTCTCCTGAAGACCCGGAATCACAATAGGCACGGCTGGTGCCTGAGCAGGTGCTGCTGGAGTCTCCACAGCTGGAGCCTGATCATGAGCTGGGGCAATTAACAGATCAGTAGGTGCTGCCCCGGCTACTCTGCCCCTGCCACGACCGCGTCCACGGCCTCTGGCGGCCTCAGTAGGTGGCACTGGTGGTCGTCCGTCACGATCGGTAGCTCGTGTTCTCACCATCTGTGAGAAAATAGAATAATAAAGATTTAGATCTCAATTCAACAAAGCCGCACGACAAGAGTTTCAAGAATATGAAGTATTTCCTAATGGTTTTGCAGCCTCTCGAGGATAAGTACAGACGTCTCCGTACCGATCCACGAGACTCTACTAAACCGGCTCATGACTCGCGAGACCAAGTAACCTAGGCTCTGATACCACCTTGTCACGACCCCAACCCCGGTCGTGATGGCGCCCAACACACTGCTAGGCAAGCCCGACCAATTACATAACCTTAACCATTTTAAGCAGTTCATGAATTAAGTAACACAGATAATTATTAAGTCAAAATACTAAAAAAATCCGGGAATAGAGTTAAACATGCGAAAATCCCAAAATATAAAATAACTACACAGCCCGAAGAATCTGGTGTCACAAGTCTGAGCCTCTAATACATGAGTATCAACCTACTACATATTGTTCTCTAGAAATGCGGAAGTAAAGTAAATAAGATAGAAGGAAGATCAGGACTGCGAACGTCAAATGTAGCTACCTCGAAACTCCCAAATATGATGCTAGGAAGAGAAGTCCTCACTCAGCCTCAGTAGTACCCGGATCTGCACGCAAGGTGCATGGAGTAATGTGAGTACTCCGACCCAGTGAGTAATAAACATAAATAAAGGCTGAGAATAAGAAATCCTAAATAAGCACAAAGTAATTCTATAAACATAGAAACTTGAACCCAGTATCATAAAATCAACAAATCAGTGAAAACAATTATGGAAAATATCACAACAGGTAAATAAGTAAATGACAATCAAAATATGCAATGCAACACATAGACCGGTACTCTCCAGTACCCGCTGCGGCGCGCAGCCCGCTCCATTTATTTATCGTCGACGGCGCTCAATGGGGGTGTGCAGACTCCGGGAGGGGCCCCTTACGGCCCAAGCACAATAATAAGCCATATCGTGGCATCAACTAGGCCCTCAGCCTCATATAAATATCAATTTGATACCGTTGCGGCGCGCAGCCCGATCCCATACTCCGTCCAAAATCACATAAGCCTCTCGGGCACATTAATATAGAAATATTTAGCCCAAACTTCATTTAAAAATATTAATTAAGTTTCTAGTTTGAGAAAAGGTGGCTGAGTTTGCAAAACAGTATCAAATACTAGGACTGAGTTCAATTATATGTAACAAAAAATGGTAAGAAACCAGTACGAGCAATCCCTGAAGGATTCAATCAGTTGGCACGAGGCCAAATTATGAAAATTAATCCATTTTTATAAGGATATCACTAACCTTCAATCAATTAGGTAGTAATTTTATTAAGCGGGATGGACCAAGTCACGATCCCCGACGGTGCTCTACCCCCACGCCCGTTATCCGGCATGCAAGTCAACTCAACATAGCACTACAATGTGCAAATTCGGGATTTCAAACCCTCAGAACAGCATTTACATCTATTACTCACCTCAAGCCGGCCAAAGTCCTAGCTCGCTATGCCCTTGCCTTTCGAATTGACCTCCTCGCATACCGAATCTGATCAAAACCACAACGAATACATCACAATATGCAAATGGGACAGTACCCAATCAAAAATAATCGAAAAATAGCTAAAATCTCGAAATTAGCAAAACCCGAGCCCCGGGCCCACTTCTCGAATATCAGAAAATTTACCGTCAGCGTATTCCTTATCTCGCCACGAGTCTATACATATGAAGAACACCAAAATCGGAGTCCAAGTGACCCCTCAAATCCCCATTTTAGCTCTCTTAAGTTCCAAGCCCTAACCACCATTTTTGACCTTTGATTCCTTAATTTTTTTAAGTCTTAATTCATGTATTTGTACCATAAAATCGTGTTTTAGACTCACAAATTCTTACCTCAATGAAGTCCCTTGATTTCTCTCTTCCAACTCGCCCAAATTCTCCAAGTCCGAAGTGAAAATTATGAACCCTTATGAAATTTCGCGAAGATGAAATAAAACTTCACTGACCAGTTATTTCCGCATCTACGGCTCCTTAGCCGCCTCTTCGCCTTCCGCTTCTGCGGATATTTTCCGCTTCTGTGGTCTGAAACACGCACCTGCGGCTTCCGCTTCTGGGGACTAAGCTCCACATTTGCGGATCTCATTAAATCTCTAATGCCCGCATCTGCGGTCATGATGTCGCATCTGCGACTCCGCAGATGCGGTCACCCAATCCGCACCTGCGGTTCTCCCCGCTTCTGCGACTCTCCACCCGCTCCTGCAGTACCGCTTCTGCGGTCCCATTTCCGTAGGAGCGGAAATACCAGAAGCAGCAGCAAATTCTTAAGTTTTACAAGCCAAAACTTCCCGTTAGCCATCCGAAATCACCCCGAGGCCCCCGGGACCTCAACCAAAAACACAAACATGATCCAACACCTTATTCAAACTTGCTCGAATCATCAAAACACCATAAATAACACCTAAACCATCAAATTACATCAAATTCAAGCCTAAGTTCATCCAAATCTTTCGAAACTTGCATTCGATCAAAAACCTACCCAAATCACCTCCGAATGACCTGAAATTTTGCACACACATCCCAAATCACATAACGAAGCTACAGCAACTCTCGGAATTCCATTCCGACCCTCGGATCAAAATCTCACCTATTGACCGGAATTCGCCAAAATACTAACTTCGCCAATTCAAGCCTAATTCTACACCTGACCTCCAAAATCAATTCCGATCACACTCCTAAGTCACAAATCATCCCCCGAAGCTAGCTGAATCATCGGAATTCATATCCGAGCCCTCTAACACATAAGTCAACATCCGGTTGACTTTTCCAAAACAAACCTTCCTTAAAGAGACTAAGTGTCTCATTTCCTTCTACAACCACTCCAAATCAACTCGTTCACACCCAACACTGATAATGAAGCATAAAGAAATAGAAAATAGGAAAAACAGGGCGGTAACTCACGTGACAACGGGTTGGGTCGTCACAGATGGAAATCAAGCACCAAATAGTTCTTTCTACCCTCAAGCAGACCCTCCTCGTCACATCCAAATCATATGAACACATATTGCAGTCACATCATACTCATCACGTAACCATCCATCCATCACTTCCACTAATAGGGATACTACCGAACATATAAATCCAAAAGCACGCGCTCACACAATCAACACCTCAGTGCTCAAGCTACAAGCAAAGCCCGGCCCCAAGTCCTCTAGACTGGCCCAACATCAACACACATAAATCACATCTTGCCTCTCGTTCAGGGAATTACAAGTCGTCGATGCACAGCTGATATCGGGCGCTGATGCGCGCATACGAATGCGTGGAAGGAATTTCAAGAGTTACATTTCAAGCTAATTCAATGTCGCACAATAAGAATTCAAGAATGTGGGATTTCCTAAAGGTTCTGCAACCTCTCGAAGATAAGTACAGACGTCTCCGTACCGATCCGCGAGACTCTTCTAAACCTGCTCATGACTCGTGAGACCTATGTAACCTAGGCTCTGATACCAACTGTAACAGCCCAGCCCACTAGTGATATTGTCCGCTCTGGGCCTAGGCCCTCACGGGTTTAAAATGTGTCACTAGGGTCTAAGGCTTGTTAACTTATATACCTAGCATCCCTCTTGTGTTTTGCCGATGTGGGGCACTATCTAAAGTCTGGGGGTGTTACAGTGCGCCTACTAGTTGCCTAGCATTTAATTAATTAATTAGAAGGAAAAGAGTTAATTTAATAAAAAAAAATCTGATTTTTATTATAATTTTCTAGCCTTATTGTTTGGAAAAATTATGCAAATAAAATTGTTGGACCAACTCTATATATTTTAAAGAAATGATCCAACTTCTTATAAAGGAGAAATGGGAGTAATTGAGTTGTTGGAATTTATTATAAGAAATGGGCCAGCTAGCTTAATAGACATTGGGCCTGTAGAAATTGAGCTTATGTCCTGTATCTTATTCTTGAGATAATCCCCATGGCCCACCGGATTTGCAAAAAAGAGATAACGGTCCAAAATAAATATTTCTCATTTTAGTTATTACCAAGGATCACTAATAATAAAGCAATAAAGTCATTGTTAAGGTTCAAAATTCCAAAATCATCAAAGAAGCTTAACAGATCATGCTTAATGCTTAAATCAACATTTAACATACAAATTTAAGATAAAATGACATAAGCCCATAATAAGGTAATCAAATTAAAGTCAGCATCCTTATCATGAATAAATTGCATTCAAACTCAAAAACTAGCACTGTTTGAGAAACCTAACGTGTTCTCTTTTATTACTAAGACTGAAAGCTCAAAATAAAATTAATTCCAGTTAACTCACTTCTTAAAGCAAGTCACAAGTCCCAGTAGAAGAGAAACACCAAATACTACATCAAGTGACCAGCAAACAAACTGATTCTAGCTTAACCTTAAGAAAGAAAGAAAATATTATCTTTTTCTATAATAACTTCCTAACAAAACTAAACTTAGCTAGCATGATTCTCGCACCAGAATTTGTAGGTTCGGTATTGCTATTAAATTCCTTCTCATGACTTAACCAAGAACAGTTCCTAATGACTTTTAAAAAGAAGACTCGTCCGGCTTTAAACTATATCAAAATAGAGCCTTAGACCTTGAACAAAAATTAATATTAACATATTTTCTTATATTGATACATAAGAAAAAAATAAGACATAGAAGCAGTGGCGGCGGGTAGTGGTGGTTGCCGGAATTTAGGGCTCAAAATAATACTATGTGATAGATCAAGGAAATAACTACACACTCATGTAGTATATTAAATATATAGGGTATTAAATGATGGCGAGGTCTCAAACTTGACGAATTTAAAGAGAAATGGGTGGCTAGGATTTCGGTTTTTTGGAGATTCATGGAGTTTGGTTGGGATTTTGTGTCCTTGAGTTGGAGATATGGAGAGAGGATGAGGAGAAGAGGAGATGGTGCAATTTTGGGGGTGTTTGAGGGCTGGCCACCGGGGACGCCGCCGTAGAGAGAGGTGGCGGCAGAAGAGGAGGAATTAGAGATGAGAGAGAGCTTTAGGGTTTGGTGTTAGGAGAATGAGGCCAACAATCTGATTATTAGAGCTTTATATATGTCATATGAGATCGATTTTGCACCGTTGGATCAGAGGAAGTAGGTGGCCAGGATTTGATCTTGAATACTTAACCAAAACGACATAGTTTCGATCTAAAACTAAGTCGTTTGGACCCTC
Organism: Nicotiana attenuata; assembly: GCF_001879085.1. Lineage (NCBI taxonomy): Eukaryota > Viridiplantae > Streptophyta > Magnoliopsida > Solanales > Solanaceae > Nicotiana > Nicotiana attenuata. Next base: position 58,498,407 of record NC_031995.1, on the reverse strand, counting down.
CTCTGGCCGCCCCATTTGGACCTGATCTGTGGCTCTTTGGGCTTTTGATTTTGGGCCAATTTTGGCTCAATTTTCAATTAAAATACACTAGCCCAATCCCTTAACCCCTAATTATCTTTTTATTTCTAAAGAAAATGTACAAGTAGAAAGAAAATCTTTTTAGTATATATAATTTAAGGCTGAATACATACGGAGACACTTAAAGTTGACATGATTTTTCATTTAGACACCTAAACTTAAGGGTGTTCCGATTGAGCACTTATGCTGCCCGAAACTTATTCCAATTAAGCGCTTCTTGCAGAGTTGGCACATAGAGTGAGTTTCACCCAATATAAGCACGTGAAGAGCCCAAAAAAATAGATTTTTTCTTCTTTTTTTTCTTTTTTCCCCTCCTCCTCCTCCTCCTCCTCCTCCTCCTCCTCCTCCTCCTTCTTCTCTTTTCCACTACCATTTCTACCATTGCCTCCTCCCTTTTCACCATTGTTGTGCCTCCACAATTGATTTAGTTGGAAAGTCTGAACCAACACCATTAATGGGGTCTTTAAAAAGCTTGAAGGTTTAAAATGGGTTACTTGATTTGATGAAAGTTTGAGAAATTAATGTTGGGGGTTGTCTTCAGGTCTATCACGACCCAACCCCGGTCNGGATAACTGATAGCATACAGTTATTGATAGGTTGCTATCGACTTTTTGGAAGGATATTTACCTAATTTGGGAAGGATCAGGATTTGGTTGGGAGTTGTTCGAAAGCTCAACGAGAATGTGTATTTTATATCAGATCAAGGTTGGGTGCTCTTGTGAGATTGTTGTCATGGTTATGTTACCGGGCAGAATGTATATTATTTGTGCCCCTGGTCTATGTTATGTGCTGCTCTTTTATGCTGTGATGGGCTGTCAGGTTGTATGATTATTCCTAATCACAAGTCTGTCTAGGAAAGAGAATACGAATAAAAGGATAAAGATAGATGGGAGAGATTAAGGCTGCGAACGCCATGTAGCTACCTCGATACTCCCGGATAAACGCTGCTCGGCCAACAAGTCCTCACTTACCCTGTGGTGTACCTGAATCTGCACACAAGGTGCAGGGAGTATAGTGAGTACTTCCAACCCAGAAAGTAATAAATATAAATAAAGTCTAAGGATAAAAAATCCCAACTAAACACAAGGTAAAGCTATAAATACAGTAAAACAACAAAGACAATTATAATAATACCACAACAGATAAAGAATAAATGAGAATTAAAATATGCAATGCAACACATAAACCGGTACTCTCTAGTACCCTGCTGCGGCGTGCATCCCGCTCCATTTATTTAACGTCGACGGCGCTCACTGGGGGTGTGCAGACTCCGGGAGGGGCCCCTTACGGCCCAAGCGCAATAATAAGCCATCTCGTGGCATCAAACAGGCCCTTGGCCTCATATCAATATCATTATTATACCACTGCGACGTGCAGTCCGATCCCATACTCAGTCCAAAATCACATAAGCCTTTCGGCACAATAATATAAAAATATTCAGCCCAAACTTCATTTAAAAATATTACTTAGGTTTCTACTTTTAGAAAAATGGCTGACAAAAACAGTGTTAAATACTAGGACTGAGTTCAATATCTAGAAATATGGTAAGAAACCAGTAAAATAATCCATGAAGGATTCAAGTAGTTGGCGCGAAGCCCAATTATGACAATTAATCCATTTTTATAAGGATATCACAAAACTACAATCAATTAGGTAGTAATTTTATTAAGCGGGACGAACCAAGTCACAATCCCCGACGGTGCTCTACCCCAAGCCCGTTATCCGGCGTGCAAGTCACCTCACATAGCACTATGATGTGCAAATTCGGGGTTTCAAACCCTCAACACAGTATTTACATCTATTACTAACCTCAAGCTGGCCAAAGTCCTAGATTGCTATGCCTTTGCCTTTCGAATTCACCTCCGCGTGCGTCGAATCTGACCAAAACCACAACGAATACGTCACAATAGGCTAAGGGAACATAACCCAATCGAAAAGACTCGAAAAATGTCGATAATCACGAAATTTGCAAAACCTGAGCCTCGGGCCCACTTCTCGAAAAATCAGAAAATTAACATCATCAGATTCCTCATCTCGCCACGAGTCTATACATACCAAAATCTCTCAAATCGAACCACAAATGGCCCCTCAAATCTCAAATTTAGAATTTCAAACTCAAGCCCTAATTTCTTACAATTTGGCTATATTCTCATGAATTTGAAGGATGATTCTACAATAAAATCATGTTTTTAACTCATAAAACTTACCTTCAATCAATCCCAATTGAAACTCTCTTCAATCCCCGTCCAAAAGCTCTCAACAATGCCCAAAAATGGTGGAAAAATGGGTTGGGTTCGCGGATAGAATGTTTTAAAACATTCTGCCCAGGTCTGACCCCTCCTTCTTCGCGTTCGCATACAGTATCTCATGTTCGCGAAGGCCAATTTCCAGGCCCTTTGCGTTCGAGTACCAAGTCTCGCGTTCGCGTAGGCCAAATGCACCCAGACCCAATTTTCCTTCTACGCGTTCGCGGTTACTCTCCCGCGTTCGCGTAGCACCTTGACCCACTCCTTCGCATTCGCGATTCTCCCTTCGCGTTCGCGAAGGCCAACATCCCAGCCTCCCATTTTCCTCTTCGCGTTCGCGAGACTCCCCTCGCGTTCGCGAAGAAGGAAACCAGATACCAGCAACCAGCAGTCAACAAGTCCCAAAAATGACCCGTTGGGCATCCGAAACACACCTGAGGCCCCCGGGACCTCAACCAAAAACACAAACATGATCCAATACCTTATTCAAACTTGCTCCAATCATCAAAACATCTCAAACAACACTAAAACCAATATTTCTCATCAAATTCAAGCCTAAGTTCTTCCAAAACTTCTGAAATACGCATTCGATCAAAAAACCCAACCAAATCACCTCTGAATGATCTGAAATTTTGCACGCACATCCCAAATCACCCCACGAAGCTACTGCAACTCTCGAAATTCCATCCCGACCCTCGGATCAAAATCTCACCTATCAACCGGAATTCGCCAAAATACTAGCTTCGCCAATTCAAGCCTTATTCTACACCGGACCTCCAAAATTACTTCCGATCACACTCCTAAGTCACAAATCATCCCCCGAAGCTAACCGAATCATCGAAATTCACATTTGAGCCCTCTAACACATAAGTCAACATCCGGTTGACTTTTCCAAAACAAATCTTCCTTAAAAAGACTAAGTGTCTCATTTCCTTCTAGAACCACTCCAAATCAACTCGTTCACTCCCAACGCTGATAATGAAGCATAAAGAAAAAGAAAATAGGAAAAAAACAGAGCGGTTCTCATGAGATGACGGGTCGGGTCGTCACATCGTCCCGAACTTAAATAAACGCTCGTCCTCGAGCGAGTCAAGAAACATACCTGAAGCGTCAAATAGGTGAGGGTATCTGCACCGCATCTCCCGCTCGGTCTCCCAGGTAGCCTCCTCCACGGGCCGACCTCTCCACTGTACTTTCACCGAAGCAACATCCTTTGACCTTAACTTCTGAACCTGACGATCCAAAATGGCTGCTGGCTCTACCTCATAAGTCAAGTCACCCTCCAACTGAACTGTACTGAAATCTAGAACATGGGACGGGTCCCCAATGTACTTCCGGAGCATAGACACATGAAAAACTGGATGCACGCCCGACAAGCTAGGTGGCAAGGCAAGCTCATAAGCCACCTCCCCGATCCTCCTAAGTACCTCAAAAGGCCTAATGAACCGCGGACTCAGCTTCCTTTTCTTCCCGAATCTCATAACACCCTTTGTGGGTGAAACCTTCAGTAAGACTTTCTCACCAATCATATACGATACATCTTGGACCTTCCTGTCTGCATAACTCTTCTGTCTCGATTGTGCTATACGGAGTCTCTCCTGAATCACCTTCACCTTCTCCAATGCATCCTGAACCAAATCTGTCCCCAACAATCTAGCCTCCCCCGGCTCGAACCAACCAACTGGAGGTCTACACCGCCTCCCATATAAGGCCTCATACGGTACCATCTGAATGCTGGACTGATAGCTATTGTTGTAGGCAAACTCTGCAAGCGGTAGAAACCGATCCCATGATCCTCCAAAATCAATAACACAGGCACGTAACATATCCTCCAATATCTGAATGGTACGCTCGGACTGCCTGTCCGTCTGAGGGTGAAAAGCTGTGCTCAACTGCACCTGAGTACCCAACTCTCGCTAAACAGCCTGCCAAAACTGAGAGTTGAACTGAGTGCCCCGATCTGATATACTGGAAACTAGGACACCATGCAATCGAACTATCTCCCGAATATAAATCTCTGCTAGCCGCTCTGAAGAATAAGTAGTACAAACCGGAATGAAGTGCGCGGACTTGGTCAGCCTGTCTACAATCACCCAAATAGCATCAAATTTCTTTAGAGTCCGTGGGAGTCCGGTAACAAAATCCATAGTGATCCTCTCCCACTTCCACTCAGGAATAACCATCTGCTGATGCAAGCCACCCGGTCTCTGATGCTCATATTTCACATACTGACAATTAAGACACCGAGCTACATACTCCACAATATCTCTCTTCATCCTCCGCCACCAATAGTGCTGTCTAAGATCCTGATACATCTTCGCGGCACCTGGATGAATGGAGTACCGCGAGCTATGGGCCTCCTCTAATATCAACTCCCGAAGCCTATCTACCTTGGGCACTCAAATCCGGCCCTGCATCCTCAACACACCATCATCTCCAATGGTCACATCCCTGGCATCATCATGCTGAACCCTGTCCTTAAGGACAAGCAAATGCGGATCCTCATACTGACACTCCCTGATGCGGTCATACAAGGAAGACCGAGAAACCACACAAGCCAACACTCGACTGGGCTCTGAAATATCTAGTCTCACAAATCAGTTGGCCAAGGCCTGAACATCAACTGCAAATGGCCTCTCCTCAACTGGAATGTATGCCAAACTTCCCATACTCACCGACTTCCGGCTCAAAGCATCGGCCACTACATTGGCCTTCCCCGGGTGATACAGAATAGTAATATCATAATCCTTAAGTAACTCTAACCATCTACGCTGCCTCAAATTCAGATCCTTTTGCTTGAACAAATACTGAAGACTGCGATGATCAGTGAATACCCCACATGATACGCCATACAAGTAATGCCTCCAAATCTTCAATGCATGAACTATAGCAGCTAGCTCCAAATCATGAACGGGCTAGTTCTGCTCATGGGGATTCAACTGACGAGACGCATACGCAATAACTCTACCCTCCTGCATCAAAACACAACCAATCCCAACTCTCGAAGCATCGCAATATACCGTATAATATCCTGAAGCTGATGGCAAGACTAATACTGGGGCTGTGGTCAATGCTGTCTTGAGCTTCTGAAAGCTCTCCTCACACTCGTCCGACCATACAAATGAGACACCCTTCTGAGTCAACTTGGTCAAGGGCGATGCAATAGAGGAAAATCCCTGCACAAACCGGATAATAACCTGCCAACCCTAGGAAGCTGCGAATCTCTGTGGCTGAGGTCGGTCTAGGCCAACTCTGCACCGCCTCTATCTTCTTTGGGTCAACCTGAATACCCTCGCTGGACACCACATGTCCCATGAAAGCCACTGAACCAAGCCAGAACTCACACTTGGAGAACTTTGCATAAAGCCTCTCCTCCCTTAATCTCTGCAATACAACTCGCAAATGCTGCGCGTGCTCCTCCTGACTACGCGAGTATACCAGGATATCATCAATGAACACTATGACAAATGAATCCAGATAAGGCCGGAATACACTGTTCATCAGATGCATGAACGCTGCTGGTGCATTGGTCAGCCCGAAAGACATGACAAGAAATTCATAGTGACCATATCTAGTCCTGAAAGCAGTCTTATGAATATCTGAATCCCTGATCTTCAGCTGGTGATAACCCGAACGGAGATCAATCTTGGAGAACACCCTCGCTCCCTGAAGCTGGTCAAACAAATCATCAATGCGAGGTAGGGGATACTTGTTCTTAATTGTTACCTTGTTCAATTGCCTATAGTCGATGCACATTCTCATTGTGCCATCCTTCTTCTTCACAAACAGAACTGGTGCACCCCAAGGTGACACACTAGGCCGAATAAACCCCTTATCCAGGAGCTCCTGAAGCTGCTCCTTCAATTCTTTCAACTCCGCTGGTGCCATACGATATGGTGGAATAGAAATGGGCTGAGTGCCCGGCACCAGGTCAATACCAAAATCAATATCCCTGTCCGGCGGCATGCCCGGCAGGTCTGCAGGAAACACATCGGGAAACTCCCTCACAACGGGAACAGACTCAATGCTAGGAGTCTCAGCTCCCACATCTCTCACAAACGCCAAATAGGAAAGGCAACCCTTCCCTACCATACGCTGGGCCTTCAAGAAAGAAATAACTCTGCTAGGAATATAGTCAGTCACACCACGCCACTCGATCTGCGGTACTCCCGGCATAGCCAAAATGACTGTCTTAGCATAACAGTCTAGAATAGCATGACACGGAGATAACCAGTCCATGCCCAGGATAACATCGAAGTCTACCATGCTCAATAGCAATAAATCAACTCGGGTCTCCAGACCCCCAATTGTCACCAAACATGACCGGAATACGTGGTCTACAACAATAGTATCGCCCACCGGGGTAGATATATGAACAGGTAAGGCAAGACACCCTCGGGATGTACCCAAATGATGAGCAAAATATGAAGACACATATGAATAGGTAGAACCGAGATCAAATAATACTGAGGCGTATCTATGACAGACTGAAATAATACCTGTAATGACAGCGTCTGAAGCAATAGCATCTGTCTTGCCCGGCATCGCGTAGAAACGAGCCTGGCCACCGCCTGATCGATCTCCACCTCTAGGGTGACCCCTGGCTGCCTGATCTCCACCCTTAACAGACTGGGCGGGTGATGAAGTAACTGGAGCAGAAGTCGAGGGCTGACCCCTCTGCTGATGCTGTCTGCTGCGAAGGCGAGGGCACTGCCTCCTAAAATGACCCAACTCTCCGCACTCATAGCAGCTGCCCGGTACTGAAGATGGGGAATGGTGAAAACCTCTCGCACCGGAGTGACTAGCGGATGCACTCGGTGCAGAAGAACCCTGAACTGATGGGGCATGAGATGAACTCTGAGCTGGGAGGGCGCTGAGCGAAGACTTACCCTGCTGGGGCCCATGATGACCACGGCCTGAAGATCCCTCACGATACTCTGGACGAGCTGACTGAGCAGGCCTGAAAGAGCGACCTCTACCCTGCTGGAACTGACCCCTCGAAGGAGCACCACTATAACTGCCCGATCCACGAGGCCTCTTAGCCTCCCTCTCCTCTCGCTCTCTACGGCGAACTGACTCAATCTCACGAGCAATGTCTACCACCTCCTCAAATGTAGCACCCAGTACTCTCTCTCTAGTCATCAGAATACGGAGATGATAGTTAAAGACCATCCACAAATCTCCTGATCCTCTCACGATCTGATGGAACCATCCAAGTAGCATGACGAGCCAGTTGGGAAAACCTCATCTCGTACTGAGTCACTGTCATATCTCCATGTGTTAACCACTCAAACTACCTACGCAAATCTTCCCTGCGGGACTGAGGTATATACTTTTCCAGAAAAAGGGCTGAGAATTGCTGCCAAGTCAGAGGTGCTGCACCGGCAGGCCTACGCCTCTCAAAGTCCTCCCACCAAGTAAGAGCAGCCCCCATGAACTGAAAAGTAGTAAATGGCACACCACCCGACTCAAGGATCCCTGCCGTATGGAGCATACGCTGGCATCCGTCAAGAAAACTCTGGGCATCCTCGCCCTCAGCACCACCGAATGTCAGATGCTGGAGTCTACCAAACCTCTCCAGACGACGCTGCTCATCGTCTGGCATAGCTGGAACCACAAAACCCTGAGCTGGTGCAACCTGCTGAGCTGGAGGTGCCTCCGGTGTCTGTAGCCCCTGCACTCCCTGCACTCCTTGCACAGGTGTGCGAGCATCGGGGGTCTGATAGTCTCCCCCTGTCTGTGAAGTAGCTGTTGCTGCTGTGGTGGCCGAAACTGCCTGAGCCAAGCTAGTACAGACCGTCGAAATCTGTGCCAAGGTCTCCTGAAGACCCGGAAGCACAATAGGCACGGCTGATGCCTGAGCAGGTGCTGCTGGGGTCTCCACAGCTGGAACCTGATCCTGAGCTGGGGCAATTATCGGATTAACAGGTGCTGCCCCGGCTACTCTACCCCTGCCACGACCACAACCACGTCCACGGCCTCTAGCGGCCTCAGTAGGTGGCACTGGTGGTCGTCCGTCACGTTCGGTAGCTCGTGTTCTCACCATCTGTGAGAGAATAGAATAGCAAAGATTTAGTTCACAGTTCAACAAAACCGCATGACAAGAGTTTCAAGTAAAGGTTCTGCAGCCTCTCGAGGATAAGTACGACGTATCGTACCGATCCCAAGAGACTCTAGCTAAACCCTCATGACTCGCGAGACCAAGTAACCTACGGCTCTGATACCACCGGTTGTCCGACGACCCAGCCTATGGCCGGTATAGTGATG
>NC_031995.1:58453519-58484343 GCF_001879085.1 Nicotiana attenuata | reverse complement strand
TTGAGTTTAATCTCACTGTGGCATTGTGGCATCATTTGAGTAAAAGTGTTATGAGTTGTTAAGTGTGTCTTGATATATGGCTTCGAGTCAAGTTGGGGAGGATTGCACGGTTATGTGCTATGTTGGTTCCGTTTCGAGGTATGTTGGCGGATCAGTCCTGGTTGCAGAAATTGAGCCGAGGATGGCACGAGTGAAGCAAAATTTTGACAAAGGTTATATGGTGCTTCGTAGATGTGAGAAAAATAATAGGATGTCTTGAGCTGTTATTGATAAAGAATGCTCAGTGTATAGAGAAGGAAGATAATTGTTTGTATTGGAATGAGATCATATCCTGCGGTGTCGGAGTGCTAATAAGGCACGAGTGGTTCTGTACGTTAAGGTAGGTAAATTGCAGTGCGAATAGGAAGTAAATGACTTTCGAGAATGGTTTTATTGTGTTCAAGATTCTACATGTAACAATCAAGTGTTTTAAGGTCGTGTATGTGGGGAGAGACTGTGTTTTCATCGGAAAGATCAAGACTTGAGGTATTTTATGTTGATTATAGGACTCTATGTATCAGTATCTGGAAAGTAAAAGCAACGAATTCAGATTCGCAGGAAGTTCTTCAAAGTAAAGTATTCTGGAATGTGGTATTTCTGGAAAACGTTTGAGAGGGTATTCAGCGGCCTATGGGTCTTAGACAGTGTGGTCTTATGTGCGAGTCTCGTGTGGTAAGCCTGGGTTGAGGCATTTTGGTGCTACAGCAAGAGGGAATACCAAGTTGATGATGAATCAGGAAGGAAAATTAGATAAATGGAATAGCTTGATAATAGATCGAATCGGTATGGTAAGGATATGATTAATTCTTTGTATGTGTTCGAGGTAATGAGCCCTTACGGGTATTGTGCGGCAGAGCTTTTGAGTTCGGACAGCTTGCTTAGCTTGGTTTGGATAGAAGGATTCAGTCCTGTCAGTTTAGCTTGTACAAATGGAATTTGGCAAAAGTGTTCCCGTTGAGTTTTACCGTGGTTCGGAGATGTATATATTTTCTTTGGGCATGCGAAGCATGGAATGAGAAATAATGTCTCCTCGAGATGGGATTGATGGAGAGTTCTTGACTAGTAGTATACGTAGAGGTTTGTGGTTAGGAAAGGAGATGGAGTTCTCATGTTATACTAGTGTGGTGCGGTATATGCGATATGTTGTGGAGGATTGGGGTTTGTGTGTGTAAGGTTCGGTTCAGTTCGGAATGGAAAGTCATTAAATTCTTAAGCAGCACGGGCAGTTGCAGGTGATTTAAAAATCGATCTTCAGATGATTAAGGAAAGTGGTACTGCTATTCTAGTGATTTGTCGGGGGTATATGTTCAGTAAAAGGGGAAGGTGATGTAAACTGATAATACTTCGGTGGGTATTGCGGCATTTTCTTGTTGGATCGACTGTTGATATTTGAGTTTGTTGATGGCACGGGGAAATTTTAGAATATCTCTCGTGGAATGAATGGGTACTTGATGTGTGATATGTATTCATACGGCAGAATTTGGGATCAGGTACAGTGATTCGTGTGCTATATGGAGTTGGAGACTGGGAGTTCTCAGGTACAGACTATGTGGTGGTTGTGGATCATGTGTATCGGCACCGTTTAGCGGCTATTGGGATTTGGAGACCCGCGTGGATCTTTCTTTGCTTGGTATATTAGATTGTGGATACGATATTGGGGTGTAGACTGGTTGTCTCGGTGTTGGGTTATTCTAGACTGTTGTGCTATGGGCTATGTCGGAAAATACCACAGGTTGCGTGGCGAGGTGCATCGGATTGTGTTCTAGCAAAGTGGTTTGTATCCCAAAGACCAGCGGACGACTGGGAAGGATAGTTGGGCCTTCGTGGCGGATGTCAATGCAGAGGTTCCTACCATTGATTCAGTTCCAGTATTGAGGGACCTTTCGGATGCGTTTCTTGTGGCCGGGCATGTCGCCAGGTGAGATTGTGGAGTTTGGTATTTATTTGGTGCCGGGCACCGTATCGTACGGCTCCGGCAGGAGTTATAGTAGTGGAAGGAGCAGCTTCAGGCTTCTTGGTATTGAGTTCGTTGGCAAGCCAATGTGGCTACGTATTTAGCATGAGTTAGCTTGGTTAGTCTTGAGTTGTATTGTTGAGGGACAGGTGGATTCGATCGTTATTGAACTTGTTAGTGATCTGGGGAGATCTATGAGTTCCTTTCTGTGCTGTGAGGTGTCATGATTTGTTGGATATGGGCACGTGCGGTGCGGTTCTATTGAGGATTCATAGTGAAGTTCGAGCGGGAAGAGTAATTGGGTGTTGCTCGATAAATGGAGTATGGGTTATGGCCTATCGGGTTGCGGGTCGTATGTTATTTGTTTCACCGTGGATGTAATGAATTGCCTTGGTTTTAAACAACCAAATTGTGCGTGGTTGTTGATTTTGAGCATAGTGACTTGAGGTGCTTCAGGTGTAACAGTGTTTGGATATGATCGCGCATTGTAGCGAGGCTACGTGGAGTTATGACCCTTCGGGGTAGATTCAGGTATTCTATATCTATTACGTGAGACGGGGTCTCAGCCTTGTGTTGTGATGGACTGATGAGCTTGAGGTACCACTCTTTCGTTTGAGTCAATTGTCATCATTTGAGTATGTTCAGACTGTTTCTCATTGGTGCGTGTATTATGCAAGTTGTGGCTTAGGCCTGTGTTGAGGTGTCATATCACCAGAGTGGTGTGTTGCGTTCGAGGTGATCATTGGAGTCATTAATGAATCCAAACAGATGTGATTTCAGCTTGTTAGAAGGATAAAAATCGAGGCCTGGTCCGGAAATCTGTTGTGGTATTACTCAAAAAGGAAGTGGCTTCACGTATGGTTGATCTGAGGAATGGTGGCGGTTTATCGCGTGTTTTAATTATCGTTGGCAGTATGTGAAAGTGTTGGAATAGGACTTTAGCTAATAAGAGGTTCCTATCGGTAATTGAGCATTGTGGGCAACTGCTGTGAATAGAGACTATCGTTTCGAGTGTTGGATTGTGTGGTATATTGTATGATTTCACCTGGGGTTGCAGGTGTGGGTTATTACAGCTGGTTCGGGTTTATTCTGGGTATGATTTCGGAAAGTGCAATGTGGTTCTACGGTTTATGGTCTAGATGGACTGTGAAATTTCAGCTGTGTTGTATTATCAGACCTATGTGAGATAGGGTGACGTGGGATCACCCCGGGTATATGCTTGGTAAGGTCATTCAGATATTGATTGGCTTCTAGTACAACTCTGGGTACGCTCGAGGACGAGCGATTGTTTAAGTTGGGGAGGATGTGACGACCCGACCCGTCGTCTCATGTGTTACTGCTCCGTTTTCCTCGTTTATTGCTTCTTCATATTTCATTACCGGTATGTGGTGTGTGAGAGTTGATTTGGATTGGTTTTGATAAGAAATGAGGCACTTAGTCTCTTTAAGGAAGGTTTGGGTTGGAAAAGTCAACCGAACGTTGACTTATTAGTTAGAAGGCTTGGATGTGAATTCCGGTGATTCGGTTAGCTTATGGAGGTGATTTGTGACTTAGGAGTGCGATCGGAAGTGATTTTGGAGGTCCGGAGTAGAATTAGGCTTGAATTGGCAAAGTTGGCATTTTGGCGAATTCCGGTGGATAGGTGAGATTTTGATCCGAGGGTCGGAATTTCAGTATTTCCGTTAGGTGATTTTGGATATGTGTGAAAAATTTCAGGTCATTCGGAGGTGTTTTGGTCGGGTTTTTGATTGAATGCGTAATTCGGAAGTTTTTAAGAAACTTAGGCTTGAATTCGATGTGATTTGATGGCTTTAGCGTTGTTTGATGTGGTTTGATGATGGGAACAAGTTTGAATAAGGTAATAGATCATGTATGTGCTTTTGGTTGAGGTCTCGGGGGCCTCGGGGTGAATTCGGGTGGTTAAACGGAGAATTCGGAGTTTGTTGCAGGTTTGAAGTTTGCTGGTTCTGTCATTTCCGCATCTTCGGAAAAGGGACCGCATAAGCGGTTCCGCAGATGCGGCGTATTGGTCGCAGAAGCGGTCCTTGAGGGACCAGGGTTTTCCGCAGAAGCGGACGTGGATCCGCAAATGCGGCGACCGCAGAAGCGGTTCTAGACCGCATAAGCGGTCCGGGGGAATTTAAGTGAGATCGCAGAAAAGATCGTTTGGTCGCATACGCGGTGACCACAGGTGCGGCATATTAACCGCAGAAGCGGAAAAACGGTCTGGATTTAAGTGAATAGTGGTTCACGAATTGGAAAAAGAAGAAAAATATTTTGGACTTCGGCTTAGGCGGTTTCTTTGGCGATTTTGAAGAGAATTCGAAGGGGCTTCATCAGGTATGAACTATTGGACTCGGATTATGTTTATATAGTGTAAAATCATGGATTGAACACTGAAATTTAAGGGATTAAATGCTAAAAATGGATGTTAGGGCTTGAAACTTAAGAGAGCTTAAATTGATGATTTGAGGGGTCAAATGGACTCCGATTCTTGTGAGTTTGATATGTATAGATTCGTGGCGAGATAAGGATTGTTTTGATGTAAAGTTTTCTGGATTTCGAGAAGTGGGCCCGGGGCTCGGGTTTTGCTAATTTCGCGATTTTCGATATTTTTCGAGTCTTTTCGATTGGGTTATGTTTCTTTGGCACATTGTAACGTATTCGTTGTGGTTTTTGCTAGATTCGACGCGCGAGGAGGTCGATTCGAGAGGAAAGGGCATTGCGAGCTAGTCTTCGGCCGGTAGAGGTGAGTAATAGATGTAGATGATGACCTGAGGGTTTGAAACCCCGGTGTATCACACTATGACGCTATATTGAGCGAGACACGCACTCCATGACGAGTGCGGGGGTCGATTGGGAGCGGGGATTGTGGCTTAGTCCGCCCCGAATGGTGTCCAAGCTGTGCTTTGGACTATAGATTGATTTGTAAACATCCTACTTGGATTGTTATGATATATTTGGGCTGTGTGCCGACTATCTGAAACCCTTGGGGATTATTATCACTGCTTCCATGATATTCAGCATGCTATATGATTTCAGTCCTGAGTTTTAAACACTGTTTCGAAATACTTAGTCACCTTCCAAAGGTTTTAAAGACTTAAACGATAATTTCCTAATAATTGGAACTGAGAATTAAAATCTGACTTTGCTGTATAACTCACATGCATATTCTGGACTGAGTGTGGATCGGGCTGCACNCGATGATATTGCGCTTGGGCTGTACGGAGCCCCTACGGAGTCTGAACCCCCACAGTGAGCGCGGGTACACAAATGGATCGGGCTGCGCGTCGCAGCGGTCATGTGCATTGCATTGCATTCATGCATTTATACCTATTTGTCTTACTTGTCCTGGTATTGTTGTTGTTCCACCGTTTTATGTGCTGAATCGCTGATTATAGCTTTATATTGTAATATTTAGGAATTTCTTACTTTCAGCCATTATATATGTTTATTACTCACTGAGTTGGTAGTACTCACTTTACTCCCTGCACCATGTGTGCAGATTCAGGTGCTCCGGAGACTTAGTGGAGCTGTTTGCTGTCTTCTTGGATTTTATCTTCAGGAGTTGTCGAGGTAGCTACCTGACGTCCGCAGGACCCGACTCCTCCCCTTTATTTCTTATTTTTTTTTCATATTCTAGACTTCTTTATCACTATGTATATATATTACTCTATTACATCTAGAGGCTCTAGACTCGTGACTCCAGATCTATTGGGGAATGTTTGGAATATTCGTTATTATTTTTCATACTATTTTTATTTAGATTCGGATTGGAACCTTGACATTTGCTATTTTAATCGTATTATTTGTTAACGGAATACGTATTTGGGTTGAGAGTATTTAATTGGTCGGGCTTGCCTAGCATCAGTGTTGGGCGCCATCACGACCGGGATTGGGGTCGTGACAATCCCTGTCCAAAAGCTCTCAACAATGCCCAAAAATGGTGGAAAATGGGTTGGGTTCGCGGATGGAATGTTTTAAAACATTCTGCCCAGGTCTGACCCCTCCTTCTTCGCGTTCGCGTACAGTATCTCGCGTTCACGAAGGCCAATTTCCAGGCCCTTCGCGTTCGAGTAGCAAGTCTCGCGTTCGCGTAGGCCAAATGCCCCCAGGCCCAATTTTCCTTCTACGCGTTCGCGGTTACTCTCTCGCGTTCGCGTAGCACCTTGACCCACTCCTTCGCGTTCGCGACTCTCCCTTCGCGTTCGTGAAGGCCAACATCACAGCCTCCCATTTTTCCTCTTCGCGTTCGCGAGACTCCCCTCGCGTTCGCGAAGAAGGAAACAAGATACCAGCAACCAGCAGTCAACAAGTCCCAAAAATGACCCGTTGGGCATCCGAAACACACCTGAGGCCCCCGGGACCTCAACCAAAAACACAGACATGATCCAATACCTTATTCAAACTTGCTCCAATCATCAAAACATCTCAAACAACACTAAAACCATCATTTCTCATCGAATTCAAGCCTAAGTTCTTCCAAAACTTCCGAAATACGCATTCGATCAAAAACCCAACCAAATCACCTCTGAATGACCTAAAATTTTACACACACATCCCAAATCACCCCACGAAGCTACTGCAACTCTCGGAATTCCATTCCGACCCTCGGATCAAATCTCACCTATCAATCGGAATTCGCCAAAATACTAACTTCGCCAATTCATGCCTAATTCTACACCGGACCTCCAAATGTACTTCCGATCACACTCCTAACTCACAAATCATCCCCCGATGCTAACCGAATCATCGGAATTCATATCCGAGCCCTCTAACACATAAGTCAACGTCACGGTTGACTTTTCCAAAATAAATCTTCCTTAAAGAGATTAAGTGTCTCATTTCCTTCTAGAACCACTCCAAATCAACTCGTTCACTCCCAACACTGATAATGAAGCATAAAGAAATAGAAAATAGGGTAAAACAGAGCGGTTCTCATGAGACGACGGGTCGGGTCGTCACAAGGTCGTCGTAGGAAATCTTTAGCTGAAGTTATAACAAATTTGGAGGAGTTTCTCTTAAAAATTTGAATTAAAATCGTGGTTGGAACAAGAACACATATGAAGATAGTGAAGTACACCAAGAACACTGATTTCCAGAACACCAATGTCTCATTTTTTTCAAAATATGTTCTTTCTTGGGTGTAAATGTTTTTCTTTTCTTTTTGAGATTGTTATTTATATTTTGTTTATTAAATAGATTTAACATAGTTTTTTGCTTTTTTTTTACTCAAAAATGATATATGTCCTTTTTTAATTTGTCATTTGCCACGTCAGCAACGAGTGCATTGTACCAACTTTGTAAGTTTGGCTAATTTTCAAAGAAGTACTTAATTGGAATGAGTTTTGGGTAGTATAAGTGCTCAATAGGAACACCCTCAAGTTTAGGTGTCTAAATGAAAAATCGTGCCAATTTTAAGTGTCTCCGTATGTATTCAGCCATAATTTAAAGATGCAAAGTAAAATATATAAATAAAAGGTAAAAATGGTTTTGTTATTTTTAATAAAGGAATGATAATAAAAATGCACAAATAACTTAAAATCATCCAAAAATTAGTATTTGTAGGAGAATTAGAAGCGATCAAAAATTTGGTATTCACACAAAATAGCAAGTGCGCGACATCGCGATTTGTTCAAATAAATTCCGTAATTGTTTAATATATTACAAGCAATATAGAAGCGATAATGTATGAAAGGTTTTAAACATGTAATAATTTAGATAACTAAGCCCAGTATTAACTGTTAAGCGACCGTGCTAAAACTACGGAACTCGGGAATGCCTCACACCTTCTCCTGGGTTAACGAAATTTCTTACCCGGTCTTCTATGTTTGCGGACCATAAATAGAATCAATTTTCTCGATTTGGGATTCTAAAATAAATCGGTGACTTGGACACCATAATAATTATTCGAAGTGGCGACACTGATTATATACATAATCTTATTTCGAATAATGTTACTTTAATTGGAAAAACTCTCTTATTTTCGAAAAAAGAAAGTGTGAAAGCTTTGGTGACTCTGCTGTGGATTGAACCCAGAATCTCTGGATAATGGTTCAGAATTCGAGCTTAGAATAACTATTATACTTTGCTTTTGTGTATTATCTGATTTTTTTACATGTTTGAGCCTAATGTGCTAAATGCCGCTTTTTACCGCTTTGATATTGTTTGAACTGTATATAAAACTGTTACGACACCCTTCTTCTCTCTGAGTCTTCTAAATCTTCTGGGAAGCATGCACTTCGCGTGGCTTATTTTCTTTTAGAGTAATAACCCTAATATTAGAACGAGGATCATACAAGTTTCAATGCAGTGAAGTTTCTGTATTCCCGGCATGCTGCACCCCTCGACTTGAGTTGTCTGCCGGGTAAACCAGGTCTAGAACAACACACCCCATGATTTAAAACTAGAATAACATAGCCTCATGCCGGATCCCTAGTAGGAAAGTTTATTTGCATCACGTGCATTTGACTATGGGGACTCAACACGGGAGTTGGGTCCATCTAGAATAGGTGTGCCCAATATAAAAGATCATCCTGATGCATTTTACGTGCTACTCGTACATATGTTTGTTTTGTCTTGCATGTTGATCGGCTTGTTGAATAGGGAAAGAAAACCAAGAGCGAGGTAGGAGAGAAAAATTTTCCGGTTCCTGAAAAAATCTAGGTATTTGAAAACCCCGAAACTCTGCCGCAATTTTGGAAAAAAAAGTCATTACAAAATAACCAATGTTTTCAAAAAGTCATGTTTTTCTGTTGTGTCAACACTTGCCGAACTATGAAGGTCTGATTCTCACTGGATGTGAGATAAGTAGACAAACCTCATCGATTCTATCCCATAATAAAAAAAAAATCCAAACATATTTTCTTTTACTTCTTCTTTAGTCTTTCTTTGAGGTCCCAATTTTTAAAAATCCAAAATTATTTTCTTTTAATTTTTTCTAAAAATTCAAAAATATTTTCAGTCTTCTTTAGAAACTTTTCTTTCGAAATTGAAAAAAAAAACTCAAGATTCAGAAATATCTTCTTTTTTCTTTAGAAGACTTTCTTTCATAAAATCAAAATAAAATTCCAAAAATTCAAAAGTATTTCCTTTCTTATTTAGAAGTTTTTCTTTCAAAAAAGAAAAGACAAAAACAAATCAAAATCCAAAAAAAATATTTTCTTTCTTCTTTAGAACTTTCTATCAAAAATTCCAAAAGAAAAATCAAAATCTAAAATATTTTTCTTGTTAGGATCTTTTGTGGTATGATTTCCATATATATATATGTGTGTGTGTCTGTGTGTGTGTGTGTATAAAATGAGGAATAAAATAGAAAAAGAGTTAGCTCATTTACTTCGTTCTTGGTATTCCTGAACTACATAATAATCTGATTCATGCGGCATCATGATACGTAGGCAATCCTTCGGATTCGATCATTGCCATTAAATAAATTGAGTGAAAAAAAAAGAGAAGAAAGAAAAAGAAAGAAAAGAGTGACAAAAGTAACAGAGAAAAACAAGGAGCGACCAAAAACAAAAAGAGAAAATAAATGGGTGGCCAAAGCAAAAAGAAAAGAAAAGAGAGCGGTAAAAGCAAAAGGAGAGCGTGAGTGAAAAGGAAAGAGGCATAGAATGAAAATGGGGCAATAAAGCAGGGATGAAACACGCAACCGTTGCAAATACATAGTAGAAACATTTAACTGTTTAGGTTCATTGCATCCCAACATGTGGTTTCCTATCTATTAAATGTCTCAAAACTAACAAGGTTGTTGCGTGTGCAATTTAGCAAGGTTCTATTCAGGTGGTTGGTTTTGTTGCTAATCTGGCTTCCCAGCCGTATTTCACAGTATCTAAAGGCAAGGTTCATATAGCCTACGAAATTTATCTACCACTTATTAACCCCAAGGATAGCCCGGCACCGGTTATTCCACAGCCAGAATCAGCAACTAGTGAAGAGAACAGAATGTTGCGTGTCCGTATGCTAGAGATGTGGGATGCATGGTCGAGTGCGATCCCTGGGTTTTCTGAGTTGATCTGGAGATCATGTAGGGCTGCCAACGTCTCTATGTCCAACCCGTTTATCCCATGCGGGTACCCTCCAATGTCGTTTAACGGTCCTGGAATACTTCTGTGGTTTGCCCCCAGACGTCGGCTTCAAAGGCACGACTAGCAATGTTCTCCGCAACACCAGTCTGCACCATAGCACAACCAACTATACAACGCCCGTATGTTGAGCCTCCAATGTTCACCTTTCAGGGTCCACAGTTTTAACTAGAAATAACATATGTGACCCTCTAGTCATATACTCAACCACCCCAATATGACTTCTTAGTGGAGCAAGAAATGGCTGTCAAGAATCCCGAGCAAGAGGAAATGGCTCGGAAGATGAAAAGCCTGGAAAACAGCTTGAAAAACATGCAAGACCTAAGTGGCCAAAAGAGTGTCTCATACTCCGACTTGTGCATGTTTCCCCATGTCCACTTGCTAGCTGGATTCAAGATGCCAAATTTGAAAGGTACGATGGGCACGGAGATCCGATCGTTCATCTAAAACGATAATGTAACCAGCTGAGTGGGGCTGGTGGAAAAGGAGCTGTTAATGACCTATTTTGGAGAAAGTCTCACCAAAATTACTTTCGAGTGGTACATGGATCAAGAAATTATCCATTGGCATGTGTGGGACGATTTGGCCCGAGATTTTGTCTGCCAGTTCCAGTATAATGTGTACACGCTCCCGACAGAAACTCTTTGTCCAATTTGAAAAAGAAAACTGCGGAAAGCTTCCATGAATATGCAGTCAAATGGCGCGACCAAGTCGCCAGGATAAAGCCTCTAATGGACAAAGCAGAAATGGTTGCGATTTCCTACAGGCCCAAGATGCGGATTACTTTCAAAACATGATGTCCGCAATGCGTAAGCCGTTCGCTGAGGCTATCAAAATTGGGGAGATGCTCTAAAATGGTTTAAAATGGGTCTAATATTGAGTCATGCTGCCTTTAAGGCTATATCACAAGCCGTTCAAAATGGTTCGGGGGGGGGGGCTTGATGAACAGAAACGGGAGAGAAGATGGAGCCATGATGGTTTCGAGCTCGAGGGGGGCCCGCAGGTCATTCAACCAATCGTATATGCTTCCTAAGGTCTCACAGGACTATTATCCCCATCAAGATGCTTCTTATGTCGTGGCACCGCCTCGCTATACGGTGATGAACGCACAACTTTACATGCGGCTACAACATTATACACAAAACTGAGCTCCACTTTCCAGAAATGCCCGTCCCTACCAAGCTCCATATAATCCCCAACAAAATATTCCCTAATTTAATCCTCGCCCAAGAGAGCCTCCCAAAAGGAATCAGTTCATCCCTATTGGTGAGTCATACTTAAGTTTGTTCCAAAAGCTAATAAGGCTAGGTCTGCAGCAGCTAGTGGCCCTAAACCGGCTGAACCCCGAGTCCCCTTGCACCGAGCGGATGCTAGATGTGAATATCACTCTGGAGCAGTGGGACATAATACAGAGGATTATTGGACCCTCAAAAGGGCAATAGAAGACTTGATTGAAGCTAAAAGAATCGTTCCTAAGGATGAAGAGGCGCCCAATGTGACCAACAATCCTTTGCCTAATTACAATAATGGGTCACTCATTGGAATGATCTGTGATGATGCGGAATTTGATATGGCGCTAAAAGTCATTGTAGCCATCGCCTCGGCTAAAGAAAAACCTGAAACGATCGCCAAACCATGAAAAGTTCCATGTCTGACGGGAATCTCGGTAGCCGGTCTTGTTGTCCTTTCTACGTTCAGATTATTTCAGTGTGTGATCCGGATGTTTTACTTTATTGTCTTACTTTCCTATGTAAACCCTTCTATCTTTAAAATTCAAAAGAATTTCGAATGAAATCGACATTTCATCATCCACGGATGTCTCTCTTCTTATTCTTTTCACTTTTTTATTCTCTTTTTTTCAGTTCTGTCAATGCAGATTTTAATAACATAACATGCTTGTGGACTTCATGCCCAGATCCTAAAATGATGTCACACTTTGAAATAATGAATCAAGAAGTAGAATGAGTCGGATATAAGGCTTGTAAGAAAATAAATAAAGTATTGGAACTGAAGTGCGCGTTTCGTGCGACTTGACTAACTCAAGTGCTCTTTTCACCCATGCATGGTTACGATACATAAATCCCAACTCAAGTGCGCGTTTCACGCGACTTGACCAAAACTTCAAACAATTAAAATAAACACGTTGTTAATCACGGGTACGTTTCACATGGCATGATTTACAATGTATATAAAGTAGCAAGTGTGCAACATCGCGACTTATTCAAATAAATTCCAAAATTGTTTAAAATAATTAAAAGCGGTATAGAAGTGATAGCATATAAAAGGTTTTAAACATGTAATAATTTAGATAACTAAGCCATGTATTAATTGTTAAGCGACCGTGCTAAAACCATAAAACTCGGGAGTGCCTCATACCTTCTCCCGGATTAACAGAATTCCTTACCCGCTCATATGTGTTCGCGGACCATAAATTAAGTCTTTAGGATATGTTCATGCCTTTGGTTGAGGTCCCGGGGGCCTCGGGATGAAATTCGGATGGTTGACAGAGAAAATTTTTGGAGTGAAGTTGCTGCAACAGCTGTTCTTCTGGTATTTTCGCATCTGCGGTTGGGGACCGCAGACGCAGAGCCGCAGAAGCGGCTAAGGAGCCACAGAAGCGAAAATTGGCCATCTCTCCAGGAACCGCAGATGCAGTATATTTTTCGCAGCAGCGATACCGCTTCTGCGGGTAAAGGGCCGCAGATGCGGAAATTTCCTTTAGGTGGGAAGTCGCAGATGTGACACTTTTTCCGCAGAAGCGGGACCGCAGATGCGGAAACTGCTGGGCATTATTTTGAAAGGTGTTTCGCGACATGGGGTTTATTTCCACCATTTTCAATCGTTTTTGGAGATCCTTGAAGGGGATAAGAGAAGGGTTCGAGGGGAATCACTTGGAGATAACATCCTTGACTTCATAACTCGTTTTTATGTGATTAAAAACCTAATTAGTGGTGAAAAATTTGGAAAAAAATGGGTAATTAAGGCTTGAGTTTGAGAGACCTTTGAATGAGGATTTGAGGGGCCATTTGGACTCCGATTTCAGTGTTCTTGTTGTGTATAGGCTCGTGAGAGTACAAGGTTTCTGAAAATATAAATTTCACCCAATTCTGAGATGTGGGCCCGAGGGGCGTTTTGGTTATTTTATATAATTTCGCGTATTAGCTTAGAATTTAATTGTAGAATCAGTTGCTTGAAGTGTTATTTACATTATAAAATTGAATTGAATAGATTTGGGCCATTTGGAGTCGAGTACTCGTGGCAAAGACGTGGTGTCGGGTTGATTTTGAGCTGGTTCGAGGTAAGTGGCTTGTCTAATCTTGTGTGGGGGACCTTCTCCTTGGGATTGATATATTTGGTAATTGAAATGCCTTGTACGTGAGGTAACGAGTGCGTACTTGTGCAAAGTGTTGGAAATCCGGTTTTCTTTAAGTAATTACTAGCATGTTTCCTTTCCTGTTTCTATTACTTGCACTATTAAGCCTGTTGTTAGCTTAGGAAAGCATGTCTAAGTGACTTAATTGCTTTATTTGTTCAACCTGCCTTACTTGAATTCTGTGCAACATGTTAGGCTAGAATTACTTGTTGCCTCAATATGAAATATTGCCATTTCTGTATATCTTCCTGCTGCTGCTGCTGTGTATTTATTTTGGGACTATGGATGTGGAATTCCGGTAGCTCCCCGTTGTCTGTTTACTTTGGGACTGCGGGTTAGATTCCCGATAGATCCCCCTGCACATTTACTTTGGGACTGCAGGCTAGATTACCGATAGATCCCCCTACACAGTTATATAGAACTACGGGAATGCACCCGGTAGATTACCTCCAATGATGGGTATTTACATTTGGGACTGCAGGTTAGATTCCCGATAGATCCCCGCGCACTGATAGTTGGACTATGGGACGAGATCCCGGGAGATCCTTCGGATATATATGATGGACTACAGGACAGTATCCCGGGAAATCCACTGGACAGTTGTAATTGGGACCACAGGACGGTATCTCTGTGTTGAGCTGTATTTCCCTTCCATGATTTATTCTGACTGTTCTAGTTGTTGTTGTTCTTTCAATCCTATGTTATTTCTTGTTGTTGCACTTACTTATACTGTTTTATTCCACACTGTTAACCCTTATATCTTATTTAATCTCAGTAGCGCCCTGACCTTCCTCGTCACTACCCAACCGAGGTTAGTATTGGCACTTACTGAGTACCGCTGTGGTGTACTCATGCCTCATCTGCGCATGTTTTTCATGTAGAGATCCAGGTACCACTACTCAAGCCTACCATCCTTGAGGGAGGCGACTACTTAGAGACTTCGAGGTACATCTGCCGCGTTCGCAGACTGAGGAGTCCCTTTCTATTCCTGCATTTCGTATTTAGCCCTTCTGTACTTTTGTTCTTGTTAGACATTCCAGAGATTAGAGCTATGTAGTGTTTTTCTCAACTTATGGATCCGTGACTTTCCGGATTTTGGGATAGTATATCAGATTTTCAGAAGTGATGTGTACATGCCGAGCGACATTTAAATATTGTTTCCTTTAGTTGTTTTCAGCTTTTGATTATTTATTTCGCAAGTTAGTTCATTTTCTGCATTCGTTAGGCTTACCTAGTCGTAGAGACTAGGTGCCATCACGATGGCTCACGGAGGCGAACTGGGGTCGTGACAACTTTCTTTTGTTTTTTCTCGAGGTCGTTTAGATCCTTCACCAATCGACTCACATTCCTTTTTATACAGATATATATTTTCAAAGAACTCAGCATTATCTGATTCTATAGCCATATTATTATGAATGTCGGGATTTTCTGATTTATGAACCAGAAATCGATATGGTTTACTATTAGTCGCATATCCTATGAAAACACAATCAACGGTTTTCGGTCCTATTTTTACCCTTTTGGGTTTAGGAACTTGCACTTTTGCCAAACACCCCCACACTTTAAAATAATTCAAGTTGAGCTTCCTTCCTTTCCATTTTTCATATGGAATAGATTGTGTTTTGCTATGGGGTACTCGATTTAGTATTCGGCTAGCCGTAAGAACGGCTTCCCCCCACAAGTTCTGTGGCAAACCAGAACTTATCAATAATGTGTTCATCATCTCTTTTAATGAACGATTCTTTCTTTCTACAATCCCACTGGGTTGGGGTGTGTAAGGGGCCGTTTTTTGATGAATAATTCCATATTCTAAATATATTTGTTCAAAAGGAGATTCATATTCACTACCCCTATCACTTCTTATCATTTTGATTTTCTTATTAAGTTGCGTTTCAACTTCATTTTTGTATTGCTTGAATGCGTCTATTGCTTCATCTTTACTATTAAGTAAGTAAACATAGCAATATTGAGTACTATCATCAATAAAAGTTATGAAATTCTTTTTTCCACCGCGAGATGGTATTGACTTCATGTCACAAATATCTTTGTGAATTAAGTCTAAAGGATTTGAATTCCTTTCAACTGACTTATAAGGATTTTTAACATACTTAGATTCCACACATACTGGACATTTTGATTTGTCACATTCAAACTAAGGCAATACTTCCAAATTAATCATTTTCCGCAAGGTTTTATAATTAACATGACCAAAACGTATATGCCATAATTCATTTGACTCAAGTAAGTAAGATGAAGCTGGAATTTTATTATTATTTTCAACAACCATTACATTCAGCTTGAAAAGGCCCTCAGTGAGGTAACCTTTTCCTACAAACATTTCATTCTTACTTATTACAACCTTATCAGAAACAAAATTACATTTGAAACCATTCTTAACAAGAAGTCCGGTAGAGACTAAATTCTTCCTAATCTCGGGAACATGAAGGACGTTGTTCAAAGTCACAATTTGCCGGAAGTCATTTTGAGAAATATCTTCCTACATCCCTTTACTCTCAATGTGACTTGACGCATTTTGGTTAATGGTGCATTCTGGTCGTAGCTTTAGGCGTTGCTCTTTTCTATTTATCGGGTATCTTGGAGGAGAAATGGAGTGGACTCTGTTGACTTTCACTACCTGATTGCTGAAAAGGGGGTCGTGGGCAACCTGGTCGTGGTGGTCAGATTTTGACCAATACAAAAGTAAGTCCCTGTAATAATGCATACATCTCAGTTGTAAGTATAGATTGTGATGGAATGTTACCCCAAAACCCTAGAATCCAGTCTCCATTATGATTCTGAATTACTCCACCAATGCCATTCTTATTCAAAGATGATGTATTAGAACCATCCGTGTTTAGCTTATAAATATTAGGCTTTGGAGGTATCCATTTTACAGGAGTTCTTACATACCTTTGTATTTTATGAGTAGAAGAAGTAAGATAGCAAAATTCAGTAGCCTGCTGAGTAGCGAAGTTGACACTGATGTGCTTATGTAAGTGTTCATAAATAGTTTTACTTCTAGTGGTCTAGATATTCCAAAGACTTAAAGGCACATAAGTATGTGAATTAATGGTATGAGGGAATTTTTTATCTCTATAATCAATTGATTTAATAAGCAATTCATGTGGCATATTGAAGTTAGTAAGTGTTTTAACATATCCCCCCATTCCTAATTCATGCCAATATGCTACAACATTTTCACACTTGAGGAAAATGTGAGTGGCTGATTCTTCTTCCTTGTGACAATATTGACATGCAGAATTCGAAATAATATTAAGATGATAAAGGAATTGAAAAGTAGGCAATCTATTATGATTTAGAAGCCAGATGAAATATTTAATCTTTGGATGTATTGGAAGCTTCCATATCCAACAGAATGTTGGTACTATATTATGCTTATTATCAAATGTATTTTCTCGGGCCTTATACATAGAATTGACCGTGAATTTTTCATTTGGAGTTAAAGCCCAGTAAATGCTATCATTTGTAATATTATACCTAGAAATGTATTGAGTTGTGATATGTTTTTGGATATCCTTTGGTAGATCAAAAGGTAAAAGATCCCATTTCCAACCCTCATTATAAATAGTGTGAATATTCATGTGATGATGCAAGTAAGGTAATGGACCATTAATTAATGAACGAAGAGTCAATCCATTTTTAATCCAGCAGTCGTGCCAAAAATTTATATTTTTACCAGTTCCAATATTCCATTTTAAACCAATTTGGAACTTGTCCAACCTTGTAATATACTACACCAAGTTGTGGAGAAATACGAAGAAGGAGTTCGATGAACAAATTTATTAATTAAGATGTTAGCCCAAAGTTGTTGAGGAGAATGGAATACTCTCCATGCTAGACTTGCCAGCAAAGTAGTATTCTTTTGTCTTAAATTTTGGATTCCTAGACCTCCTATTTCTCTGCAGTTGTGTCACGACCCGGATTTCACATCCTCGAGAGCCGTGATGGCGCCTACTGGTGAAAGCTAGGCAAGCCAAATTATCCTAATTACTTAACCTTTTCCAGTTTAAACTATTATCAGTGATGAGTAGATATCATGTAAATAGCGAAAATAATTAAGCGGAAGACAAAATCTGACAACTTATCTTAATACAAACTGCGGAAGTCTAAATACTACTCTACCCAGAATTTGGTGTCACAGCTTCACAGACGGTCTAAGAATACTACATACAAAGTCCGAAAGATAAAATGAACACTGTTTCTGAAATGAGTAAAGGAAACAGGATAAAGGAAAAGATAGGAGGTGACACCAAGGCCCGCGGACGTCTGCAGGACTACCTCGTGTCGCCTGTGTGGGCTGAAGACAGCACCCTCACTGCGTTCCAAGCACTCCGGTATCAGTATCTCCACACAGTGCAGAGTGTAGTATCAGCACAACCGACCCCATGTGCTGGTAAGTGCCTAGCCTAACCTCGGCGAAGTAGTGACGAGGCTAGGACCAGACTACCAAATAAATGTGATGACCCAAAATGCCATCTTTAAATTAAATAATCATCTTGATGTTTTAAGACCTTGAAAAGCGGTATCAATAATTTTTTGACTTGCGCGCGCAGTCCGTATAATTTTTCGGAAGGTTTTTATGTGAAAAATGGATTAAATTGTGAACTAGAGCTTTAAAACTCAACTGAGTTGACTTCGGTCAACATTTTGAGCAAACGAACCCGGATAAAAATTTTTACCATTTCGGTAGTTCCGTATCGTGATTTGGGACTTGGTCATATAACCGAAATCGAATTCGGAGGTCCCTAGATAAAATTATCGCCATTTAACGGAATCTAGAAATCTAAGGCTAAAGATTTCTTAGGTTTGACCGGAGAGTTGATTTTTTGATATCGGGGTCGAAATCTAGTTCTGAAAATTTTTATAGCTTCGTTATGTCATTTATGACTTGTGTGCAAAATTTGAAGTCAATCGGACTTGATTTGATAGGTTTTTGCATCGAATATAGAAGTTGGACGTTCTTAGTTTCATTAGGCTTGAATGGGGATGTGATTCACGGTTTTAGCATTATTTGATGCGATTTGAGGTTTTGACTAAGTCCGTACCATATTTTAGGACTTGTTCGTGTATTTTGTCGAAGTCCCGAGGGCCTCGGGTGGATTTCGGAAGGTCAACGAGTAGAAAAAGCTGCTGAAATTCTCTTTGGGAAGCTGCTGTCTTTTTTTTACAGCATCATGTACAGTACCCCATGTACAGTACCGCGTACAGTACCCCATGAATAGTGCCGTGTACAGTACCCCGTGAACAGTCGTGAACAGTGCGAATGCGTGAACAGTACTTGGAATTTTTCTGGACAGAACATTAAGTTCTGAAAATGGGACAAAGTCCCATTTTCCATTTTTACCGAATTGGAGCTCGGGAAGAGGCGATTTTCGGGAGATTTTCAGAGAAAACAACAGGGTAAGTGTTCTTAACTTAATTTTGGTTAGATTACCCGAATCTATTACTAGTTTCGGCATTTAATTGGTGATTTTAATTGGGAAAATCTTGAAAACCCTCTTGGTTTAATTTGAAGATTTGAGGGTCGAGTTGATGTCGGATTTTAGTAAAATTGGTATGGTTGGACTCGTGGTTGGATGAGGTTTCATATTCCGTAATTTTTGTCGGGTTCCGAGACGTGGGCCCCACGGGCGAATTTTTAGTGCAATTTCGAATTTTTAATGAAAAATGTAGAATTTCATATGGAATTAATTCCTATAATTTTTATTGACTGAATCGAATTGTTTATGACTAGATTTGAGAATTTCGGGCACGAATTCGCGAGGCAAAGGCTTGTTGAAATTTTGAATTGGTTGCAAAGCGAGGTAAGTGTTTGGTCTAACCTTAGCTTGAGGGATTAGGAGTTGTGTCTTATTTGCTACATGTTAATTGTGGAGTACGACGTATAGGCACGGTGACGAGTATCTATACGTTGGTGTCAAGCATGCCCGTGAGTCTTGTATTATAATTGTTATGACTCCGTTGTGGTTTATTGCGCTTCATATGTTATTATCACCATTGTTCCCTTATCGGGATGTTTGTTTGATATTATTGTTCCCTTGCTAGGAAGTTTGTTTTGATAGTATTGTTCCCTTGCCGGGATATTGTTGAAATATCATTGTTCCCTTGCCGGAAAGTTATTATATTGCTTTTTTTTTCCTAGCCGGGATTCCTTGTGATTATTGTTGGCTTGTAACTGGGAGCGGGTGGTACGCCTACCACAAGATATAATAAAATGGGAGCGGGTGGTACGCCTACCACAAGATATAATAAAATGGGAGCGGGTCGTACGCCTACCATAAGATATAATGAAATGGGAGCGGGTGGTACGCCTACCACAAGATATAATGAAATGGGAGCGGGTGGTACGCCTACCACAAGATATAATGAAATGGGAGCGGGTGGTACGCCTACCACGAGATATAATAAAATGGGAGCGGGTGGTACGCCTACCACGAGATACATGAAATGGGAGCGGGTGGCACGCCTGCTACGAGATACAGGAAATGGGATCGGGTTGCACGTCTGCAACAAGATGTTAAAAGAAAGTGAAATCTGCTTTTGTTTCCTTATTCTTGTTAGTGGTTGGATTTTGATCCCTTTATAATTCTCTTGATATTCTGTTTTTTACCTGTTATTCCCCGCAGCATATTTCCCCCTCCCATCTTTACTTGTTTACTTCTGTATTTCTTTTCCGCTATATATATATATATTTGGACAGGTTTATATGATAGTCTGGTCCTAGCCTCGTCACTACCTCGCCGAGGTTAGGCTAGGCACTTACCAGCACATGGGGTCGGTTGTGCTGATGCTACACTCTGCACTCTTTTGTTGAGATCCTAGTGCTGTTGACTTCGGACAGTAGATCAGTTGGCTACCTTCAGTCCACGCGGAGATCCAAGGTAGACCTGCAGGCGTCCGTAGGCCCTGGCGTCTCCTCTATCTTCTATTCCTTGTTTCATTTTCCTTATTTCAGAAACAGTGTACTGTTATTTCTTCAGACTTTGTGTGTAGTGAATCTTAGACTGTCCGTGACACTGTGACACCAGGTTTTGGGTGGTTAAGGCTTGAGTAATTGTAATAGACATAGATTCTCAATATTTCATTTCATTATTTTCTTCCGCTTAATTTAACTTTTCACTGTTTATATGTTATCGCTTTGTATTTGATAAAAAGGAATAAATGAATAATGAAGTAATTAGTTTTAAAGAATTGGCTTGCCTAGCTCACATTAGTAGGCGCCATCACGACTCCAGAGGGTGTGAAATCCGGATCGTGACAGCTCCTTAGTAGAGGAAAAGCTTATATAGCAACCAAATAGTATTTAGAAATTTAGCTCATAAAACATAATTAGCTTAATGATTCCAAACTTGAGTCAAATAGGTTGAATATATATATTTATTAGTGAGTCATTTTTGACATAGTTCATCTACAAGATTGAGTTAATTCAAGTTGCATGTGAAGTTCAAAATGATAAGCAAGAAAACTTATTAATATAATTTTAAGAAAAAAAATTTGGGTTTAGTTCGTTTTAATAGTCATGATAAACCAAAGATAGTAAGACTTTCATTTGGTAATAAAAAAATTATAACAGAACAACAAATATATAAATAAAAAAAATCTGAGTTAGAAATCAAGACTAGATTATGATATAGTGTAGCTCAAATTGACATGCCCATATTCATGACCTAAGCAAATATTATTGGGATTATGACAATTTATTGATTGGACTTGTTTTAATCACGCAAATGTAGCTAGCTCATGACTTCAAGGGGTTTGATGTAAGAAATAATATTTTTCGGGAAAATATATACAAGAATTGAAACATTTACTCCTATCAAAGACGTCAACTCTACGAAAATTTGGCTAATTAAAGATCGACAGAACCAAATAAACGATTAATTTGGCAACTTTAATTGAATTGATTAGTCTTAATAAAACTATCAGATGAGATTGATGTAGACTTGTAGTCTATGCAAAAAAATGAAAAGTCAATTTTTCCAATTTACTCATTTCACGACAACTTGCAAATCTTATAATGTGATTATTGATTAATCCTGTCCCTTAAGAATAAATGACCATGGTCCTACCAAGAATTAATAAATGGGAACTTTTAAAGGTACTGCATACCTACTGGCTTTTTTTGTTGAGTAGGTTAAAATTTTAGATGTGACAAAATCAACTTATTTTTGGTATCCCGTTTAATTTGTTGAAGTTTAAAACTGGTTATATTAAGACTCATTTGTTGACTTGATCGAACAGATTAAATCGAAAATAACCCCCATCTATGATTAAACAGGGTCAAAACATCGTAATTTTGACGTATCAGAATGTAAATTTAGAAAAAAATTAATTAAAGCTAAGTTTGTTTTACTTTTTTTATTTGAAAACACAAAATATAGAAAAAGAGAGGAAGGGTGGATCATGCTGAGCTTGTTGGATTATAACCTATTATCTTGATCCAATCCATTTTAATCCAAACAAATTTTAGACAGGCTAAGTTATGATCTATTTTTTTATTTCATTTATTTTGACCGTCTAAATTTGATTCAACCCGTCCATTTGTCAGTTTGAGCTAAAATTAAGAAAAACGGGACCTGCATATTTTCATATTTTCAAAGTCCAAGGTTTGCATCATAGGTGTGGAGATGGTTATATATACCTGCCCCCTTTAATTAGGCTATTGTGTAGTTTTCTCCGAGAAACATAGCTAGGTGTAGTTATTAGAAACTGACATGATGATAAAATTTTCACTTTTTCTTTTAAATCTGTCACGACCCGGATTTCTCACCCTTTGGAGTTGTGATGGCGCCTACTATTAGGAGTTAGGCAAGCCAACTATTTATTATCTCTTTTAGCAAACCTCGACATTAATAAAAACAACGAAACATTTAATAGAAAAGCGAAAGTCTTAAATATAAATAAACGGAAAGCAATGCGGAAGTTCAATACAACTCTACCCAAGAACTAGAGTCACAAACTCACGAACGTCTAGAGAATGCTAAATACAATGTCTGAATAAAACATAATTCTGTTTGTTCCGGTACAAAGGATAACAAACTAAAGTAAAGATAGAAGAGACTCCGGGCCATGCGGACGCCAGCAAGGCTACCTCGGGATCTCTGGACTGAAGTCAGCTCCCAAAACTCCTACTGCTGTCCAAAAGCTGCTCCGGCACCGTGATATGTGCAAAAAGATGCACAGAGTGTAGCATCAGCACAACCGACCCCATGTGCTGGTAAGTGCCTGGCCTAACCCCGGCGAAGTAGTGACGACGCTAGACCGGACTACCAACAAACCTGTGCAGTTCAATATATGTGTATGCAATATAAAGGAATACAGAAATTAACCAGTCAAGGGGGATGGGGAGCATGTTGTAGGGGCTGTAACAGTTCAGGTATAAAATCAATAAATGAGGAATGAAACAGTACAACTACAATAGCAACGATAGTAAGAAATCAACAGTTGCACGGCACCATCCTTCGTGCTTTTACTCTCATTCTCACCCAAACAATCGCATAAAGTGCACGGCATCACCCTTCGTGCTTTACCTCACAAAATGATGGCACGGAATGACCCTTCGTGCATAAACACTCATATCATGGCACGAAATGTTCCTTCGTGCATTAGTAATCAAATCAGGGCACGGAATGTTCCTTCGTGCATTAATAATCAAAACAGGGCACGGAATGTTCCTTCGTGCATTAGCATTCATATCACAATCGTGCACGGCATCACCCTTCGTGCTTTATCACTCGTCATCACCCAAACAACAATCACAAACAATGGGGAGAGGGGATAGACAAACAGTAATAGAAGTCCCGGCAAGGGAAACACAAGTAAACAATTAAGTCCCGGCAAGGGAACAACAATAATAACTTTCACATCCCGGCAAGGGAGGTAATCAATACACGAATACGGCCCGGCAAGGGAATAATCACATTTCTTTCTCTTTCTTTCTTTCTTTTCTTACTCAATAATTACTTTATCATTCGAGCCAACGCTCCAAAGAGTTCACAAGTCATAATTCTTTCTCATACTCTTCACATTATATAGAGTTCATCAATTACACGAGGAAAAATCACAACAAAATAGGAATAAACACAATATACGGACTCACGGTCATGCTAGACACGAGTATATAGATACTCGTCATCATGCCTACACACCGTACTCAATCAATTAGCAATTAGCAAACAAGACTCAACTCCTATTCCCTCAAGCTAGGGTTAAACCAAACACTTACCTCAACTTCCACAGCTAAATCAATCCACAACGACCGCCTTCCCTGTCGAATTCGGCTCCAACTCAATCAAATCTATGAAATAACGACTTTACAACATTAATATAAGCTAAACAAATCAAACCCAATGCCTAAATATAGTTTTCTAAGCTTTCTTCCCAGAATTCCAAAAATCGACCCCAGGCCTGCTTGGTCAAAACCCGAGGTTCGAACCAAGTTCATATCACCCAGTCCCCCACGAGCCCGAATATGCAATTTGTTTTCAAATTCGACCCCAAAACGAGGTCTAAATCGAAGAAAAATTGAAAAGCCCTAACTCTACCCATTTCCCCCAATTTCAACCCTAGATTACATGATTTAGGCTTAGAAACTTACTAATTAATGAAGGAAAATGAAGGAAATGAGTGGGAGTTTACTTACCCAAGAGGTCTTGATGAAAGGAAGCTTCAATGGAGGCCTAAGGACCTTGGAGAAGAAGGAACTCGGATGTTTTTATGAAAATCTCGCGACCATACTGTTCTGAAAATTAAAATATAACTGGGCAGATTTACCTTTCGCGTTCGCGGAAATGGGGATGCGTTCGCGAAGGGTCACACGGGCAGAGCATCGCGATCGCGGGTCGAGTAACGCGAACGCGTAGAGGAAAAATTACTGGGGTCCAAGGTTTGGCCTACGCGAACGCGTGAGGCCTAACGCGATCGCGTTGAAGGAAACGCTGAAGCTACGCGAATGCGTGCTGGGGGATCGTGAACGCGAAGTAGAGAGCAGTGAAGGCATCACGATCGCGGAGGGGAAGTCGCGATCACGAAGAAGGGAGGGCCTGTGCACTGCTGCAGATTTTTCTGCAGAAATTCTAAGTTCTAAACCTCCCGGAACACCCCCGAAAACACTCCCGAGCCCTCGGGGCTCCTAAACAGCCACACACTCTAACTCAACAACATCCTACGAACTTAACCGCGATCAATCGCCAAGATAACATCATAAACGAGGAATCAAACCTCAAAATCATCACTTTTCCTTCAAACTTCATAAACTTTCATTTTTAGATATTTAGGTCCGAAACACGTCAAATGACGTCCGATTTCAATCAAATTTCACAGAAAGCGCTTAAACCACATATAAGACATGTACCGGGCGCTAGAACCAAAATACGGGCCCGATACCAACACGTTCTAATCAATTTCCTTTTCAAATTTCCATATTAATTTTAGAAAAATAATTTCACAGAAAAATTCATTTCTCGGGCTCTAGACCTCGGAATTCGACTCCGGGCATATGCCCGAGTCTCATATTTTTTTACAGACCCTCCGGGACCGTCCAATCATGGGTCCGGGTCCGTTTACCCAAAATGTTGACCAAAGTCAACTTTAATCATATTAATACCAAAATTCATCATTTTTCACACAGAATTCATATTTAAGCTTTCCGGCTACGCGCCCGGACTGCGCATGCAAATCGAGGCAAGCCTAAATGAGGTTTTCAAGGCCTCGGAGACACAGAATGAGTGAGAAAACAGGTGATGACCCTTTGGGTCGTCACAAAATCAGTGTTTGGTCATAAAATTTTTGATTTTTATTTGAAGATGAATTTTGGAATTTTTGAAAAATTTGATATACTTAAAAAAGTTGTTTTTCAAAATTTTCTCTCGGATCACTCACAAAAATTCAAAAATAACCCAAAATTATAGTCATGTTAAAAAATTTTCTTTTCACTTTTTCGAAATTTTACAATTCTTATGTCCAAATGCGCCGAAAGCTCCATTTTAAGAAATCTGATTCAATTGTAGCTATCTTTTGTCAAATAAACCGAGCTACCACTTGTTAATACAGGGTAAAATACATCCGTAATGCAAAATTTTTATTTTTTCTAAATAAAATGAATGTTCAAACACAATTTCAATTTCTAAAAATTATTTTTCGATATAATTTTAAAAATACTTTTTTCAAACTTTATCCAAATCTATATTCAAACATATCAAAGAATATTGCTTGTGAGAAGCCGAAGTATTTGGTTTTAATTGACATATAATAAGATTATAAGTAAAAAAGAGCAATATGGAAAGAGTGCAGCTTGATTGGATTCCTAAATATGCGTTCCTCTTTACCACCGCAGCTTTTGGCACATCATTATTGCCAAATCATCATTCATTAATACTCCCTCCGGTCTAAAATAAGTGATTTTTTGACTTTTTTTTTGTGGTCCAAAATAAGTGATTTTTTCAGATTTCAAGAATGAATTAATTATTTTTTTCCTACATTGTCCTTGGAGTAAATAGTGTTGGAATATGTTTAGGAGTGTTTATGTGAGATAGTAACGGTTAATATGTTCAATTCCATTGTTAATTAATGCTAAAAGGTGGATTTCTTAATCTGTGTAAAAACATCTAAAAAATCACTTATTTTGGACCGGAGGGAGTAGTGATTTTTCGTTTTATCTATTATAGTTATAAATGAAATGATAAGTTGATACTTCCTCTGGTTCACAATAAGTGATCAATTTGCTTTTTTATTTTGGTCCAAAATAAGTGTTCATTTATATAATCAAGAAAACATTTAGGTTATTTTTTCAAAATTACCCTTATGTACATATCCCTAAGAAGTCATTTACTCCTCACATTTGAGAAGAAAAGTAAGTGCTACTATAACTATGGTGCAATATTTAATGAAGGGTAGTTTAGTCACACTAACTATTTTCGGCTAGAACTTAGTATTTTCTATTTAGTTTTAGTTGTTAAGTATTCTAAAAATAAATTTTTATTTTTACTTATTACTTTTCACGTATGAAGAGAAAAATATTTTTTTTTTATTTTGCCCTTAACATTAATAGCTCATTACAAAATTATTTTCCAAATCCATTAAGAATATACATCAGTTAATATAGGTGTCATGGTAATTTATGTATTTTATTTATTATTTCTTAAAGGGCGTGCAAAGTCAATAGTGGACAAGTAAAAGTGAACGGAGGAAGTAATTTAGTATAAATATTGAATGCAGATAAATTCTTACTATGCACTTTTCCCCTCCAATTTAGAGTTCTTGTTACAATTTGCCCCAAAATTGTTTTTTTTTTCTTTTCCGGGAAAGATTTAAGTGAATAATTAGAAATAAATTACACTAGATGATCTCGCCTGATTCTAACAAAGTATTACTCAGTATCCAAACATGTAATGTTGTGTTAGTTGGAGATAGTCCAAAATGTACTGCCCACAAAAGCCAATTGTCTTTTTAATTACCTCCTTTTTGGTGTTACAGTTTTTGGCTACAAGCGCAAATATCGCCCACCCTTTTCTCTTCCTCAATTTTCTGCAGAAACGCACATGCCATAGACTGTGACACTTGCATGCATCTACTGTGTGTGTGTGTGTTTTTTTCTGTAAGCATGTGTGACTTGGCTAACTTATCACTGAACAAAGATACTCTTAGCTTGTGATCGAGTTGTGACTTTACTGACTCAAGAAAAGGTATATACCGGAAAAGCAGCTCAACTAGTCCCTATTTGATCTTGTGATTTAGTTTTCTTGAGCTTAGGGTCAATCGGCAAGGAAGGACGTATTTAGGTTAAGAGGTACTGGTTCACATGAATTCATGCTTCTTCTCTTATATCATGTAAAATAATATTGATTTTTTTTTAAAATTACTTATATATATATATATATATATATTTTTTTTTTTATACCCGTGCTTAAAGACTCCTATAGTGTAATAAATATTGTGTGTACCTCTACAAGTAATATTGGCAGTTCAAATCCCACTTCGGACAGTCTTATTTTCGTCATGGAGTATCGATATATATGTGAAAATCACTAAAATTTCTAAAAGAAAGTAATGTGGAACCTATAATTTTAAAAGCGTAGTGAGTTGATGACACCCAACTCTAGTCCTAAAATGGATAAGCGGTCGCTGCAAATATAATCCGGTCTAAAAGTCCGGAGTCGAATCCCACAGAGAACTAAGGTTTCACTGTAACTGTTCAATATCACTCGGAAGACAAGCTCGACAATTCCTAAGTTATAATATTAAGATTTTTATGTCTAACTAATTAACTAACAAATTAAAGAAGTAAATTAAAAATTAGGGATTCTAAGGGTTGGAGAAAAGATTAGGAGGTCTAGAGTTATGATTTTTCCAATTGTCGGAATCTTCCCGCTACGTCTTCTATAATTTCGCCTAAGTATTCTCTACCGATCGTGAGTACTCTGAGTGAAGTAGCTCTCTCTCAAGTAACTACCACAATTTACTAGATGTATTCTCTCGAACTACACGAGCTAGCACTAATTCACCACTCACTATGATCGCACCAAGGTTTCGCTATCTCTAATCCCGCCTTTAAACCCTCCATATTGATCTCTCACATACGTTAGGAGTGATGTTATTCAACAACTACCTAAATATGTACTCTCTCTCGAGCAGTACACACTAAATAGGCACAGTCAATTGATGGCCATTCAATCAACAACAACAAACACGTAGTTGAACAAGTAGAGAATCCAACGGCTTAATTATATAAAAATACAATAAGAATTCATCCTACAAAAGGTTCTATCAGAACTCTAGATAACAAATTAGTTATTCATAATAGTATGCAAAAATACAATACTAGAATTCATAACCAATAATAGAATAGGAAGTAGGAAGTGAGAAACTTGTAGAAGAATTCTCCGTTTTGCTTCTAGTGTGTTCTTGCCTCCTTAGGTCGAATCCGTGTCAAAAGTCCCAAAAATAACGTTGGGGAAGAAACACCGTATACCCATCTATAGAAACTCTTTACTCAATATGTCAAACTATAGAAATTACATAAAAAATCGCTAAATAATTACACTGTATATCTTTTACTAATCTACGGAATCCTAACTACCACTTTTTAGGGGATAATATCCCTTTAATGTAGCCATAACTATTGTAATGTGTATGTAGAGTATATTAAGATTCACTTCTCTCTTTTGACATCTTTTTCAAATTCATAACCTGTTAGAGAAAAGTACAACTCTGAAAAAGAAATATTCGTTGCACAGTGAGAACTTTATAAGAATACATTATTCAACTCTAAATAAAAATCACAATATTCTAATTTAGAATACAATATTCAAACCTGACATACTACAATATTCTAAATTGGAATATGCTATTTAATTTTACATAAATACACAATATTCTAACTTGGAATACAGTATTCAACACTATATGAAAGCCATAACATTCTAATTTGGAATACACTATTCAGAATATTCTAATTTAGAATATACTATTCAACATAAAATAAAACTAAAATATTTTAATTTGGAATATAATATTCTAATTTGAAATTGAACCATAACAATGTACGTAGTTAAAAAGAAAACGAATAACTTATCGACAGAATCCAAAGTAATCATCTTTAAGAAGGCTAAGTTACTGGCCAATTGAGATACACGTAAAAAACAGCCAACATCTCCAACTGCGCTCCTGTTTTAAAGACAAAAATACGCATCCTAAAAGCTATTAATTGCGTCTGGTATTCTTCGGCTAGCTTCAGAATCATTAACTATGTTTGCAGCTTGTTTCATTTTGCACGTATTGCCATAAATTAACTTGCTCCAAGTTCGAAAATGCGTCGTTGAGGATAACTATTTGCTATTTTCTTGTGAGAAAAACTTGAAAGAAGTGATTATGTGATAGTTGAAAAGAATAAATAAGTGAAAGAACCAGTTTCCTCAAAACAAGGATTTTCGTAATTGATGCTTAATAGAATTTGAGAGATTTGATATTATACGGATATAAAATATTGACTGAAGATATGTTAAAGAGAGATAATCTAGTGCCTTAAAATGTATAATTTGTTTAATGGCATATAATGATATTAAAGATTTAAAAAGTAAATAAAGTTTTATAGAATAGGTATACAAAGTAAAATAAATATTTTAAATGTATATGGAGTTAACTAGTGTTTTCCATGGGCATACCGTGTAGATTTTTTAATAACACGTTTTTCTATGTATATATACCAAGTAGGGTCGGGCCCAAACAATTATACCTTCTCCTACACGAAAAAGGAGAGTTTTCCCGGACAGAACGTCCGCGGCCGCGGATTTTACCCAGTTTCTGCCTCACATCCGCGGCCAGTGCGCGGCCGTGCACTTGTCGCGCATTATTCACTCTGTTGTGTTTGGAATTTGGAAAAACATAAAACATGAAAGTTGTAGCCCTTTGAATTAGATTTTCAACAATATATTGTGAAGCTCAAATGGAGTTCTTAGCGAAAAGTTATGTGCATTTTACTAGACAGTGCGTAATATGCCTACTCTATTCTTCATTCGTTCTTAACTATCATCCGTTGATCCCCGAACACGATCCCGGCTTAATTCCTTGGGCTTTTACTCAGACTTCAAAGCTCCAAATCACTTGAATTAATTCCATAACATCTACATAGTTCGAAAGCACTCCTACAAGGCATAAAACACACAATTAGTGCAAAACACTAGCGATTAAAGCGCAAACTCAACTGAAGTGCAGTGAATTGGATTGTAATAATCGACTAAAATACGTAATTATAGCCTATCATCATGAGTTTATGGTAAGATTAGTAAAATTAAACCCGTCAAATGTAAATTCTAGATCCACTAGGGCATCCATAATCTTGAAATCTTGGATCCATCTCTGTCAATCGGAAATAACTTCTCTATATCTTTACCGAGTAGGGGTAAGTTCTGAGCATACACTATTCTCTCCATATCCCATGTGTGAGATTACACTGAGTTTGTTGTTGATGATGATGAGCTAATTGGATATATAACAAAATTTCGTCGAAAATATCAAATAAGTTAAAATTAATACAATCACGGTTCTTTTTATCTATCAGTTTAATTAGTAAAAAGTATTTGATTCAAAATATTTATCACTGCCTGCAAAATCATCTAGATAATTAAGTTTACACCAAAACACTAGACCATCCAAAAGCGAAAAAAGAAAACCCCACTTCTCCAACAAAGACAAAAACACAAACCGCTAAACTCTATATGATTCTTTTATTGAACAAAGATAATAAACCTAGTCCAAATGTGGCCTTATTTTATGAAATATTAGCCGTTTGTGTTGAAAACGTTGTATAGTGTTGGGTGCACACTTTTTTTTTTTGGAGATTCCCATAATTTATTGC
>NC_031995.1:58415716-58453499 GCF_001879085.1 Nicotiana attenuata | reverse complement strand
TTGTGTTGAAAACGTTTGTATTAGTGTTGGGTGTCACAAACGTTTTTTTTTTTTTTGGAGATTCCCATATTTATTGCTTCGCTCCCCCCCCCCCCCCCCCCATCTAGGGCTTACTTAGCTTGCTGAGGTTTCAGAGATGGTCCTTTGCATATAGTGGGATCCAATTCCTACTCCTACTACATAAAGTGGTCATATGGTGGAGACCACATTTTGTGGGACCCATTATCATTTATCGATATTTTTTTGGTTTAATTATTCGATATTTTCCAAATGGCGAAATACATAAACAGCCCCTTCAAGTTGTCCTCAACGGTCAGATGGACATCTCAATTGACCCATTTACCATTTAGACACTTCAAATGACTATTAAGTGTATCAAGTATACATTCGAGTGGATCAGACTATATGCGTGAGTTACACTTGCCGGTGATGTGTCAATAAACCAATTAAAGAATGACAAGTGTAATTTATAATTAAAATATTTGACACATGTAATTAATAAGAAAATAATACCTTTTTCCTTATTTCCAACTAGACCATCGACCCCCCCCCCCCCTCCCCTCCAAAACCGCCCAAACCTATTCTTCTTCCTTACGCCCCAAAGAACCCTAATCACACAAACAAGGAGCCGCCGCCCGCCCCTCTCAAATCTGTCGGAAATCTGCCGGCAAACACCCAACAACCAGCAACCCTTCAACATCTTCAGCCACTTCCACCAACAGACCACCCCTTCAACATCTTAAAACCCCTTAACCAAATACACAACCGACGAGCCCTGCTTTTGAACGACCAAGAACTAAAAAAATATTGGATCTTGGTATTAATTTTTGCCGTGTAGGAGCCTCAAACAATTTTTTGTCGCCTGAGGTGATGTCTCTGTTGGTGGCGGCGACTGAGGTTATGGTGGTAGAGTTCATCATAAAGTTTATGGTTGTAAAATTTCATCTCAGACATGATTCTTCTAACTTAATGATGTGAAATTTAATTTATCAAATTAATTATTATGGTAATGCTTGTGATTGATTGTATAAGCAATTGTGATAGTATATATTGGACGAAATTGTGTGCTTATTTTATGTTTTTTTTATTTGTTGTAATTTGGAAGAAACTTTTTAATTGTTCTTGTTTTTCATCAATGGTGAAACTTGAAGAAGAAAGAAGTGTGAAGATGAAGGTAAGTGGGTCATTAAAATAAGGTTAATTCAAAAAGAAAAAGAGAAAAACATAATTTTGAGGGTTTCACGCGCCCAGACATGAATAAAAAACACACACTTTGCCATGTAATTGTGAGGGGTTCATGAGACACGCTTTAGCCGAGAAGAGGTGTCTCTCTGGTCATTAGTATAATTGAGGTGTCCATCTGACCGTTGAGGACAACTTGAAGGGGCTGTTTATGTATTTCGCCATACTCATAGACTTATCTCTTTGTTTGGGATTTTAATGCTTCCTAAAAACAACAAAAAAAAATACTTCCTACCAAAGGAGTACTCTCCATTCTTAAAGTTTAAAGCGGAGATCTCTAGTTACGGATAAAAAATCGTTACCATTTTACCATATCCTTAGCGGTTCCATTATCAATAGTATCACTGCACAATATCAGCAATTCTCAACTAAGAAGTGAGTTCAAAACAAGGGCGGAGATAGAGTGTGGGATGCGAGTTCGGCCAAACTCCGTAGTTTTTATTCAAATTATGTATTTGTTTTAAGAAATCCATTAAATATGTACTACTTATTAATATAGAACCCAATAACTTAAAAGAATTACAATTCCGAACCCATAAGGTTCAAGTTCTGATTGCGCCTATGGTTCAAAAGTACTTCAAAACAAAACCAAACAAAATACTATGTAAGTAATTTCCTTTTCTGTGGTTTCCCTACACTATGTGACTACTTTAATGAAAAAGATTATAACTCCATTTAATAAGATTTTTTTTTTAAAATTTTCTCATATCCAATAGACTGGCATTGATGTGGACAGCTGTGGTTCCTCTAATTAAGCCCTAAAGAGCACCAAGAAAAGAATTAATTTCATGAAAAATTGCTTCTTCCAACTTCTTGGCAAGTGCTTCATCATAAGCATAAATTATATGATACTGGACTGCGTCCTCCACTTAATAAAAGGAGTAATAATTAGTTAATAAATCACACACTTTAATCACTTTTTAGTATGAGTTTCTTGAATTGTTTAGCTTCATAATACCAGCTATTGTTCACTTTTTACACTTTATTAGATAGTTCTAGGCAGATGCATAGCACCTAAGGGAACATGCTCCACTTTCTTCACTCAATTCTTATACTACCAGGAGTACTATTTTTTAGCCTTTTTGTACATTAAGAAAATGTACATTAGTCCTTCGCTTTTCGTTTCCATTTCATGTATTCTTTTAATATTTACGTTAGTTGTGCGTGATAAAGAATTACATAGATTTTGTATATGTAGCAATTTGACATTAGGATGTCATGAATTCAAAACTAACTACTCCCTCCGGTCTACTTTAATTGATATTTTGACTTTCTTTTTGTGGTCCATAATATTTGATTTTTTCATATAGCAAGAAAGAACTAACTGCAGAATAACATCGATTTTGCTAACATAAGACTTCTGCGCATGGCACATTTCTCTCTCGGCGCATGATACTAACGTGCGACTCCAATGGGGAAGAGAGCTCGTGTCCCATCTCAGAAGGCGATCATGGCGGCATCATCTTCGCAATACCAGCGAAGACAAAAAGCAAACCTAGTAACAAAAGTAATTCAACCAATTGACAACCAAATCGACTCGCAAACCAATGGGACAGTAACACAAAAAATAGCAGAGGGGAAAAGTCAGAGCGGGAAAGCACAACAACAATAGAATGAAATCATGCAGAGCACAAATCGTAGTGAGAAGAGCACACCAGGTAGTAGTGGAGAGAAATCATGGGCTGATGAAGTTGAAGAGGAGAAAAATTCAGAAGTTGAAGTTGAAGAGGAGAAATCATGGGCTTCAATCGGGGACAATTTGGATATCTCGAAAATCTCAAACTCAGGGTTCAAACTAGAGTATGTGGCTCCTAAATGCATGGTGAGTCTCCTATTGTAGAACTTGAAGCAGAGGATATTGAATCTGAAGTAGAATACTGGAGCAATGTTGTTGTATGATATATTCCGGGTGCTTACCCTCCATTTGTAGTGATTAAAGTGTTCATCCAAAGGCTTTGAGCAAAATATGGATTGAACAGAAATTGTTATGCTAAAAAATA
Organism: Nicotiana attenuata; assembly: GCF_001879085.1. Classification (NCBI taxonomy): domain Eukaryota; kingdom Viridiplantae; phylum Streptophyta; class Magnoliopsida; order Solanales; family Solanaceae; genus Nicotiana; species Nicotiana attenuata. The sequence continues at coordinate 58,450,257 of NC_031995.1, read as the reverse complement.
GAATAATTGTGAAAGCTTGGAGTCCGGATATATAATTGACTCGTGAAGAGATGCACATTGTGCCAATTTGGGTCAAATTTCCAGAACTGGATTTTAAATATTGTAGTACAAAGGGATTGAGTAAAATTGGCAACTTAGTGGAAAAACCTCTCATGGTCGACCATAACACTCAGCAAGAGATTGGGCTGAGTTTTGCTAGATTGCTAGTAGAAGTGAATATGGATGTTGCTCTTCCTGAAGTGGTGATGTTCAGGAATGAAGGGGGTAATGTTGTTGAACAAAAAGTCGCTTATGATTGGAAACCCATTTTGTGTAAGTTTTGCAATAAGTATGGGCATTCTGAAGAGGTGTGAAGGAAGAAGAATCCTCCAAAACCTGTACCAAATGAGAAGGAGAAACAAGGTGAAAAGGAACAGGCATCAGTATCAAAAAATCCAAAAAAAAAATAGCCTTCAAATCCAATAGTTGACAGAGATCTAGATGTGAGGAGAAAAGCTACTGGTCCAAAGATGCAACAGAAAGAAAGTAGTAGTAATGGAAGGTGGATTACACCTTTGAAAACAGGAAAAAATCAGCAAGTCAAGGAACAACAAATTATGAAAAGGAACTCATTTCAAGTACTGAACAAGACTGGTATTAGTGAACTTGGTAATAACTTAGTTGGAGAAAATGTGGGAGGCTCAACCATTCCTCACTCAAGAAATGGTTAATTGTCTAGCATGGAATGCCAGGGGCCTAAATGCCCTTAATAAGCAGAGGGAGGTGGAGCTCCTCTGCAATGAAGTAAGAGCAGGTCTAATAGGTCTGCTAGAAACAAAGCTGAAATAGGATAAGCTTCAAAAAATAATTGAAAAGCAGTTTAGTGGCTGGAGATATACCAATAATTTGAACTCTCATTACAATGGTAGGATTGTAGTGGCCTGGAGACCTGACTTCTATAGAGTAACACCCTTAAGTATGAATGCACGGGTTCTGTCCTGTGAGGTGTATTATATCCCCCTACATGTTAAATTTGGAGTATCCTTTGTGTATGCCTTTAACATTAAGGAGGAAAGGAGAGGTCTGTGGGAGTATCTAGAAGAACATGTAGCAAGATGCAAAAGGCCATGGTTGGTTATAGGTGATTTCAATTCTGTTTTAAACATGGAGGATAGAATAGGAGGGAATCCTGTCTCATGGGCTGAAGTAGTGAAGTTTAATAATTGTATAAAAGCATGTGGATTGATTGAACTACCTAATCAAGGGTGCATATATTCATGGAATGATAGACATAGTGATCAAAGAATATACTCTACGATAGATTGGGTATTAATCAACAATGATTGTCTTGATTCAATGCCTGATTGTAAAGCTCTGTTTCTCCCTAAAGGAATAAGTGACCATTGTCCAGTGAAGGTTGTGCTGCATAATAAATTCTGCAATGTATGGACTCAACATCCACAATACTTGGAGTAGGTTAAGAAGGGTTGGAATATAGAGATTGATGGCTGTAAAATGTTAAGAGAGGTTAGAAAATTGAAGTTATTAAAGAAAACTCTGGGAGGCTTAAACAAGAACTTCTTCAAGAATATTGAGGATGAAGCAAAGAAGGATAGGGAAGCTTTATTGCAAGTTCAAAAGCAATTATAGCTTAGACCAACAGATCCAAACTTGCAACAAGAAGAACATCAGAAATGTCAAAAGTTCAGGCACTCATCTTACTTAGCTGAGGTCTACTTGCAACAAAAGAGAAAGGCTACATGGAAAAAGTTAGGGGATGACAACACTAGATATTTCTATTCAGTCATCAAATATAAGAGGCTCCAACAGGCAATTACTCAATTGAAGGATGATTAGGATTTCTGGCAGACAGATCCAGATAATATAGCTCAACTATTTGTCAATTATTATGAATAAATGTTGGGTAAGAAAGAAAGCTGTAGAATTAAAGCAGCTGAAGCATTTATAAAGAATGGTCATGTTCTAACAACTGAACAACAGGTAGACCTAATGAAACCTTTTGCAAGGAAGGAGGTGAAAGCTGCTATATTCCAAATTGACAGTAATAAGAGCCCATGCCCTGATGATTATGGTAGTGGCTTCTTTAAGTCAGTCTGGCCTATTATAAGGGAAGAGATTATAGATGCAGTTCTGGAGTTCTTCAATAATGGGAAGTTGCTGAAACGGTTGAATGCAATCAATATTGCTTTGATTCCTAAAATAAGCAATCCAGAGTATGCAAGCCAATTCAGGCCTATATCCTGTTGTAATATATTATACAAGTGCATCTCAAAGTTGTTATGTAGCAGACTAAAAGTGGCAATTCAAAATCTGGTAGCAGATAACCAATCTGCCTTTGTACCTGGCAGATTTATGGTCCACATATATGCCATGATATACTGAGGCATTATAATAGGAAGACTACTCCTAGGTGCCTTTTGAAGATAGACCTGAGGAAAGATTATGACGTGGTAAATTAGGAATTCTTAGATGAGGTTCTGATTGGTTATGGCTTGCCAGTCAAGTTCACAGAGTTGATTATGGCATGTATAACTTCTACCAAGTTCTCAATTAGTGTAAATGGTGAAAGTCATGGTTTCTTTTAGGGCAAAAGGGGTCTTAGACAAGGTGATCCAATCTCACCCTTACTATTTATTCTTGTGATGGAATATTTGTCCATAACATTGGGTTGTATGAGTGCCCTCCTATATTTCAAATTCCATCCTATGTGCAAGCACTTGAAGTTGACACATTTAGTTTTTGCTGATGATCTCATGGTGTTCTGCAAGGGTGAAACAGATTCAGTGAATAGAGTCCTAGAGGCTTTAGCACATTTTAGTAGTGTATCAGGTTGGTGGCTAATATGGACAAATCTAGCATGTTTATGGCAGGCAATATGATCATATGAAGGAAGTTCTCCTAAGCAACACTAGTTTCTCCCTAGAGACTTTTCCTATAAGGTATCTAGGTTTACCACTGTCACCTAAGAAGTGGAGAAAGTTGGATTGCTATAAACTTGTTGAGAAGATAACATATAAAATCAAAGTCAGTTATGCTAAGCAACTACCATATGCAGGGAGGCTTCAGGTGGTTAATGCAGTGCTATTCTCAATTCATAGCTTCTGGGGAGCAGTTTTTGTTTTACCTCAGAGCATAATGAAGAGGTTGACAAGAAGTGTAGAGAGTACCTGTGGGGTGGCTCAAAGGAGAAAAAGAAGCTTTCCCTAGTAGCATGGGAGAAAGTGTGCCTGCCTAAGAAGTTTGGTGGTCTCAATATTAAAAGTTGTGAGGAATGGAATAAAGCTTCTATTGGGAAACTACTGTGGCAGCTTGTTATGAAAAAAGAGTCCCTATGGGTTAAATGGATCCATGGGGTTTATATAAAGAATGATGTTAATAGTTGGACTTATCAGGTTCCACAAGATTGTAGTTGGTATTGGAGAAAACTAAATTCTCTTAAGGAAGAGATGAGGAACTGGTACCAGGGAGACACCTACAAGCTGAGTGTAAATGGGGATTACTCAATCACAAGGAGTTACTTGGCCATTAAAGATCCCCACAGGATATGGCCAACAACTGATCTTCACTGGAATGCAATAGCTCAACCAAAGCACAAGATCATCATCATGTGGTTAACAACTCAAGGAATACTGCTCACTAAGGCTAGACTGAGTTCTTTGCATATTCAGGTGGAGGATAATAAATGAGTGCTATGTAATTGTGATGACCCAAAAGGTCATCTTATATTTTAAAGCTCGATTCTGTGTTTCAAGGCTTTTAAAATCTCATGTTTACCCTTCTCGATTTGCGTGCGAAGTCGGCGCGTGTTTCCGAAAAGCTTTTATGATAAAAGTTGATGAAAATAATAATTTTTGCCTTTAAAAATATTTAGTTAACTTTGGTCAACGATTTGAGTAAACGAACCCGGACTCATGTTTTGACAGTCCCGGTGGGTCAGTATCTAAATATGGAACTAGGGCGTATGCCCGGAATCGGATTCGGAGATCCCTAGCCCGAGTTATAAATTTTTGTTAAAAATTATAAGTCTGAAAATTTAATGGTTTTTAAGGAATTGTCAATGTTTGATATTGTTGGTATCGGGTCCGTATTTTGGTTTCGGAGCCCGGAACAGGTTCAATATAATATTTAAGTCATGTCTATAAAATTTGGTGAGAAACGGAGTTGGTTTGACGTGATTCGGACGTCCAGTTGAGAAAATAGGAATTTCGAAGTGTTCTTGAGAATTTCGTTTGATTTAGTGCTAAATTCGTAGCTCTAGGTGTTATTTTGGCGATTTAATCGCGCGAGCAAGTTCGTATGATATTTTAAAACTTGTGTGCATGTTTGGTTTGGAGCCCCGAGGGCTCGGGTGAGTTTCGGATAGGCTACGGAGTGGTTTGAACTTGGAAAGATTTGCTGGTATAACTGATCTTGTTGCAAGCCTCTGATCTCGCAATGCGAGATCAGGCATCGCAATTGCGAACTCTGCAAGTTCCGCATTTGCGAGCTTCTCATCACAAATGCAAAGAGTAGCTGGGCCAGGCAATCCTCGCAATTGCGAGGGATTCTTTGCATTTGCGAAGTAAAGTTGGGAGGGGCAGTGATCGCAAATGCGATCTTTTAGTCGCATTTGTTGAGATTCAAGTTCGCAATTGTGAACTTATATTCGCGAATTGCGAAGGCAGAAGAGGTGTGAAAGACCTCGCATTTGCGATGGTCCCTTCGCATTTGCGAGATTCGCATTTGCGAAGATCAGGTCGCAAATGCGACATCTGCAGCTATGTAAAAGGGGCTTAGACGGGATTTTTCATTCATTCCTCAATTTTTCAAAACCTAAAACGCAAGAGGCGATTTTTCAAAGACCATTTCTTCCCCAAATCATAGGTAAGTGATTCTAACTAGTTTCTTTCAATCTTTCACTTCATTTTATAAGATTTCAACCTAGAATCTAAGATTTCATGGTGGAATTGGGGATTTTTGGGTAGAAACTAGGGATTTTGAAATTTGGGGATTTAGACCTCAAATTGAGGTCGGATTCTAAAACCAATTATATATCCGGGCTCGGGGTGAATGGGTAATCGGGTTTTGGTCTGAATTTCGGGTTTGGACCCAACGGGACTGGGTGTTGACTTTTGTTGACTTTTTCAAAGATGGCCTAAATTGAATTCCTTGCTATCGTGGGTAGTTCCTAAGGCTTAAATTGAATCGTTTGGTTGGTAATTTGCTTGATTCTGTTTGTCTGGAGGCTTGTGTGAAGGGAAAGGCTGTGATTGAGCTTTGAGTTTGGCCGTTGCGAGGTAAGTGTCGTGGTTAACCTTGACTTGAAGGATTAGGTATTATTTGCCCTATTTGCTACGTGTTTGGATGTTGAGTACAACGCATAGGTGAGGTGACGAGTACCTATGCGTTGTATAGAGTCATAGCATGCTAGTGAGTCTTATTCATAAACTTTAGCTTTCCGTAATCATATTACCTATGCTTAGACTAGTTTATTATTATGTTGAACGTTCCTATAATATGTACGGATATTGGTATAAATTGAGTATTGACTCAAGTTCGAGGTTGATATTGTAGAACCAAATGTTGATGTAAGACTTGTTGTTAATATTTCTATCTCTCTGTGGATATTGTTCATTGTTTTGGTGAGGAGAGAGTGTTAAAGCACGAAGGATGATGCCGTGCCGTTTCTTCTGTTTATATGGTGAGGATGAGAGTTAATGCACGAAGGGTGATTCCGTGCCATTCTTATTTGATTTACATGGTGAGGTTGAGAGTTAAAGCACGAAGGGTGATGTCGTGCCGTTTCTTTTATTTATATGGCGAGGATAAGAGTTTGCACGAAGGGTGATGCCGTGCCATTTCTGTTATCTATCATGGTGAGGTTTAGAGTAAAAGAACGAAGGGTGATGCCGTGCACTTGTCTTTACTGTTATGATTTTCTTTGCCTTATACTCCCCTCAGCATGTTTCCCCTCTTGTTATTACCTGTTCAGCTTCTATTAGTTGTTATTATGCCCGTATTTTGTTTAACTGCACAGGTTTATGTATGTGTCTTTTCCTAGCCTCGTCACTACTTCGCCGAGGTTAGGCTCGGCACTTACCAGTACATGGGGTTGGTTGTATTGATACTGCACTCTGCACTTTCTGTGCAGATTTTGGTACCGGACCGAGTTGACCCTTAGTCTAGCTACTGGCTTGATCTGTTTGGAGACCCAAGGTAGTGCTGTTGGCGTCTGCAGGCCCTGGCGTCCCCTTCTATGCATTTCCTTTACTATTTCATTTGTATCGTAAACCGTTGTATTTCCTTCAGACACCTACATGTAGTTAAATCTTAGTGGTTCGTGGATTGTGACACTAGATTCTAGGCAGTAGTGATAATATATAATCAAAGTTGTTATCTATTTACTTCCGTGTTTCTTTGACCTGTATAGCATGCTTACTGTTAATCACTGAAACATAAAAGGTTTGGCTAATAAATCTCTAATGTTGGCTTTCCTTGCAAGTGTGATGTTAGGCGCCATCACGGTCTCGACAGTGGAAATTCTGGGTCGTGGCAAGTTGGTATCAGAGCACTAGGTTGCGTAGGTCTCGCAATTCACGAACAGGCTTCGTAGAGTCTGAGGGATCGGTACGGAGACGTCAGTACTTATCTCTCAGAGGCTACAGAGTATAGGAACGAGTTCACTTCTATTCTTCTCCATCGTGTGAATTTTCTTCTCTCAATGCTAATCGAATTCTTCTACTCTTGTTCTTTCGCAGATGGCGAGAACACGTACTGCATCTTCACCTAAGAAGCAGCCGGACCCCCCCCCCCCCCAATGGCAGCTCCTACGAGGGACCGAGGTCGAGGCCGAGGTAGGGGCAGGGCTCAGCCCAAAGCTCAAGCAGAAGCACCAGCGGCGGAGCCTCAGGTAGAGTTTGATGAGGAGGCTCCAACCCAGGCCGTTCCAGCAGAACCAGCTCAGGTCCCAGAGGGGTTCATCGCTACCTCGGTACTTCAGGATGCTTTGGTCCGTCTAGTGGGCCTCATGGAGAGTGTGGAACATACCGGCACATTCCTCGTAGCACCAGCCATCTCTCAGGATGGGGGAGGAGCACAAACTCCCGCTACCCACACTCCAGAACATATGGCTCCTCAGTTTCAGACTCCAGCAGCTCAGCCCGTTGGGGTAGTTCCACTGGATGTTGTAGCACAGACCGGTGATGGATCAGCTATGTCTTCTGAGGCTTTGTGAAGATTGGATAGGTTTACCAAGCTTTTCCCAGTTAACTTCAGCATCTTCAGAGGATCCCCAGGATTATTTGGACAACTGTCATGAAGTGTTACGGAACATGGGGATAGTAGGGTCGACTTTGCTACATTTCATCTGACGGGTTCCGACAAGAGATGGTGGGGGGGTTATATGTTGATCAGACCAGCTGGATTGCCTGCTCTCACTTGGGACCAGTTCTCTTAGTTATTTCTTGAGAAGTTCCTTCCTATCACTCAGAGAGAGGACTACCGGAGGCAGTTCGAGCGTCTGCAACAGGGTTCTATGACTGTCACTCAGTACGAGATTCGATTTGTAGATCTGGCCCATCATGCTATTCTTCTACTTCCTACTGAAAGAGAGAGAGGGTGAGGAGGTTTATTGAGGGTCTTGCTCAGCCTATCAGATTGCAGATGGCTAAGGAGATTGGGAGTGAGATTTCTTTTCAGGCGGCAGCCAATGTTGCCAGGCGGGTTGAGATGTTACTAGCTCAGGGGAGTGGTCAGGGATCTGACAAGAGACCTCATCATTCGGGTGGATTAAGTGGTGCCTCGTCTAGGGGCAGGGGTACTTTTGGTAGATTCCATCCTCCCAAGCCGTTTCATTCTGCTTTACAGGCTTCTCACGGTGCTTCAGGTGGTCATGGCCCTCATATGCATTATTCCGATCAGCTAGCCTATAGTGCACCACTAGCTCCTATTAGTGCACCTCCGCTCCAAAGTTTTCAGGGTTGTTACTCAGGCCGCCAGGGTTAGTTTCAGGGTCAGCAGTCTCAGCAGCCGAAGTCTTGTTATACTTGTAGTGATCCGAGGCACATTGCCAAATATTGCCCTCGAGCATCGAGCATCGAGCAGTTCTAAGTATCAGGGTTCTCATGCCATGGTTCCGGCACCAAGTGCTTCACCGCCAGCTCAGCCAGCTAGAGTTAGATGTCAGACAGCTAGAGGTGGAGGTCGGGGCATTAGAGGTGGAGGTCAAGCCTCTAGAGGTGGAGGCCAACCAGATAGGGCTCGTCCTCAAGATGTAGTTCAGAGTGGTGGGGCCCAGCACCGATGCTATGCTTTCCCAGCCAGGCCTGAGGCTGAGTCATCTGACGCGGTTATCATACGTACGATTTTAGTTTGCAGTAGAGATGCCTCAGTGCTATTTGATCCGGGTTCTACTTATTCGTATGTATCATCCTACTTTGTTTCATATTTGGTTGTGCCACGTGATTCTTTGAGTTCCCCAGTATATGTGTCCACCCCTGTGGGAGATTCTATCATTGTAGAGCGTGTTTATCGTTTGTGTGTGCTTACCATTGGGAGTTTTGAGACTCGTGCAGATCTCCTACTTCTCGATATGGTCGATTTTGATGTCATTTTGGGAATGGATTGGCTGTCACCTTATCATGCTATATTGGACTATCACGCCAAGACAGTGACCTTAGCCTTGCCGGGTTGCCTCGATTGGAGTGGAGAAGGACTCCAGGCCATTCTACCAGCAAGGTTATCTCTTATGTGAAGGCTCGACATATGGTAGAGAAGGGGTGTCTAGCTTATTTGGCTTATGTCCGTGATTCTAGTGCGGAGGTTCCTTCCATGGATTCAGTACCTGTCGTTCGTGAGTTTCTAGAGGTGTTTCCTCAAGACTTGCCGGGGATGCCACCCGATAGGGATATTGACTTCTATATTGATTTGGCTCCGGGCACTCAGCCCATTTCTATTCCGTTATACCGTATGGCCTCGCCAGAGTTGAAAGAATTGAAGGAGCTGTTGCAAGACTTGCTTGATAAGGGCTTCATTAGACCTATTGTCTCGCCCTGGGGTGCGCCCGTGTTGTTTGTGAAGAAGAAGGATGGATCGATGAGGATGTGCATAGATTATCGGCAGTTGAACAAAGTCACCACCAAGAACAAGTATCCATTTCCAAGGATTGACGACTTATTTGATCAGCTTCAGGGTGCCAAGGTGTTTTCGAAGATTGATTTGAGGTTTGGTTACCAGCAGTTGAGGATTAGGGCATCCGATGTCCCTAATACAGCTTTTCGGACTCTGTATGGGCATTATGAGTTTCTAGTGATGTCATTTGGGCTGACAAATGCCCCAACAACATTTATAGATTTGATGAACCGAGCGTTGAAGCCCTATCTGGTTTCCTTTGTGATTGTTTTTATTGATGATATCTTGATCTACTCCCGCAGTCGAGAGGAGCATGAGCATCATCTTCGGATCGTTCTTCAGACACTGAGAGACAACCAGTTATATACTAAGTTCTCAAAATGCGAGTTTTGGTTGAGTTCAGTTACTTTCTTAGGTCATGTTGAATCAACAGAGGGTATTCAGGTGGATCCTAAGAAGATTGAGGCAGTCAACAACTGGCCTAGACCCACATCAGCTATAGAGATCCGGAGTTTCTTGGGATTGGCAGGTTATTACCGTCGGTTTGTGGAGAGGTTTTCATCTATAGCAGCCCCGTTGACCAAGTTGACCCAGAAGAGTGCCTCGTTCAGATGGTCGGATGAGTGTGAGGTGAGCTTTCAGAAGCTCAAGACTACTTTGACTACGGCGCCGGTGCTGGTATTGCCCACAGGTTTAGGGCTTTATACAGTATATTATGACGTATCTTGTATTGGACTTGGTGCGGTATTGATGCATGGTGGCAAGGTAATTGTATATGCTTCACGGCAACTTAAGGTTCACGAGAAGAACTACCCTATTCATGACTTAGAGTTGGCAGCCATTGTTCATGCGCTAAAGATTTGGAGGCACTATCTATATGGCATGTCGTGTGAGGTGTTCACGGATCATAAGAGTTTGCAGTATTTGTTCAAAAAAAAGGAGCTCAATTTAAGGTTGAGGAGGTGGTTAGAGCTATTGAAAGACTATGATATTACCATCTCGTATCATCCCGGGAAGGCCAATATGGTGGCCGATGCTTTGAGTAGGAAGTCAGCTAGTATGGGCAGTCTTGCGTTCATTCCAGTCGGTGAGAGACCGCTTGCATTAGATGTTCAGGCTTTAGCCAATCAGTTCGTGAGGTTGGATATTTCTGAGCCCAGCCGTGTTCTAGCTTGTACGGTCGCTCGGTCCTTATTGGTTCAGCGTATCAGAGAGTGGCAGTATGATGATCCTCATTTGCTTGTCCTTAGGGACACAGTGCAGCACGATGGTGCCAAGCAGGTTACGGTTGGAGATGATGGAGTTTTGAAGATGCATGGTCGTGTTTGTGTGCCTAATGTGGATGGGCTTTGTGAGTTGACTCTAGGGGAGGCTCATAGTTCCCCGTATTCTATTCATCCGGGCGCCGCCAAGATGTATCAGGACTTGCGCCAGCATTATTGGCGGAGGAGGATGAAGAAGGATATAGTTGCATATGTAGCTCGGTGTCTAAATTGTCAGCAAGTAAAGTACGAGCATCAGAGATCGGTGGTTTGCTTCAGAAGATAGAGATTCCTGAGTGGAAGTGGGAGCGTATCACTATGGATTTCGTTGTTGGACTCCCACGGACTCAGAGGAAGTTCGATGCAGTTTAGGTTGTTGTGGTCAGACTAACCAAGTCATCGCACTTCATTCCGGTTGTAGTTTTATATTCTTCAGAGCCGTTGGCAGATATTTACATCTGTGAGATCGTCCGCCTTCACGGTGTGCCCGTGTCTATTATTTCTGATCGAGGTACGTAGTTTACCTTGCATTTCTGTAGGGTAGTGCAGCGTGAGTTGGGCACACAGGTTAAGATGAGCACATCATTTCATCCTCAGACAGACGGACAGTCCGAGCATACTATTCAGATATTAGAGGATATGCTCCACGCTTGTGTTATTGACTTCGGGGGCTCTTGGGATCAGTTCTTGCCGCTAGCGGAGTTTGCCCACAACAGTTACCAGTCGAGCATTCGGATGGCTCCTTATGAGGCTTTATATGGTTAACGGTATCGATCGCTGGTTAGATGGTTCGAGCCGGGGGAGGCTCGGTTATTTGGGTACAGATTTAGTACAGGATGCCTTGGATAAGGTCAAGATCATTCAGGATAGACTTCACACAGCTCAGTCCAGGCAGAAGAGTTATACCGACCGTAAGGTCCATGATGTTGCATTCATGGTCAGAGAGCGAGTGTTGCTCTGTGTGTCACCCATGAAGGGTGCAATGAGGTTTGGAAAGAAGGGCAAGTTGAGCCCTAGGTACATCGGGCCTTTTGAGATTCTTGATCGAGTGGGAGAGGTGGCTTACAGACTTGCATTGCCACCAGGTTTATTAGCGGTACATCCAGTGTTTCATGTGTCCATGCTTCAGAAGTATCACGGCGATCCATCCCACATGTTAGATTTCACCACTGTCTAGTTGGACAAGGACTTGACCTACGAGGAGGAGCCAGTAGCTATTCTAGACCGGCAGGTTCGTCAGTTGAGGTCGAACAGTTATCCTTCAGTTCGCGTGTAGTGGAGAGGTCAGCCCGTTGAGGCAGCTACCTGAGAGTCCGAGTCCGATATGCGGAGTAGGTATCCCCACCTTTTCACCAGCTCAGGTACTTTACTATGTCCGTTCGAGGATGAACGGTGGTTTTAGAGGTGGAGAATGTGATGACCCAAAAGTTCATCTTATGTTTTAGAACTCGATTCTGTGTTCCGAGGCCTTTAAAATATCATTTATATCCTCATCGATTTGTGTGCGCAGTCCAGGCGTGTTTCCGGAAAGCTTTTATGATAAAAGCTGATGAAAATAATAATTTTTGCCTTTAAAAGTTGATTTAGTTGACTTCGGTAAACATTTTAAGTAAATGGACCCGGGCTCATATTTTGACAGTCTCGGTGGGTCCGTATCGAAATATAGGACCCGGGCGTATGCCCGGAATTGGATTCGGAGGTCCCTAGTCCGAGTTATGAATATTTGTTAAAAATTGTAAGTTTGAAAATTTGATGATTTTTAAGGAATTGTCAATGTTTGATCTTGTTAGTATCGGGTCCGTATTTTTGTTCCAAAGCCCGGTACAGGTTCAATGTAATATTTAAGTCATGTCTGTAAAATTTGGTGAGAAACGGAGTTGGTTTGAAGTGATTCGGACGTCCGGTTGAGAAAATAGGAATTTCAATGTGTTCTTGAGAATTTCGTTTGATTTGGTGCTAAATTCGTAGTTCTAGGTGTTATTTTGGCAATTTGATCGCGCGAGCAAGTTCGTATGATGTTTTAAGACTTGTGTGCATGTTTGATTTGGAGCCCCGAGGGCTCGGGTGAGTTTCGGATAGGCTACGGAGTGGTTTGAACTTGGAAAGATTTGCTGGTATAATTGATCTTGTTGCAGGCCTCTGATCTCGTATTTGTGAGATCAGGCATCGCAATTGCGAACTCTGCAGGTTCCGCATTTGCGAGCTTCTCATCGCAAATGCGAAGAGTAGCTGGGCCAGGCAATCCTCGCAATTGCGAGGGATTCTTCGCATTTGCGAAGTAAAGTTTGAAGGGGCAGTGATCACAAATGCAATCTTCTAGTCGCAACTGCGAAGGCAGCAGAGGTGTGAAGGACCTCGCATTTGCGATAGTCCCTTCACATTTGCGAGCTTCGCATTTGCGAAGCTCAGGTCACAAATGCGACATCTGCAACTGCGTAAAAGGGGCTTAGACGGGATTTTTCATTCATTCCTCAATTTTTCAAAACGTAAAACACAAGATGCAATTTTCCAAAGACCATTTCTTCCCCAAATCATAGGTTAGTGATTCTAAACTAGTTTCTTTCAATCTTTCACTTCATTTTACAAGATTTCAACCTAGAATCTAAGATTTCATAGTAGAATTGGGGATTTTTGGGTAGAAACTAGGGATTTCAAAATTTGGATTAGACCTCAAATTAAAGTCGGATTCCAAAACCAATTATATATCCGGGCTCGGGGTGAATGGGTAATCGGTTTTGGTCTGAATTTTGGGTTTGGACCAAGCGGGCCCGGGTGTTGACTTTTTCAAATATGGCCTAAATTGAATTCCTTGCTATCGTGGGTAGTTCCTAAGGCTTAAATTGAATCATTTGGTTGGTAATTTGCTTGATTCTATTGGTCCGGAGGCTTGTGTAAAGGGAAAGGCTGTGATTGAGCTTTGAGTTTGGCCGTTGGAGTGAGGTAAGTGTCGTTGTTAACCTTGGCTTGAGGGATTAGGTATTATTTACCTATTTGCTACTTGTTTGGATGTTGAGTACAATGCATAGGTGAGGTGACGAGTACCTATGCGTTGTTTAGAGTCATAGCATGCTAGTGAGTCTTATTCATAAACTTTAGCTTTCCGTAATCATATTACCTATACTTAGAGTAGTTTATTGTTATGTTGAACGTTCCTGTCATATGTACGGATATTGGTATTGATATAGTATTGACTTAAGTTCGAGGTTGATATTGTAGAACCAAATGTTGAAGTAAGACTTGTTGATATTTCTATCTCTTTGTGGATATTGTTCATTGTTTTGGTGAAGAGAGAGTGTTAAAGCACAGGGTGATGCCGTGCCATTTCTTCTGTTTATATGGTGAGGATGAGAGTTAATGCACGAAGGGTGATGCCGTGCCATTCTTATTTGATTTACATGGTGAGGTTGAGAGTTAAAGCACGAAGGGTGATGCTGTGTCGTTTCTTTTGTTTATATGGCGAGGATGAGAGTTAATGCACGAAGGGTGATGCCGTGCCATTTCTGTTATCTATCATGTGAGTTTGAGAGTAAAAGTATGAAGGGTGATGCCGTGCACTTGTCTTTACTGTGATTAATACTTTCATTGGTGTAAGACATTTTGTTTGTTGTTGTTTCTTTACTATTATGATTTTCTTTGCCTTGTACTCCCCTCAGCATGTTTCCATGTTATTACCTATTCAGCTTCTATTAGTTGTTCTTATGCCCGTATATTGTTTAACTGCACAAGTTTATGTATGTGTCTTTTCCTAGTCTCATCACTACTTCGCCGAGGTTAGGCTCAGCACTTACCAGTACATGGGGTCGGTTATGTTGAACGTTCCTATCATATGTATGGATATTGGTATTGATTTAGTATTGACTTAAGTTCGAGGTTGATATTGTAGAACCTAATGTTGAAGTAAGACTTGTTGATATTTCTATCTCTTTGTGGATATTGTTCATTGTTTTGGTGAAGAGAGAGTGTTAAAGCACAGGGTGATGCCGTGCCATTTCTTCTATTTATATGGTGAGGATGAGAGTTAATGCACGAAGGGTGATGTCGTGCCATTCTTATTTGATTTACATGGTGAGGTTGAGAGTTAAAGCACGAAGGGTGATGCGGTGTCGTTTCTTTTGTTTATATGGCGAGGATGAGAGTTAATGCACGAAGGGTGATGCCGTGCCATTTCTGTTATCTATCATGGTGAGGTTGAGAGTAAAAGTATGAAGGGTGATGCCGTGCACTTGTCTTTACTGTGTTTAATACTTTCATTGGTGTGAGACATTTTGTCTGCTGTTGTTTCTTTACTATTATGATTTTCTTTGCCTTGTACTCCCCTCAGCATGTTTCCATGTTATTACCTATTCAGCTTCTATTAGTTGTTCTTATGCCCGTATATTGTTTAACTGCACAGATTTATGTATGTGTCTTTTCCTAGTCTCGTCATTAATTCATCGAGGTTAGGCTCGGCACTTACCAGTACATGGGGTCGGTTGTACTGATACTACACTCTGCACTTTCTGTGCAGATTTTGGTACCGGACTGAGTTGACCCTGAGTCTAGCTGCTGGTTGATCTGTTTGGAGACCCAAGGTAGTCCTGTTGGCGTCCGCAGGCCCTAGCATCCCCTTCTATACATTTCCTTTATTGTTTTATTTGTATCAAAAACAGTTGTATTTCCTTCAGACATCTTACATGTAGTTAAATCTTAGTGGTTCGTAGATTGTGACACCAGATTCTGGGTTGTGGTGATAATATATAATCAAAGTTGTTATCTATTTACTTTCGCGTTTATTTGACTGTATAGCTTGCTTACTGTTAATCACTCAAACATAAAAGGTTTGGCTAATATATCTCTAACGTTGGCTTGCCTAGCAAATGTGATGTTAGGCACCATCAGGGTCCCGACGGTGGGAATTCCGGGTCGTGACAGTAATGATCACGCAGTGGAAACAAACCAGCACTTGTTTGTAGAGTGTCCTTGGTCCAAAGCTGTTCGCGAGGAACTAATGCACTTGGAAGGAATTCAAATGCAACTGAGAGATGCATAAAGGGTTCTGTACATAATTAAAAGGAATAAGTGGAAGCTGGTTAGGAAGGAAGTTGCTGCTACATTATGGGCAGCAATAGTATACCATATTTGGAAGGCTAAAACTGGAAAGTATTCAGGAATACAATTGTAAATGTGGAGAGTATAGTAACACATATTAAGAAAGAGCTAATAGATAGGATTGACTTGTTTAGACATACTAAGAAAGGACATAGATGTAGTGTATTGATGCGGAGGTTGATGTGTAATTAGTGATTTCTAAGGCGTGATCTGAAACTTTCCATATAAAGAGTTTTGGGGTTGAGGTGCTTTCTAGGTGTACTCTTATTGATTGTTATCAATGGTAATTTACAGTGTTACCAAAAAAAGAAAGAATTAACTTCTTTTTTCTAAAGTTTCCCTTGGAGTAAAGAGTCTAAGAGTGTTAGTTATATTTTCAATGAACAAATCAAGATTTATATAGTCAATTTTATTGTTAATTAATGCTAAAAGGTAAATTCCTTAATAAAGTTGACCGGAGGGAGTATATGATTTTAAAAGAATTAAATTTTATGTTTTAAAACTGCTACCAACAGATCATGTGGTTAATCTTCCAATCATTCTTTGTTTTGCGATATAAAAAAATATCGTTAAAGAACATATTTGATAGTTGATAAAGAATAAGCTCCAGAATCGAATAAGCCGATTATAGGAAATTTTACAAAATTTTGTAATAACTCATTTAAGGAGTCAACAAGTAAATGCATCAACCAATCAACAGTCACCATTGTGCCAGAGTGACGTTAAAGAGTATACGACCTGACAGATTAGGAGAACGTATATACGACGTCGCTGCGTCAGAAAAATCACCGACGGTGACGCACACAGAAGGTAGCGGGTGCCTGAATTTTATGGAAATTATTGCATCATGATATATTATAATTTAATAAATGATGAGTGATTATTTATCAGAATCTGATTGCACATAATCACAAATGCAAATCGAAAATAAAAATCTATAAATAAGCATTGATAAAATAGCTTTTGTAAGAATTTATTATAAGATGTTCGTTAAAATCTTCATTCTAGTTTCCATACGAACAAACCGAAAGTTAACAAAGTTATCGTCACAAATAAAAATCTCTATGCCTTTTCACTTAGGGGTTGTTTGGTTCAAACTCGGATTATCCAAGGATCATAATTCTGAAATTACATTCAGAATTATGACCAAAATAGATAATTTCACTTAATAAATGGGATAGATAGTGTCGTAGTTTTGGTATAGATTATTATGGTTTTAGCCAATATCCACAATGAAACACCAGATAAATTTAATCCCCAACTTTATACTGGGATAACCTCCCTACTTATTGAAATAGTTAGCTAAACAATTAAGTTGTGTTAATGTGTAATAAGCCAGCTAATGTACAGCTGTCATGAGAGTTAGTTAAACACTGTTAGTGGTGGTTAGAGGCACTCGCGTGTATGTGAGTCTATAAAGGCAGCCAACTTGTAATCTTTCAGGCTAATAAAAAAAAGCTTTCTTCTTCCTCTCTTATGTCGTTTACTTCTAGAAACTTCCTCCATGAATGAGCTCTAGGTTAGAGCATCATTGTTGCTGTAAATCAACTCTCAATTGTCTTCAATTTTGACATGGTATCAGAGCGGCGATCGTGAGGGATCTGCATCGGTGCAAAGCTACGGTTAAATCGAGCTATTTTTCAAAGCAAATTCTGCAGATATGGCCGGAAATGAGGTAAGCTCGCTCGATCACACATATCCGTTGTTTCTCCAAGCAGGAGATACTCCAAGGCTAGTTTTGATCCCAATTAAGTTCACAGGGCCAAAGAATTATGCCTTGTGGAGCAGGGCAATAAAATTGGCTCTACGAGGAAAGGGTAAGCTATGATTTGTAGACGGATCCTGTGTGAAAAGTAGATACGGATGTGAATTAGCTGAGCAACAGGAAAAATGTAACGCAATAGTTTTGTCATGGATTGGGAGTACAGTTTCGACTGAGTTGATGCCGGGTAGTACGCCTTAGATGCGAGAAAAGTCTGGAATGATTTTCAGAAAAGGTTTGACATATCAGACCTAACTAGAATTTATCACCTTTGGACTACAATTGCAACGATGAGGCGTGGTACAGACTCGGTGACTAGTTACTACACAAAAATGAAAGACCTATGGGATGAATTAGATGTTTTGGCCCCACTATCTTCTTGTGATTGTGAAGAGTCTAGGCCATCTGTAGAACACTTAAAGTCACAGCGTGTGTTGCAGTTTCTTATGGGCCTAAATGAGAGTTATGGCAATGTGAGAAGCAACATCCTTGCGAGAAGACAGTTGTGATTGTGAATGAGGCCTATGCTGTTGTTACTCAGGATGAAAGCCAGAGATCACTAGGTGTAGTAGACACTCATAGGGATCCACTAACCATGCTTGCTGGGAAGACACAAGGATTTAAGCAGAAAACTGTAGGATTGGTGTGTGAGCATTGTGGTTACAAAGGGCATCTAAAGGAGAATTTTTACAAGATTGTAGGATACCCCCAGATTTTAAAAGCAAGAAGAAAACAGGACAATTTGGTGGAAACTCAGGACAATCGAATGTAATAACACAAGCTGGTGGAGGCTTCAGACCTTATGTCAATAATGCAGCTACAGAAGGTCAGATGCAAGGGCATTTTTCACTGAGGAAGAGTATTCACAGCTGATGGGATTGCTGAACAAGCCACCACCAGCTAATTACAATACAAATATGGTAGCAGGTATTATTTCATTGTTATGTACTTCCTATTCTTGTGAATGGATAATTGATTCTGGAGCTTCACATCACATTACACCCTGCAAAGAGTTATTAGAAGAGTTAAGGAGTTTAGAGAAGCAGCATGATAGTAGAGTACAAATACCAATAGGTAATAAATCATCCATAACAAGTGCAGGCAGTACAGTTATTTTAGGAAGTCAAAAAATCACAAATGTTTTACATGTACCAGACTTCAAGTTCAATCTGCTCTCAGTCTCGAAGTTAACCAAGGAGTTACCGTGTTTAGTCAACTTTATGTTCCATTGTCTGGATGCCTGTTTCAAACCATATAACGATTTGAGAAGTTTACACACCTTATATACACTTGGATTTGCTTGATTCAGTCAAAATGTGAGGCCTCAATTGTACTCAAGAGTTTTCTGGCAATGATAAGAAATCAGTTTGGCGTCACCGTGAAAACATTAACATCAGATAATGGAACAGAATTTTTCAACTCTCAATGTAATGAATTATGCTCCTCTCTTGGTATAATTCACCAAAGCAGTTGTACCTACACATCACAACAAAAAGGAATAGTAGAAAGGAAGCATATGTATGTATTGGAAGTTGCAAGAGCCCTAAAGATCCACAGTTCCATCCCTGTCAAATTCTGGGGAGAGTGTGTGAAGACTGCAGTCTACTTGATCAATAAGTTACCTACTACAGTGTTGGATGAGAATTCACCCTAGAAATTGCTTCATGGGAAGGAGCCTAAACTGGACCATCTTAGGGTATTTGGATGTTTGTGTTATGCAAGCACTTTACCTAGGGGTGACAAGCTAGCTCCAAGAGCCAAAAGGGCAATACTGATGGGATACTCTAAGACTCGGAAAAGATATAAACTGTTTGATCTAGACTCAAAAGCTTTCTTTGTTAGCAGGGATGTCAGCTTCAGAGAAGATATTTTCCCCTTTAGATCAATGCCAGTTGAAAAGGAAGAGGAAGTGTTGTTCATGCCTCACGCGGACATGACAAGCAATGTTAAACATACAAAAGATTATAATGTGTGTGAGGATCAACCTCTTCCAGTTCAACAGGTAGATAACTCTGCAGGAATGGAGGAAACAGCAGAACCTGTTTCCAATGCTGAGCATGAGATGCAAACAGCAGATATTGCAGACACAGAAGGTCATGCCACCTCTTTACTGTCCAATACTTCAGCAGATCCTATACAACCTATGCAGGCTTCAGAATCAGCTGAAGAGGTCAATGTTGGTGAACAAAGTGTTGATGAACAAATGCCTGATTGTGGAAGAGGAAAGAGAGTAATCAAGCCACCTATTTGGCTAAAAGATTATGTCACTACTACAACAAAGCCTAACATGTGTTCATACTCCATTGCCAATTATGTGGGGTATGATCACTTTTCTGGGGCCTATCAAGAATATCTCAGCCTATTCTTAGCTCATACAGAACCAAAAACCTTTAATGAAGCATCCAAAGATCAGAAGTGGATTGAAGCTATGCTACAAGTAATTAGTGCACTAGAACAAAATCAGGCATGGGAGCTAGTAGACCTATCTAAAGGGAAGCAAGCAGTTGGATCAAAATGGATGTATAATATCAAGTACAAGCCAAATGGAGAAGTAGACAAGTACAAGGCAAGGCTTGTAGCTAAAGGCTACACTCAGCAAGAGGGACTGGACTACCATGAAACATTTTCTCCAGTTGCCAAGATGGTGATTGTCAGGACAGTGATTGGAGTTGCAGCTTCACACAATTGGCCTATACACCAAATGGATGTCAATAATGCTTTCTTGCAAAGAGATTTATTGGAAGAGGTCTACATGGCTTTGCCTCAAGGGTTCCAAAGCCAGGGGGAGTATAAGGTGTGTAAACTTCTCAAATTGTTATATGGTTTGAAACAGGCATCTAGGCAATGGAACATAAAGTTGACTAATGCTCTTCAAGAAGCTAACTACATTTAGAGTCCCTATAATCATTCTCCATTTACCATAAAAGAAGGAAAGGAGATAGCTATCATTCTAGTTTATGTGGATGATCTTCTTATTACTGGAAATAGTGGAAGACTAATTGATCAAGCAAAACAAACACTACAGAAGAACTTCAAGGTAAAAGATCTAGGTGAGCTCAAATATTTTTTGGGGATTGAAGTTCTGAGATCTCAGAAGGGGATACTACTTAATCAAAGAAAGTATACCCTTGAGCTAATCTCTGATGTTGGCTTAAGTGGAGCCAAGCCGGTGAATACACCTTTGAAGCAAATGATAAGTTTACCACAGTAGACTATGATACACATGTAGGAGGAATCACAGATCTCTTTCTTACAGACATTACCTCATATCAGAAGCTCATTGGGAGACTGATTTATCTCACTATATCCAGACCAGATATCAGCTTTGATGTACAAGTGCTTAGCCAATTCATGCAGCAACCTAAGGTCTCACATTGGGAAGCAGCACTTAGATTGGTAAGGTACTTGAACGGGTCACCTGGTTAGGGTGTTCTGGTGAAAAACAGTCCATGTACACAGCTGAGTGTGTACTGTGATAGTGATTGGACAGCATGCCCAAACACCAGACCGCCAGTGACTGGATACATTGTGAAGTTGGGGGATTCTCTTATATCATGGAAATCAAAAAAGCAACACACTGTGAGTAGGAGCTCAGCAGAGGCAGACTATAGAAGTATGGCAGCTACAATTTCAGATGTGATTTGGCTGACTGGACTGTTAGAGGAGTTGAATGTCTCTGTCACTAAGCCTGTAAAATTATTCTGTGATAGCAAGGTTGCTATCCAAATTGCATCCAATCCCATCTATCAGAAAGAATGAAGCATATAGAGATAGGTGCCATTTTTTCCGAGGCACCATTAAAGATGGTCTAATATTGCCTGAGCATGTCAACACCAAAGCTCAATTGGCAGACCTTTTGACAAAGGCTTTGGAAACTGCTCAGCACCAGCTGCTTTTATCCAAGCCTGGAGTGCTTGATGCGTTCCACCCTCCAGCTTGAGGGGGAGTATTGAAATAGTTAGCTAAACAATTAAGCTGTGTTACTGTGTAATAAGCCAGCTAATGTACAGCTGTCATGAGAGTTAGTTAAACATTGTTAGTGGTGGTGAGAGGCACTCACGTGTATGTGAGTCTATATAAAGGCAGCCAACTTGTAATCTTTCAGGCTAATAAAAAAAAAAAAAAAAAAAAGCTTTCTTCTTCCTCTCTTCTGTCGTTCACTTCTGGAAACTTTCTCCATGAATAAGCTCTAGGTTAGAGCATCACTGTTGTTGTAAATCAACTCTCAATTGTCTTCAATTTTGACACTACTCCATGTAACCAAACAGTTTCTTAATTGTTACTCCCTCCGTCCTAATTTATGTGGCAGTATCTAACACGACACAGAGTTTAAAAAGGACTTTTGAAAATAGCGGAATAAAATAAGTAATAGATATTTATGTGGCTATAAATAAAAAAAATTAAGTGTAAAATTGAAAGTTTAAGGTTAAATTATTTCTAAATAGAGAAGTGTGGCATTCTTTTCGGAACAAATTAAAAAAAACGTGACATATAAATTGGGACAAAGGTAGTACTATATATTAATCATGAGTCATGAAGATTAGTTCTATATGACCTTATAATTACCGATGAAATACTTGTGTACGGCATAATTAGCTCCAGCATCTCGTGATAAAAATTGTATTTATTGATCTTCTTCTATTTTATCTTTTACTTATTTTCTACAAAAATAGTTCCATTACATGTTGAAAAACGTTTAACCAAAGTTGAAAATTAAAATAGTTGGATTTGTGGCAAAACTCATAATTTAAGTATACGACGAATTGTTTTTTCATGCTCTTCAAGTTCAAGATATGCCGTCAACGAATAAGAACAGAAACTAAAATCCGTTGGAATATCCTGTAATTTTAGTTTGTAGATACAATAATGAGATTATTAATTAGGTTACGATTGAGATAAAATATGAAAAAGTTCCAATTAGAAATGCATTAACGATGATCAAGAATCAATAGAGAGTAGCTAATATGATTTTGCTAAGTCAGAAAATTCAAAATCCAAAAAATTTGTAAGTATTAGTTTTTTTCTTCCCCTGCAGTAATTAGGTAATTTCTTTTGTTTCTAGTGTTATTTTTCATCACACTGGGGATTAGGAAATGGAAACAATACAGTGCGAGGGACAATGAAAATTGAACTTACACCTAATATGTGATCGGACTGCCATCGATATCACTAGACTAACTAGGAGCCTCGACGTTTACTTTTACATGGCATGTATACTAAAAACATATTTTCATTTTTTACTTATCACTTTACGCATATCAAGAGAAGATAAAAAAAAAATTTCCATTATACCCACAGTATTTATTATTCATTTCAAATCATTTTCTCAAATCCAATAAAATATGCATCAATTAATATGGGTATCATGGTAAATTATGCACTTCATTTATTATTTCTTAAGGGACGTGAAAAGTCAAAACCTGCTCATTACTTGGCCATTAATACAATTTAAGTACAAAATCAAGAGCAAAATATCAAAATTTAAAGTAGGAATTATTTGATGAGATCATCGATATTAGAAAAGTGATATAAAATGAATAAAGTCACTAGCATGTAGAGATCAATGTAACTATCATATTAAACCGTCATTAATGAATCACTAATTCATTTTTAGTTATTTAAACACCAACTAGTAATATTATGGATTAAACCAAGTATCGCATATGTAAGAGCACTTAGACTGATAACCAAATTTGGGTTCAAGTAGGTGACTGAAAAATTGCCCAAAATTGATGGAACTTTTTTTTTTTTTTTTTAATAAAATGAAACTTGAGGTAAGGATGATCCGGAAAGCTTAGTCATCCATTTAGTTTATATTTTATATATTTAATATAATTAAAAATACAAAGAAGTAAGCCTTTCGCTTTCAATTTTATTGATCAGTTAGGTATTTGTTTTTATATTTAATGTGGGGACATAACCATTGGAAAAAGAAAGATTTGCAATTTGAACATAGAAGATGATATTAATATTTATTAGCTACTATGAAAGAGATTATAATGGTTTTTAATAAAGATGAAAAGAACACTTAAGTCACTGTCAGTGTTATAATCTATCGGCTTATCAACTAATTAGCCTTTTTAAGCCAGCCGCGAGGAATTAATTTTAAACTTATTCTAACTCGCCGAGTTACTAAACTCGGGAAAACCCACACAATTCTATGATGTTTATGATTGCATTACTTATTTTTTAATATATTTCTTCTGTTTTAAATTAAAATTCTTAGTTAGACATTATTATTATTATTATACTAACTTTCTTTGTGAATTACGGATATTATACTTAGTAGGCATTTGGAATTGGACATGAATTCCAAAAAAAAAAAAAATCAAATTTGGAATTTCACTAAAATTTGGATTGAAGATGAAGTTGTGTTTGGTTATAATTTTTGCAAAATATTTNGTTATAATTTTTGCAACATATTTAGATGTCTCTTTTTCAACATATTATGCAACTAAAAACTAGCAACCTTCCCATTTTCAATTGAAAAACTGGTTCACACAAGTTTTTCAAATTTGAAAATGCATTTTCAAGTGAGATTGAAAAAATTATAAGATTTTGATAACTAAACACTGTTTTAAAAAAAATTGAAAAAAAGAAAAATTTCTTATGTCCAAACGGGCTCTTAATTTTTTTTTTTTTTTGTGTAACTATAGTTTTAATTTATTTTTCATCAATAATAAAATATTATAGTATGACTAATTTGTCCTTCCAAACATTTTGCTCTTTTGATAAATTTAATCATTTAATAGTGAAGAAGAATATATTAAGTATCAGAGGGTACTGCATTATTGGTAAGTGAAAAAAATAAGTAAATACATAAAAAAAAAATTGTATATGGCCATTTTTTTAAAAAAAAAAAGACCATTCCACTAACTCTTTTCAATGGTACACAAATTCTTTGGTGTTATTAAGCTGTTCTTTGGGTGTTTATTTAAAGTATAGGATATTTTTGTCAATGGGTTGGCAAAAGCTTTGGAACTTTATAATATATGTTAAAATGTTTTTATATAATAATTATGAATATTTATCTGTCAAATGTGGCTAGATCCTTTAAGTCGAAATATTTGCATTATTCCAATTTCCACATGCATTGATCGGCTCTAATGTTACACGTTACAGCAAATGTGAGTTTTTTTTTTTTTTTTTTTTTTTTTTTTTTGGTGCTGCAAAATAGACCACTTCGATTGCATTTTCACTTAACTCTTTTTTTTATTTATTATTTTAAAATAATCTTTTCAATTTCTTACTAATAATTCTCAGTTAAAGATTTTTAATTAAAGAGGAATCTTTGTAGCAATTAAAAAACTTTTGTGATCCTTTTTTTTTCTTTTTGTTTTAGAACAAGTGGCAGTATCTTATTCATTGGATATCCATACGCATTTTGCATAATACTTAAATAATTATCTCATATTTAATATGCAATTATTGAGGAAAGCAAGATAATGATGAAGAAGAAAAAAAGTCATTTACTCAAACCTAATATATGATTTTGATTTCTTCTTTTTCTATTTGAGGAAGAAAATACTTAGTTTGTTGAAATGAAAGAAAATACTTTTTTTACATCATAAAAAGAAAGTACTCGTGTTGTTGAAATAAAAAAAATACTTTTTCTACATCTTGAAAGAAAGTAATTATTTTGTTGAAAAAAATACTTTTTTCTATTTAAGGAAAAGAAAATACTTTTCCTACATCATAAAAAGAAAGTACTCATGTTGTTAAAATGAAAAAAATGTTTTTTCTACATCTTGAAAGAAAGTAATTATTTTATTGAAAAGAAATACTTTTTCTATTTCAGGAAAAAAATATTTCACGAAAAGAAAATACTTAGTTTATTTAAATAAAAGAAAAATACTTTTTCTATATCATGAAAAGAAAGTACTCGTTTTGTTGAAATGAATGAAAATACTTTTTTTTACATTATAAAAAAAAAGTATTAGTTTTGTTGAATGAAAGAGGTGGGTGGGTGTGGTGGAGAGAAGAGGGTTGGGGGTGGGTAGGAGTGGTGGTTTGGGGTGGGGGTGGGTTGGTGGGAGTTGGCAGGGATGGAGAATAGGGTGAAAAAAGTTGAAAAAAGAGTTTTGAAAAATATTTTCCTTGATAGGAAAAATATTTTCCTCCAATTGGAGGAAAATATTTTCCAAAATATTTAATCAACCAAACATGGAAAATATTTTCCGTCATACCAAACACACTTTTTTTTTTCGTGCAACAAAGCTTTCTTTTTGTTGGTAAAATAGTGCAAAACTGAAGTACCATTGCTAACTAGTATAGTACAGATATAATAGTGTACTAAATTAACTTCTAATTTTATAAAGTTTGCTTTACAGCAACCCTTTTCAAGGTGTCTATAATAACTAGGTATGCTTTATGAAGTAATTAATTGGCCTTGTTGCTTACACTTTATTCTTCATACTTATCACTTTCCTATTGTGTTTGATTTTACATAGGACTCAGTAGATCTATATATAAAGCAAATGATCCTAGTTAGTGATAAATAAAAATTAAAAATTTTAAGTGGATCCGATGTAATAATTAAGTAACAACTTGTTAATGTTTTATAGTAATAAACCTCCACTCAATATTTCATAATCAGGTTTTAATGATATTTTTATCTACTTTATTTTCCTCACGTAAGACCAGTAACCTTTATTACACAATCAAAGGCAAATCTAAATTCAAAAGTAAATATATCTGAAGTAAGCAAAGTTATATCTGCTTTTGAAAATTACAGTTCTAAACAAATTTAATATATGTCAAGGCAAAGTTATGATAATTTTAAAAGAAAAGAACAAGTTGATAATGGCTTCTTACTTGCATTAAAATTTTAAGCATAGGTTTTTGTTTTGATATTCTCAGACAGCACAAAACTCCATGTCTTATTAGCAGCTGATCCTAGGTTTACTAGTTCGAATTTAGTACGTACACAAACCCCATAAGAAGTCAAAATATAAAAATACAAGCTTAGTACAACTTGTAATAGTTTATATAAAGTAATACTTTTAGTTTCAATATATGTAACATTCTCTAACGAACTCCTCTCACTACCCACCTTGTTAAAAGAATTAATAGTATCAAACAGGATATTAAAAAAGAAAAGAAAAATCATCTACGTAGATTTTGAGATTTTTTTTTTTTTTTGAGCGGACATGCACTAAGTAATATTCACAAATCGCAGTAATTTTCCTAAATGTAGAAAACAATTATGATTTAAAAAAAATCCTTTTTTTTTGGGGTAACAAACTCCAAGTATGTTTTCCTTCTTGGAGAAAGTTCACCCCCTTCACCACCCCAAAAGAAAAAAAAAGAAAGAAAAAAGATAGATCTAGTCTCTTTTTTTTCTGTTTAATCTTGTGGTATTCAAAATTTACTAGTTCAGCTAATTCAAATTCGAATCACATATGATTCATTTATCCTAATACAAATTTCTTCACTCTTAATGTTCGAACTCAAATATATGATTTAAGGGTTGCTACTATTTTGTTGAATGTTAAAAGGTTAGTTTACCAACAAGAAATGTGATTGAGTGGTAAGTACTTATTTATCGTTAACCAAAGGTCTCGAATTTGACTCATATCTATGAATTGCCTTTGTTAAGACGTTCTTTACCCTCTAATATGAGATTCTTCGGTGCCCATCCGAATTTAGTCGGCCCCGATGCAGATATCGAACATGGGACGATAAAAGAAAGAAAGTTATAGTGGTCACGCCCAACTATGCCTTATAAAAAGGACAATGCGGTCGCTGTAAATATAATCCGGTTTACAAGTCTGGAGTCGAATCCCACAGAGAACTAAGGTTTAGCTACAGCTGTTCACTATCACCAAGAAGACAAGCTTGAACAATTCCTAACTTATAGATATTAAGATTCTTGTGTTTAACTAATTAACTAACAAATTAAAATAGTAAATTAACAACTAACGATACTGAGGGTTAGAGAAAAGATTACGGAGGTCTAGAGTTATGATTTTCCCAATTGTCGGAATCCTTCCCGCTATGTCTTCTATAATTTTGCCTAAGTATTCTCTACCGATCATGAGCACTCTTATTACCGTAAATCTCTCCCGAGTAATTACGATAATTTGCTAGACGCACTCTCCCGAGCTACGCTAGCTGGCTTTTAATACAGCTCACTTCAGATCGCACCCAAGGCTTCGTTATCCCTAATCCCACCTTTAAACCCTCGGTTATTGATCTCTCATATACTCTGGGAGTGGTGTTGTTCAACAATTACCTAAATATGCACTCTCTCCCGAGTTATGCATACTAAATAGGCACAGCTAATTGAGAGCTCTTCAACCAACCACAATATAAACGTAGTTGAACAAATAGAGAAAAGCTATGGCTCAATTATATAAAAACATAACAAGAATTTATCCTACAAAAGGTTCTATCAAAACTCTAGATAACAAATTAGCTATTCATAATAGTATGTAAAACTACAATACTAAAAGTCATAACCAACAATGAAAAATAGGAAGAGGAAGGAAAAAACTCGTAGAAGAATTCTCCGCCTTGCTCCCAATGTGTTCTTGCCTCCAAGGGTGTTGTCTAACCCTAAAGTAGTGTCTCTCCGCCTCCTTAGGTCTAATTTGTGTCCAAAATATGTCCCCTCCTCTTTCTTGGCCAGCTTCCTTGGTTTAATATAGGGTTTAGGGCTTAAAATCCCGTATTTTGCACATAAGTCCCTGAAATTTCCGCCTCCTGCCGCGGTTTTGCCGCGGTCGCGGTGGAACCGTGGCCAAACATGCCCTCTGATTCTTCAGTTGTCCGCGACCATCTTCTACCGCGGTCGCGGTGGAACCGCGGTTTTTCACCCTGTTCCTTTTGGAATTTAGAAAAACGTAAAACATGAAAGTTGTAGCCCTTTGAGTTAGCTTTCCAACCATATATTGTGGAGCCCAAATGGAGTTCTGAGCAAAAAGTTATGTCTATTTTACTAGATAGTGCGCAATATGCCTCCTCAAGTCTTCGTTCGTACTTAATTATCAAATTTGACCCCCGAACACGATCCCGGCTTAATTCCTTGAGCTTTTACTCAGACTTCGAAGCTTCAAATCACTTAAATTCATTCCATAACATCTATATAGCTCGGAATCACACCTACAAGGCATAAAATACACAATTAGTGCAAAACACTAGCGATTAAAGCGCAAACTCAATTAAATTGCAGTAAATTCGAGTGTAATAAGCGACTAAAATATGCAATTATAGCCTATCATCAACACCCCACACTTAAACCATTGCTCGTCCTCGAGCAATAAAACTACATTTTTTTTATAGACACGACCTTTTTAAACAATTCTATTAACTCATCACACCAAGAGTATTTAAAATAGACTAAGCACAAAAGCGTAATATCTTCACCTCAAGATTTGACTCACAAGTACCACACGTTATTCACAACTCACCCACTTACTCTAATATTGAGGTCACTGACATTACCTTTCCTTCATGAATCAAGTGCCCTCACAAGAGAGTAGTTCCACACAATAAAATTTAAGAACACTTAGGAACTCAAGATAGAAAGAATTCACTTACTCTCAGAAATAACATTCATATGCCACAAAATATGCACCATAAGCTTGCCCGTAGTGTACTACTCCACTAATCGAGCTCATTCAATCTTGGATCAATTAGGACTTTATTTGGTTGTAATGTAGGCTACGGGACGGGTAGGATACATTTAGATATAAGAGTGACTGCACCTCCCTAAGCACTTTAATACATATACTTTAACATTCAAACCCCATACTTATGTCAAACCAAAACTCCACCTTCACATCAATGTAAATTATCCCATTCTTCTTTAAGCACACTAACGTCAAGAACCACCACTTATCAAGGAAATTTTTTTTTTCACAACAATCCAACTATATTTTTTTTTCAATTCAAGTGGCTCTTCCTTTTTCAAAACAGTGCACCTTTCTCCTTATTCAATTAGTTCCACTCAAAAGCCAAACCAACCACCCCACACTTTAACTTTTACAAAGTTCATAACAATTCAAGTGCTCATGAGAGGTGACAATGGTTCAAATAGATGGTAAATTCCAACAAATGGGCAAGACTTGTAATGTGGTTGCCAAAGAAACAGGATTACAGGCTCAAAGGGGTTAACTATGATACATAATAATTAGGCGGGTAAAATATACCTATCTGGCTCAACAAAGAAACCTATATCACTTCCAAGATTGAACAAAACTACTATTTCGCTTTGCAAACACACGGGGCAAGTTCTAGGCATCAAATGGAATGCACAGAATATCACAAAACCTCACACACACATGGCACATAACTCACTCAGGATTGGATTCATCAAGACACTCTAGTCAAAGCAGTTAAGCAAAGTTAAAATCATACAATTTAAGGTACTTCTACAAGAGTCAAAAATTGAGCCTAAGCGTCACAACCAAAGTACTCACTATTCTCAAGGCATAACCAAGTCAAGAGATATTGCTTCAATTCAAAGCACAACACAATGGCTCTTATTCCTAAAAAAAAACTAAGTACACCCGGTTCAAATAAAACCCTTGGAAAAGAACCGTGGTTTAAAGAAAAACCAAGGGGTAATTGCTACACTACCTAAGACAAAACAAAAAATCTTTTTGGTATTTTCTTTAGACTTACTTCCCTCAAGAAAACTGTCTAGAAGATCCGTCATCAGGAAAAATCCAATCTTTAAAAAAAACACAGCTAAAGTAGCATGAAAAATCACCCAGACAATCTCCTCACCCCACACTTAAAATTGTGCATTGTCCCCAATGCACACCCATACATACAAGAGGGTAAAAGAAACTCCCTGGTAGGCCAAAGGCCGAATCACTAGCAGTTCATGGGGTACTCAAACTTCTCCCAAGCTTGGTCTTCCGTGTGGGTACCTCACACTTAGTTCCAACCATTTGGTTTGCTGATGCATCCTTCCAATACCTTTGCTTTCCATGCTCCTAGAAAATAAAAAAATTGACACTACAAAAATAATACAATTAAAATAGTAAAAAATAAAATAAAAGAAAGCAATAAAGCTGGGTTGCCTCCCAACAAGCGCTTGATTTAACGTCGCGGCACGACGTGAATCACTTTCTGCCTCCACTTTGAACATATGAATCGGACCCCAAGTTTTGATTCTACTCTATGATCATGCTCCTGGGGTGGTGGAACGAATCTGACTAGCCCAATAAAATAATGTAGTATTCTGCACTTCTTGGCCTTTAGATGAGGTGTGTAATCCCGACTTTCTGGCAAGAAGAATCCCAGAATGTAAGCACTTTGTTCCTTGACTCCTCAAATGGCTCGGACGACTCTATTTCCATATCATCATCTAAACACAATGTGGAAAAATGCTTGGAGTGAGGACCAATGCGCTCAACTACATTAACATTGGGACGATCTACATTCTCATCACTAATGACAATAGAGTCAACTAAATATGTATCCTCAATATCCTTGGTTGACTCTAGTATCTCTTCTACAACATCGACATCCTCAAAATCTAGTGTGATTGATTGTTGGTGTTCTACTCTAGCCTCCTCCTCTAGCTCATCAATTTCTGTATCTAATTCACGCTCTTCTTGGATACTATTCACAATATTGGCTTGTTGAGCATTAAAAACTTCAACCAGTTGACTCATGTGAACTTTCAAGTTGTGAATAGTTTCCTCCTGCCTTTCTATCCGCAGTAGTAATTTACTCTGTTGTTCCAAAATGCACTTTAACATATCTTCGAGCTTCTTTAGGTCAGCTTCCCTAGGTTCTTTGTTCCTATTAACTTCACCAGAAAAAGAAGAACCATCAAAGTAAGGGGTTGGGGGAAGGTAAGAAATATAAGTACAACCGTGAAAGTGACCATCTTGACCACCACACATATCACACACATAAGATTGAGTTGGTGCACAAAACTCGCTCTCAGGAATATTTTGATAATTTTGCCCTGGGTGGTTTCCTTCACAATATGCATAAGGAGGATCAAAAGTAGAATTACCAACAACAAAATTCTCATAATTCCATGATGTCATGTTTCTCAAATAAACAAATAAAACTAAAAGAATAAAAAAAATCAAATAATAAAATAAAAGTTCAAACTTGAAACCTAGCAATATGTACACCTACAACTACACCGTTAGTTCCCCGGCAACGGCGCCAAAATTTGATCACGTCCAACTATGCCTTATAAAAAGGACTAAGTGGTTGCTGCAAATATAATCCGGTTTACAAGTCCGGAGTCGAATCCCACAGAGAACTAAGGTTTAGCTACAGCTGTTCACTATCACCAAGAAGACAAGCTTGAACAATTCCTAACTTATAGATATTAAGATTCTTGTATTTAACTAATTAACTAACAAATTAAAATAGTAAATTAACAACTAACGATACTGAGGGTTAGAGAAAAGATTACAGAGGTCTAGAGTTATGATTTCCCCAATTGTCGGAATCCTTCCCGCTATGTCTTCTATAATTTCGCCTAAGTATTCTCTACCGATCAAGAGCACTCTTATTACCGTAAATCTCTCCCGAATAATTACGACAATTTGCTAGACGCACTCTCCCGAGCTACGCTAGCTGGCTTTTAATACAGCTCACTTCAGATCGCACCCAAGGTTTCGTTATCCCTAATCCCACCTTTAAACCCTCGGTTATTGATCCCTCATATACTCTGGGAGTGTTGTTGTTCAACAATTACCTAAATATGCACTCTCTTCCGAGTTATGCATACTAAATAGGCACAGCTAATTGAGAGCTCTTCAACCAACCACAATATAAACGTAGTTGAACAAATAGAGAAAAGCTATGGCTCAATTATATAAAAATATAACAAGAATTTATCCTACAAAAGGTTCTATCAAAACTCTAGATAACAAATTAGCTATTCAGAATAGTATGTAAAACTACAATACTAAAAGTCATAACCAACAATGAAAAATAGGAAGAGGAAGGAAAAAAATCGTAGAAGAATTCTCCGCCTTGCTCCCAATGTGTTCTTGCCTCCAAGGGTGTTGTCTAACCCTAAAGTAGTGTCTCTCTGCCTCCTTAGGTCTAATTTGTGTCCAAAATATGTCCCCTCCTCTTTCTTGGCCAGCTTCCTTGGTTTAATATAGGGTTTAGGGCTTAAAATCCCGTGTTTTGCACATAAGTCCCTGAAATTTCCGCCTCCTGCCGCGGTTTTGCCGCGGTCGCGGTGGAACCGCGGCCAAACATGCCCTCTGATTCTTCAGTTGTCCGCGACCATCTTCTACCGCGGTTCTGCCGCGGTCGCGGTGGAACCGCGGTTTTTCACCCTGTTCCATTTGGAATTTGGAAAAACGTAAAACATGAAAGTTGTAGCCCTTTGAGTTAGCTTTCCAACCATATATTGTGGAGCCCAAATGGAGTTCTGAGCAAAAAGTTATGTCTATTTAACTAGACAGTGCGCAATATGCCTCCTCAAGTCTTCGTTCGTACTTAATTATCAAATTTGACCCCCGAACACGATCCCGGCTTAATTCTTTGAGCTTTTAATTAGACTTCAAAGCTTCAAATCACTTAAATTCATTCCATAACATCTATATAGCTCGGAATCATACCTACAAGGCATAAAATACATAATTAGTGCAGAACACTAGCGATTAAAGCGCAAACTCAATTAAAGTGCAGTAAATTCGAGTGTAATAAGCGACTAAAATATGCAATTATAGCCTATCATCATGTAGCTTCAAAGGAAGGGAAAAGGAAGAAATTTTAGGGTGACATGAGAAAGAAAAAAGAGGTAAAGCTGACAACTTTGGCTCCATGTAGTGATTGTTATTTCGAAGGAAAAGGAGAGCAGTAGGATTACATGGGTTGGGCCCATCAAATTGAAAAGAAGTTAAAGTGGGCCCACAAGCAAAGGCCGCTTTCTTCTGTGGGCCCAGATCACACGCCCAAAGGCCTGTTAAGTCCGACAAATATGGGCCCCATGAAACGAACATCTAAGAAGGCCTCGTCAGCAATAGAAAAGCTGTGCTCACTCTTCTCCACAGCGAGTATATACTACCTTCCATTTATAGATTGATACTTTCTAAATACGAACCTTTTCATTTTAGGATGCTTTCAAATATTTTATATTATTTTTAGTCTTGCTTCAAATTTTTGAAAAACTACTCTAAATCTCCGTTTAAAAATTTGAATTTCTTGCCCAAAAAAAAAAAAAATTAACCAAATGTAAGAAAGAATAAGTTTCAATTTTTACACTACTTGACATACTTTTCTTCCTTGGCATTTGATTGGAATTTTACATAAACTCGTTCTTAGAATTTTGAATGAGTTGCTATCTAAAATTCACCATAAATGTATACCCCCTTAACTTGATATGATATATCTTTCTTTTTCTATCTCAATTTTAATATTTTTTATTGTCACATAAATTAAATCAATATTTTTTGCACTTTATATTTAATCAACTATCATTGCATAATAAAACGAAAGAAGTATCTTTATACAAATAAAATCAATATTTACAATTTTATATTTAATAAAATGTCATTACATAAAATAAAAAAGTTATTATTAATTTATTGAAAAAAGAAGAGAGAAAAGCCTCTAAATTACTAAAAGCAAGTGAAAGAGAGTGGGAAAGGTGAGTTAGGAGATAGTAAAGTGGAGCTACGAGTGAGTCACATGGTTGGTGGGAAGTGGAACCTACATCTCCTTTTTTATTTTATTTTATTTTATTGTATTAGTCCATATCACCTATCATATCAAAAGTTTTTTAACTCTCAATGAGAGAAGTAAGAAAAAAACGATAGCTTTTAAACCCGTCAAAAAACAGTCTTGATCCGTAAAATTAGTCGATGTGCATAAAAGTCATCCGAAATATTACAATTTTAAAAAATAACATAAACAAATTCTTGTAACATAAAAATTTCATACAATACGTGACTTCACCCTTTGGTGGACGATCTACAGGCTCAAAGGCCGACCTCTTTTGAGCTAGAACTAAAAAGGAAGTCGGAGCTTATTCAACATCAACAAAAAACATTTGTAATGAAAGAATCTCCGATAACACGAAACCCAATACCATCTACCCGAGTTAAGGTACTCAGGGCCCGTCAAAGCACGGTGTTATAGGGCGATCTAGATTATTTACATTTGTATTTTTTTTGCCTTATATATATATATATATAAAAAGTCACCCAGATAATCTCCTCACCCCACACTTAAAATTGTGCATTGTCCCCAATGCACACCCATACATACAAGAGGGTAAAAGAAACTCCCTGGTAGGCCAAAGGCCAAAGCACTAGCAGTTCATGGGGTACTCAGACTTCTCCCAAGCTTGGTCCTTCGTGTGGGTACCTCACACTTAGTTC
>NC_031995.1:58378647-58415695 GCF_001879085.1 Nicotiana attenuata | reverse complement strand
AGAAAGAATTAGATTCACTTATTCTAGTTTAGAACTTTTAAATTGTGAATTTGCTTTTGTTCAATGTGATTTGGAGAAGATGGGGGTGGCAAGTCTCTTTTTCTTTCTCTTTGTGGCTTTGTCGTAAACCAACATCATATTTGTGGTTAAAAATTGGGGTTCAATTTGGTAAAAACAAAAGAAGAGTCCCATCTTTTTGCATGTTTACTTTTTTCATATTTTATTTTCTTGGTTAAAACTTTTACCACTTGTCTAGCGTCAAACTCCAAATTTTAGGGTGATTAATAGGAAAAACTAAGGGGTCGTTTGGTATAATGGTGAAATATCTTATGGGGTGGGATATCTCAGGGGATTAGTTATCCCACCTTTTATATGAGATAACTAATTCCATCATTTTAGTGTAAAAGTTATCTCAAAATTAACTAATACCTCAAACCAAATATGAAATATAAAATTAATCCTAAACTCTTTCCTGAAATTATTATTTTTATTCCATGTACCAAATGACCCCTAAGGGATAGAATAGTTTGTATATTGTAACATTTCAAGTACAAAGATCAAATGTCTAATCTTTCTGCACATAAAGAGAGAAAAATAAGAAAAGAAAAAAGATTAAAAAGCAAATAAATGAGTAAATAAGTAAATAAATAAATGGGGCCTACAATGTCACGTAGTAGTCTTTTTGGATTGTTTTGAAGAGGTGGGTCCCAAGCTTCAATAGAGTCGTCAGCCATGTTTGACTCTCTGGCCATTGGACTGTTGATCTTATCTTAATGTTCTCAGATCCCTATGAATGTGAAATATGAATTTATATTTCCATTTTAGTTTTTGTGGTTTCAAATGGAAAATGTATTTACACTTTGAGTGACTGGCTCATCTTCAAGCTGCTTCACAAGCCGCACCACAGTTAACGCTTTGAGCCGATAATCCCTTTGCTTATATGATACGTAATAGTACATATATTCGTTTTTCTTTTCTTTTTAACGATAGTAGCATTGTTTGCATGCACTTATTAGAGGAAATAAAAAATAGTCAGATTTATAACTGGTAATTGAAATTTAGCTATTTTTTTTATATAAAGATAAAATCTGAACAAAAATACTCTTAAAACTCCGTAAAATATTCAGCATAATATGCTGGAGTTCGAATTTTTTACATATGAGCTTCTAACATAATGTGCTGGAATTTCATAATGTGATGGAGTTCCAACATAATAAGAGGGAGGTTTATATGCATGAGCTCCATAATCCAACATATTATGTTGGAACTTTTCATGTGCTGGAGTTACAACATAATATGCTGGAAGTTTATCTGCATGAGCTTCATAGTCCTGTATATTATGCTGGACTTTTCGTGTTTCAGCAAAATAGTGGCTATTTTTCAATGACTTTATAAACACTGGCTATTTTTCAATTATCAGTCCGAAAATTGGCTAACCCGTGCTATTTTCACCTCTTATTTGCAGAGATAGATCCAAAATTTAAATTCTATGGGTTCAACTATTAACGGTTTTAGCATTGAACCCGTTATATTTTTAAAGTTATGGGTTTTAACAATTTTAGCATTGAACCCATTATATTTTTAAAGTTATGAGTTCATATCTACTATTTTTGCAATTTTAATGCATTTTCACATATAAATTTATATTCCACGTCGAAAGTTATGGGTACAATTGAACTCGTTGGAAACACACTACATCTGCCCCCGGTTATTTGCATAAAATATTTATATCAAACCATATTAAGTTACTATGATTAATTATTTGCTTTTGTATTAGTTAACTACGGTTTAGTAATAACCATGTTTCTAACCTATAAGGTGTAAATATCTAATGCCGATAATCTTTTACCCTAT
Organism: Nicotiana attenuata; assembly: GCF_001879085.1. Taxonomy (NCBI): domain Eukaryota; kingdom Viridiplantae; phylum Streptophyta; class Magnoliopsida; order Solanales; family Solanaceae; genus Nicotiana; species Nicotiana attenuata. Next base: position 58,413,841 of record NC_031995.1, on the reverse strand, counting down.
TTCTTTGAATATCTGCCACCTTCCACAAATAACTTCGCCCCATTAGGCTTGATTGAAAGATACCATCTACCTTTTTTTTGTCTCTACTGACTACTGAGTTTTAAACCTTGCTCTCTAGCCTCTAGCATGCGGGGGGGGGGGGGGGGGGGGGGGGATATCATTTGACAAATTAGCACAGTAAATGACTATTGTGTATTTCTTGGTTATCACTTCGATTATGTTTGACAATTCTGGAAAAATGCATAGTTAAATCAATTTAGCGATGAATTCTTCATTTCAATGGAAATTTTTAACGTTTGTGCCCAAATCATTGGTAGTTGCATGATGCCAAACTCTTCTTATAATGTTTTTAGGTTTGTGGGATTGTACTTGTTTACCCTTAAAATTGGATAACAATTGAATTTGTAAATGGTTTTAAGGATACGTGGGCTAAATTGATACAAAGCGATAAATTAAATTACAATTAAAATAAAGAATGATAAAGTAAATTCAAACCACACAAATTGAACAGTTACAGCCTTGGGAGGTGAGCCACCCTTGAACAGAATGCACTTCGATTAGTGTCAAGACAGGTTGAATAAGAACTTTTAGGAGAAAATAATAGTATGTTGCTTCTAAATGATTGTTACCATCCCTTTACAAGTAATCAAACCCCCTTTATATAGTAGGGGGTCCTATGTTAAGTACAATTCTATGAAAGGTAAAAATCTTTTAATTCGCTAATTTGCCGGTTCCTTATTGATATGTGCCGAAACTCCCGCCATAATACCCGACCAGTCACGGATAATTCGACCTTCTGTTATTTCGGTCTTCTGTTGGCTATACCGATAATGTTTCCTTGAGCTCGTTCGTGGTCAGGGTCGATTCCGGGGTCATTGACTCATTGTTCTCGAAGACGAGCATTCTGACCTTGTGGTCTGGTTCGATGGAACTCGAGGTCGATCTCCAATCCCTCAGGTTCCAAGCCCGATTTGTCATGTAATAGACGAGCCCGGTTTCGACCGTATACTAAGTCCTTGTGATAAAAACTAGACTCATATGGTTGAGTCCTCAAAAAAAATACAAGATCAACAAAAAGGAAACAAGATTTTAAATACCACTAGACGCGGTGGTGGAGCCAAATTTTTTTATTAAGGGGTGTTAAAATTTCAAAAGGTAAATAACTGAAGAATTCAAGGGGATTCAACACATAGAGTATATACATAAAAATAAAATTTTAACCTTTCTAGACAGAATAATTTTCCAGAGGACGGAGTGTCAATTCATACCCCTTGGGGCTATGTTCCGGCACTAACTATGGGTAAGGACTCTGCGTGTGTGTGTGTACATCCTACTTAACCATTTAGTACAACCTGCTTATTCTTAACCTACTAAGACCTCCTTTTTAAATGAAACATACATAAAAATACTATCAAATATTAATAATAAAAACAATAACTTGTAGCCTCAGCAACCAAGTCTATAACTACAATTTCCCAGTATAAATGTCCCCTGTAATATCGGTAAAATTTTAGTTACATTTCGTTTTCAAAAAACCAGGGGACCATTTTACAGAAAAGGGAGGTGAGAAATGCTTTAATGAGTAAACTGACAGCAACTACCACCATTGACCTAGCCACGTACAACACAACACTTTTATGGCTAAAAGTTGAAAACCATTTCCCATATGCCCACTTCTTTGGACCATTGAACTAGTCTCTAGCACTCAATACAGACTTGTCTGGTTTCTTCTTCGAATATATTCTTGGTAAGTTGTTGAAATCACAACATTCCAATCTAATATCTTCTTCATTTTACTCTATTCCTTACCCATCTATTTGAACAGCAAACAACCAATTCAGATATTCACAACAAAGAATTACTCGATTCTCTTTTGGATAGGCCTAGAGGCGTCAACGAGCAGTTAACATAATTCTTCTAATCAATCCCTTTTTTAACAAATATAAATGAAAATATTTTCACTTTTCAAGATCTCATGGTCACTTGCACTATTCTAAACATACATAGGCTTTTGTTAAAGCGACCACGACAAATTCTCAGTAATTACTAGGACGGTTTTAAGCAAACAAAGCTTTCTCAAAAGCCTTTGATATGTACATGCGCAACAAGCAGTTCCACGATTTTACGCCAATGTCAATACACCGTTCAGGCCAAAGGCAACAGGCAGTGGCGGAGCCACATGTAATCAACGGGTGTCAATCGACACTCCTTCGTCGAACAATTACATTGTGTAGCTAGATAAACAAAATTATGTACATATACTACATATTGCACCCCTTGGCTTCTTCGTAGGTCTACTTCTTTATATTTTGATCCCCCCGTAGTGAAAATCCAAATTCCGCCACTGGCAATAGGTGCAATCTTTGTATGTGCAACTGCCTACAAGACCACTGGCATGGGTCTAAAACATACAAGCTTTCCTAAAAGAGACTAACGATTAAGTCAGCTATGATACTCACCCGCCTCCAAACATGTCAGTTGTCGTTCAGGAGACCAGTGATCACAACCCATGTACTCCTAACTATTTGTTCTCCTTATGTCGTTTTGTTTAAGAGAAAAAACTTATATAGATATAAAATAATATTCCTGCTAGTTATTTATGGATTGCATGAGCTTCAAGGGACTTGATGCAAAATAGTACTTAAAACATTAAGCTACTGATGCAAATATATACAAGTATGGAAGTATTTACCAAAAGAAATCAATCCTTGTTAGTATAATTTTGCTAAAAGTTGACAAAAGAAAACAATCAAATCTGGCAACAATGATGGACCCAATTAGTCTTAATAAAACATACTCTAAAGGGGCTAGAAAAGACTTTGCTCTCTCTTACTCCAGACACAAGGTATCCGCAAAAGAACTCGCTCATGACCATCAGATCAGATTGATGTAGACTTGTTGTCTATACAAAAAAAAAAAAAATATGAAGAGCCACTACCCCTATATTCAATTCAATGACAACTTGCAAAATTTGAAGATGATTATTGATTAACCCTGTCTCCTAGGCATAAATGATGATGGTCCAATCAAGAATGAATAGGGGCTTTCAAAAGGTACTTCACATATACCGGCTGCTTTCCGGGGTTGAATATAGTAGTCTTTATTATGGACTAAAATTAAGAAAATGGGACCAGCACATATTCATGTTTTCCAACGCTAAGGTTAATATCATAGGTGTGGAGATGGTTACCTGTTCCTTGAGGCTAACAAGAAGTTTTCTCCATGAAACAGATGGCATAGTGACTAGAAACCGGGATTGAAGATGAAAGCTCCATTGTTAGAAATCTGATATTCAAGACCTCGTGACCGGGTGGGACAGCACAACAGGAATGATGGATTTTCTTGATAGGACTTCCCAGCTACCTCATTTATGTAATGATCCGTGTATACAAGATCTTCTGGAGAGGATCAATCCATGTAAGGTACTTGGAGCTCGGATGTTAAGTGACATTGACAATCTGCATCCACTTCTGCAGAATGTAAAATACTTCTAACTACCAAAAACACGAGGGGAAATGAAAAAAACATCTCCTTTCATGTAGCCGCAGCCTGCATGTGGCTTTGTTAGATTTGTGCTGTGACTGGTCTTATGACATGCATTCTACGCCCTTTCTTTATCTGTGGATAGGAAATTCCTGTCAGAATTTCTCAGTTTCTGTCAACACTAATAGCTATGATTAGTCTTTACCCGATCATTCAATACCACACAAGCAACTAAATCACAGTTTATCTTTACCTGATTATTCGATACCACACAAGCAACTACATCACAGTTTATCAAGTCATGGGCATTATTTTAACTTTATTTCTGCAATCTATAGAGGCATACAAAACAATCATCAGCACAAACACAAATGAAAGCCATTCTTGTTAAAGGACATGTCATACACAATGTTTAAAGAAACCTACCTAAATATGAGCAGGGCAAAGTGGGCTAAATCAGTAAACGTACAGATCATTCCCATTGGAAGCAAACTTGACAAACTAGGAGAAATCAAAACGACAAATCAGTTTGGTAATGGTGTCATCCGAAGTTGTCTTGTCTCAATCAACATTGTTTTAGCACCAACTTTGAAAGGCCAAAATACTGGACTTGAATTAGATAGCAGCACCAATACCAAATTAATGTTAAGAAATTAAATAGAGGTTAGTCTATTCATAGAACAGAGAATCTATAATCATACTCTTTAAACAATAGGAATCAATGTTTAGCTAAAGCAATATAAATTAGAGAAGTCCCACAGCGTAGTATGATCAACAAAAGGAACGTTAACTCGGCATATCTTTTTAACAGTATCGAAATCCAGTTTTAGCATACTAAAGCAGCACTTAAAAGAAGCGCTCGATCAGGGTCAGAACTCACACCCCCACTTCAAATGGCTCCCACCAGTATTTATTGGAGAACTAGCCTTTATATCGTCTTTATAAGATTACTAAAGGGATTATCTTTTTCAAGGAGTAGTAATGGTGATTGGTGAATGGTCCAAAAACTTTCTCAACCCCCAAGGTAAAGGAAAACATGTTTATCATGAGTACAGACCAAACAAGAGAGCAGACTGATGCTTGATTTAATTTTTTCCCTTCTTATGTTTTGGTTGCAAGATTTCCTTTTGTCTGTGTCCTCCCATTCCTTAAGGTGGCTAGTGGGAGATTTACTATTTGTATCGACGAACTGCTCCTAGAACACCATTCGCTCATAAAACCATAACAGGACCAATATCATTTTAATCAAACAATTCATTCTTAAATGCAATTGTAAAAGTTTCATCCACACAATAGTCCCGGACTTCGACGTAGATTGATGCAAGAGCACCTTCAAACTCTCATCATTTCTACCTATAAGAAGAAATTTGAAATTAAGATACTTGGCCCTTAACACCTTACTTTACTAGTCCTGATTTTAATTTTCCTAATATTTAATGGTCAAATACACTAATCTGCAAATTAAACCAAGCGTACAATTTGAACTGATTGTCAATGCAACCTTTACATCATTGTCCTATCCTTGAGGTGGCTTACGGAAGCCTGAAAATTCTGGTGAAAAACTGTTCCTAGTACAACATTCACTCATCCAATCACACTGGAGAAACATATCAATTCGGTGCAAAAATGTGATGCACCCAAAATAATAGCAGTAGAATTTGACATCCTTTGTGTTAACAACTGAGATATCTAACTAAGCAGAACTTGAGATTATGAGTGTGTTTGGCACGACGAAAGACATTTTCCAGAAAACGACTAATTATTTTTTCAGAAACTATTTTTCTAGAAAATGTTTTCTGGTGTTGGCTGGAGAGTGGAAAGTATATTCAACATAATGCTCTTGAAGTCAGAGATGGACTTTTTCACAACTTTTGGTAGTTGTGGAAGACACCTTCGCCATTCAATTGTACACGCTCAATCAGCTTAAGTTACTTAACCCAAAGAAGCAGCATACCCAAAATATCCACAATGAAGCTTAATAACAGGAGAAATTATTGAGCAGGGAAGGAAGGAATAATGGGTCAGAGAACCTCTTTAAGCCCTTAAACAAGCTTTAGCGTCTCATTAATCACTATGTAGCAAGGACAAATAATTCTTTTGTCCAAATTTAACAGCACTTGACGGAACCTCTAGAGGCTTGTCGATGTTGACTCCAGCTCCTTCATTGAACAACGAGTAACGTGAACTATCTATAAGTACTTATTCTATGAAGGTACGTAACAACAGAAGCAATAGGCTGCAGAAAACACTTCTACGGACAACATTTTGTACGACATTCACAACATCGAGTTACAAATAGAATTTTTTTACTAGCTCAAAATTAATATTGTAGGTGAGAAAAAGTTTAGACTGTTCATTATATCCAACAAGTATTAAAATACAGAATTCTTCTGATTGTAGCAGCTTTGATGAAGCAAGAGGCCTTACACGTATAACTAATCTTTAGTGTCATCCTATTGACAGCTTCACAATCATGAGACAGCAAATTCCAACTTTCAAGTATGCACAGGATTAAGAATTTAGTTCCACAAAGTCCTGAACGCATAAAGTTAAGTCCTTACTTATCAATGCCTGGATCTAATTAAGGAAATGTTTTCCGTTAAAAGAAGATCAGATGGTTACAAATAACCAACTAAAGGCATATGCAAAATCACATTTGATATGCCTAATTTCCATACATAAATATACATATTATATGACCTACCTTTCGAATCAAGGTTATCAAAAAATATATTTTTTTCCATAATGTAAAAAGTAATTTCTCCAGAAGTCAAGTTCTCCAGCAAAGATTAAGTTTATCACATCAATTGATAGATGGTCTAAGACAAACCCCTTACCTATACCTAGTTCCGCCCCTATTGCAGGGTTTCCTTCACATGCTTGGCATCATCCATTGTACACCGAACCAATTCAGGACCACCCACCACAAATGCGCTGCCATCCAATAATGTAGCAGAAGATGATTTACATGAAGACCGAACATCTACACATGATGCACCCACTAATAAAAATAATCCTCCACTTCATCAGATTCTCCCTGCTATCGATGTCTCTACCTTGGTTATCAGCCAATCAAAGAAACACACCTTCCTAGATGTCCTGGGGATCTAGATTGATAAATGCAGGAAAGTGGACAGCTCTCTCACTAGCAAACTCTGGAAATCTGACTGTCAACAAGTTATTCCTCTTCACTCCTTATGCGAGCATGAATATAGGAAGACCTGCACCTGAGTTTAATAGAAGGAATTTCTTCTTGAAGGATATAAACACAAGCTCAGGCATATGAACTTGAATCCTTGTACAAGGGTGAAGAAAGCCAAACCATGTAGCTGAATAGGAATATTTTCCATTGGATAATTTCAACTAGTCAGATATACATTTTCTATCGTCCTGTTCAGGCATGCATAAGTGGGTAAAGATTGGCAATTATGAACCTGAACTACCAGGGTTTAGATCATTTAAACTGTATATACAGAAAAGAGCAAGTCATCAGATTAACTGAGTGCAAAAATGCTACTATTATCTTTAATTAAATCTGTTGTCCTGCAAAGAAAGCTTTCAAGCTACTATCACCACCAACCCAACTGAAGCCTGTACCTTTTGATATTCCTCTAATCTTCATAATCTTCCTAAGTTCACTTACACCATCCCATCTCCCAGCATCTGCCAGAGCATTAGATAGCGCAACATATGCCCCTGGACGACTATCACTACTCAGCTTGAAAAGTTCATTGGCAGCTAAATTAGCCAATTCCACATCTCCATGCAGTCTACAAGAACTGAGTAAAGCTGCCCAAACATCAGAATCTGGCCTTTCAGTCATATTAATTACAAACTCTAATGCCTGATTTAAACTCCCAGAGCGGCCCAAGATATCAACCATGCAAGCATAATGTTCCGTCCTTGGCTTCATAGAATAATCTCTCTCCATGCTTTCAAAAATCTCTCTTCCTTTAGCAACTAGCCCAGAATGTGCACAAGCAGAGAGAGCACTTAGAAATGTAACATAGTTTGGAACAATGAGATGATCTATTTGCATTATACTAAATAGTTCAAGCGCCTCATTAGGATACCCATTTTTCCCATATCCGTCAATCATGGAAGTCCACGAGAAGACATTCTTCTCAGGCATGTAGTTAAAGACTCTTCTTGCATCCTCAACCAACCCACACTTCGAATACATGTCAATTAAAGCACTTCCAATTTTTACATGCTCAATTAACTCGGTCTTCATGAGCTGCCCTTGAACTTGTTGACTAATTTCAAATTCTGCTAGAGCAGAACAAGCCCCAATAATGCTTGCAGAAGTAGAAATGTTCGGCCTAAAACCCAAACGTTGCATGTCAATGTAAACCTCAATTGCCTTCTTAGCATTTTCAACTTGTTTGCTATAACCTTCAATCATTGCATTGAACACCACAACATCTTTCTCTGTCGTTCTACTAAACACATCTTCAGCATCCTCAATATAACCCTGATTCATGTACCCTGTTATCAATGACGTCGAGCAAACTACATCCTTTTCCAACATCAAATCAAACACTCTCCTCGCATAGTCCACCCTCCCGCTCTTCACATACGAGTCAACTAATGCCGTATAAAGCACATCATCACCCTCAACGACGCATTTAAATATCCGGGCATGAACCGGTTGTCCAATACAAGGAAAATATAACTCAGCATAGCTACTAGTGGAGCCCTTCAAGATCATTGATAATGTATACGCATCTGGAGTTTCACCAGAAAGACACAGCTTTCTAACCATATCAAAAGATTCTAAGACAAACCCATGTTTTACATAACCTGAAATCATGTAATTATAAGCAGAGAGAGTCGGCTGACGCATTTCGTCGAACATTTGGCGCGCATAGAAAAGGCAAGAAGATTTTAAATGAAGTATCATAAGCTTGATACATATATTGGTATTGGGTTTATATCCAGCTTTGAGAATGTATGAATGGATCTTTTGGCCATGTATAGGAGTGTCCGAATTGATATAGTGTTGTAGAGCTAACGGCAGTGAAGAAAATTTTGGCGGCCATAAAAGGTGGTTAATTTCAGTTTCTTTTAACGGGACCAAAGATTTGAATTTGGGTATTTTGGCATTTATCATCTTTAGTTCAAGACTGTCTAGAAAGAGAGGCGCAAAACTTTATACTACTACTACTATTGCACCTTGGTTTCTTTATTGGGAAAATGGTCGAGTTGTAGCTTACGGATTGAATGAGACACAAAATCAACATCACCATTTATCACAAACTAAAGGGATGTTTTAGAACGAGAACATCACTTCCATAAAATGTCTTAAATTATAGTGTAAAGCGGGGGAAATTTAAAAATAGTCAAATTTATAAGTGGTAATTATAAAACAGCCACAGTTTTAAAAGTAATTGAAAGTTTGTCACTTTTCGAGGCCGTTTGGACATAAGAAATTTTTCTCCTTCAAAAGAATTTCACTTTTTTCCGAAATCAGTGTTTGTTCATAAAATTTTTAATTTTCACTTGAATATGCATTTTGGAAATTTTCGAAAATTTGAAAAACTCCAAAAAGCTGTTTTTCAAATTTTTCACTCAAATCACTCACAAAACTTCAAAAACAACCCAAATTATATTCATGTCCAAACACAACTCTAAATTTCAAATACCATTTTCCCTTGAAAAAATTTTCCCCCCTATTTTGAAATTTTACAATTCTTATGTCCAAACGCGCACTTCATGTAAAGATAAATCTGAAACAAACACACTGTTCAAAAGCCAAAAAATATTCCAACATAATATATTAGAGTTCGAATTTTTTACATGTGAACTTCCAGCATAATATACTGGAGTTCCAGCATAATATGCTGGAAGTTCATACACGGGTGCTCCTATCTCCAGTATATTAAGCTGGAACTTTTCGTGTGCTAGAGTCCCAGCATAATATGGTGGAAGTTCATATACAGGTACACCAATTTCCAGAATATTATGCTAGAACTTTTCGTGTTGCAGCAAAATAGTGGCTATTTTTCAACGAATTTGCAAACGCTACTATTTTTCAGTTACCAGTCTGAAAACGGGCTAGCCCGTGCTATTTTGTGACGACCCGACCCGTCGTCTCATGTATTACAGCCCTGTTTTCCCTATTTATTACTCTTTCATGTTTTATTATCAGCAACGGGTGAGTTAGAGTTGAATTGAATTGGTTTGGATAGGAAATGAGACACTTAGTCTCTTTAAGGAAGGTTTGGTTTGGAAAAGTCAACCGAACGTTGACTTATTAGTTAGAAGGCTCGGATGCGAATTCCGGTGATTCGGTTAGCTTCGGGGGGTGATTTGTGACTTAGGAGTGCGATCGGAAGTGATTTTGGAGGTCCGGAGTAGAATTAGGCTTGAATTGGCAAAGTTAGCATTTTAGCGAATTCCGGTGGATAGGTGAGATTTTGATCCGAGGGTCGGAATGGAATTCCGAGAGTTGCTGCAGCTTTGTTAAGTGATTTTGGATATGTGTGCAAATTTTCAGGTCATTCGGACATCGTTTGGTCGGGTTTTTGATCGAAAGTGCATTTCGGAAATTCTTGAAGAACTTAGGCTTGAATCCGATGTGAATTGAAGATTTTAGTGTTGTTAGGTGTGTTTTTATGATTGGAGCAAGTTCGTATGATGTTTTAAGACATGTTGGTGCTTTTGGTTGAGGTCCCGGGGGCCTCGGGGTGATTTCGGATAGCCATCGGGATGAAATTCAAGTTGAGGAAATGGCAGATTTTGCTGGTATCTGGTATGTTCGCTTCTGCGGAAATGGACCGCATAAGCGGTTCCGCAGAAGCGTAATCTTGGTCGCAAAAGCGTTCTGGAGTGGAGTTGGGCAGTTCCGCAGAAGCGGAACACTTTCCGCTTAAGCGAGTCCGCAGAAGCGGATAGGCGGTCGCAGAAGCGGGTTTGGCCAGGAGGTGAGCTTCCGCAGAAGCGGAAATTTGCGTCGCAGAAGCGGCCCTTGAGTTTTAATGAAATTCCGCATAAGCGGACAAAAACCGCAGAAGCGGTTGCGCGGAAGCGGGCGTGGGGAGCGCAGAAGCGGAAACCCCTGAAGCCAGTAGGAGTTTTATATTCATTTTTGTTCCGCGAGGGTTATGTTATTTCCACCATTTTTAAGCGAGCTTGGGAGCTATTGGACGGAATTGAAGGGGGATTTCGACTAGGTGTGATTGGAGGTAAGTCCCTTGGCCTAAATACATGGAACTTTGATAGATTTAACATGGAAATTGGTTGAAATTCTTCAAAAAGGGGTAAAGCTAGGGCTTGAGTTTTGATATTTTAAATTGGAATTTGATAGGTCATTTGAGCTCGGATTTGGGAGTTCTTGGTATGTATGAACTTGTGACGAGACGAGGAATCCGGTAATGTGAGTTTTCTAATTTTTCGAGAAGCGGTCCCGGGGCTCGGGTTTTGCTAGTTTCGAGATTTCTTGCTAATTTTCGATTGTTTTCGATTGGGTATTGTTCCCTTAGCATATTGTGATGTATTCGCTCTGATTTTGGTTAGGTTCGACGCCCGTGGAGGCCGGTTTGAGGGGCAAAGGTGTCGCGAGCTAGGGATTTCGCCGGTTCGAGGTGAGTAATACTTGTAAATGATATCCTGAGGGTTTGAAACCCCGAATTTGCACATCATGTGCTGTATTGTGGTGACTTGCACGCCAGATATGAGCGTGGGGTAGAGCACCGTTGGGGATGGTGACTTGGTCCGTCCCGGTTGTTGATTTTACTGCGTAATTGACTAANCAGTAAGGCTCTTGAGTTCTGACAGCTTGCTTAGCTTGGTTCGGTAGAAGGATTCAGTCCTGGCTAATTTAGCTTGTGCAATGGAATTGGGGAGAGTTCTTGATAAGTTTTACCGTGGTTTAGAGACGTATAAATTGCCTATGGGCATGCGAAGCATGGAATGTGTAATGATTTCTCTTCTTGATGGGATTGATGGAGAGTTCTTGACTAGTGGAGTACGTAGATGTTTGTGGTTAGGAAGGGACATGGAGTTCTCATGTTATACTAGTGTGGTATGGTATATGTGATATGTGGTGGAGGATTGGGATTTGTGTGTGTAAGGTTACGGTTCTGTTCATAATGGAAAGTCATTAAATTCTTAAGCAGCACGGGCAGCTGCAGGTGATTAAAGAATCGATCTTCAAATGATTAAGGAAAATGGTATTGCCAACCATAGTGATTCGACGGGGGTATATGTTCCAGTAAAAGGGCAATGTGATGTAAACTGATAATACTTCGGTAGTGTTGCGGCATTTGGGATCGACTATTGATATCTAAGTTTGTTTGATGGCAGGGAAACTTTAGAATACCTTTCGTGGGATGATTTGGTACTTGAGGTGTGATATGTATTCGTACGGCGCAATTTGGGATCAGGTATAGTGATTTGTGTGCTATATGGAGTTGGAGACTAGGAGTTCTCGTGTTCAGGCTATGCAGTTGTTGTAAATCGTGTGTATCGGCACCGTCTAGCGGTTATTGGGAATTAGAGGTCCGAGTGGATCTTTCTTTGCTTGGTATACCAAATTTTGGATATGATATTGGATTGTAGGCTGGTTGTCTCAGTGTTGGGTTATTCTAGACTATTGTGCTACGGGCTAGGCCGGAAATGCCACGGGTTGAGCGGCAAGGTGCATTGGATTATGTTCATGCAGAGTGGTATATATTTCAAAAGATGCAGCGGACGGCTGAGAAGGATTGCTTTTCTTAATGGGGCATTCGTGATGGACGTCAGTGCAGAGGTTTCAACCATTGACTCAGTTCCGGATTGAGTGACTTTTCGGATGCAGTTTTTTTTTGTGGCCGGGCATGCGCCGGGTGAGATGGCGGATTTCGGTATTTATTTGGTGCCGGGCACCGTATCGTACGGCTCTGGCAGGAGTTATAGTAGTGGAAGGAGCAGCTTCAGGCTTCTTGGTATTGAGTTCGTTGGCAGGCCAATGTGGCTACGTATTTAGCTTGAGTTAGCTTGGTTAGTCTTGAGTTGTATTGTTGAGGGACAGGTGGATTCGATCGTTATTGAACTTGTTAGTGATCTGGGGAGATCTATGAGTTGCTTTTTCTGTGCTGTGAGGCGTTATGATTTGTTGGTTATGGGCACACGTGGTGCAAATCTATTGGGGATTCATAGTGGAAGTCGAGCGGGAAGAGTAATCGTATGTTGCTCGGTAAATGGAGTGTGGGTTATGACCTATCAGGTGGCGTGTCGTATGTTGTTTATTTCATCGTAGGTGCAATGAATTTCCTTGGTTTCAGACATCAAATTGTGTGTGGCTGTCGAATTTTGATCACAGTGTCTTGAGGTGCTCCATGTGTAGCAGTGTTTGGATAGGATCGCGCATTGTAGCGAGGCTGCGTTGAGTTATGACCTTTCGAGGTAGATTCAGGTGTTCTATTTCTATGATGTGAGACGGGGTCTCAGCATGGTGTTGTAATGGTATTGATGAGCTTGAAGTACAACTCTTTTGTTTGAGTTATTTTCATGATTTGAGTATATTCAGGTCGTTTTTTTTGTTGGTACGCGTATTATGCAAGTTGTGGCTTAGGCCTGTATTGAGGTATCATATCACCAGAGTGGTGTGTTGGATTCGAGGTGATCCTTAGAGTCATTAATGAATACGAACAGAATTGATTGCAGCTTGTTACAGAGGTAATATCAAGGTATGGCCTGGAAATCTGTTGTGATATTAGTCAAAGGGAAGTGGCTTCATGAATGGTTGATCTGAGGAATGGTTACGGTTTATCGCGTATTTCATTTGTTGTTGGCAGTATATGGAAGTTTTGGAATAAGACTTGAGCTAATAAAAGGTTTTCTATCGGTATTTGATTATTATGGGCAACTGCTGTAAATAGAGGCTATCGTTTCTAGTGTTTGGATTATGTGGTATATCATATGATTTCACCTGAGGTTGCAAGTATGGGTTATTACAGCTGGTTCGGGTTTATTCTGGGTATAGATGTGAGGTTCTGATATTGTGTATGATTTCGGAAAGTGCAATGTGGTTCTATGGTTTATGGTTTAAATGGACTGTGAGATTTCGGCTATATTGTGTTGTCGGACCTATATGAGATAGGGTGACGTGAGATCACCCCGGGTATATGCTTGGTAAAGTTATTCAGCTGTTGGTTAGCTTCTAGGACAACTCTGGGTACGCTCGAGGATGAGCGTTGGTTTAAGTTGGAGAGGATGTGACGACCCGACCCGTCGTCTCATGTATTACAGCCCTGTTTTCCCTATTTATTGCTCTTTCATGTTTTATTATCAGCAACGGGTGAGTTAGAGTTGAATTGAATTGGTTTGGATAGGAAATGAGACACTTAGTCTCTTTAAGGAAGGTTTGGTTTGGAAAAGTCAACTAAACGTTGACTTATTAGTTAGAAGGCTCGGATGCGAATTCCGATGATTCGGTAAGCTTCGGGAGGTGATTTGTGACTTAGGAGTGCGATCGGAAGTGATTTTGGAGGTCCGGAGTAGAATTAGGCTTGAATTGGCAAAGTTGGCATTTTGGCGAATTCCGGTGGATAGGTGAGATTTTGATCCGAGGGTCGGAATGGAATTCCGAGAGTTGCTGCAGCTTCGTTAAGTGATTTTGGATATGTGTGCAAATTTTCAGGTCATTCGGACATCGTTTGGTCGGGTTTTTGATCGAAAGTGCATTTCGGAAATTCTTGAAGAACTTAGGCTTGAATCCGATGTGAATTGATGATTTTAGTGTTGTTAGGTGTGTTTTGATGATTGGAGCAAGTTCGTATGATGTTTTAAGACATGTTGGTGCTTTTGGTTGAGGTCCCGGGGGCCTCGGGGTGATTTCGGATGGCTATCGGGATGAAATTCAAGTTGAGGAAATGGCAGATTTTGCTGGTATCTGGTATGTTCGCTTCTGCGGAAATGGACCGCATAAGCGGTTCCGCAGAAGCGTAATCTTGGTCGCAAAAGCGGTCTGGAGTGGAGTTGGGCAGTTCCGCAGAAGCGGAACACTTTCCGCTTAAGCGAGTCCGCAGAAGCGGATAGGCGGTCGCAGAAGCGGGTTTGGCCAGGAGGTGAGTTTCCGCAGAAGCGGAAATTTGCGTCGCAGAAGCGGCCCTTGAGTTTTAATGAAATTCCGCATAAGCGGACAAAAACCGCAGAAGCGGTTGCGCGGAAGCGGGCGTGGGGAGCGCAGAAGCGGAAACCCCTGAAGCCAGTAGGAGTTTTATATTCATTTTTGTTCCGCGAGGGTTATGTTATTTCCACCATTTTTAAGCGAGCTTGGGAGCTATTGGACGGAATTGAAGGGGGATTTCGACTAGGTGTGATTGGAGGTAAGTCCCTTGGCCTAAATACATGGAACTTTGATAGATTTAACATGGAAATTGGTTGAAATTCTTCAAAAAGGGGTAAAGCTAGGGCTTGAGTTTTGATATTTTAAATTGGAATTTGATAGGTCATTTGAGCTCGGATTTGGGAGTTCTTGGTATGTATGAACTCGTGACGAGACGAGGAATCCAGTAATGTGAGTTTTGTAATTTTTCGAGAAGCGGGCCCGGGGCTCGGGTTTTGCTAGTTTCGAGATTTCTTGCTAATTTTCGATTGTTTTCGATTGGGTATTGTTCCCTTAGCATATTGTGATGTATTCGCTCTGATTTTGGTTAGATTCGACGCGCGTGGAGGCCGGTTTGAGGGGCAAAGGTGTCGCGAGCTAGGGATTTCGCCGGTTCGAGGTGAGTAATACTTGTAAATGATATCCTGAGGGTTTGAAACCCCGAATTTGCACATCATGTGCTGTATTGTGGTGACTTGCACGCCAGATATGAGCGTGGGGTAGAGCACCGTTGGGGATGGTGACTTGGTCCGTCCCGGTTGTTGATTTTACTGCGTAATTGACTAAAACCTGCTTGATGCTATCTTGATTTGGGCTGATTGCCATGTTTTAGGCTTCGTGCCAATTATTTGAATCCTTTAGGGATTATTATCACTGTTTTCATGACACTTAGCATATTAAATGATTTCAGTCCTGAGTTAAACCCTATTTTGAAATGTGCAGTCATATTGTTAAAGTTTAAAGACTTAAATTGCATTTTTCTGATGTTTTGAGTTAAAAGCTATTACTTGACATTGCCCGAGTGGCTCATTTGCATGTTCTGGACTGAGGATGGATCGGGCTGCACGCCGCAGCGATACTATGATGATATTGCGCTTGGGCTGTAGGAGCCCCTCCGGAGTCTGAACCCCCACAGTGAGCGCGGGTACCCAAATGGATCGGGTTGCGCGCCGCAGCGGTCATGTGCATTGCATTGCATTCATGCGTTGTTTCCTGTTTGTCCTACGTGGCATGACATTCAGCACCCTTATATCATTGGCATCCGTGCTGTTCTTGCACTGCGTACCAGATACCCTGGTGTTATTTGTTAATAGAGTGCTGTGCCCGAGGGGCTAACTTATGTGCGGACTTGCACTATTTGATAACGCATTCATATGCTTGACTGTCGGAAAAATGATATTTTCAAAAGAGGTTTTTAAACTGAGCCAGATATTTTCTAAAAGATTTTTCACGGTCTTACTGTTTTTCTAAAAAGGGTTGTACTGTCCTATATAGCATGATGGGGTGCTCTTACGTGATTTCTTGCCTCTCAGTTATTATTTACTCTTATTTTCTTGCGACCATGCGCGGGTTATTCTAAAATGTGAATCTATATTTATATTTTTATGTGATGTTACAGCATTAATTTGGAATCCAAATTCGAGATTCTCCTTGGCTGCTATCGGAAAGGATTTGGAATTGAGCATTCATCCATACTCTCGGTAAAATTTGAAATGACAGGATTTGGACGAGTTAAAGGTGAGGTGGGAAGAGCCATGGACGTGGCAATGTCGGAGGCAGTGGTAGTGGAAGAAAGGATTCCCGCTAAGGTGGTTCAAAATATTATACATAGAAGCACAAAATGAATTTTGCCTTATATGTAAATGAACTTTCCAGCCCTGTCGGAGGAATACGTGACAATTTTGCAGTGACGTCANTTATCACTGTTTTCATGACAGTTAGCATATTAAATGATTTCAGTCCTGAGTTAAACCCTGTTTTGAAATGTGCAGTCATATTGTTAAAGTTTAAAGACTTAAATTGCATTTTTCTGATGTTTTGAGTTAAAAGCTATTACTTGACATTGCCCGAGTGGCTCATTTGCATGTTCTGGACTGAGGATGGATCGGGCTGCACGCCGCAGCGATACTATGATGATATTGCGCTTGGGCTGTAGGAGCCCCTCCGGAGTCTGAACCCCCACAGTGAGCGCGGGTACCCAAATGGATCGGGTTGCGCGCCGCAGCGGTCATGTGCATTGCATTGCATTCATGCGTTGTTTCCTGTTTGTACTACGTGGCATGACATTCAGCACCCTTATATCATTGGCATCCGTGCTGTTCTTGCACTGCGTACCAGATACCCTGGTGTTATTTGTTAATAGAGTGCTGTGCCCGAGGGGCTAACTTATGTGCGGACTTGCACTATTTGATAACGCATTCATATGCTTGACTGTCGGAAAAATGATATTTTCAAAAGAGGTTTTTAAACTGAGCCAGATATTTTCTAAAAGATTTTTCACGGTCTTACTGTTTTTCTAAAAAGGGTTGTACTGTCCTATATAGCATGATGGGGTGCTCTTACGTGATTTCTTGCCTCTCAGTTATTATTTACTCTTATTACCACTGAGTTGGAAGTACTCACTTTACTCCCTGCACCTCGTGTGCAGTTGCAGGTATCGTTCACCCGGTAGCGGGTTATTAGCAGATTGAAGGTATTGTTATTGTAGCTGAGCAAGGTGACCGCCAGCGTTCGCGGCACCGGATGTTGTCTTTTGTTTTCCAGAAATTCTACTTATATATATTTATTGGCCTGTAGTTGTGTTAAGGTTTCTTTAGATGCTCGTGACTTGTGACACCCCGGTCGGGTTATGTGGGGTTGAAAATACTGATTATTATGGCCGTTAAGTTGTATTATTCTATTCACTTATGTTTAGTAACTGTTAAAGAAATAATTTGGGTAAGTTGGCTGGCCTTATCTTCACGAGAGGCGCCATCACGACCAGGTATGGGAATTGGGTCGTGACATATTTTCACGTAAATCTTCTGTTAAAACTATTCATTGTATGTTGGAAATAGAATTGGGGCTAAGTGCACAGATAGTCATTCTCAGGGATGTTATTTAGAGATTAACCAACACTTATTTTATTCTGAAATTTTAAACTAAAAATATTAACTTCGGGATATTTTTGCCCAAAAAATTAACTAAAATATTGAAATTCAGAATGCATTGACTAATTACTAAATAGCAGCCCTTTAGAATAGCTATTTAGTGTCATTTCTTGGTCAAAATAACACGGTATAGCCAGTTTTCGGATTGGTCATTCAAAAATAGCCAGCGTTTACCAAGTCAATAAAAAATAGCCACTATTTTGCTGCAACAGAGACCGGTCCAGCATAATATACTGGAGTTCGGTGCACCCATGTATGAACTCCAGCATCTTATGCTGCACCGGTATACTTTGCTGGCTCCAGTATAATATACTGGAGACTGGAGCACCGGTGCTCCAAACTCCAGTATATTATGCTGGACCGGTATACCTGCTGGAACTCTAGTATATTATGCTAGAGTTCTAGTGTACTTATGCTGTGCTAGAGTTGCAGCATACTTATCCTAGAACTCCAGTATAATATGCTGGAGTTCAAGTATACTTATGCTGGAACTCCAGCATAATATACTGGCGTATTTTTCCGGGTTTTGAACAGTGTTTTCGCTCAGATTTATCTTTACATAAAAAGTGGCTATATTTCGATTACTTTTAAAACTGGGTTATTTTGAACGACCAGTTGTAAATCTGGCTATTTTTGAATTTCACGCCATTTCTTGCGATTGTTATTCCACTTTGTAGATTTGGACTAGAGGCTATCCAACTGACGAAATTTTTAAGCCCATAAGACTGTAAACTATATTTAGCCCGTGCTAAAATTCACAAATAGCCACTTTACAGCTCTTGTATTGAAAAAATAGCCATTACCATGGAATTTCAAATTTTACATGTGAAATTTCAAATTGTGCCATGAACTTTTACCTGTGAAATTTAAAATTACATGAAGGTGGCTGTTTGATAATTATAGAGCTAAAAAGTGACTAGTCTGTGTTATTACTACGTTTATATTAAAAGACCAACTAGCATATATTCATCTCAATCCTGGGAATATTTTTTTTCTGAGATTGAGGATTTACTTGCTTATAAACTTATTTTAATCACGGCAAAAGTTGCATGGTCGGGGAAAACTTAAGTTTTAATTCTTTTTATTATAAAATTTTTATTATCAATTTCCTGCCTAGCTACAATCTTACTCTAAGACGTACTAACAAATTCATGATATCAATCAGATGCCGATGATGCAATGATATGTGTAAAGACATAATTTATAATAATTGGTGCGCCGTTTAAATTCTAAAATAAGAAATAAGATATCAAAATATATCTTTTAAGATCTGATGCATAGAATTATAACTAATTTCTTCGTTTTTCTTGTCAAAATTCAACGCATGACACATGTTCTCCCAATTATAATTATTTCTTAGATTAATTTAATTTTGCACTGTGCAAAGCCATGCCTTCCAACAATATTTGAGTATATAAACTGAAGAGTGATCTGAAAATTACTCATTTACTTGAACATTAGGTTAATAATATTTACAGAAAATAATTTTTAAAAAACCTGTTAATTTGTCTCATCAAAAGCATTTAGTAGTTTGGCGTAATATTTTTCATTCTTCCAACTAATTCCAACTCACATCCCACGTATTTTACAAATATGATTTTACAAATTAGATAAATGAATATGCCTTCCACTGAACATGTGGTCTCTTAAAAGTTTTAAAAGCTGTCCTCTAATTAAATCATCAAACAAAGATTGTTCCAGTTTCGCCGTTAATGGTGGCAAAATTCGATTAACAATATTCTCCATGTACATATCACATAATTTAATTTGTAAACAATGATATGAATCAGATAATCGTACGTGTCCCTAACCATGCTTGTTAAGTATAACTAATATTAATGGATCTAACTTACATTCGTGAATGTATAACTTTTTTTCTTACTGGAACCTAGACGCATGGTAAAGAAACTTAATTGTATCTGGTGTTTTGCATCAACTTTTACTAATTTACCATGATTAAGTGATAAATTAAGGTGAGAATATATATTAATTAATTATGATATAGTTAGGATGAAGACATATATATCATATATTTAAAGAAAAAGAAAAAGAATATATAATTATAGCACTTAAAATTATGCATGTAAGAAGGGGAATGAATTTGTAGAAAGGATAATTTTTAAGTTCTTGGGGAGATGTGTTCTATATATTGTCTACCACCAAACAAACAAAGGAGGAGCAAATGCGCATGGGAACTCCTACACACTCGTATAATTTTAATATTTGAACAAAAGGTTAATAAAAGTCTCCACTAAGGCCAATTCCTTTAAGCATGCATGCAAATAATAACAGAATAATAATTACGTCTCAGAACAAGCTAGCAAAATATTAAATTTCGACCGAAATATCTTACTAAAATTAAAACAGTCGCTAATCCTTATTATATGAAGCCTTTGCTTCTTACTTTAAGTTTAACTCAACATAACATTTAAGCATGTGTGCAATGTTTAAAATTCATATATTTTCTTGTCACGACCCAAAATTCCTCTGAAATAGTCGTGATGGCACATGGTCTTCAAAACTAGGTAATCCTAACACATATCAAAATAATGACAGGTTCTACTAACAGCTATCAAACATAAACAAAAAATTTCTAAATAAACCAATAGTCTCAACATGATACATCCCCAAAATCGGTGGTACAAGCCATAAGCCCTTCTAGGAATAATTATACATAATGAATACATCATTGTTTCGGAATAAAAGGAAACAATGGAAATAAGTATAGTAGAAGGTGACTTCGGAGCCTGTGAACGCCCAGCAGGTGTACCTTGAAGTCTCCAGCCACACCAAGCATACGTCTCAAAACCAACTCGATCCGAAGTACCTAGTTCTGCACAAAAAGATGTGCAGAAGCGTAGCATGAGTACACCACAGTGGTACCCAGTAAGTATTAAGCCTAACCTCGGTAGAGTAGTGACGAGGCCAGGTCAAGACACTACCGAATATATATAAACCTGTGGGATATGACATGAATCTAACAAGGAAAGACTATCAAAGTAATACCAATAGCAGAAAGATATCAGATTACAAACAGTAGTAACGATAAGAGGAAACACGAATGACAACGAGAATTAATCAAGTAATTTAAACAATAACGTAGTTGGGGTTCGGATGAAGCATAAATGCGTTCAAGTAGGAAAAATGATGTCAACTCAACCAATCATATCGTTTCGAATACACAATTCCAACAATCCCAATTCTCGTAAGCTCATATCATAACTCACAGCTTCCAAACCTTTAACACACATGGCACCTTGTGCCCACATCTTTTCATCTACTTTGCACGGCAAAATCCACGTGCTACTCGATACATAATATTCGTGTCAAATGCTAATTAAGTTGTTCGAGAGATCCCATTTATATATCATAAAGTAAAATTATAGTTTATAGACCAAGTAGGAAATCAGTGAGAAAGATGAGTTTAATTTAGAAATCGTTTGAGTGAAGAAACTAACATTTTCAAATAAAATACAACATCGAATAAGCTATTGAATTTAATATAGAATTAAATTATAACATAATAACAATTCCTTTTTAAGTAAAATAAAAACCTCAGACAGATTAAGGATATTAAGTTGAGAAATCAATTGAAATAAAATACAACAACTATTAGAAATAGTGAATACCGAAATATACGGCGAGTTTTAACTTAAAAGTCACACAAGGTAGCATGATATTAATTTTTTTATTTTAAATCACTGTATTACTAACAACTCAGCAGGGCAGGAGGTAATGACTCAACGTAGTAAATTCACCTTAAAAATCAATTCACCAAAATAATAGTATTAGGAAAAGAGCTCAGGAAATGACGGCAAGGCAATAAGTCAATGACAATAACTCGATCCTCAAAAAATAGTGAAAGCCAGAAATACAAATTGTCAGAGTCCCGTACGAAGGAACTGAAGTCAATAAAATAAAACAGGAGATACCAAAATATAAAAATATGTTGCGGTGCGCAACCCGATCCCACCATATAATATCAATATCATAATCCACCCTTATTCCATCATATCAATTCACTCTTATTCCACATGTTGCGGCGGGCAACCCGATCCCACCGTACAATACCAATATCATAACAATAAATATAATATGTTGCGGCGCGCAAACTGATCCCACCATATAATATCAATATCATAATTCACTCTTATTTCACCATAATAATCCACCCTTATTTCACCTGTTGCGGCGTGCAATCCGATCCCACCGTACAATAACAATATCACAATATGAATATCCTCCCTTGTTCCACCACATCCCTTATTTCACCTGTTGAGGCGTGCAACCCTATCCCCCATACAACAATTTAAATCAACAATAACAATTCAATAACTAAATTTACCAGAATTTCTACAATCAAGAGTATGAGTACACGGCAACAAGGGAACCGCGTAAAATCAAAGGAATACAACAACCTTTACAAAATGACAAGACATGTAAGGCATGTGATAACTAAGCAGGCAATCACAACAATTTGGACATGTAGCAGATATGCACATAGTAATAGAAGAACTCAACAATTAAGAGGTAACAAGGCAATAATGAAGGCAATAACTTCAGCTAAGACATATACGGGCCAAACAACAAGTAAGAGGTACAATAAAAGCTAACAACGTCAAATAGAGCATGTAAGAGTAGCGTAACAACGAGATATCTCATGTTATGACAATTTAATCAAAGGCATGGGAGGAGACTAGACAATCTAAACCGGTCATACCACATATAGACCGTGTACCCACTCGTCACCTTGCGTACACAGTTTTCACATAACAAGATAGCACAATTAACTCAATTTCTAAAGGGTGGGTCCCCCCACTCAAAGTTAGACAAGACACTTACTTCAATTCGGCCAACTCAATACTCAATTTAGCTTTTCCTTTACCATTTCACCAATGCTCAGCTCAATCTAGCCAAAGTCGACTTAAATACATCAAACAATGCAAGAGAAAATAATTTTAATTAACAAAGCTATGATCCTTATACAATTTGCAAAAGTCAACTCCTAGGGCCCGCACCTCGGAACCTGATAAAATTTATAAAACCTGAACACCCATTCCCATACGAGTTCAACCATACCAAAATTATCAAGTTCCGATACTAGTTCGTCATTCAAATCATCATTTTACATTTTTGAAAGATTTTACAATTTTCCACAAATGTTCCTTTAGATTTTCATGAATTTGATGTTAAATCTAAGGTATAATCACAAAATATAATTGAAAATTGATTAGAGGCACTTACCCAATGATTTAATATGAAAATCCTCTCTCAAAATCGCCCACTCTCTGACCTAGGGTTCAAAAATATGATAAAATGAAGCTAAAACTCGGAATGCTCAGCTATTAGTAGGCTGCAGATGTCGCATTTACGACAGGGGGTTCACAAATGCGACGTCAACAAATGCTGACAAAATATCGCAAAAGCAAAACAGGAGGTTTTCTACTAAGGTCGCATTTGCGACCAAATGCTTCGCAAATGTGGACAGGGAACCTTCGCAAATGCGAGGAATTCTTCGCAAAACCGAATTCCTGCCCAGCAGCCCGGGTTCGCAAATGCGATAGTCGCATTTGCGACCTAAACATCGCAAATGCGATTAAACCAGAACCAACACTCAATCTTTTTAACAAAAACAATCCGAAACTCACCGAGTCCCCGAGGCTCCAAACTAAACACCCACACAAGCCTAAAAACATAACACGAACTTGCTCACGCGATCGGAACACCAAAAATAACCTTTAGAACCATGAATCGGATGCCAAAACATATGAAAATCACCATGAACTTCAAGAACTTCTAGAATCGCAACCAAGCGTCCGAACCATATCAAATCAACTCCAAACGACACCAAATTTTGCAAGCAAATCCTAAATGACATAACGGAGCTGCTCCAACTCTCGGAATCGCATTCCGACTCCGATATCACTAAAGTCAACTCTCGGTCAAACCTCTCAATCCTCCAAAACTTCAACTTTCCAAATTTCGTCAAAATGCTTCAAATTACCCTACGGACCTCCAAATCCATGTTCGGACGCACGCCGAAGTCCAAAATCACCACCCGAGCCTATCGGAACCATCGAAACTCCAATCCGAGGTCAAATACTCAAAAGTCAAACATTGATCAATTCTTTCAACTTCGAGTTCTCAAATGAGAGTCACTTTTAAAAATCCTTTCCGAACTCCTCAAAAAACCGAACTGATAATGCACGCAAGTCATACTACACTGTGTGAAGCTACTAGTGACCTCGAACTGCCGAACCGGATGCAATTGCTCAAAACGACCCGTCGGATCGTTACGTTTTTTTTCACTTTCGATATCAAAATATTACTACTACAAATAATTAATTGCTTATAAAAAATGAAATCGGTATCTGAAAATAAAATATACGTTACAATATATTGAAGTATAATGAACTTATATAATTTTTTCTAACACTATCAACATATAAAATTTAGAGGTCGAATCAGTTGGGATCAAGATCTGAATCTTTGGTCGTTTGTTCATCAGACAATTTCACGTGCATGTACAGAATCTCTTGGTTCTTCCCACACTTTGAAGAGAAAACAAAAAAAATGTACAGTATAGTAAACTATGTAATGAGTAGGATGATATTATACGTACTCTCCATTGACAACCATAGAACAGCCTCGTACGGCGGTTTTCAGCCGCTGAGGTTGGCTCAATGTGTTTATTTTCCACTACCCCCCCCCCCCCCCCCCGGTAACTAAAAAGATAACAACTTTTTTTTGGTTCTCCTAATTTTCCAGATAAACCTTGGCTTTTTATATTAAGAGATAAATTTAAAGTTTTGGCATATCTATTAAAATTTTATTTTATAGTATTAAGCATAAGTATTTTTACTAAATTATTCTTAATATCTCTCCTTAGATTATTATTTATATCTCTTCAAACTTTCTAGATCATTTATAGGAGTAGATTTGGAATCAGAGGCGAAGTCTGAATTTCAACTTATACATTTTGGACTTTAGAATAATAGCTTCAAGTGCTAATATAGGATTCTAAACTTATAATTTGAATATAGTTAATAAATTTTTTAGCACAAATACACTGCTTGAACAAAAGATTATATGTTTGATTGTACCTCTAGTCGGGCTGCTAGCTCTACCTCTGGTTGGAATAAAGTATTTAATGCTTTTTGGTTCCTAAGGCAAGACTTAGTTTGGAGGAAATCATGATCTCCAATGACAATTTACAATTAGAGAAAAATAACCTTATAAACATCTCAAATATTTTATGTTAGGGAGCTCCGTCGTTATTTTTACTAAACTCTTATTAGAAATGTTATATAGAAGTAGCTAATATAACATTTGTAGTTGCAGCAAAATCGAATTCCCCCTTTATTTTACACCGAATTGGTTAGATTAAAACGATATTCATTTTGGATCGGAGGGAGTAATCGGCAACCTAGCTGTTTAACCAAAAAATAGATTTTTAGTCAAAGCTAGAAATTAGAAGAATCGGATTACTGATAATCGAAAAAGTAAATAAAGAAAGAAATTTTAGAATAGCCAAGAATGAAAGCTGGTAAATCAGAGTATATTTCAATAGTCCCTTGTCCCTCCAGTGATTACATATTCTTCCTTTTATAGGTCCCTTTGGGAATCTTTGGGGATGCACGTTATGCCTAAGCCGTAATGAGGCTATTATGAGTGATTAATGACATTAAATGCTACGTTACATAATCATTACATTGAATGTATATATTCCTTAACGGCTCCAGCATTTAATACCCTTTAAATGCCTTAGTTGCATCTTTTTCCTTAGCCAGGTTCATTCTTCTCATTGCTCGTATGTAAATAAGCTTAGACAGGAACGGGGCGCTGAGTCTCTCGTCTCGTGCCTCTTTCTACCCGTACCTGTTTGTAATTCTTGAACCGTGGCAAATCATTCCACGTGTTAGGACACGTCATCATATATATATGAATACAAATTTTTCCCAATACAGATAGTCCCCCCACTTTCCATTTATTCATCAGTTCGAATATTTGGGAAGTGGAATTCATTAAAGGATAATTTTTGTCACCATTAATGCTCTGACAGAGTTTGACGCTTCAATTGTCACCTCCTTTTAATGCACTAGACACGTGTCATTCTCTTATTGGTCGTACTATTTTGTAGCACTTTTTTAGGCTTTCTTTTCGGCTTCACTCTTCACGAAGTATCAGTTATCATCACTATGGTTTTTCCATCATCGTACTTTTTCTCTTTGCCAGTTATCCATTAGTATAAATACAACTTCTCTTCTTGTCTTGTTTCACATAAAGCGTATCAAATACTCTAATCTTTCGAAATCTCCTTATTATTTTCTGCTCCACTTCAACCCTCTCTGCTATGGCTTCATCAAATCCTAACCCTAAGAGAACCCCCATTCTGGATAGCTTCCCCAATGCTCCGATTAGACACAGAAGAGGGGGTAGACTCCGTAGCGTTGGTTCTGTTCGTGGTAGTACGTCAACTCCTTCTTCTAGCTCTGGTCCCTCTTCTGGGACTAGGGGTTCACATTCTCAGAGGAGTTCTTCTCGTAATAAGGAATCTTCTGAGCCACTTCGTGAGCCTCTGGTTGAGGAAATAACCCCTCTGAAATTTCCTTTCATCATGATAGAGAGTCTCTTAGAACTCAAGTTGCTTCTTTAGATCATGTTGATCCCTTTCCTACTCAAATCACAGAAGTTTTAGCTCCCATAGTTCGTAAGGACTGTTATTGGAGTGACGATTTCCCAATTATCATACCTAACTCAAATCAAAGGATCACATCTTACTTGATAGGATTTTCCTTCGTTTACACATACCCCTTTACTCTAGGGTTTAAACCGGCCATTGACCCAGTCATTCTAGATTTTTGTCATTTTTTCGATGTATGTTTGGGTCAAATTGGTCCGATTGTGTGGAGGGCTGTCGCCTGTTTGAGGCACCTTGCTAACATGGCAGACGTTGAATTCACTTTACCCCACCTAATTCATCTTTACTCCCCTAGGATTTTTCGAAACGGTGTGTTTGGTTTAGCAGCCAGGAGTACGAGGGTCTTAGTGAGTCCCGAGGATGATAAAGACCGTGGCTGGTATGCCCGGTTTGTTGCTGCTCCCACTGCTGGTTTAGTGGGTGAAAAGAATGTTTGCTTCCCTGAGAAGTGGAATTTTGCACGTAAGTGTTAAATTCCTCTCATGCCTTTTTATTCCTAGGCTTGCTTATTTTTCTTAATCTTGCTTCTTTTTCTTTTCAGCAACCATGGGTGTTGTGGAATCTGTGCCCAACTTCCGTGGTTGGGTAGAAAAGTTACTGAAGATTGCCCCAATGGAGGGTAGATCATGGAAAACTCTCTCCAACCGTTATGGTTGGAAAGTAAAAACTCATGGTAAGGATTTCTATTTTTACCTTATCTATTTAAGTATTTTTGTTGTTCTAACTTTCAACCTTCTTTCTATCAGGTTTTGCTATTCGAGGAATTACTCCAGAGGCCATCTTGGCGTCCCGTGACTCCTTAAGTGCTCGCACCTCTTCAGATCAAGATATATTCTTGGGATCTTCAGTTCAAGATATATTCTTGGAATCTGTAAAGAGAAAATCCGCTGAAGAAGATGATTCTGAAGAAGAAGACGAGGGTTCTCTGGTGTCAAGACCAAGAGTCAGGAGACGTATCATCTCTGAAAATGAGGCTGATGTCTCCCCTCACCTATCTCTTTCCAAACCTGTTATTACTCCGGTGATCATCTGATGATGTTTCTCTTCCTCCTGACACTCATGAATCTATAAATCAACTCTTTATCAGTGGTTTCGATAGTGGGACTTTAGAACCAGTTCTAAATGAACTCCCTTTGTCTTCTTTTACTTTTTCCGTTCCTGTGATTGCTTCTTTACCTTCATCAACTACTACTTCCATACCCTCCTCCATTATTTTTACTCCTTCCACTGCTCCTCTTTCAGTAATTCCTCCCCCCATTGTCCACCGTACAGAAGTGGGCTCTTCAAGTAGGGGTTCTGCTATGAGGAGCGTGATCATTGAGATTCCTGCCAACAACAGTCTTTTAAGAAAGTCCGGGCAAGCTGATACTTGGCTCGAGCCTCTGATTGGCCCCATTGAGAAGGCTAAACTTGAAAGCCATAGTAATATAACCCTCATGAATGATATAGTTCATGCGACTTTGAAGGTATTTTCTGGTCTTTTATTTTATTAAGACTTTTGACTTCGGGAGTCCTAACCTTGCCTCCTCTTTTTTTCCTGTTTGTGTAGGCCAATCTTATCGGTACTGAACTAATGCCCGAATCCCTCTTTTGGAAAAACCTGGCTCGTGACTTGGAAAAGACTGTCATGATGCAGAAGAAGCTGTCGTGGTTCTCAATTGGAGGCAACACATGGAAGGGCCAGTTTGAAAGTGTAAAAATCGATATGGAGAACTTGGAAGAGAGGAAAAATACCTTGGAGAAACAAGTTCAAACATTAACCTCCGAGCTGGCGATGATTAAAGCTATTTCAAGCCAAACTGAGAAGGAAAAAAGACGCCTTGAATCTTCCTTTTCGGAACAGTTGTTCAAGGTCAACGAGGAAAATAGGGCTCTAAAGACTTTGCTAGCTCAGAAAGAAATGCATGCGGGGGATTTAGCACAAAACCTTTCACGGGTACAAGAAGAACTGCGAGTTTCTGTAGATAAGGTTCATGCTCTAGAGAGTTCTCATACCACCCTTCCAATCATCTTATAGTTCTGTCTTAGCTAAAACGAAGAACTTAAGAATGAAGTTGCTGCTTGGGAGAGAGATTATGAACTTCTTAAGAGTCAACCAATGTTAGGTGAGTTGGACCTTTTTAAAGTCTCGTCGTGACACCTTGGTAGAAATGGGCCAAGAAATTTCAACCTGGAGTCTGAATTAGCCAAAGTGAACGAGGCTATTGAACGAGCACAACAACCACAAGATTTTTCATCTCCCGAGGCTGGAGCTTCTGTGATTGAAACTCTTTTGGCTGAGACTCCCGCAGTTGAAGTCCCCGTGACTGTTGAGATTTGAGATTGCCACGAGTGTCACACCTTCCTCAATTTCATCCGTGCCTCTTGCTGCTGGTCAAGTTGAAACTTCATCTATTGATACTCCAATGGTTGAAAATCAACCTGCTTCTGTTGGCGATGCTGTTCCAGTTGAGCCCGCTGATGATCCTTCTTCAGTCCTTTCCTCTTAGTGACAAATGAATTTACATATATTTTTTTTTTTAAATTCCCTTTTTGCAGGTATCTATTTGGAAAAGTGTTTAAAGTTCTTGGACTCATTTGAAAGTTTTTGTAATCCAAACCCTTGGCTACCACTTGAGGGTTGAAAAAAAAAATACAAGTCCCCAGTCTTGTTATGGGGGTTTGTATAAACAATTCGATGACTTAGTCTTTAGCTTTAAATATTAGGAAGCTTTTATTATCATTGAACTTCCGTCTGTTCTATCCTTGCCTTTTTATTTTCAAGGACTTAAAGGATATCTGCATTTTTGTTCTTTGAAAAATGCTTCTGTTAATCCCATGACTAAATAACATGAGTTTTATAAAAGAGGGCCCTTTTATATTGTGACACTTAATGAAGAAGACGTCTCAACTTCATAATGGTATTATCATACGATAAAAGAAATAAGAACACACATGTTTTTTGCAATAACTTTGACAAGTTTTTATTTCTGAACTTTGACAAGTTTTGAGTAATACTTTACATACATTTGAATTACATCTATAACTTTTTCGCAACTGTTTTCATTGTAACAGATTTATACAAAAGAAGAACAATAGATACGGGGTTTTTCCTTATAACCCGTTTTAGTACATAGTCCTTTTAGCTCCAGAACATTAGGAAGAGTTTGAGAGATGACTCCATTGTTCTTATGGGAAAGAATACTATGATGGATGCCATTGTTCTCATGGGAAAGAATACTATGATGAATGCCATGACTTCGTAACTTTCACTCCGTACTTGATTCTTCTAGGCTTGATTTTCTAAATCTTCTTTGCCTTTTCGATACACGTGACTGTATATATTATGTAGTCCCCCAAGTGTTTGAGTGTTGATGTATGAAGCCTCGAGCACTTGGTAGTCTCCTTCATCTGGTCCTTTTCCTGAAAAGGAAATACATACGGGACTCGGGGGTGCAATTATAGATGAAGACTGCTTAACCCGTGTATACTTCTATCAGAATAATTGTAACCCTGGGCTAGGAATTTTAGTTTATTCCATTTTGCCTTACAGGTCGTGACTCATCATTTAGTACGGGTTAGCGTTTTTCCTATCATCTAATATCGTTAGTAAAATTTTAACAATTTAAAAATATAATTTAACATGGTAATACCTGAACGTGGGTTTTTCCTTAAAAGTAGTATCTCTTCAAATGAACTGCATTCCAATGTGAAGGAAGCACCTTCCCGTCTATTGTTTCCAACTCGTATGCTCCTTTTCCTGCAACATCTCGAACTCTGTAGGGTCCTTCCCAGGTTGGACTTAGTTTACCCGCATTGGCTGCCTTTGTAGATTGAGCACAAAGTCCCCAATTTTGAAGTACCTCAGCCGTGCTTTCCTGTTGTAATATCGTTCGATCACTTGTTTTTGTGCTGCCATTCTTATTAATACGGATTCTCTCTTGCCTTCCAGTAAATCCAAATTGCCCGCATCTCTTCATCATTAGCCTCTTGTGTTGCTTGTAAGAATCTTGTACTTGGTTCTCCTATTTCAACTGGGATTAATGCTTCAGCTCCATAAACTAAAGAGAAAGGAGTTTCACCTGTGCTCGTCTTTGTTGTCGTGCGATATGCCCATAACACTCCGGGTAACACTTCAGGCCAATTACCCTTTGACTCCTCTAAACATTTCTTCAAATTGTTGATTATGACTTTGTTCGTTGATTCTACTTGCCCATTACCTACTGGGTGATAAGGTGTAGATGTGATCCTTTTAATTTGCCAACTCTCAAAAAACTCTGTGACTTGAGCTCCAATAAATTGAGGGCCATTGTAGCATACAATCTCCTTTGGTACACCAAATCGGCAGATGATATTTCGCCAAATAAAGTCCTTGACCTCCTTTTCTCGTACCTGTTTAAATGCTCCTGCCTCTACCCATTTAGTGAAATAATCAGTAAGTATGAGCAAAAATTTTACCTGTCCTTTTGCTTGTGGTAATGGACCCACGATATCCATTCCCCACTTCATGAATGGCCATGGTGCTATGACCGGATGTAACAATTCCGCAGGTCTGTGCATGTTGTTACCGTACCTTTGACATTTATCACATTTAGCTACGAAACTTTTCGCTTCTTCTTCCATCTTAGGCCAGTAGTACCCTGCTCTAATCAAGGTTCTCACCAGTGATCTTCCTCCTGCGTGATTCCCGCAATGCCCCTCATGTATTTCCCTCATTACATACTCTGTTTGAGAAGGTTCGAGGCATCTTGCTAAGGGACCACCGAACATCTTACGATAAAGATTCCCCTGTTTTAAACAATAACGAGCAGCCTTTTTTTGGAGTGCATGCGCTTGTTTCTTGTCATCAGGGACGGTACCATACTGTAAAAAAGCAACGATTTCGTTTCTCCAATCCCAAGTTAAATTATTAAACTTTACCTCATTCTTATCAGGTTCGAGAACTGAATGAAATAAATGTATAACTGAAGCATTTGCATCATTTGCCACATCAGCTGCGGATGCGAGATTAGCTAAGGCATCTGCTTCAATATTTTCATCCCTTGATATTTGTATGACCTTCCAAGTTTGGAATTGCTTTATCAATTCCCGTGCCTTTTCCAAGTACTGTTGCATCCTTGCTTTCCTAGCTGTGTAAGTCCCTAGCATTTGATTAACCACGAGTTGCGAGTCACTTTTGATCACTACTTGATTTATACCAAGTTCTCGTGCCAATTCTAGACCTGCAATCACAGCTTCATACTCCACTTCATTGTTAGTTACGGAATAACATTTAATAGCTTGCCTAATAGTTTCACCCGTAGGTGGTACTAAAACAATTCCTAATCCTGCACCTTTTACGTTAGATGAGCCATCAGTAAATAAGGTCCATGTTCCTGGATTAGCCCCATTAAGTACTTGTACTTCTTTTTCTGTTTTTAGTTGCATCCCTTGGCTAAAGTCAGCCACGAAATCAGCTAATATCTGGGATTTTATTGCTGTTCTAGGTAGGTACATGATTTCATACTCACTTAGCTCTATGGCCCATTTAGCTAACCTCCCTGACAATTCATGTTTATGCAATATATTACGTAGGGGTATGCGGTCACTACAACAATGGGATGACATTGAAAATATGGTCTTAACTTCCTAGATGCCATGATTAGAGCAAGTGCTAGTTTTTCCAATTGTGGATACCGTGTCTCTGCATCTAACAACGATTTACTAATATAATAGATAGGAGATTGTTTACCCTGCTCTTCTCGAACCAAAATCGCGCTTACCGCAACTTCTGAAACAGCAAGGTAGACGAAAAGTTTCTCCCCAGTCTTTGGTTTTGCTAGCAAAGGTGGATTTGACAAGTATGTTTTCAAATCCCTAAGTGCTTGTTGACACTCCTCATCCCATTCAAAATGATCTTGCTCCTTAAGAGCTAGAAGAATTTGAAACATTTTTCCGATGATTTAGAAATGAACCTTCCCAAAGCTGCGATTCTCCCTGTTAGTCTTTGAACCTCTTTTTTGTTTGAAAGTATATCAGGGATTTTTTCAATGGCTTTAATCTATGCAGGATTTACTTCAATACCACGGTTAGAAACAAGAAAACCTAAAAACTTACCTAATGCCACACCAAATGCACATTTTTCTGGATTCAACTTCATATTATATTTTCGTAAAATTTTAAACGTGTCAGACAGGTGCGATATATGATCTTCCGAATGTTGAGTCTTAACTAGCATATCATCTATATATACCTCCATGGTTTTACCTAAATGTTCTTGAAACATTTGGGTAACTAACCTCTGATACGTTGCACCTGCATTCTTAAGACCAAAGGGCATTACCTTATAACAGTAAGTCCCCCTGTCTGCTATAAAAGAAGTTTTTTCTTCATCTCCGGGATCCATCTTGATTTGATTATAGCCTGAATATGCATCTAAAAAACTTAATAGCTCATGCCCTGCAGTAGCATCAATTAACTGATCTATGTGCGGTAAAGGAAAGGAATCTTTTGGACAAGCTTTATTAAGGTCTGTGTAATCTACACAAACTCGCCACTTACCGTTCTTCTTAGGAACCACAACAGTATTAGCTAACCAGTTAGGATATTTTACCTCATGAATTGAACCAATTTTTAGCAATTTTTGAACTTCCTCTTGAATCACCTTATTCTTGAAAGTTCCTTGCTTTCTTTTCTTTTGCTTGACGGGAGGATATGATGGATCTTCATTCAATTTATGAGTCATGACTTCCGGTGGTATCCCTGTCATGTCAGAATGGGACAAAGCAAAACAATCTGCATTAGCCTTTAAAAATTCAATCAATTTACGTTTTACCTCCGGGCTAAGATTAGCTCCTATGTATACTTTTCTCTCGGGCCAATGTATAAATAACACCACGGCCTCTAGCTCTTCTATCGTTGTTTTGATGTTCTCGTTCTCCTCCGGTTCTTGAATGGTATCAGGTCTTGAATCCACATCCGTTTGCTTTTGTTCAGGTGAAGTTGACGCCATGTTTCCCTCACCTAAATTCTGTAATTACTATTTGTCTTCGCCCATAACAGTTGAATCTGCAACGGAATTGATGCTTCTAGATGTTTGTTGATCGCCTCTGATTTGGCGTATTCTCCATGGAGACAAATTTAATAACTTGATGTACAGGTTCGAAGGAACAACATCCATGTCATGAATCATGGCCCTCCCAAAGAATCAATATTGTAAGCCCATTTCCATATCTACGACTTGAAATTTGGTATCTTTAACGACGCTTCTGCGAAATGTAGTAGTATTGCTTCCCCTTCGTTACACTTAAGAGTTGTCAAAATCCCGACAAAGTATGTGCTTTTGGAATCAATTATTCCTCCGCTCTTGCCATTCTCGCGCAATACCCGTATTAAAATACTATATTTACAGAACTACATGGATCAACCAAAACTCGTTTCACGTTAGTGTCATGTACAAGTAAAAGATAATTACCATGCGTCGTTTATGCGGAGTAAGAGTCCTCGACGTCTGCGTTGTTGTTGAATATAATATTCTCCTCTTTCCAGTATATGTCGAGGCCGCTTCCCATGGGGTAATTGTTACTTTTTGAAACCTTTTTATATGATACATCGTTGATCTCTTCACCCCCACTTATAACGTTGACAGTTCTCTTGGTTGACAGTGGTTTTGGAGGCTCTCTGCCTGTTCTCATGTATGCTTGTTTACCTTGTTCCACTGGAATAACTCAGTGAGATACCCCTGTTTTAGCAAATGAATCAATTTACATTGCAGAAACTGCCATCTGGCTTTTTGCCACGTGATCGTTATGAAATTCGCACCAATGAATCAGGATTTCGTCTATTCGGATTCGATCGCATTCTCTTTCGGCCATCGCACCTTTCCTCCCAATTGCTTCTTAAACAAGCCACGATTTCAGAGGTACTTTACCGTTGAAGTTTAACCACCGACACTTGCCTTTAGATATCATCATCGTCTCGTGACCCGCGGTGTATTCCGATCATTCCCCGAACCTCGATGAGGAGCCTGATTCCCTGTTTCTAGGTTTGTGATCGTACCTTTGATAACCTTGCCTTGATCGTGAATCTTTTCCCGCAGGTCCCATGTATGGCTTGTACCTGTTTTTACCGGATCTCTTTTCATTTTCCACACGCCTTGAGCTTACCTTTTCTTCTGTTTTATGTCGTAAAATAATGTCTTCTTCAATCATCATCTTTGTACTGTATCTGTTGTAGACATCATTCCACATTGTTGCTGGGAATTCTCGAAGGCTTTCTTTGAGTCGCCTCGTGGCTTCTGAACTCTTCTCATTCAAATTACTAGCGAAGGCTATGGCTGCCCAATTGTCAGGTACTCGTGGCAGCATCATTCTTTCCCGTTGAAATCTATCTACGAACTCTCTAAGCAACTCTGAATCTCCTTGCTTGATTTTGAAGATGTCTTCCATTCTTTTCTCAACTTTTTGAGCTCCAGAGTGTGCTTTGATAAATAAATCTGCAAGCTCGGCAAACGAATTTATAGAATTTTCAGGTAAAAGAGAATACCATGTTAAGACCCCTTTAGTGAGTGTTTCACCGAATTTCTTGACCAAGACCGATTCAATCTCTTGCTTAGTCAAATCATTGCCCTTGACACCTGTTATGAATGCAGTAACGTGATCTCGTGGATCTGATGTACCATCGTACTTTGGAATATCAGGCATCTTAAACTTCTTTGGAATTGGGAGGGGGGCAGCACTTGGCTTCCATGGCTGTTGAGAATATTTATCTATATCTACTCCCTTGATCACGGGCGGTACTCCGGGTATTTGT
>NC_031995.1:58375560-58377627 GCF_001879085.1 Nicotiana attenuata | reverse complement strand
CGTGACAAATATATATATATATATATATATATATATATATATATATATATATAAATACAAATTTTCCCCAATACACTAGCGAATAAGAAGGTTATAATTACAGAATCGTAATTTCCACTGAATTTCAGCACTAATGGATCTGAAATATTGTTCAATTTCCCGATTATGAATTTGACTATTAAATTAAAGACACTTTCTGAAAAGAATGAATATTTGGCTGTTTTGTGTTATTTTCTTTAAGTCTTTCGAGTTTTTATATTGTGGAACGACTACAATTAGGCTGTAAGCTTGGTGGATGTTGGTTTTGTTGGTAGTATTTTGTCTCTTTATACCCGCACTTCACTTCCAATTTATTGATCAAGAAATTGTATTAAAATTAACTCGTGCGATATAAACTTTTAAGTTTTAACTAATATACTTAGCATACAATATATATTTTCCTCTTCTTTTTACTGCAAATAATAATGACACATTTAAGCTAACCACTTTAATTTAATTATTTTGTAAAATAAAAAAAGTAAATCTTACAAAAAAAATTAAAGCAGCCTTGAGGCCCTCGTGTGCATGCTCGATTACTGTGAATTGTTTACTTAATATTCTCAGTCGTTAAAGACTTTACTTTGACCAAAATATATAAAAAAACTAAAAAAGGAAAAGCAGAAAAGGTCCACTTAACTAACACGTAATCCCTCTTTTCTTCCATCTTTTTTCTTAATTCCGTGTATATTACATCACACTCATGAATATGGCAATCTTTTTTTGACCAAAGAAAAACTAAAAGAAGGAGAATAAAAGATGAAAAAGCAATGTTTGGTTGATGTTTACGTTGTTTTTACATAAACAAAGAAACCAAATTATACGTCATTATGATTACAATAATATAATTCGTCTCCGCAATTTGTCGACAAAACATTTAAATATAATTTCAAATGATAACATTTCAGCATCTTCAATAATTGTGTGACCGAGAAAACAAAACACTTAAAAAGTAGAAATCACACGCACATCATATGGGAATTAGTAATTATATTTTATATAATTTGTAACCGAATTTCGGGTTAACACTACATAAGGTCCTGGATAATAATAAATTCGTTGTGTTTAAGATATAATTATTGAGAGTAAAATGGAAGTTTAATTATTTTTTGGCAGATTAATAGTCATACAATCCAGCGAGATATATATCAGTGTAAACAAAGTCATAATTTCAAGATTTTAGCCATGTATTTTCAAAATAAATTTTACGTATTTGGTCTATAAAAAAGAATCAAGGTTAGCACATAAATATCTTATTGAAGGTATAATTAAATTAAAAAATATATAATTAAAATTTTAGATGAAGTGGTCATAAGATTCAACAACTTAATTAAAAAGGATCACATTTACCTATATCAATATATTCCTCCAAAACTAATTCCTGATTTGATCACTCGCATTTATATTAATCTCAGATTATGTAATTTGCTTAATATTTATAGGCTAAATCAAATACAAGTGAGTATATATTAAAAGATAAGGAACGTATAGGGACCGTGTGGGTCACAACCGACTTTGGTTTTGGCTCTTAAGTTATGTTGCACCCACGCAGACGTTGTGTCATTTCCTTAATATAAATTTATTATTATTACTTTAAGGAAAGCTAATGTTTTAAATGCATAATAAATCGGTAAACCTAATAATTAGTACTTACTTTTACGTGGTGGAGATGTTTTTGCTAGTCTATCCGTTCGGTTCATCTGAATTCAATATTTTTAATATGGTATATAAACTTATATAAAAATAATATCAAAATTATATAAAAAAAAAACTATTAGTAGTAATTTGAACACATAATTTTAAAAATATACATTCTAAAGATAAGAATAAAAGCTGAACACTGCAGAGCTTAAATACTGGATCAGTCTTATTTATTCACTCTAAAAAGTATACATAATTCCCAATTTCACACGGGCCAATATTATTCACCCATCCTCCACACACTTTCCTACTTAATACCCCCCCCCCCGTACCCCAACCAACCCTACCTACCACCCCTACCCCTACCTTCCTTCGTACGTACTACTACTA
>NC_031995.1:58319873-58375540 GCF_001879085.1 Nicotiana attenuata | reverse complement strand
AACCCCCTACCTAACAACCCCCTCCCCCTATTTCCCTTGTGTATATATATAACCCTTTTCTTCATATTTTGTTGCATTAACTCAAATCACATTTACGTGACCAAAAAAAAGTACAACGCAGAAATTTCAACTTGTTCTTCTTGATCATCATACTTATCAATTGAATGGCTTTTTCAGAACCAGAAGTAATATGCAAAAAGCACCCACAACACAAACAACAGCCAGGAGTATGTTCTTGTTGTTTAAGAGAAAAGCTCTCCAAAATTAATGGTACATCTACAATTATGGATGCACTTGCTTCAATATCTTCTTCTTTATCTTCCTCTACTACTTCATCCAATTGCATGTCGCCACGTGGAGCCATCGGCCACCGTCGGATCACCTCCGACGTTACCGGCGGTCACTACTCGTTTGTTACTCTCGCCGGCGGAGGCGCCGGCGGTGGTTTGAAGAAGAGTAGATCAATAGCTTTTGTTGCTAGAGGTGGTAGAGTTGGAATTAATGGAAAGAAGAAAGAAGGGTTTTGGTCAAAGTTGATCAAGTCAACGGGGAAAAGGACTAAAAGGGTAATTGCACATTGATGAGTTGGATTCATATTTTTATTAGGTGGCAATGTTAAGAAAATGTTAGGCAAGGAATTAGGTGGAAACTTTGTAATTTAGTGATGGATTTTGTAATTTAGTGTTGGTATTTGCACGTGTAATCGTACAAAAAAGAGAGAATCATTTGATATTTATATTGATTTTTTTTATGTGATTTTGTTGCATTGTGTGGTACTTACCACGAAAGAAACATATTGATATTTGTGAATACAAAATGTGAATGTTGATAATATATGAAAGTTCGCTCTACCTTCTCTTTTTGTCTTTTGTTTTGTTCGTGTTTGGTGATTGTTTAATTAGCTTCATTTTTTTTTTATTTCTATTTACTTATACCAGTTAAATTTTGGTATGAACCGTCAAAACTAGCTGATGTGCAAATGCATGTCACATTTGTAATTTTAAATTTGAAGGTAAGTCTTGGAACAACGATAAAATTGTCCTCATATGAGCTATAGGTCGTGTTCGAGTCGAGGAAGCAGCTATTAATAGTTGCATTAGAACAGACACATGCGGATAAACCTTGCGGCAAGCGGTGTCACGTAATACCGCTTCGCCGGCATTTTTATTATATGTATATATGCATATATAGATAGTATACAAAATGAAAATATTGGGTATAAATATAAAAATGACATCGCTTTTCATTAAAGTAATTTATTCATTCATTTTTGTTTTTTTCAAATTTTGACATCGGTTATCAAAAATCCTGTAAATACCCCCTGAGTGTAGGGTGTCTACATCACACCCCTAGGGGTGCGGCTCCTCTCAAGACCCTGCATGAATACGAGATGCTTTGTGTACCGAGCTACCCTTTTATTCGCATCTTTAAATTTGAAAAGGTTTTTTTCATCACCCTTTATTGGGGGAAATTGAACAATGACTTTTCTAGGTTGTAGGCTTGATTGACGCGAATGAAAATTAAGATAAGAATTACGACACTTGCGATCATCCAATTAGAGTTTACTAAGTCTTCTTTATCACATTCAACAACTTTAGTTTTCATTCGTGTAATTTGAAATTTTAAGAATTTTTTTTTTTTTTTTTAATAAACAAGGCCAAAAGTGGTTAGTGGACGTTATTTCTAGTCACAAACTAAGGAAATAACTCAATCCAAACTTGGGAGTGACACTTGTTTACATGCTTGCTAAAGATAAGGGGTTGCAGAATAGTGAGAAGGACGAGAGTTGAAAAAATTATTATTTTTGTAAACCTTAATAATAATAATAATAATAACAATAATAATAGTGTTATTATTATTATCATTATTATTAAAGATCTGTATTATTCGTTTCGTTATGTTTGGAAATTATAGATGGACATTAAATATGTAGATATGGATGTATTACTTGTTGTACTAGTCCAAGATTTGGTCAAACAAAGTTATCTACTACTCTAAGCTTGTTGATTAGTACAACTATAAGATTAGCATAATATTGAAGACAACCCATGAATGAGTGTCTTTGCTGGCCCAACTACCAAGCTTTACTAATTAATTATTGGAATTTTTACCTCATATAGTAAAGGTTAACACATTATTTATTTTAAATAAATTTTATTTAAAAAAATTATATTCTATAGATACCTTTTAATGTTTGTAGCAAAATATCTAATTTTGGTTACCTCCTACCCTTAAGCCACTAAATACGCTATTCAGTTACACTATTTTCTTTCTCTCTCTACTTTGATACATGCCATTCTCTTCCCCCATTCCCTGAAAACACGACACTCAATCTCAAAATTTCTCTCACTCACATCACCTACGTTCATTCCGATCCCAATTTCTCCAATCCCATCGGAGAAATTGATTCACTTTCCATAATGCCTCCTCATTTAACGATTTTGAAGTTTACAATCGGACAAGTCTTGCCTCTTGCCAGATTGCTCTTGGTCTAGATTATGCTGCCAATCAAGGCCCAGCTTCAAGTGCGAATCCCAATTACCAATGAATTGGAATAACAGACGAATGCCTTGATCTTCATATTGACGAATAAACTGAAGTGCAGCCATGTCATTTAGAAAGTTATAATTCTTCGGAAATCATGAAGCTTGATAGTATATGATGTATGCTGTAAGTACGAAGAGCAAAATTCAACGAATGGATTTTTACATCTCTTTAAGAGAGTCCTTATTCCGCCATCATTGCTCGATGGCGGATTCGCCAGAAATTAGGGTTTGTTCTTGAACAAAGATGACGGAGTTCGGGGCTGAGCAACTTGAATTTTCTGTTAATATATTTCACTGTATCTCGCTGTATTTTCATGTATTTTATTCTATTTATTGTCTTTTTTTCCATTGTATTTCAATATAGCTCGTTGTATTCCATGAATTTCATTGTATTCACTGTCTCGTTGTATTCCATGAATGTATTTATATAATTTTTTAATTAATATAATTTATGTATTCAGATGTATTATATAATTTCTCTGAAGATTGCTATGTTTTTGGGGTGTTTTTCGGTTGAGAAATTTTTTTATGACTGGAAATAAAAACATTGTGTGTTATAATTGAGTTTGTTGAGTTATATTAGGAGTCTATTATGTTAATTGATTCACTTTCCATTTAAAAACAGTGTAATCCCTTGTTTCACACCGTGAATACAGTCAAATACAATAATCTGTCCAGCTGTAATCCTATGTTTCACGCCATGAATACAGTCGAATACACTCGAATACAACAACTGATTAGCTGGACTTCCCTGATTCACGCCTATTTTTTCTATTGTATTCATGAATACAATAGCTTAAATACATCTAATACATCTTATAACAACATAAAACCTATCTACAATCCGTAATATAGAAAATGGTATCTATAGATAGCTAATTACCGCTAAAAGATAGTGCTTTATGAAAATTTCTCTTAATTATTTTCTCTCCAATTAATCTTGTAACGACCCGACCGGTCGTTTTGAGCTCTAGCGCGTCGTTCAGCAGTTTGAGGCTATGAGCAGCTTCACTTCGGGTATTATGACTTGTACGTGTGGTTGGAATTGAATTCCGGGAAGTTCGGAGTTAATTTGGAAAGAGAATTCTCATTTCGAAAGCTTTAAGTTGGAAGAATTGACTAAGATTGGATTTTTGAGTAAACGGCCTCGGAATCGGGATTCGAAGGTTCCAACAGGTTCATATGATGATTTTGGACTTGGGCGTACGTCCGGATCGGGTTTTAGAAGATCCGGGAACATTTCGGCACCTATTGTGGAAGTTGGCATTTTTGAAAGAATTTCATAAGTTTGGGTTGAAGTGCATATCAGTGTTATCGATGTCCGTTTGGGATTCCGAGTTTGGGAATAGCTCCGTATGGTGATTCTGGTGTTGGGAACGCGATCGAAAGTGAATTCGGAGGTCCGTGAGTCATTTTGGAGTCTTTTGGCTAAAGATAGAAATTTAAAGGTTTTGAGGAGTTTGACCAGAAGTGGACTTTTTGATATCGGGGTCGGATTTCGATTCCGGAAGTTGGAGTAGGTCCGTAATATCGAATATGACTTGTGTGCAAAATTTGAGGTCAATCGGACGTGATTTGATAGGTTTCGGCATCGAGTATAGAAGTTTGAAATTCTAAAGTTCATTAAGCTTGGATTGGAGTGCGATTCATGGCTTTAGCGTTGTTTGACGTGATTTGAGGCTTCGAGCAGGTCCGTGTTATGTTAGGGGACTGAGTTGTGTGATTGGACGGGGTCCCGGGGGCCTCGGGTGTGTTTCAGTGTGGTTTCAGAGCATTTCAGGCTGTGTTGGAACTTCTGATGCTGGTGTCTGGTGTTGTTCTTTGCGTTCGTGGGGGTCCTCCCGTGTTCGCGATGAAGGATTTGGCTTCTGGGATTTTGTTCTTCGCGTTCGCGGAGAGAGTCTCGCGTTCGCGTAGTAGAAGAATTTCTGTTGCACAGGTCTTACTTCGGAGGCTCAGATCTCACAATCTACAAGGAATTTGGAGATGATCCAAAAATAAAAGTTGTAGATCT
This sequence comes from Nicotiana attenuata, assembly GCF_001879085.1. NCBI lineage: Eukaryota > Viridiplantae > Streptophyta > Magnoliopsida > Solanales > Solanaceae > Nicotiana > Nicotiana attenuata. The sequence continues at coordinate 58,370,980 of NC_031995.1, read as the reverse complement.
CTGTGTCTAGTTTTCAGAAAGGTAAACCATTTAGCATTTGGATTTCTGTACGAAATGTTATTGCTGGTACACTACAGGCTGTCCGGGAAGATGAAGAAGAAATTTATGTTGCACAGGGCTAACTTTGGCAGCTTATATCTCAAAATCTATAAGGAATTGGGAAATTTCCAAAACACAAAAGTTATAGATCCTGGTGTCTGATTTTCAAAACATTAAACCATTTGTCATTTGGAGTTTTGTACAAAAAGTTATGGCCATTATACTAGAGGTTGTCTGAGAAGAGTTTGAAAAATGGTTTTTGGGAATTTTCTTCTTCGCGAACGCGACGGGGGTCTCGCGAACGCAAAGAAGAGTCGTCTGGGCAGTGTATAAGTGTAAAGAAATGGGTTTGGCTCATTTCATCTCATTTCCTCCATGGGAGCCGACCTAGGAGCGATTTTGGAGCTCCATTTTCATCATCCATGTCATGGTAAGTGATTACCACCTATTGCAAGTTAATTACTTGGATTATATCTAGATTTTAAAATGGAAAATCATGGGAAATTAGTGAAAATTGGGGTTTTGAAGAAAAACCTAGAAATTTGGTATTCTTGGATTTTGACCATGATTTGGGCACGAAATTGGGAGTAAATTATATATTTGAGTTCGTGAGGTTATGGGTAGACTTTATCTTTGAAAAATTTCGAAATCCGGGCACGTGGGCCCGAGGGCAATTTTGTCAACTTTTCGATCGGGGTTAGGAATTGTTATAAATTGGATTGTAATGAGTAATTGATCATATATTAATGAGTTTACATAATTATTGGCTACTTTTGGAGCAATGTGCATCGATTTGGGTTTTCGGAAGGGTATGGAGTAACGGTTATGGAACTTCGGAGCGAGGTGAGTCTCCTTTCTAACCTTGTAAGAGGGAATTGTCCCCCATAGGTGAATTAATTGGATATGTGCTACTATTTGCGGGGGCTACGTACGCACGAGGTGACGAGAGTCCGTGCGTAGCTACTATTATGCTTATGTCCGGGTAGTGCAGGACCCAAAAGCATGCTTTACTTGTAATACTTGTAACCTTATTGTTAGTTTAAATTGCTTAAATCATATCGAAGTGGCAAATGACTTTCTAAAAGAGTTAAACTTCATTTTCTTGACTTGTAAAAGAGAAATTTACACCTCCTTGAATAATTATTTCCCTGATGAAGTCTTGATTGACTGTTAAAATGTGTGTTTCTATGTGTACCTGCATCGCATGTATGATTCGCGAGCAGGGTGATTGTTTATTTATATTTGACCGCGTCGCATGTATGATTCGCGAGCGGGGTAATAGATGCATCTATGGTTCGCGCCATTCGACCCTCTGGCAGTGCACAATTTAAACATTGTTGGATCGGTCCGTACGACTTGGCATGATTTGCGCATGCTTGTAATGTTTGCCTTGAGATTTATAAATGTTTATATTCGTTCTCCCTGGCCTAAGATAAATGTATAAATAATGAAAAGGAATCTGGAAATTTCCTATGAAAGAAAGAATTGTTTATTTGCTTTATTCTACTGAGTTGCAACCATGTTTATAAAATCTTTGATTTATTATATTATTGTCGTATTATTATTGGACCACTAGTAAGTGTCGAAGTCGACCTCTCGTCTCTACTTCTTCGAGATTAGACAGGATACTTACTGAGTACACGTTGTTTTCGTACTCATGCTACACTTGCTGTGCATTGTTGTTGCACAGGCACATGTATCTCTAGTGGCCTAGTGGGCGTAGCAGCATGGATGATACGGAGACTAGGTGAGCTGCATTCCTCGAGGCGACCCGCAGCCAGTATAGTCTCTTTCAGTGTATTGTAATTACTTTCTGTCCAATTTGTATTCCGGAGAGTTATTGTACTTTATTTGATTTCTTAGTGATTGCTCATGCACTTGTGACACCGGGTACTGGGATGATTATGGGATTATTTAATATTAAGTTTGTTAATGACATCAATATCTATTCAATAAAATTCATTACTCATTGTTTAATGTATAAATGAAACAATTTCAAAAATATTAAAACAAGAAATTACTAGTAAATTGGTATTGGCTTGCCTGACAATGGTGTCCGGCGCCATCAGGACCCTTAGTGGATTTTGGGTCGTGACAAATCTTGACTTCTAATTAGACATCGGGGTGTTCATGGTTCGGTTTGGATCGGTTTTTCCCTTAAAATAAACCAAACCAAGTAAGTCGGTTTTTCAAATATTAGAACCAAACCAAACCAATTAACTCGATTTTTTCTCGATTCGGTTTATGTCGGGTTTTGTCGGTTTTTAGTTTTTTTGGTTATTTATCGGTTTTTTTCTTAAATATAAGACATACACTACCAAACACATATTTCGGCGACCACATTTTCAACGTAACACTATCAAATCAATTGCCCTTTGAGAAATCTATTATTTACCAAGATATATTGATGATAACTGAATCAAATAGTGATGAATAATTTAAGGACTCAATTAAAAATATATTATTTTTAACACAAAATGGATTCTTACACTTAACAAAAGAAAACTACCAATCAAACTAGAATGTAAAGGTACAGAACTATACCAAAAGTGCAAACTATTAACATTTACCATTAAATTTTTGAAACTTTGTATAAAAAAAATACACACACACACATACACACACACAACACACACACGCGCGCACACACACACACACACACACACACACACACACATATATATATATATATATATATATATATATTTAATAATAAATTTGAAATAGCTACTCCTATAGTCGGTTTGGTTCGGTTTTGTTTTCGTTTTTTTTAATTAAAACCAAAACCAAACCAAATTTGATCGGTTTTTAAAATTCAGAACCGAAACCAAGCCAAACCAAAAGGTATCGGTTTTTTTGGTCGGTTTGATTTGGTTTTCGGTTTGATTCGGTTTTTCAGGTTTTTATGAACACCCCTAATTAGACATCCTAAAAAGCATGGAATTAAGGTTGATTATATCACATTATAATATTCGCGAAGCTAGAATATTCGATACAGGTCGGTTTCAGACGAAACCAATAGCTTTTACTTAAAATATATATTTGTATTAGAAAATTTATTAAATATTTTGAAATATTTAATTGTGAACCTAGTAAGTAATAATTAAAACTAGCGTTGAGTTTGATAGAAATTCAAAATCCATTATAAATTTTAGCTCTACCTCTGATAATATTCTTCACAAAAATATTCTGTTATTTGAACTATAAGTATGTTATTATTCTATATGGGCAATTCTTGACCTTAATTTACTTTAAGCATGTCACTTTTCATCCTAATAGTAAGGTTTCCTTTTCATAGATCTAAGCGACCTATATATGGCTGGAATTGTTTTAGCTGTGAGAAGATATCATTTTCTTTTCCTTGCACTGTTAAAGTATTATTTTTCAAATGAAAATTCAGACTTCAGATAATGATAATTACCTTGGTATCAACTAAATTTATGAATGATTCAGACTAGTAATTTTTGATAAGTGTATTCTTCTTGTTTACATACAAATGCCAGCATATATATAATTAGGGGTATACATGGATCGGGTTAGTTCGATTTTTAGTAAAACCAAATCAAACCAACGTCTATATCAGTTTGGATTGGTTCGGTTTTGTCAAATTTTTCGCCTTTTGTTTTACGAATAATATGCCAATCTTGCTTTGTTAAAATTTTGATAAGTAAATAATGTTTAATAAAAATTGACAAACATATGATCTATTAAAATATTCTTATGGGAGAACTTCTTAGCAACACATGATAGTTATTTTTTTTTAGGTGTCTAACAATAATTTTTCGTTGATGTACACTTTCCAGGTTAACTGAATTTAAAATTAAACATAAAAATTAATATGATACCTAAATAATGATATGCTCTATTTAATTTTTAATTATCGAAATATTACTGTAAATTTGAAAAAATATAAGAATCTAATAGATATATGAATATGGAAGAACAAAGAGATTGACACATTTTAATAACACTTGATAAGAAGTGATCATAAAGCACATTATCTAAAGTTAATTAATAAAATGAAGCACTTCATATTCTATTAAATAGTACATCCCATAAGAGAATCCCAAGTATTTCTAGAAATTTTTTAAAGAAAATTCTATATAAAGTCTTAAAAGTATATATAGAAATTATATATTTATATGTCGGTTTGATTTGGTTTTTTTACTCAATACCAAACCAAATCAAACATCATTGGATTTTTTAATCGATTTGGTTTGACCTTTTGGTTTGGTGCGATTTTTCGGTTCGGTTTATACCCCCATATATATAATCATAGTGTGATGACCCGATAGGCCATCTAGAGTTTTAAGCCTTAATTTTGTATTTCGAAACCTCAAATAGCTCCTTTTCGCCTTTCTCGATTTGCATGCGTGGTCCGTATCTTTTTCCGGAAGGCTTTTATGTGAAGAATTGGTTAAAATGTGAATTTGTGCCTTAAAAATCCATTTGAGTTGACTTCGGTCAATGTTTGAGCAAACAAACCCGGATCTGTGTTTTGAAGGTCCCAATGGATCGATATCGTGATTTGGGACTTCGGCGTATGTCCGGAATCGAATTCAGAGGTCCCTAGCTCGAGTTATCGCATTTTGTCAAAAATTTAAAGTTTAAAGGTTTAATGAGTTTAAAGATTTGACCAAAGTTTGACTTTATTGCTACCGGATCCGAATTTTGATTTCGAAGCTTGGCATAGGTCATTACTATATTTATGACTTGTCTGCAAAATTTGGTGAAAAATGGAGTTGGTTTGACGTGATTCGGACGTCTGGTTGTTAAAATAGAAATTCTTGAGTTTCATTGAAAATTTCATTTGATTTGGTGTCTGATTCGTAGTTCTACGTGTAATTTTGGTGTTTTGATCGCGAGTTCGTATGATATTTGTGTACTTGTGTGCATGTTCGCTTTGCAGCCCCGATGGATCGGGTGAGTTTCAGATAGGCTTCGGAGTGAATTTGGACTTAGAATATAGCTGGTGAAAAATCTGTTTATGGTGCAGGCTTCAGACCTCGCAATTGCGAGGTCTGACTTCGCATTTGCGATATGCCAGTCTCCCTGTCAGGTTCGCATGTGCGAGCTACTTCCTTGCATTTGCGAAGAATAGCTGGGCACAAATGGTTCGCATTAGCGAACAATTCCTTCGCAATTGCGAACTGGGGCTGGGGAGCAGAGTTTGCGTTTGCGATCAAAATGATCGCAATTGCGAGGAGTCCAAGTTCGCATTAGCGAACAAACCATCGCAATTGAAATGGCAGCAGAAGTGTGAGACATTCGCATTTGCGAAGGGCTTTTCGCATTTGCGGGGTTCGCAATTGTGCATCCCGGGTCGCAATCGCGACATCTGTGCCTGGACTTAAGCCGAGTTACACGGAATTTTTCTCATTCTTTCAAATTTTCAACCCTAAAAACCTTAGAGGCGATTTTTCCAAGAGCTCTTCTTCCCCAATTTATTGGTAAGTGATTCTCTTTCAATTACCCATTACATTTCATAAGATTTCAACCTAAAATCTAGGATGTTCATGGTAGAAATTGGGGATTTTGGTAGAATTAGGGATTTTTGTAAAGTTGAAATTTAGACCTCAAATTGAGGCCTAATTTTGAAATAAATTACATAACCGGTCTCGGGGGTGAATAGGTAATCGGATTTTGGTTCGAATTTCGGGTTTGGACCAAGCGGTCCAGGGAGTTGACTGTTGTTGACTTTTTCAATAATGACCTAAATTGAACCTCTTTCTTTCGTGGATAGTTCCTAAGGCTTATTTTGAATTGTTCGAAAGGCAAAGCCGTGGTTGAGCTTGGAGTCGATTTTGGAGTGACTTAAGTGTTGATGTTAACCTTGACTTGAGGGATTAGGACTTGTTTGCCTATTTGCTACATGCTTAAATATTGGGTACAACGTATATGTGAGGTGACGAGCTTATGCGTTGTTGTTGGATTAAAGCATGCGGGAGGGACTTGTTTCTTATAATTTATTTCCTTCTTCGATTATGATATCCATGCTTAGACTAGTTTATTACTTAATTGATCGTTCTTTCCGCATTTATGAACTATTTGTGATATTTGGGTATTTTTGAAAGTTGAGGTTTGGTGTTGTGGAACCGTTGTTTGACGTAAGGTTTATTCTGGCTTATTCTATCTCCCAAATGTTACATATTCATTGCTACATTGTAAGGGAGAGTGTTAAAGCACGAAGGGTGATGCCGTGCTGATTACTGTCTCATTTATTGATTTATACATAGTGAGGAAGAGAGTTAAAGCACGAAGGATGATGTCATGCCGTATTTATCATTTCATGATGAAATTGAGAGTAAAGCATGACGGGTGATGTCATTTATTAGTTTATGGAAAGATTGAGAGTAAAAGCACGAAAGGTGATGCCGTTCCATTATTGTTGTTTCATGGTGAAGTTGAGAGTAAAAGCACGAAGGGTGATGTCGTGCAGTCTTTATTCAGTATGTTTATCTGTTTTCATTGGTTAAAGGTTTATGAACTGTTTCATGTTGTCATTTCCTGTTGTAGTTATCGTATCTTGTATCTCCTTTCGCATGTCCCCTCGCACTAGTACGTGTTTAATCTATTTGTTATTATGTTGCATATATATTCTCGTTTGTTCAGGTTTAAATACGTGGGTGTGCTCATACTACACTTACGGAGTACGTTGGGTCGGTTGTGCTCATACTACACGCTGCACTTCTTGTGCAGAATTTGGTGCTGGTCCCAGCTATCCGTAAGGTGCATTAGCTCGGATTAGCTTATTTGGAGACTCGAGGTAGATCTGCTGGCATCCGCAGACCTTACGGAGTACGTTGGGTCGGTTGTGCTCATACTACACGCTGCACTTCTTGTGCAGAATTTGGTGCTGGTCCCAGCTATCCGTAAGGTGCATCAGCTCGGATTAGCTTATTTGGAGACTCGAGGTAGATCTGCTGGCATCCGCAGACCTTCAATTCCCCTTCCTCTTTCCTTATTTACTGTTCATTTCATTCGAGACAGTTGTATTTATTTCAGACTCTATTTATAGAACCTCTAGAAACTCGTGTACTTGTGACTCCAGATCGGGGTTGTATTAGATATTGGGTTATTATGCTATTTCGTACTTTATTTTGGCTTCATTTCTGTTTAATTGGCTAAATTGTTCGAAGTATTTAAAATTGACAAAAGAATTATTCTAACATTGGCTTGCCTAGCGAGTGAAACGTTGGGCGCCATCACGATCCCGAAGATAGAAATTCCGAATCGTGACACATAGTAATTCGGATGTATAACTTCCACATCATCTTTATGTATTTCTCCCCTATTTATTAGGATTATATTACACATAATTGATGCATGCTAGATTATCCTTCTTCTATTCTTTGTAGTTTTTATAATTGTATACTCGTCATTTCAGTCGTTGAAAATACATTTGTATTATTTGTTGGACCACAAAATCTAACTAGAAAACTGAAATCAAATTGAAGGTTGTCAATATTGTCAGCAAATATAATAACTAAGGCAATTACCATAAGTTTCGAACGTTGTACAAAGAACTAGTCAACTATTACTCTTCTAAACTACGACAAAAGAATACTCTATATATCATTTCGCCTCAATTCCAGAAGAATGGAAATAATTGTTTCATCTGTATCCATCGTTGGGTTTGTTATTTAATAAATAATAACAAAAGAGGTGTGAATGGAAAATGGTGGGAAAAGAAATGGAGGGATGACCCGTGACCCGGTCCGGTCTAGCCCGTTTTTCTTTCCCGGATTAATTTAAATTCGTTTTAAATTTCCCGCAAAAATTTCCAACAGCCATGGCTGTTCTGAAACAGTGTCACACCTGTTCCAACATCCATGACTATTCTGAAAGGTTGCAAACCTCTTCAGAGGGTCACACCTGTTCCAACAGCCATGACTGTTCTGAAAGGTTGCAAACCTCTTCAGAGGGTCACACCTGTTCCAACAGTCATGACTATTCTGAAAGGTTGCAAACCTCTTCAGAAACATCACCAAGTTGGCTATAAATAGACCTTCAAATCCCAGAATATTTACTTACGAAATTTTCTGAATCTTCTTTTTCTTCTTCTGCACAAAATATTCCAGTGTGTTTTACGACCATCGAGTGGTTCGCCGATCACCAGAGTTTTAGGTACCGATACACCGGTGAGTTAAATCGTTCTATCCTGGGAGGATATATTCCAAAACCTCGGGTACTTGAGGGGAATAATTTCCTTAAGGACACACTGTGTATTCAGTGGGCTCGATGTGTTCCTATAACGTTTTTCCAGAATTTATTTTGAAGAAGTTTATTGTTTTCGGAATTTAATTTCTACTAACTTTCTGTTTCTGTTTTCAGAAAGATTATTATTTAATTTACAGCAATACAGATAAATAACAATCTTAAGGAAATTATTTTTATTATATTCTGTATTCTGTCTGAATTTTATTATTCTGATTTGAAGATATAAAAACTTCATCAGGGTATTGAAATTCAGAAAACGATTTGAAGAACATAAAAAACTTCATCGTTTTTTCTGTAAAAAAGTATATAAAAACTTCAGTTGTTTTTATTACGTACTGTTTATTAATTACAGTATTATTTACTGTTTTAGTTTTGCCATTAATTGATCTCTTCTGTTGTTCACTGTAAGAAATGGCAAATGAGAATGGAATTCCTTCTGCGACTGTTGGTGCAAACGACGATAGCCTCGTCAAGCCGCACTGCTGTTCCTCCGGCCGAGAAATCGAGAAAGTTGTAACGCTTGGATACAATTGTTTAGTAAACAATGACATGCGAGATTTGACCAAATAATATTGTCAAATGGTTTCAAAAATTAATGAGTGTAAACAAATGTGTTTACGTTAAGAATACTTCAAATCATATAGTCATTATTTGATTATATATGATATGTTGATGAAATATTTAAAATGTGGAGGCTTTTAGCTTATGCATGACAAAAGCCAATGCTAGACGTAATGTCTAAATTATATAATTTTTGAACTCCATTGATATAGTAGTTGGTAAAATCATCAGTTGTTTAGTCTTAATAAAGACTAGTTGATGAAACTACTAATTCGGAAGTTGGTCACATGCCTTTCTCGAAAGGTCATTTTCTTTAATGAAAATTTATATTGCTTAGTTCTTTTATGAAATGATGTCACTTTGAAGGTTGTGACTTTTCATAGAAAGATACGTCTGTATAGACATGACCGTTCATGAACGAATATATTAATACGTTGGTCTATAATGAGGTGAACTAACCGATGAACATGACCAAAATCCATTGCAAGTTGGATTTGTTTCATGAATGGAGGTGCTATAATTTGCATATCATATAGACATATGAATGAATAGCATAAAAATGCTTGAAAATGGCGGAATGATTACGAAATGTGTTATATATTAAAAGGTTGTGGCCACAACTGATGCCAATCATTCCAGCTGTTGTTATAATTACTACATTAAGTGTAGTCAATAATCTGATATGCAATCGAAAATCGAGACGTATTAGTCTACAACATAAGGAAGTTTGCATTGAACGTTCATGACAATGAAACGAGTTTGAAGTATTTGAAATATACTCCAAATTATGCTTTGCACTACAATAAGTATCTCACGATAATAGAGGGGTATAGTGATGCAAATTAGATCACCGGTTCAACCGATTCTAAACTGTCGGTGGATGAGCGATGTCTTGGAAATCGTCCAAACAAATGTGCATTGACCGCTCTAACGGTGGAGGCTGAGTTTATAGCCTTAGACAAGGCCGGTGAAGAAGCTGAATGGCTCCGGAATTTCTTGGAAGATATTCCATTTTGGCCCAAACCTTTGGTCACCTATATGTATACATTGTGATAGTCAAGCGGTAATAGGTAGGGCAGGGAGTGTTATGTATAACGGGAAATCTCGTCATATTCGACGGAGACATAATACCGTTAGACAACTACTCTCTAGTGGTGTTATCACAATTGACTACGTAAAGTCAAGAGATAACGTGTCGGATCCACTTACAAAAGGCCTATCTAGAGAGGCGGTTGAAAGATCATCAAAGGAAATGGGGTTAAAGGCCTAGGACAAGTTATCATGGCGGTAACTCTAACCTAGCAGACTGAGATCCAAGAGCTAGGTTCAAAGAGATCAACAAAGTTATGAATGATGGTTCAACATTGTCAAACTAACTCAAACCCATCTCGTGATGAAGACAATGTTCAAAAACGAGGTAAAGCATTAAGGCTTTTTTGATGAGTCAATAAAGCTTAAGCTTTTTAATGATTTGCTAAGTCTGGCAGGATTATGACCAGATAGTGTGTCTTTAGGATTACACGTTTAGGAATCACCTATGTGAGTGTGAAGTGTAAGCCGCGCTTCAAGGAGAATGAAAGTAAAGGCCCATTCTCTAAGCTCATTGAAACCAGGCGGTGTCATGGCTGAAACGAATACAACCGTGAGAAACCATAGATGGTTTAAGGGATTGATTGTGTGACTTATGTTGTCTAGGTATACAACAAAGCTCGACGGTTCAAAGATATCAAATCTACCGATTGACCGAGTATATCCGATATAAGTTCACTGCGAAAAGTTCAAAGGGAAACCTACTTATCCAGATGCAATCAATTTTTGTTTGTAAAACACACACACGTCCATGCATTCCTTTAAGTTTATTAGCCATTTCCATTCATGTGGGGGATTGTTGGGTTTGTTATTTAATAAATAATAACAAAAAGAGTGTGAATGGAAAATGGTGGGAAAAGAAATGGAGGGATGACCCGTGACCCGGTCGGTCTAGCCCGTTTTCTTTCCGGATTAATTTAAATTCGTTTTAAATTTTTCCGCAAAAATTTCCAACAGCCATGGCTGTTCTGAAACAGTGTCACACCTGTTCCAACATCCATGACTATTCTGAAAGGTTGCAAACCTCTTCAGAGGGTCACACCTGTTCCAACAGCCATGACTGTTCTGAAAGGTTGCAAACCTCTTCAGAGGGTCACACCTGTTCCAACAGTCATGACTATTCTGAAAGGTTGCAAACCTCTTCAGAAACATCACCAAGTTGGCTATAAATAGACCTTCAAATCCCAGAATATTTACTTTACGAAATTTTTCTGAATCTTCTTTTTCTTCTTCTGCACAAAATATTCCAGTGTGTTTTACAACCATCGAGTGGTTCGCCGATCACCAGAGTTTTAGGTACCGATACACTGGTGAGTTAAATCGTTCTATCCTGGGAGGATATATTCTAAAACCTCGGGTACTTGAGGGGAATAATTTCCTTAAGGACACACTGTGTATTCAGTGGGCTCGATTTGTTCCTATAACGTTTTTCCAGAATTTATTTTGAAGAAGTTTACTGTTTTCAGAATTTAATTTCTACTAACGTTCTGTTTCTGTTTTCAGAAAGATTATTATTTAATTTACAGCAATACAGATATATAACATCCATTTCATTCCATTCACATGTATTTCATTCTAATACTAAATAATTTATTTTGTGTTATAAATAGAATTTTATTTATGGTGAATGTCTATATTTAGAGAGATTCTAGGGTTCATTGCTTGGTGGCTAAGTCACCCTTTCCCTATAAATAGAGGGTTCTATTCCATTGTAATTCATCCCAAAATCAATAAGAATTCTCTCCCTCTATTTTTCTCTGCAATACTCTTCTTCTTCTTTTATTGTTTCATAACACGTTATCAGCATGAGACTCTAACCAATTGAGTAGAAGCTTTGGGATTGAGCATAATGATTGTCAATTATTCCATGAACTTCCTTCATGATTAAATTCTGGATTTAAGGCAAGTATTTTACCGTATTTTTCTCTTTTATTCTATACTTTGATTTTAAATACAAGCAAAGACAACAAAGTTTGATTATAACTCTAATGGAGTTTGTAAGAAATTATAACCACCTGAAGTGGTAAAATTTCTATGCCTCGCCACGATCAAATTCATGTATGATTGTGGGCAAAGAATTGAAAACCCGTCCCATTGAATTTGCTCCATTCTCATTCCCTTAAGAGAATGTGATAAGTCTGAAAGAAGACAAAATTATTACTATGAATGTATCAATGGATATGGACGTGGCAATAGACGAAATTATAATCGTCATCATTGTGGTAATGAGAACAATAAGGATTCTCAAAATAATCTTTCACTCTGTGAAAAATATTTGTCATCGGTTTGACATAAGAATTCGTAAAACACATACAGATGACTATGGTCCATTCATGATGTGAATGTGACAACATCTGATTTATGAATACATATTCATTCTTCAAAGATTATGAACGTGCTAGTAGTAGTGAATATGCCGCACTCACCCCTAAAAGGAGGTTTGAGATGATATAAGAAAATAATGTCAGTATTATGGCATGAATGGTCATTGGTCACGTACCTATTGTACGACAAAATATTTTGGCATTGTGATTGTTAAAAGACAACGGTAATGCAAGAAACAGATCTTGCATATAATTTTGACCATAACCATAATGGTATAACTTTCTCTTTAAAAGAGATATTCACCATATGGGTGTTGATGAATATGTGGTACTACAAAATTAATTGAGAACTCTGCAAGAGCCAATTATACTATTTTGGAGAAACACAATTAATTACCAATAAGGTATTGTGTTGTAGTAAGTCTCAAAGAAACTTAATTGAGTTTCTAAAGTATTCGCGAAAGCGGTTGGTCATATTAAGACTATAAATAAAGGAAAGATTTAATATCTTCTATTACTACAACTTGTAGCGGGGTAATATGTATGTGAAAAGCTACCCGCTTTATTCTCCAGTTTGTACTACACAAATGAAAGAATACCACAATAAAGTGGATATTTATTGATATAAAAATCCATATCATAATAAACTTGGAGTTTATTGATAATTGCACACGTCATGGTGTAAATCTGAAGTTTATCAATATTGATAATTTATTCAGTTGGCATAATTGGTTTAGCCATATCAATTTAAGTATGATGTGCAAAAATAAAAGAGAATTCACATGGGTAAATATTAAAGAACTAGAAAGTTCTTTACGAATTATCTTATGTTGCTTGTTTTCATTAATTAATAGACCAACTAAAATTGGGATTGAATCCCATGAATGCTGGAAATATCAAAGGTGAATATGGGCCCATTCACCTGCCATGTATACCACATAAGATGCCTCTATGAGATGGTTACATGTGCAATTATTATTGACCCGCAACCTGGTGTTTGCGAGGTAACTTGCTCAATAATTTAATATAGAGCATAATTTCCAGATTTTTTATTGAAGATAATTCTTTTTGATAAGTTGGTTTACATCACAGTTGGTTTAGCAAAATGATTTATTGAGTGCATCCACTTAATAGCTAAGCTATTTGTCACGACCCAAACCCCGGTCGTGATGGCGCCCAACATATTGCTAGGCAAGCCCGACCATTTACACAACCTTAGCCAAATAATCTAAATAAATAAATAAATATTCACTACTATAATACCAATTTAGTGCAGAAATTTTGATATAATCTCTAACATTCAAAAACCCCAAAATAAAATACTAAATAGCCCACAGAATCTGGTGTTACGAACATGAGCCTCTAGAAGCAGATTATTCACCTATTACAAGTCCGACTAGAAAAAAAATAATACGAATAAAATAATAAAAGATAGAAGGGAGAGATCAAGACTGCAAACGCCATGCAGCTACCTCGACACTCCCAGATAATTGCTGCTCAGCTAACAAGCCCTCACTCACCCTTTGGTGTACCTGGATCTGCACACAAGGTGCAGGGAGTATTGTGAGTACTTCCAACTCAGAAAGTAATAAATATAAATAAGGTCTGAGGATAAGAAATCCTAAATAAACACAAAGTAAAGCTAAAAATACCATTAAACAACAATACAGTTAGAATAAACATCACAACAGATGAAGAAATAAATACCAATTAAATATGCAAATGCAACACATAAACCGGTACCTCCAGTACCCCGCTGCGGTCGTGCAGCCCGCTCCATTTATTTAACGTCGACGGCGCTCACTGGGGGTGTGCAGACTCCGGGAGGGGCCCCTTACGACCCAAGCGCAATAATAAGCCATCTCGTGGCATCAAACAAGCCCTTGGCCTCATATCAATATCATTATAATACTGCTGCGGCGTGCAGCCCGATCCCATACTCAGTCCAAAAGTCACACAATAGTATACAAATATTCAGCCCAAACTTCATTTAAAAATATTAACTTAATTTCTAATTTAAGAAAAAGGCTGAGATTTCAAACACAATATTAAATACCAGGACTGAGTTTAATATTTATAAATATGGTAAGAAACCATTAAAATAATCCCTGAAGGATTCAAGTAGTTGGCACGAAGCCCAATTATCACAATTAATCCATTTTTATAAGGATATTACAAATCTACAATCAAATAGGTACCAATTTTATTAAGCGGGACGGACCAAGTCACAGTCCCTGACGGTGCTCTACCCCACGCCCGTTATCCGGCGTGCAAGTCACCTCACATAGCACTACGATGTGCAAATTCGGGGTTTCAAACCCTCAACACAGCATTTACATTTATTACTAACCTCAAGCCGGCCAAAGTCCTAGCTTGCTATGCCCTTGCCTTTCGAATTCACCTCTTCGTGCGTCGAATCTGACCAAAACCACAACGAATACGTCACAATATGCTAAGGGAATACAACCCAATCGAAAAGACTCGAAAAACATCGAAAATCACGAAGTTGGCAAAACCCGAGCCCCGGGCCCACATCTCGAAAAATTACAAAATTCACATCACCGGATTCCTCGTCTCGCCACGAGTCTATACATATTAAATTTACCAAAATCGGAGTCCAAATGACCCTTCAAATTCTCATTCTTGTTCTCTTAGGTTTCAAGCCCTAAACCACCATTTTTGACCTTAATTCCTTGAGTTTTCAGTGTAATTTCATGTATTTGCATGATAAAATTGTGTTCTAAGTCCAAGAATTCTTACCTGATCGAAGTCCTTGAATTTCCTCTTCAAAATCGCTCAAGAACACCCCAAGTCCGAAGTGAAAATATGAACTCTTTTGAAATTTCGCGAAGGAATTAAAACTCCTTTCTGATCAGTTGTTTCCGCTTCTGCGGTCCCTTGTCGCTTCTGCGACTACCGCATCTGCGGTCATTTTCCGCTTCTGCGGAATCTCACTTATTGACTTGGATCGCTTTTGCGGTCGCTAACCGCTTCTGCAGAAGCCACTTATGCGGGAAATAGTCCGCTCCTGCGAAAATCTCCAAAATGCCCAACCTCGCTTCTGCGACTCCTGATACGCTTCTGCGGAACCGCTTCTGCGGTCCATTTTCGCAGAAGCGAAAATACCAGATACCAGACCACTCATCAGTCCTTAAACTCTAAATTTCATCCCGTTAGCCATTCAAAATCACCCCGAGGCCCTCGGGACCTCAACTAAAAATACAAACATGATCCAATACCTTATTCAAACTTGCTCCAATCATCAAAACACCTCTAACAACACTAAAACCATCATTTCTCATTGAATTCAAGCCTAAGTTTTTCAAAAACTTCCGAAATACGCATTCGATCAAAAATCCAACCAAATCACCTCCGAATGACCTGAAATTTTGCACACACATCCCAAATCACCTAACGAAGCTATTGCAACTCTCGGAATTCCATTCCGACCTTCGGATCAAAATCTCACCTATCAACCGGAATTCACCAAAATACTAACTTCGCCAATTCAAGCCTAATTCTACTCCGGACCTCCAAAATCACTTTTGATTATACTCCTAAGTCATAAATCATCCCCCGAAGCTAACCAAATCTTCGGAAATTCAAATCCGATCCCTCTAACACAAAAGTCAACATCCGATTGACTTTTCCAACTTAAGCCTTCTTAAAAGAGACTAAGTGTCTCATTTCTTATCAAAACCATTCCAAACCAACTCTAACACATCAAATGCTGATAATGAAAGATGAAGAAGCATAACATGGGGGAAACGGGACGGTAACTCACGTGACGACGGGTCGGGTCGTCACACTATTGCTTATGAGAACAAAGTTATCTATATTAGTTTGATATAGGTTATATACGAAAGTATATTACATTCTCCCCTCACAAGTGATTTCAGGGTTAGGAACCAAATAATTCCATCTCATTATTATTGATGTGCGGTGTATATTTTGATTAACACCATAATGCACAAAGGTGGATTCTCAAAGTTGAGGTAACAAGTTAGTTTTTCTAACATGAGGAGGAGACATGATAAACAGTTAAGAAAAAGTTACGTGGAATGAATTATCATTTGTACATCTAGATCCTCGAATAAGATGATATGAACTTGAAGATCATAAAAGGATAATTCATTTGCAATATATTGCAAAGCATGCCAGACGCATTTGCTGACCCAAAGAAAGTAACTACATTCTTATTGCAAATACTCCTATTAAGTCCTAGAAGGACAAAGTCTGTGGTACGCTTAAGGCGTATAGACTAATCGGTTTCAAATTAACTTCTTGATAAAGAAGATGAGCAAATGATCAAAATAATCATAATAAAGGAGGCAAGTGATCTAGAAGATCACATGACATAACACTTCATAAAATCTCATGAGAGATTCAGGTACCTGAATATACGAATGAAGAGATCTCTATGTTATGTCTTTATGAAAAATAAGGAGGTTGGAACCGATATAAAATGTTTGTCGAAGACATTGATTATAGCACTAAATATATATGAGGATCTTAAGTCTTGAGAAACAATTCAAGTAGAATTTGGTTTCATATGAAAGACAAGTAGTTTTGGACCTGCAGTTCAAACACTTAAAAGTATAAAGTCAATGGTGTGTGCTATCACCTTTATCTATCTTATATGTCTAGCATGACATGAAAACTTGATATGCATCTAAAGTCTATTTATTTGGCTTATATAACTTAACAATCCCTGAAGGATTTAAATTGCTTAAAGCATATAGAATTCATGGTCATGAAGTACTACATCCTCAATGCAATTTGTGCCAAATGTATCTTGCTATAATTATATGCATGATAATATGATAGCAAGAGTTTTCACCTCTATGTGAAGATATTGAACTGACGATTCCAACAAGATCATATGAAGACAATTCATCTCTATCAAGAATGATGATTTCAAGGTGCAATATATTCATTCAAGTTAATATGGCTGATTTGTTCATCAAATCTCTACCAAAAATCTTTTGAAGATGGTGCACAAGATTGGAATGCAAATGCTCAAGGATGTGAATTAATGCTCTCATCAGGGGGAGTTAATGCGCGTTGCACTCTTTTTTCCTTACAAGGTTTTGTCCCACTGGGTTTTCCTTGCAAGGTTTTTAAAGAGGCAACCAAAAGGCGTATTGTTAGATATGTGTACTCTTTTTCCTTCTCTAGAATTTTTTTCCCACTGGGTTTTATTTTAGTTAAGGTTTTAACGAGGCACATTATCTGTTGAATAGACATTTAATGGGGAGTGTTATAAATAGAATTGTATTTATGATGAATGTCTATATTTAGAGAGATTCTAGGGTTCATTGCTTGGTGGCTAAGTCACCTTTTCCCTATAAATAGAGGGTTCTATTCCATTGTAATTCATCCCAAAATCAATAAGAATTCTCTCTCTCTATTTTTCTCTGCAATACTCTTCTTCTTTTATTGTTTCATAACATTTTGAAAGTAAATTAAAAGTTCACTAAAATTAGAGATTTGATTTTCTGAATCTCACTCATTCCTAAAAAAATATTTACAGTACTGTTGTAATATTTATGACACATACTTTACTGTGTGGCATGCTGAATGTTCTTGAACTCTAGAGAAATTGTCAATAAATAAACCCTCTAGAAGCATGTAAGTTGCGAAAGAATATCAACAATAATTTATGTTAGACGACTAATAAAGATGTGACTGATTTTGATGAATGTTTTTTTTTTTGTTCAATAATCTATAAGAATAAAATGCATTTTTTAAATCGAGGAATTCTTCAATAGATTTCCGTGTAAGCAATGTGGCATACCAAAATATATGTACCCTACAGAACATTTATTAGAGAAGGGAAACTTTTATTTATTTTTCTAGGTCTATGACATACATCTTATGCATTTCCATGGAAATATATTTCTTTATGTATGGAGAGTGGAGACGATGAGACTCAAATCTAAGATCTACATGCTCTTTCACTAAATTTAATTGAGTGAACTATATATCTAACGTAAAAGAATAAACAACATTAATTTAGAGGACACTTTTATTTATTTTGGTCTACGAAAAGTTTAAATCAGGTTTGAAGGGGAAAAAAAAATAGAGGTCAAACCAGGATGCTTAGACCAAAATATTCACTTTTTCAGAAACAAAAGCAAATACATGATGCACAAAAGAAAACATATGTGTGACATGAACATGTTTTTTTTAATAGTACGTTTTATGATTTTATTTTTGCTATGACAATATTAAAGTTTGTAGAAAAAATAAAAGTATAAAAAATAGTTTATAAAATATGACGACCCAATAGGTCATTTTGAGTACTAGCCTTAATTTCTGTGTTCAGAGACCTCTTGTAGCTTCATTTATTGTTTATTAATTTGCGTGCATGGCCCGTGTCGCTTTTAGGAAAGCTTTTATGTGAAATTTTGTAAAAAAAATGTGATTTTTGACTTAAAATGAGGCTAGAATCGACCACGGTCAATATTTTTGGTAAACGACCTCGGATCGGTGTCTTGACAATTCCGGTAGGTTTGTATGATATTTTTGGACTTGTACGCATGTTTGGTTGGGGTCCCAGATGAACCGAGCGCGTTTCGGCGCATTATATGAAAAATTGTGACAAAATGAGTTTTTAAGTTGAAATCTTGAGTTTGATGATTGATTCTTGTTATTTGATGTTATTTTGGTGATTTGAGGTAGCGAGCGAGTTTGTAGGATGTTATTACACTTGTGTGCATGTTCGATTTGGATCCCGAAGGGCTAAGGTGAGTTTCGGATGCATTGCGGAATGAATTTGTCACACCCCAAAAAACTTTGAAGTGTTTTAAGATCATTACGAAGATTGGCGAATGCTAATTATATTTATTCGGGTGAGAACATGACTAATAATATAAATGGTATCAATTGATCATGATAATATATGTATGAGGTGCATTAAGAACGGTTTATTGTCTAAGAAGAGCCCTAAGGCTAAGTCAAGTTGGAAATTATATGACGGGGTAAAGTTTCAAGTGAGTTCACACAACACTTAACTTGAAACGAGCATAAATCTCAAAATATGAAGATTTATATAGTGTATGACCTACCAAAGAAAAGGTCTATGTGTCTAGTTTCTAATGCTTCAAACCGTTTACCATTTGGAGATTTCTGCAAGGAGTTATGACCTTTTTATTAAAGGGTAGCAAAATAGCTACGCGAGTCTTGTGTAGCCTACGCACCATGCGTAGGCAAATCCAACAGCTTCCACTTGAAGAGGAATGGATGGACACCCTATGTAGCCTTTGTGCGTAGCCTATGCATGTGACGACCCGGCCGGTCGTCTCATGAGTTACCGCTCTGTTTTTCCTATTTCTATTTCTTTATGCTTTGTTATCCGTGTTTTGTGGTATCGGGTTGGTCGGATTGGATTCGGATTGGTTTTGGTGAAGTTTGAGACACTTAGTCTCTTTTAAGAAGGCTTAAGTTGGAAAAGTCAACCGGATGTTGACTTATGTGTTAGAGGGCTCGGATGTAAGTTTCGATGAATCGGTTAGCTTCGGGAAGTGATTTATGACTTAGGAGTGTGATCGGAATGGGTTTTGGAGGCTTGGAGTAGATTTAGGCTTGAATTGGCGAAGTTGATATTTTGGCGATTTCCAGTTGATAGGCGAGATTTTGATATAGGGGTCGGAATGGAATTTCGAGAGTTGGAGTAGCTTCGTTATGTGATTTGGGATGTGTGTGCAAAATTTCAGGTTATTCGGACGTGGTTTGGTTGGATTTTTGATCAAAAGCGGAATGTTGAGGGCTTACCAGGAACCGCAGATGCGGTGTTGGACCGCACCTGCGGAGTCGCAGGCGCGGATGGCTGATCGCAGATGCGATTTTGGACTTTCAAGTGGATTCCGTAGAAGCAGAAGAATAACCGCATATGCGGAACTGCAGAAGCAGCTATAGCACCGCAGATGCGAAAGTAACTGGACAGAAGAATTAAAAGAAGTCCTTCGCGGATTTTGGGTTATTTCACCATTTTTAACTTCGGCTCGAGAGCTTTTGGATGATTTGGAAGAGGGACTTCAAGGGAACTTCGTTAAGGTAAGGATTTTGGACCTAAAACACAATTCTATGGTAGTATTTCATGAATTTAGGGCTGTAATTAAAGGAATTAAAGGGCAAAAATGGAGGATTAGGGCTTGAGTTTAAGAGGCCTTTAAATGGGGATTTGAAGGGTCATTTGGACTCCGATATTAGTATTTTTGATATGTATGAACTTGTGGGGAGATAAGGAATCCGTTGGTGTAAAAAATTTTGAATTTCGAGACGTGGGCCCGGGGGTCGGGTTTTGGTAATTTCGGGATTTGTGCCCTTTATTGATTATTTTCGCTTGGGCTTTGTTCCCTTGGCATACTTTGACGTCCTCGTTCTGATTTTGGATAGATTCGACGCGCGTGGAGGCCAATTCGAGGGGCAAAGGCATCGAGATTTAGCCGGTTCGAGGTGAGTAATGATTGTAAATGATGTCCTGAGGGTTTGAAACCCCGGATTGCACATCGTAGTGCTATGCTGAGGCGAGACACACGCTTGTTGACGAGCGTGGGGTCGTATACTATTGGGGATTGTGACTTGGTCCGTCCCGGTTGATGATTTTACCGCGTATTTGACTGAAACTTATTTGCTATCATTATGATTTGGGCTGAATGCCATATTTGGGCTTCGTGCCAACTATTTGAACCCTTCGGGGCTTTTATTAATATTTCCTCACTGTTTTGACTTACTACTTGAACTCAGTAATGTTATTTTCCACTGTTTTACTACTCAGTCATTTTACTCAGTTTTGAGACTTAAATGATATTTTAAATGATGTTTTGGGCTGAGAAACACTGTTTTACTATTGCCCGAGGGGCCTGTGAGTATTTTTGACTGAGTATGGCCGAGGGCCTATATTGTGAGGAAACACTGATACTGATTGGAGGCCGGGGGCCTGAGATATGTGCGCCACGAAGTGGATTGATTGATATGAGGCCGAGGGCCTAGTTGTGATGCCACGAGATGGCTTGTTATTGCGCTTGGGCCGTAAGGGGTCCCTCGAGGAGTCTGCACACCCCCAGTGAGCGTGGGTACCTATTGTGTTGTGAGATTGAGCCCGAGGGACTGGTATTGTTCTGAGATATTGCCCGAGGGGCGGATTTGTGGATACTGTGCCCGAGGGGCGAGCTTCTATTTTTTTACTGTACCTTAATTATCTGTCCGTTACCTGTTTATTGTTGGAAAAAGGATTTTACTTGACTTTTCACTGGTTTTACTGTTTTAACTGGTTTTTACTGCTTCATTATAGAATGCCTTGTGCCTTACGTGTTTTCTTGCTTTCAGTCATTATTTACATTTGTTATTCACTGAGTTGGAGTACTCACTTTACTCCCTGCACCCTGTATGCAGATTCAGGCGCATCAGGTCTCGCTCCCGAGTGCTGATTCCTCCAGATTCAAGCGAGCTTTCGAAGATTATGAGGTAGCTGTTGACGTCCGCAGCCCCGTGTCTCTACTCCTTTATTGTCTCTATTCCTTTCAGACATTGTACTAGTTATGGATTATCAGAATTCTGTTATGTCTTTTTAGATGCTCATGACTAGTGACACCCCGGTTAGGGCTGTGTATGGGTGATTCTTCCGCGTATTTATGTTATTATCGGTTATTTGGGATTTATTTTATCATGTTTAAACTTTTCTTAAATGCTTATCTGTTTAAAATTGGAAATGGGAAGTGTCGGCTGGCCTTGTCTTCACGAGAGGCGCCATCACGACCGAGTTGGGATTTAGGGTCGTGAAAAGTTAGTATCAAAGCTTAGGTTACATAGGTCTCACGAGTCATGAGCAGGTTTAGTAGAGTCTCGCGGATCGGTATGGAGAGGTCTGTATTTATCCTCGAGAGGCTGCAGAACCTTTAGGAAAAACTTCACATTCTTGAAATTCTTGTCGTGCAAATTTATTGATCCGAATACTAAACTTCTGTTGTTCCATTCTCTCACAGATGGTGAGGACACACGCTACCGGACAGGATGGACGACCACCAGTGCCACCAGCTGTGGCCACTAGAGGCCGAGGACGCGGTCTTGGCCGTGGTAGAGGCAGAGCAGCAAGGGCAGCACCTGCAGATCCACCAGCTGCCCCAGTTCAGGACCAGGTCCTAGCGGTGGACCCTCCAGCAGCACCAGCTCAGGCACCAGCTGTGCCTATTGTGATTCCGGGTCTTCAGGAGGCCTTGGCTCAGATCTTATCAGTTTGCACTGGCCTAGCTCAGGCGGTTTCAGCCACTACAGCCGCAGCTACTTCGCAGGCCAGGGAAGGCAGTCAGACTCCCGCCGCCCGCACACCTGAGCAGGTTGTGCAGGGACTTGAGACGCCGGGGGCACATCCAGCCCAGCCGGTCACAGCTGCTCAGGACTATGTAGTTCCTGTCATGCCAGAGGATGAGCAGCGTAGGTTGGAGAGATTTGGGAGACTTCAGCCTCCGACCTTCAGCGGAGCAGAGGGCGAGGATGCCCAGGGCTTTTTGGACAAGTGTCAGAGGATGCTTCGCACAGCCGGTATTTTGGAGACCAGCGGGGTCGCTTTCACTACCTATCAGTTTTCAGGACCTGCTTTTACCTGGTGGGAGGAATTTGAGAGGCGTAGGCCTGTTGGTGCAGCACCCCTTTGCCTGGCAGTAGTTCTCTGTTCTCTTTCTGGAGAAGTATGTACCACAGTCTCGCAGAGAGGAGCTGCATAGACAGTTTGAGTGGTTGCGTCAGGGGGAGATGACCGTGTCACAGTATGAGTTGAGGTTCTCTGAGTTGGCTCGTCATGCCATCTGGTTGGTCCCGACAGATCGAGAGAGGATCAGGAGGTTTGTCGATGGTCTTACTTATCAGCTCCGTATCCTTATGACCAGGGAGAGGGTGACTGGTGCTACATTCGAGGAGGTTGTGGATATTTCCAGGGAGATTGAGTATGTCCGTCGCCAGGAGCGAGAGGAGAGGGAGGCCAAGAGGCCTCGAGGATCTGGTAGCTACAGTGGTGGTCCTTCGAGGGGCCAGTTTCAGCACGGCAGAGGCCGACAGTTCCGTCATGGTCAGTCTGATCGCTCAGGTTATCGAGGAGCGTCATCGGGTCATGGTTCCCACAGTTCACACCAGGGCCATTCTTCACTTAGTGCCCTCCCAGCTCAGAGCTCATCCCGTGCTCCATCTGTTCAGGGCTCTTCTACGCCGAGTGCATCTGCTGGTCACTCCGGTGCGAGGGGTTCCCATCAGTCCCCTTCTCCAGCACCTAGGAGTTGTTACGAGTGTGGCGAGATGGGCCACATGTGGAGGCAGTGTCCCCGCCGTGTTGCTAGTTCATCTCAGCAGAGGGGTCAGTCATCAGCTTCAGCGCCAGTTGCTCCACCACCATCTGCCCAGCCAGCTAGGGGTGCGAATCAGTCAGCCAGCGGTCGCCCCAGAGGGGGAGGTCGATCAGGGGGCGGTCAAACCCGTTTCTATGCTATTCTAGGCAGACCCGAAGCCATTGCTTCGACGCTGTCATTACAGGTATTATTTCAATCTGCCACAGAGATGCCTATGTATTATTTGATCCCGGTTCCACCTATTCTTATGTGTCATCATACGTTGCTCACTATTTGGGTACTCCTCATGAGTTTCTTGCTTCACTTGTTCATGTATCTACCCCGATGGGCGATACTGTTGTTGTAGACCGTGTGTACCGGTCGTGTGTGGTGACTATTGGGGGTCTGGAGACCCGAGTTGATCTTTTATTATTGAGTATGGTGGATTTAGATGTCATTCTAGGCATGGATTGGCTATCTCCATGTCGCGCTATTCTAGATTATCATGCTAAGACAGTCACGTTGGCTATTCCGGGTGTGCCACGGATTGAGTGGCGAGGTGTGACTGATTATGTTCCTAGCAGAGTGATTTCTTTCTTGAAAGCCCAGCGTATGGTTGGGAAGGGTTGTCTTTCGTATCTTGCCTTTGTGAGGGATGTTGGAGCTGAGACTCCCAGTATTGATTCTGTCCCAGTTGTGAGGGATTTCCCTGATGTATTTCCTGCAGACCTGCCGGGCATGCCACCGGACAGGGATATTGATTTTGGTATTGACCTTGTGCCGGGCACTCAGCCCATTTCTATTCCGTCGTATCGTATGGCACCAACGGAGTTGAAGGAGTTAAAGGAGCAGCTTCAGGAACTCCTAGATAAGGGGTTCATTCGGCCTAGTGTGTCACCTTGGGGTGCGCCAGTTCTGTTTGTTAAGAAAAAGGATGGCACTATGAGAATGTGCATTGATTATAGGCAATTGAACAAGGTAACAGTCAAGAACAAGTATCCTTTGCCTCGCATTGATGATTTATTCGACCAGCTTCAGGGAGTGAGGGTATTTTCCAAGATTGATCTCCGTTTGGGTTATCACCAGTTGAAGATCAGGGATTTGGATATTCTTAAGACGGCCTTCAGGACCAGATATGGTCACTATGAGTTCCTGGTCATGTCTTTTGGGCTGACCAATGCCCCAGCAACGTTCATGCATTTGGTGAACAGCGTGTTCCGGCCTTATCTTGACTCATTTGTTATAGTCTTCATTGATGATATTCTGGTATATTCGCGCAGTCAGGAGGAGCACGCAGAGCATTTGAGGGTTGTGTTGCAGAGATTGAGGGAGGAGAAGCTTTATGCAAAGTTCTCCAAGTGTGAGTTTTGGCTCAGTTCAGTGGCATTCTTGGGACACGTGGTGTCCAGTGAGGGTATTCAAGTTGATCCAAAGAAGATAGAGGCGGTTCAGAGTTGGCCCAGACCGTCCTCAGCCACAGAGATTCGTAGTTTTCTTGGTTTGGCAGGCTATTATCACCGGTTTGTTCAGGGATTCTCATCTATCGCATCGCCCTTGACCAAGTTGACTCAAAAGGGTGTTTCATTTGTATGGTCGGACGAGTGTGAGGAGAGCTTTCAGAAGCTCAAGACAGCTTTGACCATAGCTCCAGTGTTGGTTTTGCCATTAGCTTCAGGTTCATATACCGTATATTGTGATGCTTCGAGAGTAGGGATTGGTTGTGTGTTGATGCAGGAGGGTAGAGTTATTGCTTATGCTTCTCGACAGTTGAAGCCCCATGAGAAGAACTACCCCGTTTATGATTTGGAGTTGGCTGCCATAGTTCACGCGTTGAAGATTTGAAGGCATTACTTGTATGGCGTATCTTGTGAGGTATTCACTGATAATCGCAGTCTTCAGCATTTGTTCAAGCAAAAGGATCTTAATTTGAGGCAGCGGAGATGGTTGGAGTTACTTAAGGATTTTGACATCACTATATTGTACCATCCGAGAAAGGCCAATGTGGTGGCCGATGCTTTGAGCCGAAAGGCAGTGATTATGGGGAGTTTGGCATATATTCCAGTTGGGGAGAGACCTTTTGTGGTTGATGTTCAGGCTTTGGCCAATCGGTTCGTGAGGTTGGATATTCGGAGCCCAGTCGGGTATTGGCTTGTGTGGTTTCTCGGTCTTCCCTATATGAGCGCATCAGAGAGCGCCAGTATGATGATCCACATTTGCTCGTCCTTAGGGACAGAGTTCAGCATGATGATGCCAGAGATGTGTCTATTGGAGATGATGGGGTATTGAGGATGCAGGGCCGGATTTGCGTGCCCAATGTAGATGGGCTTCGGGAGCTGATTCTAGAGGAGGCCCATAGCTCGCGGTATTCTATTCATCCAGGAGCCGCGAAGATGTATCAGGATCTGAGACAGCATTACTGGTGGCGGAGAATGAAGAAAGATATTGTGGGATTTGTAGCTCGGTGTCTCAATTGTCAGCAGGTGAAATATGAGCATCAGAGACCGGGTGGCTTGCTCCAGCGGATGGATATTCCAGAGTGGAAGTGGGAGCGGATCACTATGGATTTTGTAGTTGGGCTTCCTCGGACTTT
The DNA here is from genome assembly GCF_001879085.1 of Nicotiana attenuata. Taxonomy (NCBI): domain Eukaryota; kingdom Viridiplantae; phylum Streptophyta; class Magnoliopsida; order Solanales; family Solanaceae; genus Nicotiana; species Nicotiana attenuata. Next base: position 58,344,836 of record NC_031995.1, on the reverse strand, counting down.
AAAGAAGTTCGATTCTATTTGGGTGATTGTGGATAGGCTGACCAAGTCCGCGCACTTCATTCCTATCTGTACTACTTATTCTTCCGAGCGGTTAGCAGAGATATATATCCGGGAGATTGTTCGGTTGCATGGTGTCCCAATTTCTATCATTTCAGATCGGGGCACTCAGTTTACTTCCCAGTTCCGGAAGTCTGTTCAGTGAGAGTTGGGTACTCAGGTACAGTTGAGCACAGCTTTTCACCCTCAGAAGGATGGGCAGTCCGAGCGCACTATTCAGATATTGGAGGATATGCTACGCGCTTGCGTTATTGATTTCGGAGGGTCATGGGATCAGTTTCTACCGCTTGCAGAGTTTGCTTACAACAGCAGCTACCAGTCGAGCATCCAGATGGCTCCATATGAGGCTTTGTACGGGAGGCGGTGTAGATCTCCAGTTGGTTGGTTCCAGCCCGGTGAGGCTAAGCTATTGGGGACAGATTTGGTTCAGGATGCTTTAGATAAAGTGAAGGTGATTCAGGAGAGACTTAGTACAGCGCAGTCGAGGCAAAAGAGTTATGCTGACAGGAAGGTTCGAGATGTGTCCTTCATGGTCGGTGAGAAGGTTTTGTTGAAGGTCTCGCCCACAAAAGGTGTTATGAGATTTGGAAAGAAAGGGAAGTTGAGTCTGCGGTTCATTGGGCCTTTTGAGGTACTTCGAAGGATTGAGGAGGTGGCTTATGAGCTTGCCTTGCCACCCAGCTTGTCGAGTGTGCACCCAGTGTTCCATGTTTCTATGCTCCGAAAGTACATTGGAGATCCGTCTCATGTTCTGGATTTCAGCACGGTTCAGTTGGAGGGTGATTTGACTTATGATGTGGAGCCAATAACTATTCTGGAGCGACAGGTTCGGAAGTTGAGATCAAAAGATATAGCTTCGGTGAAGGTGCAGTGGAGAGGTCGGCCCGTGGAGGAGGCTACCTGGGAGATAGTGCGGGAAATGCGGAGCAGATATCCTCACCTGTTTGAGGCTTCAGGTATGTTTCTTCACTCCTTCGAGGACGAACGTTTGTTTAAAGTGGGGAGGATGTGACGACTCGGCTGGTCGTCTCATGAGTTACCGCTCCGTTTCCCCCATTTCTGTTTTTTATGCTTTGTTATCCGTGTTTTGTGGTATCGGGTTGGTCGGATTGGATTCGGATTGGTTTTGGTGAAGTTTGAGACACTTAGTCTCTTTTAAGAAAGCTTAAGTTGGAAAAGTCAACCGGATGTTGACTTATGTGTTAGAGGGCTCGGATGTGAGTTCCGATGGTTCGGTTAGCTTCGGGAAGTGATTTATGACTTAGGAGTGTGATCGAAATGGGTTTTGGAGACTTGGAGTAGATTGAGGCTTGAATTGGCGAAGTTGATATTTTGGCGATTTCCGGTTGATAGGCGAGATTTTGATATAGGGGTCAAAATGGAATTCCGAGAGTTGCATTAGCTTAGTTATGTGATTTGGGATGTGTGTGCAAAATTTCAGGTTATTCGGACGTGGTTTGGTTGGGTTTTTGATCAAAAGCGGAATGTTGAGGGCTTACGAGGAACCGTAGATACGGTGTTGGACCGCACCTGCGGAGTCGCAGGTGCGGATGGCTGATCGCAGTTGCGATTTTAGACTTTCAAGTGGATTCCGCAGAAGCGGAAGAACAACCGCATATGCGGTACCGCAGAAGCGGCTATAGCACCGTAGATGCGAAAGTAACTGGACAGAAGAATTAAAAGAAGTCCTTCACGGATTTTGGATTATTTTACCATTTTTAACTTCGGCTCGAGAGCTTTTGGACGATTTAGAAGAGGGACTTCAAGGGAACTTCGTTAAGGTAAGAATTTTGGACCTAAAACACAATTCTATGGTAGTATTTCATGAGTTTAGGGCTGTAATTAAAGGAATTAAAGGGCAAAAATGGAGGATTAGGGCTTGAGTTTAAGAGGCCTTTAAATGGGGATTTGAGGGGTCATTTGGACTCCGATTTTAGTATTTTTGATGAATCCATTGGTGTGAAAATTTTTGAATTTCGAGATGTGGGCCAGGGGTTCGGGTTTTGGTAATTTCCGGATTTGTGCCCTTCATTGATTGTTTTCGCTTGGGCTTTGTTCCCTTGGCATACTTTAACGTCCTCGTTCTGATTTTGGATAGATTCGACGCGCGTGGAGGCCAATTCGAGGGGCAAAGGCGTCGCGAGCTAGAGATTTAGCCGGTTCGAGGTGAGTAATGATTGTAAATGATGTCCTGAGGGTTTGAAACCCCGGATTGCACATTGTAGTGCTATGTTGAGGTGAGACACACGCTTGTTGACGAGCTTGGGGTCGTACACTATTGGGGATTGTGACTTGGTCCGTCCCGGTTGATGATTTTACCGCGTATTTGACTGAAACTTATTTTCTATCATTATGATTTGGGCTGAATCCATATTTGGGCTTCGTGCCAGTTATTTACTGTACCTTAATTATCTGCCAGTTACCTGTTTATTGTTGGAAAAAGGATTTTACTTGACTTTTCACTGGTTTTACTGTTTTAACTGGTTTTTACTGCTTCATTATAGGATGCCTTGTGCCTTACGTGTTTTATTACTTTCAGTCATTATTTACATTTGTTACTCACTGAGTTGGAGTACTCACTTTACTCCCTGCACCCTGTGTGCAGATTCAGGCGCATCAGGTCCCGCTCCCGAGTGCTGATTCCTCCAGATTCAGGCGAGCTTTCGGAGATTACGAGGTAGTTGTTGACGTCCGCATCCCCGTGTCTCTACTCCTTTATTGTCTCTATTCCTTTCAGACATTGTACTAGTTATGGATTATCAGAATTCTGTTATATCTTTTTAGATGCTCATGACTAGTGACACCCCGATTAGGGCTGTGTATGGGTGATTCTTCCGCGTATTTATGTTATTATCGGTTATTTGGGATTTATTTTATCATGTTTAAACTGTTCTTAAATGCTTATCTGTTTAAAATTGGAAATGGGAAGTGTCGGCTGGCCTTGTCTTCACGAGAGGCGCCATCACGACCGGTTGTGATTTAGGGTCGTGACAATGCAGAGGGCTACGCACCCATCAGACCCATTTTTAAAATGCAGAAATAAGGGGTTTAGAGAGAGAAAGAGTTAGTTCTTCAACTTGGAATTGATTTTTAGAGAGAAGGAGGAGCTCTTCTACCATGGATACACTTCAGGGTACGTTATTTTGGTACAAGAATGATTATATAACATCATTTAGTGATAACACTAACAATATTATGGATCAAATCCATAGGAAATGGGTTGAATCTTCAAGAACACCAAAAAGAGAAAAAATGAGATTCTTCCACCAAGAGGTAATCCCTTCACTTGAGCTTCATATATATGGTATATTGGAGTGTGGGTAGCATGTTTATGAGTTTTATTTGAAGTAATGATGGGATATTGTATGAAACCTAAGGGTGGGTCTTGAGAATGCCATTTTGGGTAAAGAAGAAGATTGTGATGACCCAAAAGGTCATCACTTGCTTTTAAATTTAATTCTGTATTTCCGAGGCCTTAAAAACCTCTTTTATCTTCACCCCGATTTGCGTGCGCAGTCTGGGCGTGTAGCCGGAAAGCTGTTATGTGAAAAATCTGTGAAATATTGAAATTTTGACTTAAAAATGCATTTAAGTTGACTTCGGTCAACATTTTTGGTAAGCGGATCCGGACCCGTGATTTGACGGTCCCGGAGGGTCCGTAGGAAAATATGGGACTTGGGCGTATTCCTTGAATCAAATTCCGAGGTCCCAAGCCCGAGAAATGAATTTTTAAAGAAAATTATTTTCTGAAATTGTTGAAAGGATTTTGAAATGAAACTTGATTAGAACATGTTAGTATCGGGCCCGTATGTTGGTTCCGGCGCCCGGTACAGGTCTTATATATGATTTAAGATGATTCTGTGAAATTTGGTGAGAAACGGATGTCATTTGACGTGATTCGGACCTAAATTGCTAAAATTGATGTTTTAAGAAGTTTGAAGGAATTCATTGATTTTGAGGTTTAATTCGTTGTTTGAGAGGTTATTTTGGCTATTTGATCGCATGGATAAGTTCATATGATGTTTTTGGGTTAGTATGCATGTTTGGTTTGGAGCCCCGAGGGCTCGGGTGAGTTTCGGGTAGGTTCCGGGTGTTTAAACTTAGGAAAAATGCTGCTGTTGCACCAGTTCTGGTGTAACCGCACCTGCGGTTCTTGGGCCGCAGATGCGGACTCGCAGGTGTGCACAGTGGGTCGCAGGTGCGGTCTAGTCTCGCAGATGCGGACAATTTTCCGCAGGAGCGGGCCCTTTTCTCGCAGGTGCGGCCCCAGCGGGGCCTAGCCATTTCCGTAGAAGCTCCCATTTTTCCGCACGTGCGGTTGCGCAGATGCGACCCACGAGCCGCAGATGCGGAAGTCGGGTAGTGAGTCTTTTTAAAAACATAACTTCAGCGCTTTTCTTTCAAAATTTCACAAAAAATAGAAGAACTAGGGCGATTTTCTCAATAGATTTTCTTCCCAAATCACAAGTAAGTATTCATTAACTGATTTCTTTCAACTATCTAATGTTTTTCATCAACTTTTATCAATAATCTTAGGGTTTTAATGGTAGAAAATTGGGGAATTGGGTAGAGTTAGGGCTTTTTGGTTATTTGGGAATTTGACCTTGTTTTGGGGTCGGGTTTCAAAATAAATTATGTATTTGGGCTCGTGGGTGAATGGGTGATTGGATTTTGGTCCGAACCTCGTGTTTCGACCAAGCGTGCCTGGGGTCGATTTTTGGGTTTTTGGAAACAATGATTGGAAAGTTATAATTAAGCATTGGAATTGGATTGTTTAGGATTTATTGATGTTATTAAGTCGATTATGTTTAGATACGATTGTTTTGGAGCCAAATTCGAAAGGAAAGGCGGTGTTTGAGGCTTGAGTTGGCCGTGGATGTTTGAGGTAAGTGTCCGGTCTAACCTTAGCTTGAGGGATTAGGAGTTGTGTCCTATTAGCTAATTGTTTCTTGTTGAGTACGACGTATAGGTATGGTGACGAGTATCTATGCGTTGGTGTCGAGCATGACCGTGAGTCTTGAATTGATAGATGTTGTGTTCTTAAGTGTTACTACGGATGCTTTAACTGATGATTATCGATATTGAGCAAAGATTTAGTTTATTTTTGTGGATTTTATTTATGATTGAGTTTTGTTACTAATTGAGCTGAGTAGGAGTTAAGTTAGGATTGGTTAAAGCTGATTCTCCCTTGCCGGGATGTTTGTCTTGATATTGTTTCTCCCTTGCCGGGAAGTTATTACATTGCTTTTGTTCCCTTGCCGGGAATTAATTATATTGCTTTTGTTCCCTTGCCGGGATTCCTTGTGATTATATGTTGGCTTGTAAGTGGGAGCGGGTGGTACGCCTTTCACAAGATATAATGAAATGGGAGCGGGTGGTACGCCTACCACGAGATATAATGAAATGGGATCGGGTGGTACGCCTACCAAGAGATATAATGAAATGGGATCGGGTGGTATGCCTACCACAAGATATGAGAAATGGGATCGGGTTGCACGCCTGCAACGAGTGTGGACCGAGAGTGAAATCTGCCTTTGTTTTTCCTTATTCTTGTTAGAAGTTAAATTTTGGTTTCTTGATAATTCTCTGGAGATTCTGTTTTATCTGTTATTCTCCGAAGCATGTTTCCCCTTCCCAGCTTTAATTGTTTGTTCTAGTTTATTTTTCCGCTGTATATATATATAACTGCACAGGTTTATCTGGAGTCTGGTCCTAGCCTCGTCACTACCTCGCCGGGGTTAGACCAGGCACTTACCAGCACATGGGGTCGGTTGTGCTTTGCTACACTCTGCACTCTGTGCAGATACAGGAGCAGTACTGGGACAGCAGCAGTAGCTTGGGAGCCAGCCTTCAGTCCATATAGATTCCGAGGTAGTCCTGCAGGCGTCCGCAGGCCCGGCGTCTCTTCTATCTACTATTATGTTCTGTTATCACTTGTATCCGAGACAGACTGAGTTTCTTTCTTTCAGACATTTGTATGTAGTAATCATAGACAGTCCGTGAATGTTGTGACACCGGTTTCTGGGTAGAGACATATGTTGGCTTTTCGTATTGATTTTGGTATTATGTTTATCTAAGTCTTCCGCTTAAATCCATCTTTCGCTATTATTTAAATGTTGATCACCTGTTATTACAAGTTATTAAAAGCATAAAAAAAATGAAAGAGTTAGGATTTATGTATTTCGTGGCTTGCCTAGCTTCTTCGAGTAGGCGTCATCACGACTCCCGAGGGTGGAAAATCTGGGTCGTGACAAGATGTATAGTGATGAATTGATATAAATGGAATTGTTTCGAGTTTCTAACGATTCCAATAGGCTTGATAACTTAATTGATGAATGAATTAAATTGGGAATCACCATTTGGATAAGATATAACACTAGTTCTTGAAATAGGTGTTCTTGAACCTAGAGTTTTTTTTGGAGAAGGCAATGAATAGTGACTTGATGATGTTGGGTAATTAACGTAGTATCATTATTGACTCCAAATGAGTATTAAATAATAATAGTGAAATTGAATAGGCTAATGGGTGAACCTATTGGATAATTTGGGATGGTTGGAATCTTGTTGCCAAATTGTGAAGCCTAAATGGATATTTATGAATCTTTTCATATTTGTTTTGATGTAGCTGTGATTAGGGGTGTTCATAAAAATCCTAAAAACCGAACCAAACCTAAAACCAAACCAAACGACCAAAAAACCCGATACTTTTTAGTTTGGTTTGGTTTTGGTTTTGAATTTTAAAAATCGATCAAATTTGGTTTGATTTTGGTTTTAATCAGAAAAAAACTGAAAAAACCAAACCAAACTGACTATAGGAGTAGCTATTTCAAATTTATTATTACACCTATATATATGTATATTTTTATACAAAGTTTCAAAAAATTTATGGTAAATGTTAATAGTTTGCACTTTTAGTATAGTTCTTTACCTTTACATTCTAGTTTGATTGGTAGTTTTCTTTTGTTAAGTGTAAAAATCTATTTCGTGTTAAAAATAATATATTTTTAGTTGAGTTCTTAAATTATTCATAACTATTTGATTCAGTTATTATCAATATATCTTGGTAAATAATAGATTCCTCAAAGGGCAATTGATTTGATAGTGTTACGTTAAAAATGTGGTCGCCGGAATATGTGTTTGGTAGTGTATGTCTTATATTTAAGAAAAAACTGACAAATAATCGAAAAAACCGAAAAACCGACAAAACCCGACATAAACCGAATCGAGAAAAAATCGACTTAATTGGTTTGGTTTGGTTCTAATATTTGAAAAACCGACTTAGTTGGTTTGGTTTCTTTTTAAGGAAAAATCGATCCAAACCGAACCATGAACACCCCTAGCTCTGATATCTAATGGTAGACATTGAATTGTGGGCGATATTTGAACATTTTAATCAATTAGAGCATTGTAGTATTTTTGGAGCTTGAAGTTTGAGGTAGGTTGATTAAGACTTACTCTTATTGAGGGATTCTCTTTAGAAGCATGTCTTAAGTTGATAAATGGTATTATTTGTAAATGTGCTTCCGTACTTGTAGGGACAAGTGGAAAAAATATCACACGTGTTTCTAAATTGTTGCTTATGAAGTATCATGTAATTTATAAAAATCTTATTTTCAAAACTTGTTGGCAAAATCACACTTAACGAAATCTTATAAGTTTTATTAAACCTAATTTGTTGATAAGAGTATAAAATGCTTGAGTGCTAAATATATGTTTCATGAAAAAGTTTATCTTTTGAAATGTCAAAAAAGGAAACACTTGTTGTATCTTTAGATTGATGTTAATTGCTAAAGGCTTTAACATGAAAAAAGTTATTCCTTTGAGTTTGTAACGACCCGATCGTTCGTTCCGAGAGTCGTAGCCCCGTTTCCCATATTTCTGCTTATTTCTGTGTTGTTGAGATGTGTTGAGTTGTTCTGAATTTGTAGTTTCGGTTCGAAGTAGTTTTGGAGTAAAATGAGACACTTAGACTCTTAGTGTAACGATCCGACCGGTCGTTTTGCCTTTTAGAACCCCGTTCCCCTAAATAAAGCCTCCCGTACTTGCTTTAACTAATTTACGACTTGCAGGGGCGATTGGTTCGGGGATTGGAAGGGTTTTGAGTAAAAATATGCCCATTTGCTTCTTTAGGATTTCTTAAAAGGACCAAGTTTGACTTTGGTCAACATTTTGGAAAAACAGGTCCGAATTCGTGATTTGGCAATTTCTGAGAGTCCGTGGGAAAATATGGGACCTGGGCGTGTGTCCGGAATCGAATTCCGAGGTCCCTAGCCCGAGTAATGAATTTTTATCTAAAATTATTTAGTTGAAGCTTTAAGGAATTAAAGAAACTAAGTAATCATCAATTCCCTAGGTATTGGGCTCGGATTTTGGTTCCGAAGCTTGGTACAGGTCCGTAATGTTGTTTAAGACTTGCCCGTAAAATTTGGTGTCAATCCGAGTAGTTTAAGGGCGTTTTGACCCGTTAGAGGAGAATTAAGAACTTGAAGATTCAATAGTTTGATTCATTTGGTTTTAGGGGGTGATTTCGAGATTTAGCGTTGTTTTGGGAGTTCCGAGGGTTCGAGTAGGTCCGCCTCACGATTTCAGACTTGTCGGTATGTTCGGGCGGGGCTCGGGAGCCCTGAGCGTCAAACGAGCAAGGTTCGAGCGAAGTAGAAAAACTTAGGAAGAGCTGAAGATTTTGCTGCTTCTGTCATAACCGCATCTGTGGTTCTTGAGCCGCAGAAGCGGGACCGCAGATGCGGTCAGGCCATCGCAGAAGCGAAAAGGGTAGGCCAAGGGAAAAATCGCAGAAGCGGCCCAGGGACCACAGAAGCGGTCCCGCTTATGCGATCCCCAGACCACAGATGCGGTCCAGTCACTTTAGGCCCAAGCCGCAGAAACGGCCCAGTAACCGCATAAGCGGTTCCGCATATGTGGGCCTTAGACCGCAGAAGCGGTCCTTTCCCCTCTTGCCCAGTTCCGCAGATGCGGCCCCATCTTCGCAGATGATGGACCGCAGATGTGGTCCCCTAACCGCAGAAGCAGAAATCGCTGGGCAGTGGCCTTCATTTAATTCGAACTCGAACACCATTTTTCATTTTACACTCCACACTTAGGCGATTTGGGGGCTTCCAAAGAGAGGGTTCCAACATAGAACTTCAAGGTAAGTTACTCCCATTTATTATTAGTTTAAATACATGTATATTAGGTAGATTAAACACTAAAAATTAGATAAAATCAAAGGGTTAGAGCTAGACCTAGGATTTTAATAAAATTAAGATTTAAGCATGAAATTTGTTGTGGAATGGACTGGAATTTATATATGATTGATCCTTAGGTTGTAGAGAACAATTTCCTTCGAAAAATATCGGAATCCGGGCACGTGGGCCCGGGGTCGAAATTTAGGAAACTTGTGTGAACGGTTGGGAAATTACTTAAATAGTTAGAATTCGGCCTTTTAAGCCTTTATTGACTAGTTCTTACCTATTTTAACTAGTTTGCGATCGTTCGACTTCGAATTAAGAGCTTGGGCTTGTTCTTGATATTGGGAGCGCGCTTTAGAGCAAGGTGAGTCTCCTTTCTAACCTCGTGAGAGGGAACTGTCCCCCCCTAGGATTAATAATTGAATAATTGTTGCTAAATGCGGGGGCTACGCACGCGCTAGGTGACGAGAGTCCGTGCATAGCTACTACTATGTTAATGGTCCGGGTAGTTTAGGACCCACATCATGCTTATTTTACATGACTCTCTATATTATCTTGTTACTATGAGCACCTAGGATTTGTTAGAGATTTAAAAGGGGATTAAGGACGTACTTGTATAATTGTTGAAGTCTTGCTTGGCATTATGACTGTTGATGTGCCTTGTGTGTATACTTGATATTTCTACTTATTTGTGGATCGGGCCGATCGCCTCGGTATGAATAGATGCATCTACAGGCGCACCGTCGACCCTCAGCAAGTGCACAGTTTATTTCTGTTGGATCGGGCCGTCGCCTCGGCATATTTGCGCATGCTTATATGGCTTTTCCTGAGAGTGTTAAATATTGGAACTGTTTCTTTTCATGACTCGAAAGGAATTGATAATTGTAACTGAAGTAATTTATTAATCGGAATCTTACCGAGAGTATGACTTATATGCCTTGTTGTAAACTGTTGCCTATTAAAGAGTTCCCATTGTTAAACTTACACTTATAATACTATCTGACCCTAGTGAGTATCAAGTCGACCTCTCATCTCTACTTCTTCGAGATTAGGCGGGATACTCACTGGGTACATATTGTTTATGTACTCATGCCACGCTTCTGTACTTAAATGTATAGGGTCTGAGGCAAGTGGATTCGGTTATTTCTCTGGTGCGCATTCGTGAGCAGACTTGGGACTTCTACGGTGAGCTGCTTTCCTTCCATGTCGATCCGCAGCCAAAGAAGTCTTTCATTTATATTGTTATTTTCTATCTATTCTGATCCAGACAGTAGGGTAGTGTGGTATTCTTTTGGGTTGTATATTCTACTAGTTGCCCGTTGCTTGTGACACCAGGTTCTGGCACACACTTTGGTAGACGATTATTTTGGGGTTGTGTAACTATTTTATTATAGTATTTATCTCTCCTGGTTTTAAATCCCAAGTTGAGTGTTTATTCCACTTATTCTAATTAAAAACCATATGATTATTTTAGTAATATTTCCGCAATGGCTTGCCTGACAAGGGTGTTAGGCGCCCTCATGACCTATTGTGAAAATGGGTCATGACAACATGGTATCAGAGCACTAGGTTCAGGTAGGTCTCACGAGTTATAGGCAAACCTGATAGAGTCTTGTTGATCGGTACGGAGACGTCTATATTTATCTTCGAGAGGCTATAGGGTATTAGGAAAGACTACTCTTTATTCATTTCCTGTCGTGCAGTGCTTAGAGTACTAAATTTCCCTCTTCTATTCTCTCACAGATGGTGAGAACTCGTACCGCCGACGTTCTGGACCCGGGAAGAGCTACTCCCCCCGTTGCTAGAGGCCGAAGTAGAGGCCGGGGGAGGGCACCGGCCCATGGTAGGGGGCGGGGGCGTCCCAGAGCTGTTCCAGTTGCACCACCGGTAGATCCTGTAGAGGACCCTATTATTGAGGAGCAGGGCGAGGTGCCCGCAGCTGAGCCTACCCCGGCGGATTTCATGACAGCACCGGGATTTCAGGAGGTCATGGGCCGCATGCTACGGTTCATGGACACCATGACTCAGGCGGGTTTATTTCCAGCAGACCTAGCCACTTCACAGGCAGGAGGGGGAGCCCAGACCCCTACTGCTCAGGCTCCAGGCCACGCAGCTGCAGTATATCAGACTCCGGGTGCACTACCCGCAGATGGGGCTCAGCCAGTTGCTGCAATGGCACCCCAGCCCAGGCCAGCTGTGGATGGTGACCCACAGAAGTTATTAGACAGATGGACCAGGCTTCACCCTCCAGTCTTCGAGGGTAAGCGTCATGAGGATGCTCAGGACTTCATAGACAGGTGCAGGGCTACACAACATGAGGATATTGGAGTCGCATGGAGTTGACTTCACTACTTTTCAGCTTGAGGGCAGGGCCCGTAAGTGGTGGCAGTCCTATGTACTCGGCAGGCCAGCAGGTTCTCCTCCCATCACTTAGGATCAGTTTGTACAGTTGTTCTTGGATAGGTATATCCCGCCCTCTGAGAGGGAGGAGCTGCGGTACTAGTTTGAGCAGCTCGAGCAGGGTCAGATGTTTGTGACTGACTATGAGGCGAGGTTTTCCGAGCTGTCCCGCCATGCACTCATGATACTTCCTACAGATGCAGAGCGGGTGCGGAGGTTTGCCGCTGGATTGCAGTCCGGTATTCGATTTAGTATGGCTCGAGAGGTGAAGATGGGCACAGAGTATCAGCTAGTGGTCGAGATTGCTCATCGGATTGAGGGATATCGCCAGAGGGGTAGAGAGCAGATACAACAGGATAAGAGAGCTAGGTTCTCCGGCGGGTTCAAGGGTGCCCCAGCTAGGGGCAGAGGTCAGTATGGGAGAGGCCATCCTAGTAGGCCACCGGTTTCAGCACCACCTCCTACCCGGGGGGCTCCAACACGCCCCTATTTCAGTGCTATGCCAGAGACTTCCTACCGCCCGCCAGCCATTCAGGGTTCCTCCAGTGGGCATTCAGGTCCCCAGGATCCTCCTGATTCTTATTTCAGTGCCATGCCGGAGAGTTCATGTCGTCCACCGGCTATCTAGGCTTCTTCCAGCGGTTCTACGTGTTATCAGGGCCAGCCATCAGGGCAGCAGGTCGCCGCCCCGCGCTGTTGCTTTGAGTGCGGAGATCCCGGTCACATGAGGAGATACTGCCCCAGGCTTCGGGGCAAGGCAGTGCAGCAGGGTCAGCAGTCCACTACTCCAGCACCAGCTGCCCAGCCACCTAGAGGTGGAGGGCAGGCGGGTAGAGGCTGTCCTAGAGGTGGAGGCCAGACAGGGAAGGGTCAACCATCTACTACTCAGTCAGGTGGAGGTCAGACAGCCGGCGCTCCAGCCAGGTTCCATGCTCTTCCAGCCAGGCCGGATGAATTGGCCTTAGATGCCGTCAACACAGGTATTATTCCCGTTGGTGGTAGGGATGCTTCAGTATTATTTGATCCAGGGTCTACTTATTCATATGTATCATCTCTGTTCGCTCGCTTCCTGGTTATTTCTTCTGAGCCCTTGGGTGTTCCTGTTCATGTGTCCACTCCCGTGGGTGATTCTGTGGTTGTGGATCGGATCTACCGGTCCTGTGTGGTCACTTTCTGTGGTCTCGAGACTAGAGTTGATCTTTTGCTGCTCGATATGATTGATTTTGAGGTCATCCTAGGCATGGATTGGTTATCTCCATACCACGCTGTCCTTGATTGCCATGCCAAGACTGTTGCACTAGCGATGCCAGGATCACCGAGGTTGGAGTGGAAGGGAGGGTTATCAGCCAGTGTTCGCCTTGGGGGCACCAGTGCTATTTGTGAAGAAGAAGGATGGGTCACCATCAAGAACAAGTACCCGTTGCCTCATATTGATGATTTGTTCAACCAGCTGCAGGTGCCAGGGTGTTCTCTAAGATTGACCTGAGGTCAGGATATCATCAGCTGAAGATCGGGACTCGGATGTTCCGAAGACTCATTCCGGACTAGATATGGCCATTATGAGTTTCTAGTGATGTCCTTTGGCTTGACCAATGCGCCAGCAGCATTTATGGATCTGATGAACAGGGTATTCAGGCCTTATATTGATTCTTTCGTCATCGTCTTCATTGACGACATTTGATATACTCGCGTAGCCTGGAGAGCAGAGCAGCATTTGAGAGTAGTGCTTCAGACCTTGCGAGAGCAGCAGCTGTATGCTAAGTTCTCCAAGTGTGAGTTTTGGCTCGTTCCACAGTTGATATGCCTAGCAGGGTTATTTCTTTCCTGAAGGCTCGACACATGGTCGAGAAGGGGTGTTTGGCCTATCTAGCTTATGTTCGAGACACCACTGTAGAGTCTCCGACGATTGATTCAGTGCCAGTAGTTTGAGAGTTCGCCGATGTGTTTCCTTCTGATATGCCCGGTATGCCTCCGCATCGTGATATTGATTTCTGCATTGATTTGGCCCCAGGCACTCAGCCTATATCCATTCCACCGTACTGTATGGCCCCTAAGGAGTTGAAAGAGTTGAAGGAGCAGCTAGAGGAGTTGCTAGCAAAAGGGTTTATCAGGCCTAGTGTGTCGCCTTGGGGCGCACCAGTGCTATTTTTGAAGAAGAAGGATGGGACCATGTGGATGTGCATTGATTACCGCCAGTTGAACAAGGTCACCATCAAGAACAAGTACCCGTTGCCTCGTATTGATGATTTGTTCGACCAGCTGCAAGGTGCCAGGGTGTTCTCTAAGATTGACCTGAGGTCAGGATATCATCAGCTGAAGATTCGGGACTCGGATGTTCCGAAGACTACATTCCGGACTAGATATGGCCATTATGAGTTTCTAGTGATGTCCTTTGGCTTGACCAATGCGCCAGCAGCATTTATGGATCTGATGAACAGGGTATTCAGGCCTTATATTGATTCCTTCGTCATCGTCTTCATTGACGACATCTTGATATACTCGCGTAGCCTGGGAGAGCACGACCAGCCTTTGAGAGTAGTGCTTCAGACCTTGCGAGAGCAGCAGCTGTATGCTAAGTTCTCCAAGTGTGAGTTTTGGCTCGAGTCAGTGGCATTCTTGGGGCATATTGTGTCCGGAGAGGGTATTAAGGTGGATCCCAAGAAGATTGAGGCAGTTCAGAGTTGGCCACGTCCCACTTCAGTGACCGAGATCAGGAGTTTTCTGGGATTAGCAGGTTATTACCGGCGATTCGTGCAGGGCTTTTCATCTATTGCATCACCCTTGACGAGACTGACTCAGAAGGGTGCCCCATTCATTTGGTCCGATGATTGTGAGGAGAGCTTCCAGAAGCTCAAGACAGCTTTGACTACGGCACCAGTTCTTGTATTGCCTTCGGTACGGGGATGTATCGGTGTATTNGGTCAAGTATGAACATCAGAGACCATGCGGCCTACTTTAGGGGATGCCTATACCAGCGTGGAAGTGGGAGCGCATTACTATGGACTTCGTAGTTGGGTTACCGCGGACCTTGCGGAAGGTTGATTCAGTGTGGGTCATTGTGGATAGATTGGCCAAGTCGGCCCATTTCATTCCAGTGGNGTCTTTCATGTTTCGATGCTTCGAAAGTATCATGCCGACCTATCCCACGTGTTGGACTTCAGCACCATTCAGCTAGATGAGAGCTTGGGCTATGAGGAGGAGCCAGTTGCTATTATTAATAGACAGGATCACCAGCTGAGGTCCAAGAAGATTTCTGCGGTGAGAGTCCAGTGGAGGGGCCAACCGGTCAAGGAGGCGACCTGGGAGTCTGAGGAGGACATGCGGAGCAGATATCCCCACTTATTCAGCAGTCCAGGTACTTTTCTATGTCCGTTCGAGGACGAACGTTTGTTTAAGAGGTGGAGAATGTAACGACCCGACCGATCTTTTTGCCTTTTAGAATCCCGTTCCCCTAAATAAAGCCTCCCGTACTTGCTTTAACTAATTTACGACTTGCGGGTGCGATTGGTTCGGGGATTGGAAGGGTTTTGAGTAAAAATATGCCCATTTGCTTCTTTAGGATTTCTTAAAAGGACCAAGTTTGACTTCGGTCAACATTTTGGGAAAACGGGCCCGGATTCATGATTTGGCAATTTCTGACGGTCCGAGGGAAAATATGGGACCTGGGCGTGTGTCCGGAATCGAATTCCGAGGTCCCTAGCCCGAGTAATGAATTTTTATCTAAAATTGTTTAATTGAAGCTTTAAGGAATTAAAGAAACTAAGTAATCATTGATTCCCTAGGTATCGGGCTCGGATTTTGGTTCCGAAGCTTGGTAAAGGTCCGTAATGTCGTTTAAGACTTGCCCATAAAATTTGGTGTCAATCCGAGTAGTTTAAGGGCGTTTTGACCCGCTAGAGGAGAATTAAGAACTTGAAGATTCAATAGTTTGATTCATTTGGTTTTAGGGGGTGATTCCGAGATTTAGCATTGTTTTGGGAGTTTCGAGGGTTCGAGTAGGTCCACCTCGCGATTTCAGTCTTGTCGGTATGTTCGGGCGGGGCTCGGGAGCCCCGAGCGTCAAACGAGCGAGGTTCGAGCGAAGTAGAAAAACTTAGGAAGAGCTGAAGATTTTGCTGCTTCTGTCATAGATGCATCTGCGGTTCTTGAGTCGCAGAAGCGGGACCGCAGATGCGGTCAGGCCATCGCAGAAGCGAAAAGGGTAGGGCAAGGGAAAATCGCAGAAGCGGCACAGGGACCGCAGAAGCGGTCCCGCTTATGCGATCCCCAGACCGCAGATGCGGTCCAGTCACTTTAGGCCCAAGCCACAGAAGCGGCCCAGTAACCGCAGAAGCGGTTCCGCATATGCGGGCCTCAGACCGCAGAAGCGGTCCTTTCCCCTCTTGCCCAGTTCCGCAGATGCGGCCCCTTCTTTGCAGATGCGGTCCCCTAACCGCAGAAGCGGAAATCGCTGGGCAGTGGCCTTCATTTAATTCGAACTCAAACACAATTTTTCATTTTACACTCCACACTTAGGCGATTTGGGGGCTTCCAAAGAGAGGGTTCCAACATAGCATTTCAAGGTAAGTTACTCACATTCATTATTAGTTTAAATACATGTATATTAGGTAGATTAAACACTATAAATTAGATAAAATCAAAGGGTTAGAGCTAGACCTAGGGTTTTAATAAAATTAAGATTTAAGCATGATTTTTGTTATGGAATGGACTGGAATTTATATATTATTGATCCTTTGGTTGTAGAGAACAATTTCCTTCGAAAAATATCGGCACGTGGGCCTGGGGTCGGAATTTAGGAAACTTGTGGGAAAGGTTGGGAAATTATTTAAGTAGTTAGAATTTGGCCTTTTAAGCCTTTATTGACTAGTTCTTACCTATTTTAACTAGTTTGCGATCGTTCGGCATCGAATTAAGAGCTTGGGCTTGTTCTTGATATTGGGAGCGCGCTTTAGAGCAAGGTGAGTCTCCTTTCTAACCTCGTGAGAGGGAACTGTCCCCCCTAGGATTAATAATTGAGTAATTGTTGCTAAATGCGGGGCTAGCACGCGCTAGGTGACGAGAGTCCGTGCGTAGCTACTACTATGTTAATGGTCCGGGTAGTTTAGGACCCACATCACGCTTATTTTACATGACTCTCTATATTATCTTGTTACCATGAGCACCTAGGATTTGCTAGAGATTTAAAAGGGGATTAAGGACGTACTTGTATAATTGTTGAAGTCTCGCTTGGGATTATGACTGTTGATGTGCCTTGTGTGTTTACTTGATATTTTTACTTATTTGTGGATCGGGCCGATTGCCTCGGTATGAATAGATGCATCTATAGGCGCGCAGTCGACCCTAGGCAAGTGCACAGTTTATTTCTGTTGGATCGGGCCGTCGCCTCGGCATATTTGCGCATGCTTATATAGCTTTGCCTGAGAGTGTTAAGTATTAGAACTGTTTCTTTTCATGACTCGAAAGGAATTGATAATTGTAACTGAAGTAATTGATTAATCTGAATCTTAGCGAGAATATGACTCATATGCCTTGTTGTAAACTGTTGCCAATTAAAAAGTTCTCATTGTTAAACTTACACTTATAATACTATCTGACCCTAGTGAGTATCAAGTCGACCTCTCGTCTCTACTTCTTCGAGATTAGGCGGGATACTCACTGGGTACATATTGTTTATGTACTCATGCTACGCTTCTGTACTTAAATGTACAGGGTCTGAGGCAGGTGGATTCGGTTATTTTTCTGGTGCACATTCGTGAGCAGACTTGGGACTTCTACGGTGAGCTGCTTTCCTTCCATGTCGATCCGCAGCCGAAGAAGTCTTTCTGTTGTATTGTTATTTTCTGTCTATTCTGATCCAGACAGTAGGATAGTGTGGTATTCTTTTAGGTTGTATATTCTACTAGTTGCCCGTAGCTTGTGACACCAGGTTCTGGCACACACTTTGGTAGACGATTATTTTGGAGTTGTGTAACTATTTTATTATAGTATTTATCTCTCTTGATTTTAAATCCCAAGTTGAGTGTTTATTCCACTTATTCTAATTAAAAACCATATGATTATTTTAGTAATATTTCCGCAATGGCTTGCCTGACAAGGGTGTCAGGCGCCCTCATGACCTATTGTGAAAATGGGTCGTGACACTTACTTAGAAAGCTAAGTTAGAAAAGTCAACCGGAAGTTGACTTATGAGTAATCGAATTCGAATATGGATTTTTTGATTCGGTTAGATTCGTTGGATAATTTTAAATTTAGAAGTGTGTACGGAATGTAATATGGAGGTCCGTGGTAGCATTAGGCTTGAATTGGCAGAAGTTGAAAATTGGGCTTTATTATAGGTAAATATATGAAGTACTACATTATATAAATAGATAGTGGGCCTACTTTATGAATATAATAATAATAATAGGATACGAATAAAATAGTGGGCTCAAAACCCACCTATATGCACATCACGTTTTAGGGCTAAAGTTAAATAGGAAAAAAATCTGATTCCTTGTCTTATGAGAAGACAGAAACATTGTGTCGGCGTGAGTACATTAGAAGCCCTGACTACTGGGTCATTATTCAAATTATAAGGCGTGAGGATCATTGTAGGGAAAAGACCAATTGTAAGGTATGTCTACTTTTAATATTTAAATAAGTAGTATTCATGGAATTAGATAATTTTGACGACGATGGTTGGGACAATCATTATAACAGAGATGTGCTTAAGAATGAAGTAGAAAATTAATCATGATGTCATGATTGCATATGATAAAGAGTCTGCAATTAAAACCTTGCTATGGAAATTATACTAATTGTACTTTTCGGCTTCGAAATTTGGAAACTCGGTATTAGCTAACGAGTGGATAGCAAAAAAAAAAGAAAAAAGAAGAGGGAATCTATTGGAAGGAAATAGTTATAAATTTGCAGAATTTTTTTTACCAAATTAGAATAATAATTATATAATAATGGGATTCAAGAATTGGAAATTTTACCATTAATATACCGTTCCAGTTCTTTAATTTGGAGATAAAACTATCATGCCATGATTACTAGGTGTTTTTGAACTTCTGAGAAAAAGCCAACGTGATGGCTTCTGGAACCACCTCAATTTCGGCATTTTAGTTCACTGTATAGTGCCTCGCATGGTATTTATTTGTGTACAATTTTTTTTCTTAATTAGCCGAGGCTTTGACTTTGCATTTGACTTGTCCTGAGATTATGGAAATTAATCGCCTAGACTAATTAGGACATGTAATTCAATATTTTGGATAGATTTGGAGCTTTTGGAGACCGAATCGAGGAACGAGGGCATCCCGGAGTAGGATTTTATGCTGTTAAGGTAAGTAACAGTTTTAACTCCGGCTTTGAGGGTATAAACCCGGAGAAAGTAATATCATGTAATTGCTTGGTGGTGACACCCATGCTAGGTGACGGGCGTGTGTGTTTGCACCGCGAGGGATTGAGACTTGGTCCGTCCCGTGAGGCTATGAGGCCTAATGGTTGTTATCTATGGTTATGTGTTTACTTGTTGTTGAACTTGTTTGCCTTAATGTTAGAGATCATGCTTAGGCTTTATTCATTCTCACGTTATTTGTACTCAGTCATAATAATTATTGTACATGTTTACCTTAGTCTCTATTATTTGGTAATATGCTATGATACTTGATGTGGGCTGAGTCCCCTTATTTGTTGATGATGGTGAGGCTAGTGAGGTACATGATTGAGTGAGGCCGAGGGCCTGGTTGTGAGGATATTAATACCATAGCGCGTGAGTTGTCCGCGTAGCACGTGAGTTGACCGTGCGGGTCCAGGTATTGATATGATGGCACGTGAGTTGTCCGTGCTTAGCGCTTGGACTTTGGGAGCCCCTCCGGAGTCTGTACACACCCCCAGTGAGCGCAGAGTGTTGAGTGTATTGAGTGTTGAGTGTTGAGTGTTGAGTGTTGAGTGCGAGTGCTGAGTGATGGAGTGACATTGCTGTGAGGTTGCATTTACTTTTGCTGTTGCTGCATTTATCTGTTAAATTTCTTTGTGACATTTATTGAGTTATGAAATTTACTTGTTTATTCCTGCTATTTTTTTTAAAATTGTGGAAAATAAATAATTGGACTCTTTTACTTAGCTCGTCACTACTGATCAGTTCCTTAGTTATTTCTGTTACTACTGAGGTGGTTGTACTCATTCTACACCCTGCACTTATGCAGATCCAGGTGAGTTAGAGCGCGGCGATCGTTGAGTTCAGGCCGGCTATCTGTGGAGATTGCAAGGTAGCTGCTAGCATCTGCAGGGCCTTGTTACTCCTCTTGTCATTTCTTATTTTAGACAATTATATTTCTTAGTTCATAGTTTTAGACGCTCATGACTTAGTGACACCCCGATGTTTGGGACTCGTTTCCGTATTTTATATTATTTATCTTTAGAGTTGGTTTAGTTTATCATGAATTAAATTATTAGAAATGTTTTATTAAATTCTTATAATCAAATTAGTAGTAATATTTTGGGAATAGGCTTGCCTTGTAACACGATAGGCGCCATCACGACCACGGTTTGATTTTGGGTCGTGATAGAGTTTGTTCAAATAGTTTGGATTGGCTATGAAAATCATGATTTGATAAAAATAGATCATTTGAGGCAATTATGCTATGAATCTATTTTTGATATGTCCAATATTTTGGGAGTTACTAGTGGAGACTACCGAGATTGGTTTGAATATTGAGTTCGTTATCATGAGACTACACGTGCGGTGTAGGGACACATTCCAAGGCTAAGCCGAGGTTTGTGGAATAAAGTCCCCCTTTGAGAGGGCAATGATCCAGTGATAAGGTTAAGTCGACTCGTACAGCACTACGAGAAGCCGTCCAGACAAGTAGGTTCAAATACTTGTTGCTAGGTTGATCGCCTGGTAGTTATTCATTATTTCGGTATTGGTATTGTCACGACCCCGGTTCGCCCTCCGTGAACCATCGTGACGGCACCTAGTCTCTACGACTGGGTAAGCCTAACAATGCGGAAAATAAAAAAAATCTGCGGAAGAGATAATTAAAAACAGAAATAGTGAAATAAAACAGTGTTTGAAATGCCGCTCGGCATACACAATATCAACTCTCGAAACTAATAACATTTCCCAAAACCCGGAATCTCATGATCGCAAGCTTTTGAATGTCTATTAGTATCTAACTCAAGAATATCTAACGAAGAAAAGGAAATACAGAAGGGCTAATACTTAAAGCAAGAGTAGAAAGGGACTCTTCGGTCTGCGGACGCGGCAGGTATACCTCGGAGTCTCTACAAGCGCCTCGCCTCAAGCGTGATAAGTCTGAGTCGCAGTACCTGGATCTGCACATGAAAAACATGCGCAGGAAGGGCATGAGTACATCACAACGGTTCTCAGTAAGTGCCAAGCCTAACCTCGGTCGGGTAGTGACAAGGAAAGTCAGGGCCCTACTGAGATTAAATAAATTCTAAGGTGTAACAGTGTAGAATAAGACAGTATAATTAAGTGCAACAGTAAGAAATAACATAGCATAGAAAGAACAACAGCAACTATAACAGAGACAAAATAATTACGGAGAGGAGTACAGCTCAACACAGAGATAACAACCGGGGATCTCCCAGGATACCGTCCTGTAGTCCCCAATATAAACATCTAGTGGATCTCCCGAGGGCAGTCCCGTTGTCCAACTCATAATGCGCGGGAATCTCCCGGAAATCCGATCCGTAGTCTCAAATATAAATATCCAGTACAGGGGAAATCTACCGGGTGCAGTCCCGTAGTTCCAAAGTAAATGTGCAGGGGGGATCTATCGGAGTACAAATCCGTAGTCCCAAAGTAAATATGCAGGGGGATCTACCGGGATACTGTCCCGTAGTCCCAAAGTAAACACACAGCAACAACACGAAGAAATACACAATTTAATTCGAATTCCATACTAAGGTAAAACAAGTACTTCTAGCCTAGCATGTTGCACATAATCCAAATAAGGCAGTTTGGGCAAGTAAAGCAATTAAGTCAATTAGACGTGCTTCCCTAAGTTAACAACATGCTTAAATTGCAAGTAGTATAAGCAGGAAAAAGAACACAATTAAAATTACTTAAAGAAAACCGGATTTTCAACAGTTAGCACAAGTACGCACTCGTCACCTCACGTACAGGGCATTGCAAATATCAATAATACCAAACCCTAAGGGGAGTTTCCCCCACAGAAGGTTAGACAAGCCACTTACTTCGAACCGGCTCAAAATCAACCCGAAACCACGCTCTTACCACGAGTACTCGGCTCCAAATGGCCCAAATCTATTCAATTCAATAGCATAATGTAAATAACACTTCAAGTAACTGATTCTACAATTAAATTCTAAGCTAATACGCAAATTTTGGTAAAATGACCAAAATACCCTCCAGGCCCACGTCTCGGAATCAGGTAAATTTTACATTTTCAGAATCCACGTACTCTCACGAGTCTAACCATACCAAGAACACTGAAATCGGAGTCCAAATGACCCCTCAAATTCCCATTTTAAGGTCTCTTAATCTCAAGCCCTAATTACCCATTTGCACTGATTTTCTCCAAATTCTCACCACTAATTAGACCTCTAGTCACATATAAACGAGTTATGAAGTCAAGAATATTACCACCAAATGATTTCCCTTTGGTTTCCTCAAAAATCTCTCTCAAAAGCTTCAATCCCGTTCATGAATGGTGGAAAAATGGAGAAGGGTCGCGGATTGGGCTATTAAAACACTGCCCATCTTTTAAATTTACTTCACTGTGATCGCGGAAATAGACACGCGACCGCGAAGCACAAATGATGGCTGCCCCAACTTTACCTTACGCGATCGCACAATCATCCACGCGATCGCGAAGCCTTAGCACTCAGACCCACGCGATCGCAACAAGGCTCACGCGATCGCGTAGAGCAACTCTGCCTCAGCCCCCAACTAAGCCTACGTGATCGCAACCCCATGTATGCGATCGCGAAGGACAAAAGGTCTGCAACAGACCTGAAGCAAAATCTGCAACTACTAAACATGCAATTTAATCCGTTTGACCACCCGAAACTCACCCGAGGCCCTCGGGACCTCAACCAAACATGCCAACATATCCCATAACATCATTCAAACTTGTTCCAACCTTCGGAACGCTCAAAACAACATCAAAACACCAAATTTGCATCGGATTCAAGCCTAAGAACTTCAAAAACTCTCAAATTACGCTTTTGATCAAAAATTCTATCAAACCTCGTCCGAATGACTTGAAATTTTGCACACACGTCACATTCAACCCTACGGAGCTACTCCAACTTCCGAAATTCCATTTCGACCCTCGGATCAATATCTCACTATCGAACCGGAAACTTCAAAAATTCAACTTTCGGCATTTCAAGCCTAAATTAGCTACGGACCTCTAAAACACAATCCGAACACGCTCCTAAACCCGAAATCACCCAACGGAGCTAACGGAACCATCAGAATTCTATTCCGAGGCCGTCTTCACACTGTTCCGACTACGGTCAAATTTCTAAAACTTAAGCTCTCATTTAGGGACTAAGTGTCCCAAAACGCTCTAAAACTCAAAACCAAACATCCCGGCGAATCAAAATAGCAGAAACAAATATGGGGGAAGCAGTTAATGGGGGATCGGGGCGTAAATTCTAAAAACGACCGACCGGGTCGTTACATCCTCCCATACTTAAACATTCGTTCATCCTTGAACGAGCATAGAGACATGCCTGAAGTAGTGAAAAAATGAGGGTAACGGCTGCGCATATCCTGCTCGGTCTCCCAGGTCGCCTCCTCGACCGGCTGACCCCGCCACTGAACCTTTACTGATGCGATGTTCTTTGACCTCAGCTTTCGAACCTGCCTGTCCAATATTGCCACTGGCTCCTCAACATAAGATAGGTCCTTGTCCAGCTGGACTGAACTGAAATCCAACACGTGCGACGGACCACCGTGATACCTCCGGTGCATCGAGACATGAAATACCAGATGAACTCCTGCCAAGTTGGGAGGTAAGGCAAGCTCATAAGCAACCTCCCCAACACGCCTCAATATCTCAAAAGGGCCAATAAACCTCGGACTCAACTTCCCTTTCTTCCCAAATCTCATAACGCCCTTCATAGGCGAAACCCGAAGTAGAACCCGCTCTCCAACCATGTAGGAAACATCACGAACCTTCCGGTCCGCGTAACTCTTCTTTCGGGACTGGGCTGTACGGAGTCTATCCTGAATCACCTTGACCTTCTCCAAAGCATCCTGAACCAGGTCTGCGCCCAATAATCTAGACCCGGCTCAAACCAACCCACCGGGGATCCGCACCGCCTACCATATAAAGCCTCATACGGCGCCATCTCAATGCTGGACTGATAGCCGTTATTGTAGGCAAACTCCGCCAATGGCAAGAACTGATCCCAAGACCCTCCGAACTCAATCACATACGCACAGAGCATATCCTCAAGAATCTGAATAGTGCGCTCGGACTGTCCGTCCGTCTGAGGGTGAAATGCTGTGCTCAACTCCACCCGAGTACCTAACTCATGCTGTACGGCTCTCCAGAACCGTGATGTGAACTGAGCACCTCTGTCTGAAATGATGGAAACTGGAATACCATGCAGACGGACAATTTCCCGGATATAAATCTCCGCCAACCTCTCCGAAGAATAGGTAGTACTCACAGGAATGAAATGTGTGGACTTGGTCAGGCGATCAACAATAACCCAAATGGCATCGAACTTCTTCAAAGTCCGTGGGAGCCCAGATACGAAGTCCATGGTGATCCGCTCCCACTTCCACTTCGGAATCTCTATCTGCTGAACCAATCCACCCGGTTTCTGGTGCTCATACTTCACCTGCTGACAATTAAGGCACCGAGTTACAAACCCAACTATATCTTTCTTCATCCGCCTCCACCAATAGTGCTGTCTCAAATCCTGATACATCTTCGCGGCACCCGGATGAATGGAATACCGCGAACTATGGGCCTCCTCTAGAATCAACACCCGAAGCCCATCAACATTGGGTACACAAATCCGACCCTGCATCCTCAACACCCCGTCATCACCAATAGTGATCAACAATAACCCAAATGGCATCGAACTTCTTCAAAGTCCGTGGGAGCCCAAATACGAAGTCCATGGTGATCCGCTCCCACTTCCACTTCGGAATCTCTATCTGCTGAAGCAATCCACCCGGTCTCTGGTGCTCATACTTCACCTGCTGACAATTAAGGCACCGAGTTACAAACCCAACTATATCTTTCTTCATCCGCCTCCACCAATAGTGCTGTCTCAAATCCTGATACATCTTCGCGGCACCGGATGAATGGAATACCGC
>NC_031995.1:58216518-58318656 GCF_001879085.1 Nicotiana attenuata | reverse complement strand
AGAACTCTCGTGGGGGCATGCTGTGGCTGAGAAGTCTGTGAAGGTGCACCCCTCCTAAGTCTGGGGCAATCTCTCACCATATGGCGTGTGTCACCACACTCAAAACAAGCTCTGGGAGGATGTGGCGGCTGTGACTGGCTCTGGCCAGGTCTGCTGGACTGACCACTGGAAGCACCCCGTGCATGAGGCGCACTAGATACTAGAGGTGCATAATAAGGCTCCTGAGGCCTAGGTAGAGCTGGGATACCACTGGCTGCTGGAAGAGCTGAATGAACGGGGTGACTCATATAACCCCTACCATGACGACTTGCAGCTAGGGCACGGGCACCAGAATAATAGCCCGACTCTCGAGACCTCTTGGCCTCCCCATCCTCTCTATCCCTAGTATGCATACCCTCAATCCTCCTAGCAGTGCTCATCACCTGCTGATAAGAAATATCCATCTCTAACTCACGAGCCATGCTAGACCTGATGCTGGGAATAAGCCCCTCAATAAACCGGCGAACCTTCTCGCGAACCGTAGGAACCAAAGCTGGTGCATGTCTAGCCAAGTCGGTGTAACGGACAGCATACTCCGAGATAGTCATAGTACCCTGGCGCAAGTGCTCAAATTCTGAACGCTAAGTGTCCCTGAGGCTCTGGGGAACATACTCTCTCGTGAACATATCTGAAAACTGAGCCTAAGTCAGGGAAGTTGCCTCATCCGGACTGTCTAACTCATAAGCACGCCAGCACTGATAGGCGGCTCTTCGAAGCTGGAAGGTAGTGAAGGAAACCCCACTCGATCCTGATATACCCATGGTACGGATGATATGGTAGCAATCCTCAAGAAATCCAAGGGCATCATCTGAGGCTAGCCCGCTAAATGTAGGAGGCTGATACTTCTTGAGCCTCTCAAGCCTCTTCTGCTCCTCCTTTGAAGCTACTGCCCTCTCCTCGGGCTGAGCTGGGGCTACCGGCTGTACAGGAATAATCTCTGGGACCTGATCAACATGCACTCGCTGCTCAGGAGTGCGGGTGGCGGGAGTCTGTGCTCCTCCCCCGGCCTGGGACATAGCTGCAGCAAGGGGAAGCAACCCTGCCTGAGCTAGAGTAGTGTACATAGTCATAAACTGCGCCAGAGTCTCCTGGAGTGCTGGAGTAGTAGTAGCAGACGTATCAGGTGTCTGGACTCCGGCTGGAACTGCTGGTGGCACCTCAGTGGCAGCTCGCACGGGTGCTCTGGCTGCACCACGAGCGCGTCCTCGGCCTCTACCCCGGCCCCGATCTCTAACGGCTCCAGTAGGGGGCGTGGGTGCCTGATCATCTCGGGTAGCACGTGTCCTCACTATCTGTGAGAGAATAGAAGACAGAAGTTTAGAATTGTGATATCAAAATCTCGCACGCCAAGGAAATCAAATGAAGTCGTAGATAAGTACAGACGTCTTCGTACCGATCCGCGAGACTCTAATAAACCGGCTTGTGATTCATGACTCCTATAAACCTAGTGCTCTGATACCAACTTGTCACGACCCCGGTTCGCCCTCCGTGAACCATCATGACGGTACCTAGTCTCTACGACTAGGTAAGCCTAACAATGCGGAAAATAAACAAAATTTGCGGAAGAGATAATTAAAAACAGAAATAGTGAAATAAACCAGTGTTTGAAATGCCGCTCGACATACACAATATCAACTCTCGAAACTAATAACATTTCTCAAAACCCGGAATCTCTTGATCACAAGCTTTCGAATGTCTATTAGTATCTAACTCCAGAATATCTAACGAAGAAAAGGAAATACAGAAGGGCTAATACTTAAAGCAAGAGTAGAAAGGGACTCTTCGGTCTGCGGACGCGATAGGTATACCTTGGAGTCTCTACAAGCGCCTCGCCTCAAACGTGATAAGTTAGAGTCACAGTACCTGGATCTGCACATGAAAAACATGCGCAGGAAGGGCATGAGTACACCACAGCGGTACTCAGTAAGTGCCAAGCCTAACCTCGGTCGGGTAGTGACGAGGAAAGTCAGGGCCCTACTGAGATTAAATAAATTCTAAGGTGTAACAGTGTAGAATAAGACAGTATAATGAAGTGCAACAGTAAGAAATAACATAGCATAGAAAGAACAACATCAACTATAACAGAGATAAAATAATCACGGAAAGGAGTACAACTCAACACAGAGATAACAACCGGGGATCTCCTAGGATACCGTCCTGTAGTCCCCAATATAAACATCCACTGGATCTCCCGGGTGCAGTCCCGTAGTCCAACTCATAATGCGCGGGGATCTACCGGAAATCCGATCCGTAGTCCCAAATGTAAATATCCAGTACAGGGGGGAATCTACCGGATGCAGTCCCGTAGTTCCAAACTAAATGTGCAGGGGAGGATCTACCGGAATACAAATCCGTAGTCCCAAAGTAAATATGCAGGGGATACCGGGATACCGTCCCGTAGTCCCAAAGTAAACACATAGCAACAACACGAAGAAATACACAATTTAATTCGAATTCCATTCTAAGATAAAACAGGTACTTCTAGCCTAGAATGTAGCACATAATCCAAATAAGGCAGTTTGGGCAAGTAAAGCAATTAAGTCAATTAGACATGCTTCCCTAAGTTAACAACAGGCTTAAATTGCAAGTAGTATAAGCAGGAAAAAGAGCACAATTAAAATTACTTAAAGAAAACCGGATTTTTAACAATTAGCACAAGCACGAACTCGTCACCTCATGTACAGGGCATTTCAAATATCATTAATACCAAATCCTAAGGGGAGTTTCCCCCACACAAGGTTAGACAAGCCACTTACCTCGAACCAGCTCAAAATCAACCCGAAATTACGCTCTTCCACGAGTACTCGACTCCAAATGGCCCAAATCTATTCAATTCAATAGCATAATGTAAATAACACTCCAAGTAACTGATTCTACAATTAAATTCAAAGCTAATACGCGAATTTAGGTAAAATGACCAAAATGCCCTCTGGGACCACGTCTCGAAATAAGGTAAAATTTACATTTTCAGAATCCTCGTACTCTCACCAGTCTAACCATACCAAGAACACTGAAATCGGAGTCCAAATGACCCCTCAAATTCCCATTTTAAGGTCTCTTAATCTCAAGCCCTAATTACCCATTTGCACTGATTTTCTCCAAATTCTCACCACTAGTTAGACCTCTAATCACATATAAACGAGTTATGAAGTCAAGAATATTACCTCCAAATGATTCCCCTTTGGTTTCCTCAAAAATCTCTCTCAAAAGCTTCAATCCCGTTCAAGAATGGTGGAAAAATGGAGAAGGGTCGCGGATTGGGCTATTAAAACATTGCCCAGCTTTTAAATTTAGTTCACTGCGATCGCGGAAATAGACACGCGACCGCGAAGCACAAATGCTGGCTTCCCCCACTTTACCTTATGCGTTCGCACAATCATCCACGCGATCGCGAAGCCTTAGCACTCAGACCCACGCGATCGCAACAAGGCTCACGCAATCGCGTAGAGCAACTCTGCCTCAGCCCCCAACTAAGCCTACGCGATCACAACCCCATCTACGCGATCGCGAAGGACAAAAGGTCTGCAACAGACCTGTAGCAGAATCTGCAACTATTCAACATGCAATTTCATCCGTTTGACCACCCGAAACTCACCCGAGGCCCTCGGGACCTCAACCAAACATGTCAACATATCCCATAACATCATTCAAACTTGTTTCAACCTTCGGAACGCTCAAAACAACATCAAAACACCAACTTTTTCATCGGATTCAAGCCTAAGAATTTCAAAAACTCTCAAATTACGCTTTCGATCAAAAAGTCTATCAAACCTCGTCCGAATGACCTGAAATTTTGCACACACGTCACATTCAACCCTACGGAGCTACTCCAACTTTCGGAATTCCATTGCGACCCTCGGATCAAAATCTCACTATCCAACCGGAAACTTTAATAATTCAACTTTCGCCATTTCAAGCCTAAATTAGATACGTACCTCCAAAATACAATCCGAATACGCTCCCAAACCCGAAGTCACCCAACGGAGCTAACGGAACCATCGGAATTTCATTCCGAGGCCTTCTTCACACTGTTCCGACTACGGTCAAATTTGGGTTCATCCCTGTAGTAATCGAATGAATTGAGTTGCCAACATAAAAGCGTAAGAACTCAACGGGATTCCCAGCATCTCGTAGAAAAAGAGTATGTAATGTAGATTCCAAAACTTAAGCTCTCATTTAGGGACTAAGTGTCCCAAAACGCTCCGAAACTCAAAACCAAACATCCCAGCGAATCAAAATAGCAGAAACAAATACGGGGGAAGCAGTTAATGGAGGATCGGGACGTAAATTTTAAAAACGACCGGCCGGGTCGTTACTGGTATAGTACTCCCGATGAAAGATAAAATAGAACTTTCTTATGTTTAGTCCTAAGGAGCCGAAAATGATTTCAATGACTTGATGAGATTGAAATGGTTTTATATGATTTCTATTAAAATCTTGGGTTGATAGAGTCGTTCTAAAACTTTATAGCATGGCTTACATTTCACTTGTCTTTTATTTAAAATGATAAAGAGCATGACTTATATAATTGTTTATCACTTTATGTTAAATATCGGTTGTATAGTTTTTAGAAAATCTTGTTAGAGAGAGTCTATGACACTTATTGAGTAGCGCCAGTGGTGTTATTACCAACCCTCAGTCCGACCCCCCCCCCCCCTTCAGGGCCCCACTTACTTTACATGTTTCAGGATGAGGTATGATACATAGCAGGCGGTCAGGGCTAGGATGACTCTCTTCCTGAGGTATATGGTGAGGCACCACTCCTTTTTGGTGGTAGCTATCATGTTGTTTTCTTAATTTATGCTAGTCGGGTATTAGCCTAATTGTTTAATTCTATTCTTTGGTATAGAGGATCCATAGATAGTTGTGAAAAGTTGTAGTAATAGGATTGTACACGACATACACGAAAAAATACTTATTTTACTTAGTCTCATTGTTATGATTATGAAAGGCTTCACGTATTTTTGGATTGAAAAGATATTCCATCATTTAACTTGAAAATATATATGTTTTTCAAAGAGCTTTCGTAGTTAAATTAGTTTTCATGTATATGGTTTGGGTGCATCATATGAGTTGGTTTGGTCGGGTCGAATAGTGTGCTGGGTGCCGGTCACGTGAATTTGGGACGTGACAAACTGGAACTGCTGGTGCTCAGCAGTTGCTGGTGCAAGCTAGGATCTTTTCCAAAAGTTGAGCGGAAAGCTATTATGTTCAACAACTTGGCCCGACCTAAAGCTATCTTCTCTATGTGGTTGATCATATAGGAAAGGATGATGACAGTTGACAGGTTAATCAAATGGAATCTCATTGTCAATCCTATGTATGTCTTTTGTAAATTGCGACCGGAGACTCATGCCCATCTGTTCTGTGAATGCAATGTTATTACTAGATTGTGGAAGGATGTCTCTAACTGGTTGCAACTGTAGTTTAACCTCGATACTTGGAGTCAGCTGGTTACTTAGTTTGTGGAGAAAGCTAAAAAGAAATTTATTGGATGCCAACTCATGCGATTGGTGTTTGCTGAAGTATTGTATGCTATTTGGAGTGAGAGGAACCAATGATTTTTCAATAATGTTCATAAAGATGGACATAGTCTTATTAGAGAAGTAGCTTATAATTGTAATGTAGGAGCTGTTAGCCAACTTAAGGAAGTCTTGCAAAATATGCTTTTGTAGCTAGTATGTGCAATTTCTGGCTAGCTATGTAAACGGATAGACGGTGGAATTGGGTTGCGGATAGAGGTATTAGTAGGCCGTGTAGGCCTGCTTGTTTTGTAATTTGCTATTTTGGTGATTAATAATATTTGTGAATTACCAAAAAAAAAACTACTTTTTAACATTAAAAGTATTTTAGAACTTTAAATTAAACTACTCTAATATTCATATTAATAAAAAATATTTTTCACAATAAGATCCAAAATAATATATTGCAAACATATGACTAATATCTTATTAACTTAAATTAATATTATCAATATAAAAACAATATTAATATGTGAAGCTAAACACTTTATGTCTTCTAAGGATACTACGTTACAGATAAAAAAGGGCAGAAACAAAACTCTCTTTTTTGCATGTGTTATATACACATATAAATGAATAAATTTTCTTAAAAACATTTAAGGCCTCAATTAAATTGGATTTAGGCCATTACTTTTATTGAGTCGCCTGTACCGTCAATTATCTCCTACTTGGACAACTCAGGTGCAACAAATGTATTTTTTTCTGGATTGCCATTTCAAGTATTGCTCCCATTGGACTTCTTTTGTCGGGATAAATATTAGGAGTCTTTAATGTCACCAAAGCACTAAATATTGCGCTAATGGTGAACACAATACAAGGGTCTGTTACATAAAAAAGCACAAAATGAGAAGTTCAAAATTTTTTTTTGAATGATCTAAATGAGATGCCTTTTCTTTTTTTTTTTTATTATGAAGATTGATAAAGAAGACATGAGAATAGGGTAGAGTGCATTAGTTCCAGTACTACAATTTCTAAACCTTCTTATGCAATATTAAATACAAGGATAGGAAACTAAGGAATAAGGGAAAGTTTTTAAACCGGAAACTGAATATATATATATATATATTATATTATATAAATATATATATATATATTATATATATTATAATATATTATATATATATATATATATAGATATATATCATATATAATATATATATATATATATATATAGGTGTCACGATCCAAAATCCACTAAGGGTCGCGATGGCGCCGGATACCACTGTCAGGCAAGCCAACACCATATAACTAGTAAATTCTCGTTTTAATATTTTCAAAATCATTTCTTCTAAACATTAAACAATGAATAATAAACTTCACTGAATAAATAATGATGTCTTTACAAAATTTATTTACCGAATAATTCCGAAATCATCCCAGAACCCGGTGTCACAAGTGCATAAGAAATCACTAGGAAATCAAATGAAGTATAATAACTGTGCGGAATACAAATTTGGACAGAAAGTAAATACAATACACTGAAAGAGACTATGCTGGCTGCGGTCGCCTTGAGAGATGCAGCTCACCTAAGTCTCCGTCTAATCTCGAAGAAGTAGAGACGAGAGGTCGACTTCGACACTTACTAGTGGTCCAATAATAATGTACCAATAATATACTAAATCGAGAATTTTCATAAAAATGGTTGTAACTCAATAGCATGAGGCAAGTAAACAATTCTTTCGTTTATAGGAAATTTTCAAATTCATTTTATATCATTTATACATTTATCTCAGGCCAAGGAGAAAAAATATCAACATCTATGAATTTCAATGCAAGCAATACAAGCATGCGCAAATCATGCCAAGGCCGTATGGCCCGATCCAACAATATTTAAACTGTGCACTGCCAGAGGGTTGAATGGCGCGAACCATAGATGCATCTATTACGACGCTCGCGAATCATACATGCCATGCGGTCAAATATAAATAAACAATCACCCCGCTCGCGAATCACACATGCGATGCCGTCATATATGAATAAACAATCATCCCGCTCGCGAATCATACATGCGACGCAGGTACATATAGAAACACACATTTCAATAGTCAATCAAGACTTCATCAGGGAAACAATTATTCAATGAGGTGTCAATTTCTCTTTTACAAGTTGAAAAAACGAAGTTTAACTCTTTTAGAAAATCATTTACCACTTCGATACGATTAAAGCAGTTTAAACTGTCAATAAGGTTACAATAATTTCAAGTAAAGCATGTTTTTGGGTCCTAGACTACCCGGACATAAGCATAATAGCAGCTACGCACGGACTCTCGTCACCTCGTGCGTACGTAGCCCCCACAAACAAAAGCACATATCCAATTAATTTATCTATGGGGACAATTCTCTCTTACAAGGTTAGAAATGAGACTCACCTCGCTCCGAAGTTCCATAGCCGGCATTTCATGCCCTTCCGAAGACTCAAATCGATGCATAACGCTCCAATACTAGCCAATAATTTTGCAAACCCATTAATATATGCTCAATTACTCATAATAATCCAATTTATAATAATTTCTAACCCCGATTGAAAAGTTGACAAAATCGCCCTCGGGCCCACGTGCCCGGATTCCGAAATTTTCGAAGATAAAGTGCACTCATAACCTCACGAACTCAAATATATAATTTACTCTCAATTTCATGTCCAAAATCGTGGTCAAAATCCAAAAATACCAATTTTCTAAGTTTTTCTTCAAACCCCAAATTTCTACAAATTCCATATCTGTATCTAAACCATGTAACTTATAATGAGTGGGAACAACTTACTTTGTGATACTTGAAGAATATCTCCCCTTGAAGCTCCCCAAAATCGCCCACACAAAATAAAAAATGGGAGAAAAATGACCAATTCCCGATTTTAAAAGAACACACTGCCTCCAGCCTTTCCGCACATGCGGTGCACCAGCTGCACCTGCGAAAATACATCGCAGGTGCGGTCCTCTTCAAGCTAGGCGAAATACGCTTCTGCGGTCCCTCAAGCGCATCTACGCCTTCGCACCTGCGGGTGCCCTTCCGCTCCTGCGACCCAGCTGCCCCTCACGCATTCCGCATCTACGGAGCTTACCACGCACCTGCGGGCTCGTAGATGCGGAAATACCTCGCATCTCGGTCTCTCCATCTCTTCCCAAATGTACTTCTGCGACCACAAAGCCGCACTTGCAGGCTCTCACCTGCGGCCCTCTTCTCGCAGGTGCGGTTACACCAGAAGCCCAGCTGCTTCAGTTCTTCCTCCACTTCAAATTTCCATCCGTTAACCATCCGGAATCCACCTG
This sequence comes from Nicotiana attenuata, assembly GCF_001879085.1. Taxonomy (NCBI): domain Eukaryota; kingdom Viridiplantae; phylum Streptophyta; class Magnoliopsida; order Solanales; family Solanaceae; genus Nicotiana; species Nicotiana attenuata. The sequence continues at coordinate 58,309,830 of NC_031995.1, read as the reverse complement.
AGGTCCCCGAGACCCCGTCCAATCATGCCAACCAGTCCCAAAACAAATGCGGACCTGCTCGAGGCCTCAAATCACATCAAACAACGCTAAATCACGAATCACACCCCAATTCGAGCTTTATGAACATTAGAACTTCAAACTTCTACATTCGATGCCGAAACCAATCAAATCACGTCCGATTGACCTTCAATTTTGCACACAAGTCATATTCGATATTACAGACCTACTCCAACTTCCGGAATCAGAATCCGACCCCGATATCAAAAAGTCCACCCCCGGTCAAACTTCTCAAAAACCTTCAAATTTTTAACTTTCGCCAAATGACTCCAAAATGACCTACGGACCTCCAAATCCCCTTCCGATCGTGCTCCCAATACCAGAGTCACCATATGGAGCTATTCCAAGGCTCAGAATCCCAAACGGACACCGATAACACTAAAATGCACTTCAATCCAAACTTATGAAATTATTCCAAAATGCTATCTTCCACAATAGGCGCCGAAACGCTCCCGGGTCATCCAAAACCCGATCCGGACATATGCCCAAGTCCAAAATCATCATACGAACCAGCTGGAACATTCAAATCCCGATTCCGAGGTCGTTTTCTCACAAATTCAGTCCTTGTCAATTACTCCAACTTAAAGCTTCCGAAATGCGAATTCTCTTTCCAAATCAACTCCGAACTTCCCGGGATTCAATTCCGATTATGCGTACAAGTCATAATACCTGATGTGAAGCTGCTCATGGCCTCAAACTGCCGAATGATGTGCTAGAACTCAAAACGACCGGTCGGGTCGTTACAATATGTCTAATTGATCACCCACCAGGGTCATGACCCTCCTACCTTGAAAGAATAAATTAGCCTACAAGATCAAGTGTACAAAAAGAAAAGTACATTTGTATCAAATTAAATATTAAAACTTAAATTTGAAATTTCAGAAAGTCTTCTTGAAGAGAAATTATTTGTCCATAGCCCTCGACTCCCATATCATAATATCATCTATTTCCATATCATGTATTTCCATATCTATTTTCATATATCCTTTTTTACGTGATTTTTTTCCCGAAAAAAAATTACTAGAATAACAAGCAGCCCATAGTAATATTAAAAAAATGCACCGAGAGGAAATTGGAGTTCAATCAATACTTATGTATTGCATTTTGTATGCCACCATTTCATTACAGGTGGGGTTTAATAAATTATTAATTTGTGTTACATCATAAATAGTTAATTGTCTTGTTAAATAAATAAACTATCGACTATGTCCATTTGAAAGCAGTTTAATATAAATATTGCTCAATTCATAAAATATAACTAATATTCGCCAAATATTATTAATATTAGCCAATTAGCTATTTGCAGCCAAAAAGGTCAAATCATTGCTTTCTTTTGAGTGGGTGTTATTAGAATAGATTAGGTACATCTTAAGGAGCTTGAATCTCAGTTTTTGGATGAATTTGTAACGATCCGGCCGGTCGTTTCATGAGTTATAGCCCCGTTACCCCATTCCTGCTTCCTTATACATTCCTCAGCTGTATTTCATCGTATCGTGTTGGTTGGTTCAGGTTCAGAGTGGTTTCGGTGTGGAATGAGACACTTACTCTCCTATTTAGAAGTTTAAATTGGAAAAGTCAATCGGATGTTGACTTATGTGTGAACGATCTCGGATGTGAATTCTGATGGTTCGGTTAGCTCCGTAGGTGATTTTGGACTTGGGAGCGAGTCCGGAATGTGATTATGAGGTCCGTGGTAGAATTAGGCTTGAATTGGCGAAATTGGAAATTTGGCGATTCTTGGTCGGCAGTGGAAATTTTGATATCGGGGTCGGAATGGAATTCCGGAAGTTGGAGTAGGTTCGTAGTGTCATTTTTGATGTGTGTGCAAGCTTTCAAGTCATTCGGACGAGGTTTGGTAGGTTTCGACATCGTTTGCGAAATTCGGAATTTAGAAGTTCTTAGGCTTGAATCCGAGGGTAATTTGGTGTTTTGATGTTTTTTGAGTGTTCCGAAGGTTCGACTAAGTTTTTATGTTGATATGTGACTCATTGGTATTTTTGGTTGAGGTACCGAGGGTCTCGGGATGATTTTGAATGGTTATCAGAGAGTTTGGAAATTTGGTAATGCAGCTGAAGCTGCTGATTCTGTCTTAACCGCACCTGCAGAGTGGGAACCGCAAGTGCGAGGTCCGCAGAAGTGGATTTGAGGTGCAGGTGCGCAGCTGGGGTCGCAGATGCGGCTTGGTCCCCGCATCTGCGATGACCGCAGATGCGGTCAGGCAATCGCAGAAGTGGAAGTGGTCTTTTAATGAAATTCCGCAGAAGCGGAGAGGTTTGCGCAGAAGCGGTCCCGCAGATGCGAAAATGGGACCGCAGATGCGGAAGTGCTGGGCAGAATGTATAAAAGGGGGGACTTCGCGAATATTGGGTTATCTTCCACCATTTTATCCGGATTTGGAGCTTTTGGGAGTAATTTGAAGAGGGATTCTAGGGGGTTTTCATTGAGGTGAGTAATTTGAGCCCTAATACTCGTGTTTATGGTAATTTCCCGTGGTTTAATCATGTAATTAGTGGTGATTAAGGGTGAAAATGAGGGGTTAGGGCTTGGGATTTTGGAGAGTTTGATTGAGGATTTGAGTGAAAAATGGAGTCGGATTGTGATAAATCTTGTATGTATGGACTCGTGAGTGAAGGGGCTTTCTAGTTTTGTGATTTTTGTCGGATTCAAAGACGTGGGCCCGGGGGCCGGGTTTGGGTGAATTGCGAGATATTGGTCTAAATTGATAGCTTTTCGTGTGGAATTTATTCCTTCGCCTATATTGATTGCATTGTATTGATTTTGGTTAGATTCGGGATGTTTGGAGGCCGATTCCAGTGGCAAGGGCGTAGCGGAGTAGGATTTGGCTTGGTTTGAGGTAAGTAGCGCTTCCAAACTTGGTTCTGAGGGTTTGAAACCCCGAATATGTGTTATGTGATTAGTACTAAGGTGACGCAAATGCCAAGTGACGGGCTTGTGGGCATGCACCGTGAGAATTGTGGTCTGGTTCATTCCATGGCACTGCTTAGTGACTCTTTCTTGCTGATATCTGTGTTTCTATTGTGTGATTAAGTAAATGAGCTGTAAATCATGCTAATTATCATGTTAGGGCTTCACGCTGATACTTTTGAGACCCGAGTGGTTGTTTCTTGCTGCCATCTCATTAGTTTCGTTGATACTCTGTACTCAGTCTTATTCATGCATATCATATCATGTCTCAGTCTCAGTTGTTATTATTTTGGCACATTATATCATTGTTTCGGGCTAGTTTCATGGCATTGTGAGCCCGTGTGTGGGAGACTGGAGAGTGATGACTGAGTTCGTTTTCGGAGTCTGTAACACACCCCCAGTGAGCGCAGATGATATTTTGAGGGATGGATTTCCCTGGGCATGGATTTGTCCGAAGTATTGATATCTGGAGATGAATTTCTCCACAGAGTTGGATTACCCTTTTCTCGGTACTGAGTGACTTGTAGTCAGCGATGAGTATGTTCCGGGATAGATTTCCCTTGGCCGGATGACCATATGCGGTACCGAGTGGTTGAGTGTGTATATATATATACCTGGAGATGGATTTCTCCTCAGGGTTGGATTACCCTTGTTCCTCGGTACTGGTTGACTTGCAGTCAGTGTTGTATATGTTCCGAGATGGATTTCCTTGGGCCGGATGACCATATGCAGAACCGAGTGGTTGAGCACTTGAGAGTAGGAGCACATGGTGCATTTCATACATTCTGTGCATTGGCATGTAGAGTTAGACGCGCTTTATATCTCACATTGTTCAGATCTGTATTTATTTTACTGCTTGATCTGTATTCTTGAACTGATAGCATGCCTATTTTTCCTGCACGGTTTATTTCTATTACCTGTTGAGGTTACGTTCGTCACTACATATTAGTCCATAGTTTGGATTTACCCCTGCACCTTGTGTGCAGATCTAGGTATCTCAGGCCACGGTAGCGGTTGTTGACTATTCCAATCGCGGACTTTCATCGGAGATAGCGAGGTAGCTGTCTGGCGATCGCCGTTCCGCCTTTCTCCTTCTTTATCTCCCTTTTGGTGTACTTTGGCTACTCTCAGACTATGTTAGTTGTTGTTATATTTCAGAACAGTTGTAGTATTTGCTCATTACTTAGTGACACCCGAGGTCGGCTTTTATTTCCGCATTTTGGTTTTCGCATTTATCTCTTTTATGGAATTTCAGTATGATAAAGGTTATTATCTAGTTTTTAATGAAATCTTGAATTATCTGGGAATGTGTCAGCTCGCTTAGCTCCATGATAGGCGCCATCACGACCGGGTTGGTTTTGGGTCGTGACAAGTTGGTATCAGAGCCTAGGTTACATAGGTCTCATGAGTAATGAACAGGTTTAGTAGAGTCTTGCGGATCAGTACGGAGACGTCTGCAGAACGTTTAGGAAACTTCACATTCTTGAATTCTTGTCGTGCGAATCTATTGATTCTAGTAACTAAGATTCTGTTATTCTATTCTCTCACATATGGTGAGGACACGTGCTACCGGTCAGGATGGATGGCCACCAGTACCACCAGTTGGGGGCGCGAGAGGCCGAGGTTGCGGTCGAGGCCGTAGTAGGGGCAGGGGTGTAGCCCGCACAGCAGCTAGGGCAGCACCTGCAGATCTACCAACCGTCCTAGTTCATGATCAGGTCCCAGTTGTGGATGCTCCAGCAGCACCAGCTCAGGCACCGGCTGTGCCTATTGTTATTCGAGGTCTTCGGGAGACCTTAGCTTAGATTTTGACCGTGTGCACCAGTCTTGCTCAGGCGGTCGCTGCTACTACTACAGAAGCTACTTCCCAAGCCGGGGGAGGCACTCAGACTCCCGCCGCCCGTACACCCGAGCAGGTTGCTCAGGGATTTTAGACACCGAAGGCACCACCAGCCCAGCTGGTTGCACCTGCTCAGGATTATCTGGTACCACTCATGCCTGACGACGAGCAGTGTAGATTGGAGAGGTTTGGTATACTTCAGCCTCCGACTTTTAGTGGTACAAAGGGCGAGGATGCCCAGGGTTTCTTGGACAAGTGTTAGAGGATTCTTCGTACGGCGGGTATTCTGGAGACCAGTGGGGTTTCGTTCACTACTTTTCAGTTCTCTGGAGCTACCTTTACTTGGTGGGAGGCTTATGAGAGGCATAGGCCTGTTGGTGCAGCGCCCCTTACCTGGCAGCAGTTCTCCGTTCTCTTTCTAGAGAAGTATGTGCGGTAGTCCGCAGAGAGGAGCTGACAGTTCGAGCAGTTGCGTTGGGATGATATGACTATGACGCAGTATGAGATGAGGTTTTCTGAGTTAGCCCGTCATGCTGTTTGGTTGGTTCCTACAGACAGGGAGAGGATCATGAGGTTCGTGGATGGCCTCGCTTATCAGCTACGTATTTGTCACGACCCCAATCCCGGTCGTGATGGCGCCCAACACTAATGCTAGGCAAGCCCGACCAATTTAAATACTCTCAACCCAAATACGCAATCCCTTAACAAATAATACGATTAAAATTAGAAAATATCAAGGTTCCAATCCGAAACTAAGTAAAATATTATGGAAAAATAATAACGAATATCCCAACATTCCCCAATAGATCTGGAGTCATGAGTCTAGAGCCTCTAAATGTAACAGAGTAATATATTCATAGTAATAAAGAAAGTCTAGGATAGGAAAAGACAAATGCAATAAAGGGGAGAAGTCGGGTCCTGCGGACGTCAGGCAGCTACCTCAACAACTCCTAAACCGAAATCCAAGAAGACAGCAAACAGCTCCACTAAGTCTCCGGAGCACCTGAATCTGCACACATGGTGCAGAGAGTAAAGTGAGTACTTCCAACTCAGTGAGTAATAAACATATATAATGGCTGAAAGTAAGAAATCCCGAAATATTACAATATAAAGCTATAATCAACGATTCAGCACGTTAAACAATAAAACAACAGCAAACAATGACAATTAGGGCCAACAGATATAAAATGCATGAATGCAATGCAATGCACATGACTGCTGCGGCGCGCAGCCCGATCCATTTGGGTACCCGCGCTCACTGTGGGGGTTCAGACTCCGGAGGGGCTCCTACAGCCCAATCGCAATATCATCGTAGCATTCGCTGCGGCGTGCAGCCCGATCCACACTCAGTCCAGATATATATATGCATGCAAGCCACTCGGGCACAGTCAAATTGTTCATTTTAGTTTCAATTATTAGGAATTATAGAGCTATGTGTTTAAGCCCTTATTTATTTACTAACATTTCAAGGCAGTGTCTAACTCAGGATTGATATCATGAAATATGCTAAGTATCATGGGAACAGTGATAAGGATCCCTGAAGGATGCACATGATAGGCACAAAGCCCCAAACAATTCATAAAATCCAAGTAGGATGATTACCAAACAATTTCTAGTCAAGAACGTAGTACGAACATAATTCGGAACGGACTAGGTCACAATCCCCAGTCATAATCGACCCCGTACTCGTCATAGAGTACGTGTCTCGCCTCAATATAGCGTCACAATGTGATATACCGGGGTTTCAAACCCTCAGGTCATCATCTACATCTATTACTCACCTCAAGCCGGCCACAAGTCTAGCTCGCTATGCCTTTGCCTTTCGAATCAACCTCTTCGCATGCCGAATCTGATTAAAACTACAACGAATACGTTACAATAGGCTAAAGAAACATAACCCAATCGAAAAGACTCGAAAAACACTAAAATTCACGAAGTTGGCAAAACCCGAGCCCCGGGCCCACTTCTCGAAAAATTACGAAGTTTACGTCACCGGATTCCTCGTCTTTCCACGAGTCCGTACATATAAAATTTACCAAAATCGGAGCTCGTTTGACCCTCCAAATTCCATTTTTACATCACAGCTTTCCAAGCCCTATCTTGACCTGTTTTTTGATGAAATTCCATTGATTCTATGATAAATTTACCATAAACTCGAGTAATTAGGCCAAGAGACTTACCTCCAATTGATTCTCAGTCAAAACCCTCGAAAATCCTCGCCCAAAGCTCTCCAAGTCGCTTAAAAATGGTGGAAACTACCCCTTGCTTGCGGATGAAATTTAACATTTAAAACCCTTCTGTTACCAGCGATTTTCGCTTCTGCGGTCCCGCTACCGCTTATGCGGGACCGCTTCTGCGGCCAAAAATCCGCTTAAGCGGTTTTCACTTAAAAACCGCCTCTTCGCTTATGCGATTCAACCACCGCTTCTGCGGTTCCCTCAAGTCCGCTTCTGCGGTACAGTGTCCGCTTATGCGGACCCGCTAGTGCGAGCCACCTTCCGCTTTTGCGGAATTTCCCTAGCCGGCCAACGATCGCTTCTGCGACCACATACCCGCTTATGCGGTACCGCTTCTGCGGTCCATTTTCGCATAAGCGGGAACACCAGATGACAGCAAAAATCTGACCTGCAATACACCTCAAAACTCTCGTTTAACCACCCGAATTCACCCCGAGGCCCCCGGGACCTCAACCAAAAACACCAATACATCCTAACACCTCATTCAAACTTGTTCTCATCCTCAAAACACATCAAATAACGCTAAAACCATCAAATCACATCGAATTCAAGCCTAAGTTTCTTAAGAACTTCCGAATTACGCATTCGATCAAAAACCCGACCAAAACACCTCCAAATGACCTGAAATTTTGCACACATATCCAAAATCACCTAACGGAGCTACTTAAATTCTCGGAATTCCATTCCGACCCTCGGATCAAATTCTCACCTACAAACCGGAATTCGCCAAAATTCAACCTTCGCCAATTCAAGCCTAATTCTACACCGAACCTCCAAAATCACTTCCGATCGCACTCCTAAGTCACAATTCACCTCCCGAAGCTAACCGAATCACCGAAATTCACATCCGAGCTTTCTAACTAATAAGTCAACGTTCGGTTGATTTTTCCAAACCAAACCTTCTTTAAAGAGACTAAGTGTCTCATTTCCTATCCAAACCAATTCAATTAAACTCTAACTCACCCGTTGCTGATAATAAAACATGAAAGAGCAATAAATGGGGAAAACGGGGCTGTAATACATGAGACGACGGGTTGGGTCGTTACATCCTCCCCAACTTAAACAAACGCTCGTCCTCGAGCGGGTCGAGAAGCATACCTTAGGTCTCAAATAGGTGGGGATATCTGCTCCGCATCTCCTGCTCAGTCTCCCAAGTAGCTTCCTCAACGGGCCGACCTCTCCACTGCACCTTTACCGAAGCTATATCCTTTTATCTCAATTTCCAAACCTGACGACCCAAAATAGCCACTGGCTCCACATCGTAAGTCAAATCATCATCCAACTGAACCGTGCTGAAGTCTAACACATGGGACGGGTCCCCAACATACTTCCGGAGCATAGAAACGTGAAATACTGGGTGAACTCCTGACAAGCTGGGTGGCAAGGCAAGCATGTAGGCCACCTCCCCAACTCTCCTAAGTATCTCAAAAGGACCAATGAACCGTGGACTCAACTTTCCTTTCTTTCCAAATCTCATAACGCCCTTCATAGGCAAAACCTTCAACAAGACCTTCTCGCCCACCATGTAGGATACGTCTCGAACCTTCCGGTCCGCGTAACTCTTCTGGCGCGACTGAGCCGTACGAAGTCTCTCCTGAATCACTTTCACCTTCTCTAAGGCATCCTGAACCAACTCTGTCCCCAATAGTCTAGCCTCGCTGGGCTCAAACCAACCAACCAGAGACCTACACCGTCTCCCATATAGAGCCTCATACGGTGCCATCTGAATGCTGGACTGATGTTGTTGTTGTACGCGAACTCTGCAAGTGGTAAAAACTCAGCCCAAGAACCTCCAAAATCAATAACACAGGCACGCAACATGTCCTCCAATATCTGAATGGTACGCTCGGACTGTCCATCCGTCTGAGGATGAAATGCGGTGCTCAACTCTACCTGTGTACCCAACTCTCGCTGAAAAGTCCTCCAAAACTGGGAAGTAAACTGAGTGCCCCTATCCGAGATGATAGAAACTGGGACCCCATGCAACCTAACAATCTCCTGGATGAAAATCTCTGCCAACCGCTCCGAAGAATAGGTAGTACACACCGGAATGAAATGCGCGGACTTGTTCAGCCGATCCACAATCACCCAAATCGAATCATACTTCTTTGAGGTACGAGGGAGACCACTCACAAAATCCATAGTAATCCTCTCCCACTTCCACTCGGGAATATCTATCCGCTGAAGTACACCACCGGGTCTCTGATGCTCATATTTGACCTGCTGACAGTTGAGACACCGAGCTACATAACTCACTATATCTTTCTTCATTCTCCTCCACCAGTAATGCTGCCTCAAATCCTGATACATCTTTGCGGCACCCGGATGAATGGAATACCGCGAGCTGTGGGCCTCCTCTAATATTAACTCCCGAAGCCCATCCACATTGGGCACGCAAATCCGGCCCTGCATCCTCATCACGCCGTCATCATCAATAGTCACATCCCTAGCATCATCAAGCTGAACCCTGTCCTTCAGGACAAGCAAATGTGGATCATCATATTGGCACTCTTTGATGCGGTCATACAAGGAAGACCGAGAAACTACACAAGCCAACACCCGACTAGGCTCCGAAATATCTAACCTCACCATCCGATTGGCCAAAGCCTGAACATCAACTGCAAAGGGCCTCTCCCCAACTGGAATGTACGCCAAGATACCCATGCTGACCGCCTTTCGGCTCAAGGCATCGGCCACTACATTGGCTTTCCCCGGGTGATACAAAATGGTAATGTCATAGTCCTTGAGTAACTCAAGCCACCTCCGCTGCCTCAAATTAAGATCCTTCTGTTTGAACAAATGTTGAAGGCTGCGATGATCAGTATATACCTCACAAGATACGCCATATAAGTAGTGCCTCCAAATCTTCAACGCATGAACTATAACAGCCAACTCCAAATCATGTACGGGGTAGTTCTACTCATGAGGCTTCAATTAACGAGAAGCATATGCGATAACTCTACCCTCCTGCATCAACACACATCCGATCCCAACTCTCGAAACATCACAATACACAGTGTAAGAACCTGAGGCTGATGGCAAAACTAACACTAGAGCTGTGGTCAAAGCTGTCTTGAGCTTCTGAAAGCTCTCCTCGCACTCGTCCGACCATACGAATGGTGCACCCTTCTGCGTCAACTTAGTCAAGGGCGAAGCAATAGAGGAAAAACCCTGGACGAACCGGCGATAATAACCTGCCAAACCGAGGAAACTTCGAATCTCCGTGGCTGAGGACGGTCTGGGCCAACTCTGCACCGCCTCTACCTTCTTTGGATCAACTTGAATACCATCACTGGACACCACGTGTCCCAGAAAAGCTACAGACCTAAGCCAAAACTCACATTTGGAGAACTTTGCATAAAGCTTCTAAGTGCTGAGCATGCTCCTCCTAGCTACGTGAGTACACTAGGATATCATCAATAAAAACGATAACAAATGAATCCAGATACAGCCGAAATACGTTGTTCATCAAGTGCATGAACGCGGCTGGGGCATTAGTCAGCCCAAAAGACATAACCAGGAACTCATAGTGCCCATATCTAGTTCTGAAGGCAGTCTTCATAATATCCGAATCCCTGATCTTCAGCTGGTGATAGCCTGAACGGAGATCAATCTTCGAGAATACCCTTGCCCCCTAGAGCTGGTCAAACAAATCATCAATACGAGGTAGTGGATACTTGTTCTTCACTGTCACCTTGTTCAACTGTCTGTAATCAATGCACATCCTCATTGTGCCATCTTTCTTCTTTACAAATAGAACCGATGCACCCCATGGTGACACACTAGGACGAATAAACCCCTTATCTAGGAGTTCCTGAAGTTGGTCCTTTAGTTCTTTCAACTCTGCTGGTGCCATGCGATACGGAGGAATAGAAATGGGCTTAGTGCCCGGCACCAGATCAATACCAAAATCAATGTCCCTGTCCAGTGGCATGCCCGGCAAGTCTGCTGGAAACACATCAGGGAAGTCCCTCATGACGGGGACGGAGTCAAGACTAGGAGTCTCAGCTCTAATATCTCTCACGAGAGCCAAATAAGATAGACAACCTTTCCCAACCATCCGCTGGGCCTTTAGAAAAGAAATCACCCTGCTGGGAACATAATCAGTCGTACCACGCCACTCAATCCTCGGAATACCCGGAATAGCCAACGTAACTGTCTTAGCATGACAGTCCAGAATAGCATGGTACGGAGATAACCAATCCATACCCAGAATAACATCAAAATAAACCATGCTCAACAGCAATAAGTCAACTCGGGTCTCCAGGCCCCCAATAGTCACTAAACAGGATCGGTATACATGATCTACAATGATAGTATCACCCACCGGGGTAGATACGTGAACAGGCAGAGCAAGACAACCTCGGGTAGTACCCAGGTGATGAGCAAAATATGAAGATACATAGGAATAGGTAGATCCGGGATCAAATAAGATAGAGGCATCTCTGTGGCAGACTGAGATAATACCTGTGATAACAGCATCTGAGGCAATGGCGTCCTTCCTGTCTGGAAGAGCATAGAATCGAGCCTGACCACCGCCAGTCCGGCCTCCATCCCTGGGGCGGCCCCTGGCTACCTGACCTCCACCCCTAGCTGACTGGGCGGGTGCTGATGAAACAGGAGCAGAAGATGAGGGTCGATCCCTCTACTGAGACAGACTACCGCGACGCCGAGGACACTGCCTCCTCATATGACCGAACTCGCCGCACTCGTAGCAACTACCCGGCGCTGGAGAAGGGGACTGATGGAAACCCCTCGCTGCTGAAGAACCCTGGGCTGAAGAGGCAGGTGTAGAGCTCTGAGCTGGAAAGGCACTAAGTGAAGTCTGGCCCTGCTGAAATCCCTGATGACCGCGGCCTGAAGAGGCCCCACTGTACTCTGGACGACCTGACTGAGGAGGCCTGAAGGAACGGCCTCTGCCACGCTGGAACTGGCCCCTAGACGGAGCACCACTGAAACTACCTGAACCTCGAGGCCTCTTTGCCTCCCTCTCCTCACGCTCCCGACGGCGAACCGTCTCAATCTCTCGAGCCATGTCAACTACCTCCTCAAACGAGGCACCCATAACCCTCTCTCTGGTCATCAAAATGCGGAGTGAATAGTTGAGGCCATCCACGAACCTCCTAATCCTTTCCCGATCTGTCGGGATCATCCAAGTAGCATGCCAGGCTAGCTGTGTGAATCTCAACTCGTACTGGGTCACAGACATGTCCCCCTGAACCAACCACTCGAACTGACGACGCAGCTCCTCCCTGTGAGACTGCGGTACGTACTTCTCCAGAAAGACAGTGGAGAACTGCTGCCATGTAAGGGGCGCTGCACCAACCGGCCTACGCCTCTCGAAGTCCTCCCACCAGGTGAATGCAGGCCCTGAGAACTGGAAGGTAGTAAAAGCCACACCACTCGACTCTAAGATCCCTGCAGTGCGAAGCATACGCTGACACTTATCCAGAAAACCCTGGGCATCCTCGCCCTCAGCACCACTGAACCTCGGTGGCTGAAGCCTGCCGAATCTCTCAAGGCGACGCTGCTCATCGTCCGGCATAACTTGAGCTTCATAGGCTGGAGCTGGTGCAACTGGAGCCACTGGAGCAACTGGAGCAACTGGAGCAACCGGCGGAGCTATGGCTGCTTCCGGTGTCTGAAGTCCCTGGGTAGCCTGCTCAGGTGTGTGAGCAACAGGGGTCTGATGTCCTCCCACGGTCTGGGAAGCAGCTGCTGCAGTAGAAGCTGAGATTGCCTGAGCCAGGCCAGTGCAAACTGATAGTATCTGTGCCAAGGTCTCCTGGAGACCAGGAATAGCAATAGGCATTGCTGGTGCCTGCACAGGTGCTGCTGGGACATCGACAACTAGAGTCTGGTCCTGAACTGTGGCGGCTGGTGGGTCAATAGGTACTGTCTCTGCTGCCCTCCCTCGACCACGACCACGACCGCGTCCACGGCCTCTAGTGGGTGGTACTGGTGGTCGACCATCGCGTCCGGTAGCACGAGTTCTCGCCATCTGCGAGAGAATAGAATACAGGAATTAAGTTCTCGTATCACAAAGCCGCACGACAAGAATTTCAAGAATATGGAATTTTCCTAAAGGTTCTGCAACCTCTCGAGGAGAAGTACAGGCGTCCCCATACCGTTCCGCGAGACTCTACTAAACCGGCTCATGACTCGCGAGGCCTAGTAACCTGGGCTCTGATACCAACTTGTCATGACCCCAATCCCGGTCGTGATGGCGCCCAACACTAATGCTAGGCAAGCCCGACCAATTTAAATACTCTCAACCCAAATACGCAATCCCTTAACAAATAATACGATTAAATTTAGAAAATATCAAGGTTCCAATCCGAAACTAAGTAAAATATTATGGAAAAATAATAACGAATATCCCAACATTCCCCAATAGATCTGGAGTCATGAGTCTAGAGCCTCTAAATGTAACAGAGTAATATATTCATAGTAATAAAGAAAGTCTAGGATAGGAAAAGACAAATGCAATAAAGGGGAGAAGTCGGGTCCTGCGGACGTCAGGCAGCTACCTCAACACCTCCTAAACCGAAATCCAAGAAGACAGCAAACAGCTCCACTAAGTCTCCGGAGCACCTGAATCTGCACACATGGTGCAGGGAGTAAAGTGAGTACTTCCAACTCAGTGAGTAATAAACATATATAATGGCTGAAAGTAAGAAATCCCGAAATATTACAATATAAAGCTATAATCAACGATTCATCACAATAAACGATAAAACAACAGCAAATAATGACAATTAGGGCCAAGAGATATAAAATGCATGAATGCAATGCAATGCACATGACCGCTGCGGCGCGCAGCCCGATCCATTTGGGTACCCGCGCTCACTGTGGGGGTTCAGACTCCGGAGGGGCTCCTACAGCCCAAGCGCAATATCATAGTAACATTCGCTGCGGCGTGCAGCCCGTTCCATACTCAGTCCAGATATATATATATATATATATATATATATATATATATATATATATATATATATATATGTATATGTATATATATGCATGCAAGCCACTCGGGCACAGTCAAATTGTCCATTTTTAGTTTCAATTATTAGGAATTATAGAGCTATGTGTTTAAGCCTTTATTTACTTACTAAACATTTCAAAGCAGTGTCTAACTCAGGACTGATATCATGAAATGTGCTAAGCATCATGTAACAATGATAAGGATCCCTGAAGGATGCACATGATAGGCACAAAGCCCCAAACAATTCATAAAATCCAAGTAGGATGATTACTAACAAATTTCTAGTCAAGAACGCAGTAAGAACATCAATCGGAACGGACTAGATCAAATCCCCAGTCACAATCGACCCCGCACTCGTCATGGAGTACGTATCTCGCCTAAATATAGCGTCACAATGTGATATACCGGGGTTTCAAACCCTCAGGTCATCATCTACATCTATTACTCACCTCAAGCCGGCCACAAGTCTAGCTCGCTATGCCTTTGCCTTTCGAATCAACCTCTTCGCACGCCGAATCTGATTAAAACCACAACGAATACGTTACAATAGGCTAAAGAAACATAACCCAATCGAAAAGACTCGAAAAACACTAAAATTCACGAAGTTGGCAAAACCCGAGCCCCGGTCCCACTTCTCGAAAAATTATGAAATTTACATCACTGGATTCCTCGTCTCGCCACGAGTCCGTACATATAACATTTACCAAAATCGGAGCTCGTTTGACCTTCCAAATTCCATTTTTACATCACAGCTTTCCAAGCCCTAGCTTGACCCGTACTGATTTCTATGATAAATTTACCATAAACTCGAGTAATTAGGCCAAGAGACTTACCTCCAACTGATTCTCAGTCAAAACCCTCGAAAATCCTCTCCCAAAGCTCTCCAAGTCGCTTAAAAATGGTAGAAACTACCTCTTGCTCGCGGAGGAAATATAATATTAAAACCCCTCTGCCAACAGTCCTTTTCGCTTCTGCGGTCCCGCTACCGCTTATGCGGGACCGCTTATGCGGCCAAATTTCCGCCTATGCGGTCTTTGCTTAAGAACCCGGACTTCGCTTATGCGACTCAAACACCGCTTCTGCGGTTCCCTCAAATCCGCTTCTGCGGTACAGTGTCCGCTTATGCGGACCCGCTGGTGCGAGCCACCTTCTGCTTTTGCGGAATTTCCCAAGCCGGCCAACGATCGCTTCTGCGACCACATACCCGCTTCTGCGGTCCATTTCCGCAGAAGCGGGAACACCAGATGACAGCAAAATCTGACCTGCAATACACCTTAAAACCCCCGTTTAACCACCCGAATTCACCCCGAGGCCCCCGGGACATCAACCAAAAACACCAATACATCCTAACACCTCATTCAAACTTGTTCTCATCCTCAAAACACATCAAACAATGCTAAAACCATCAAATCACATCGAATTCAAGCCTAAGTTTCTTAAAAACTTCCGAATTACGCATTCGATCAAAAACCCGACCAAAACACCTCCGAATGACCTGAAATTTTGCACACATGTCTAAAATCACCTAACGAAGCTACTGCAACTCTCGGAATTCCATTCCGACCCTCGGATCAAAATCTCACCTACCAACCGGAATTCGCCAAAATTCAACCTTCACCAATTCAAGCCTAATTCTACACCGGACCTCCAAAATCACTTCCGATCGCACTCCTAAGTCACAATTCACCTCCCCGAAGCTAACCGAAACACCGGAATTCACATCCGAGCTTTTTAACTAATAATTCAATGTTCGATTGACTTTTCCAAACCAAACCTTCTTTAAAGAGACTAAGTGTTTCATTTGCTATCCAAACCAATTCAATTCAACTCTAACTCACCCATTGCTGATAATAAAACATGAAAGAGCAATAAATGGGGGAAACGGGGCTGTAACACATGAGACGACGGGTTGGGTCGTCACAGTATTCTTTTGACCAGAGAGAGAGTGTCTGGTGCTTATTTTGAGGAGGTGGTCGACATTGCCAGAGAGATTGAGTCGGTTCGCCGCCAGGAGCGAGTTTAGAGGGAGGCCAAGAGGCCTAGGGGATCTGGTAGTTTTGGTAGTGTTCCTTCCGAAGGTCAGTTCCAGCACGGCAAAGGCCGTCCACTCAGACATGCTCAGTCAGCTCGTCTGGGTCAACGTGGTGGATCATCTGGCCATGGATCTCACAGTTCACATCGGGGCCACTCATCTCTCAGTGTCCTTCCAGCTCAGAGTACGACTCATGCACCATCAGTTTAGGGTTCATCTATGCCTGGTTCTTCTAATGGGTATCCCGGTGCTCGGGTCTCCCTTCAGTCCCCATTGCTAATGGCCAGTAGAGGTTTCTTTGATTGCGGAGATTTGGGTCATATCAAGAGGTTCTGTCCCCGCCTTACGGGAGGTTTACCC
This sequence comes from Nicotiana attenuata, assembly GCF_001879085.1. NCBI lineage: Eukaryota > Viridiplantae > Streptophyta > Magnoliopsida > Solanales > Solanaceae > Nicotiana > Nicotiana attenuata. The sequence continues at coordinate 58,293,394 of NC_031995.1, read as the reverse complement.
CAGCAGAGGAGTCAGCCTTCGGCTTCAGCACCAGTTACTTCCCCACCCAGCCAGCTCGGGGTAGAGAGCAGTCAGCTAGGGGTCGCCCTAGAGGGGGAGGCCGATCAGGTGGAGGTCAGGCCCATTTTTATGCACTCCCTACCAGATCGGATGTTATTGCTTCATATGCTATGATCACAGGTATTATCTCAGTTTGCCACGGAGATGCCTCTATATTATTTGATTCTGGTTCCACGTTTTCATATGTGTTTTCATATTTTCCTCGTTATTTGGATATGCCCCGCGAGTCTCTTGTTTCCTCGGTTCATGTATCTACTCCGGTGGGCGACACTATTATTGTAGACCGCGTATATCTGCCTTGTGTGGTGACTATTGGGGGTTTGGAGACCCGAGTATACCTTTTGCTGCTTAGTATAGTTAATTTTGATTTGATATTGGGCATGGATTGGTTGTCTCCGTGTCATGCTATTCTGGATTGTCACGCTAAGACAGTGACGTTGGCTATGCCTGGGGTGCCACGGATTAAGTGGCGAGGTTCATCGGATTATGTTCCTAGCAGGGTGATTTCATACTTGAAGGCCCAGCGGATGGTTGGGAATGGTTATCTTTCTTATTTGGCCTTTGTGAGGGATGTCAGTGCAGAGACTCCTAGTATTGATTCGGTACCAGTAGTGAGATATTTCCCGAGTGTATTTCCTGTAGACCTGCCGGGCATGCCACCGGACAGGGATATTGACTTCGGTATTGATTTGGTGTTGTGCACTCAGCCCATTTCTATTCCACCGTATCGTATGGCACCGGTGGAGTTAAAGGAATTAAAGGAGCAGCTTCAGGAGCTCCTTGATAAGGGGTTCATTCGGCTTAGCGTGTCACCTGGGGTGCGCATGTTCTACTTGTGAAGAAGAAAGATGGCACTATGAGGATGTGCATTGATTATAGGCAATTGAACAAAGTCACAATTAAGAACAAGTATCCTTTGCCTCGTATTGATGATTTATTTGGCCAGCTTTAGGGAGCAAGAGTGTTCGCCAAGATTGATCTCAGGTCAGGGTATCACCAGTTGAAGATTAAGGACCCGGACATTCTTAAGACAGCTTTCAGGACCCGATATGGTCATTATGAGTTCCTCATGATGTCCTTTGGGCTAACCAATGCCCCAGCAGCGTTCATGCATTTGATGGACAGCGTGTTTTGGCCTTATCTTGACTCGTTTGTTATTGTATTCATTGATGATATTCTGGTGTACTCGCGTTGTCAAGAGGAGCATGTTGAGCATTTGAGAGTTGTATTGCAGCAGTTGAGGGAGGAGAAGCTTTATGCAAAGTTTTCCAAGTATGAGTTTTGGCTCAGTTAGGTGGCGTTCTTGGGGAACGTGGTGTCCAGTGAGGGTTTTCAGGTTGATCCGAAGAACATAGAGGCGGTTCAGAGTTGGCCTAGACCGTCCTCAGCCACAGAGATTCATAGCTTTCTTAGTTTGGCGGGTTATTACCGTCGATTCATTCAGGGATTTTCATTTATTGCATCGCCTTTGACCAAATTGACCCAAAAGGGTGCTCCTTTCAGGTGGTCGGATGAGTGTGAGGTGAGCTTTCAGAAGCTCAAGACTGCCTTGACCACAGCTCTAGTGTTAGTTTTACCATCAGCTTTAGGTTCATATACGGTATATTGTGATGTTTATTGGGTGTGTGTTGATGTAGGAGGGTAGAGTGATTGTTTATGCTTCTCGTCAGTTGAAGCCTCATGAGAAGAACTACTCTGTTCATGATTTGGAGTTGGCTGCCATTGTTCACGCGTTGAAGATTTGGAGGCATTATCTCTATGGTGTGTCTTATGAGGTGTTTACTGATCATCGTAGCTTCCAGCACTTGTTCAAATAGAAGGACCTCAATTTGAGGCAGCGGAGATGGTTGGAGCTGCTAAAGGACTATGATATTACTATTTTGTACCATCGGGGAAAGGCCAATGTATGCCTTGAGTAGGAAGGGAGTGAGTATGGGCAATCATGCATTTATTCCTGTTGGGGAGAGACCTCTTGCAGTTGATGTTCAGGACTTGGCCAATCGGTTTGTGAGGTTGGATATTTCGGAGCCCAGTCGGATCCTAGCTTGTGTAGTTTCTCGGTCTTTCTCGTTTGATCGTATCAGAGAGCGCCAGTATGATGATCCTCATTTGCTTGTCCTCAAGGACAGAGTTCAGCACGGCGATTCCAGAGTTGTGACTATTGGTGATGACGGGGTATTAAGGATGCAGGGCCGGATATGTGTGCCCAATGTAGATAGACTTCGGGAGTTGATTCTGGAGGAGGCCCATAGCTCGCGGTATTCCATCCATACGGGTGCCGCAAAGATGTACCAGGATTTGGGACAACACTATTGGTGGAGGAGAATGAAGAAAGATATAGTGGGGTTGGTAGCTCGGTGTCTCTATTGTCAGCAGGTGAAATATGAGCATCAGAGATCGGGTGGCTTGCTTCAGCAGATAGATATTCCAGACTGGAAGTGGGAGCGGATCACCATGGACTTTGTAGTTAGACTCCCACGGACTTTGAGGAAGTTCGATGCTATTTGGGTAATTGTGGATCGGCTGACCAAGTCCGCGCACTTTATTTCTGTGTGTACTACCTATTCTTCAGAGCGGTTAGCTGAGATTTATATCCGAGTGAGATTTTTTGCCTGCACGGTGTCCTGGTTTCCATCATTTCAGATAGAGGTACTCAGTTTACATTGCAGTTTTGGAGGGTCGTGCAGCGAGAGTTGGGTACTCAGGTTGAGTTGAGCACAGCATTTCACACTCAGATAGACGGGCAGTCCCAGCGCACTATTCAGATATTGGAGGACCTGTTACGCGCTTGTGTCATTGATTTTGGGGGTTCATGGGACCAGTTTCTACCGCTCGCGGAGTTTGCTTACAACAACAGCTATCAGTCGAATATTCAGATGGCACCATATAAGGCTTTATATGGGAGACGGTGTAGATCTCTGGTAGGTTGGTTTAAGTTGGGCGAGGCTAGGCTTTTGGGTACAGATTTGGTTCAGGATGCTTTGGACAAGGTGAAGGTGATTCAGGAGCGGCTTCGCACAGCTCAGTCAAGACAAAAGAGTTATGCTGACAGAAAGGTTCGTGATGTGTCCTACATGGTTGGGGAGAAGGTTCTACTGAAGGTTTCACCCATGAAGGGTGTTATGAGATTTGGGAAGAAGGGCAAGTTGAGCCCTCGGTTCATTGGGCCTTTTGAGGTGCTTCGGAGGATTGGGGAGGTGGCTTATGAGCTTGCTTTTCCACCTAGCTTGTCGGGTGTGCATCTGGTATTTCATGTTTCTATGCTCTGGAAGTATGTCGGCGATCCGTCTCATGTTTTGGATTTCATCACGATTCAGTTAGACGGTGATTTGACTTACTATGTCGGGCCAGTGGCTATTTTGGAGCGGCAGGTCTGAAAGTTGAGATCAAAGGATATAGCTTTAGTGAAAGTGTAGTGGAGAGGTTGGCCCGTGAAGGAGACTACTTGGGAGACCAAGCGGGAGATGCGGAGCAGATATCCACACATGTTTGAGGCTTCATGTATGTTTCTAGACTCGTTCGAGGACGAACGTTTGTTTAAAAGAGGGAGGATGTAACGACCCGGCCGGTCATTTCATGAGTTATAGCCCCGATTCCCCCATTCCTGCTTCCTTATGCGTTCCTCAGCTGTATTTCATCGTATCGTGTTGGTTGGTTCAGGTTCGGAGTGGTTTCGGTGTGGAATGAGACACTTAGTCTCCTATTTAGAAGTTTAAGTTGGAAAAGTCAACCGAATGTTGACATATGTGTGAACGATCTCGGATGTGAAATCTGATGGTACGGTTAGCTCCGTTAGGTGATTTTTGACTTGGGAGCACGTCCGGAATGTGATTTTGAGGTATGTGGTAGAATTAGGCTTGAATTGGCAAAATTGGAAATTTGGCGATTCTCGGTCGGCAGTGAAAATTTTGATATCGGGGTCGGAATGGAATTCTGGAAGTTGGAGTAGGTTCGTAGTGTCATTGGTGATGTGTGTGCAAAATTTCACGTCATTTAGACGAGGTTTGGTAGGTTTCGGTATTGTAACGACCCGGCCGGTCGTTTCATGAGTTACCACTCCGTTTCCCCCATTTCTGCTTCTTATTGCTTTATTTATCGGTTTTATATGTGATCGGGTTGGTTGGCTCGAGTTCGGAAAGGTTTTGAGAAGGTTTGAGACACTTAGTCTCTTTTATGAAAGCTTAAGTTGGAAAAGTCAACCGGATGTTGACTTACGTGTTAGAGGGCTCGGATGTGAGTTCCGATGGTTCGGATAGCTTCAGGAGATGATTTGGGACTTACGAGCATGATCGGAATGTGTTTTGGAGGTCCGGAGTAGATTCAGGCTTGAATTGGCGAAATTGAGTTTTTGGAGTTTTCCGGTTGTTAGGTGAGATTTTGATATAGGGGTCAAGATGGAATTCCGAGAGTCGCAGTAGTTCCATTGGGTCATTTGGGATGTGTGTGCAAAATTTCAAGTCATTCGGACGTGGTTTGGTTGGGGTTTTTGATCAAAAGCGTAATTTAGAAGATTTTGGAATTCTTAGGCTTGAATCCGATTCGAATTTGGTGTTTTGATGTTGTTTTGAGCGTTCCGAAGGTTGGAACAAGTTTGAATGATATTATGGGATGTGTTGGCATGTTTGGTTGAGGTCCCGGGGGCCTCGGGTGAGTTTCGGGTGGTCAATCGGACCATTTCATGTTGTTGAGAATTGCAGAAAAACTGCTGAAGTGTTGCAGAGAATTAGACCTTCGCGTTCGCGAGTAGGTCCTTGCGTTCGCGAAGGGTTAGCTGGTGAAGGCTGAGATTTTAGCCTTCGTGTTCGCAAGGAAGGCTCCGCGTTCGCGAAGGGCTGGGTGACTAGGCATCGCGTTCGCGAGAAGGGGAGCGCGTTCGCGTAGAGGAAGTTGGAAAGCTGAGTTTCAGGGTGTTTGTTCACCGCGTTCGCAAGAAAAGGAGCACGATCACGAAGGGTCAAGCTGAGGAGCCATCGCATTCATGAGTTGCTGGTCGCAATCGCGGAGAGGAATTTTTGGTCAAAGTTGGTTTGTGCTTCGCGAATGCGAGGCGTTGACCGCGTTCGCGAAGAAGGAATTAAATGTCTAGGCAGAATGTTTTAAAAGCTAACTTCCACCATTTTTGAGTGCTTTTTGAAGAGGATTGAAGAGGGATTCAAGGGGAAACACTTGGAGGCAAGATTTATGGACTTAATACTCGAATTTAATGTGAATTCCACCTAATTAATCATGGAATTTAAGCCTAATATTGAAGAACTAGGGCTTGGAAACTTAGGCCTTTGATTGAGGATTTGAAGGACCAATTGTGGTCAGATTTTGGAACTTTTGATATGTATGAACTCGTGGGGAGATAAGGAATCTATTGATGTGTTTATCGAATTCCGAGACGTGGGCCCGGAGGTCGGGTTTTGGTAATTTCGGGAATTTCATTGTTTTTTTATTTCTTTCGAGTGGGCTTCGTTCACTTAGCATATTTTGATGGTTACATTCTGATTTTTGGTAGATTAGGAGCATCCGGAGGCCGATTCGAGGGGCAAAGGCATCGCGAGCTAGAGTTTGGACCGGAATGAGGTGAATAATAATTTTAAATGTTGTCCTGAGGGTATGAAACCCCGGATTACACAGCGTTAGGCTATGTTAAGGTGACGCACACGCCAGGTGACGAGCGTGGGGTCGTGCACCGTTGGGGATTGTGACTTAGTCCATCCTGAATGACTATTTTACTGCGTGTTTGATAACAAATTGTTTGATATTATCATGTTTTGGGCTAAATGCCATATTTGGGCTTCGTGCCAACTGTTTGGACCCTTAGGGGATTTTTACTGATATTTTTCTCACTGTTGATTTCATACTTGTGCTCAATCATGCCATATTTTACAGTTTTCAAAACTCAGACATGTTATTCTATTTTAAACACCTTAAATGATATTTTTAAAGATGTTTTGAGCTGAGCTTCATGTTTTACTGTTGCCCGAGGGGCTTATGAGATTCTGACTGAGTAAGGCCGAGGGCCTGTGTTGTGAGGATACGTTTGGGTCGGGTTGCACGCCGCAGCGGTGATATACTGATTATGATAATGAGGCCGAGGGCCTGAGATTGTACACCACGAGGTGGCTTGTGATTGATATGAGGCCGAGAGCCTGTTGATGATGCAACGAGATGGCTTGATATTGCGCTTGGGCCGTAAGGGGCCCCTCCCGGAGTCTGTATACCCCCAGTGAGCGCGAGTACCCATTGTGATATCAGATATAGCCCGAGGGGCTGGTATTATTCTGTGATATTGCCCGAGGAGCTGATTCTGTTGTTATTGTGCCCGAGGGGCGGTTCTTATGTGTTTACCCTTTTCTAGCTGCATTTCCTTTATTTGTTTAACTGTTTAAAAGGTGTTTTATGGGATTTCACTGTTTAATTGGGTTTCACTGATTTTATCCTGCTTCTTATAGCTAATTGTTGTGTTTAACGTGATTTTATATCGCTCAGTCTTCATTTATTGTTGTTACTCACTGAGTTGGAGTATTCACTTTACTCCCTGTACCCCTGTGTGCAGATTCGGGCGCTACAGGTCCTGCTAGTGAGGGTTGAGAGCTGTCTAGCAGTTTTCCAGAGATTCACTAGGTAGCTGCCCGGCGATTCGCAGCCCAGTGCATTCTCCCTCTATCTTGTTTCCTTATGTTTCAGTTATGTAGTAGTGGAGTAGACTTTCAGACTTGTAGTATTATTTTAGATGCTCATGACTGGTGACACCCCGATATCGGGTTGTGTTTTATTTCGCAAACTGTTTTGTTACCTTATTTTGGAATTTTATTCTGTTAATGACTTAGTATTTATTATTTTAATTTCTTTGAGATGAATTGGGAGTGTGTCGGCTGGTCTTGTCTTCACGAGAGGCGCCATCACGATCGGGTCCGGGTTTAGGGTCGTGACAAGTTGGTATCAGAGCCTAGGTTACATAGGTCTCACAAGTCATGAGCAGGTTTAGTAGAGTCTCGCGGATCGGTACGGAGACGTCTGTATTTACCCTCGAGAGGCTGCAGAACCTTTAGGAAAATTCCATATTCTTGAAATTCTTGTCGTGCGAATGTTGATCCGAGTACTAAACTTTTGTTATTCTATTCTCTCACAGATGGTGAGGACACGAGCGACCGGTCAGGATGGACGACCACCGATACCACCAGCTGGAGCCACTAGAGGCCGAGGACGCGGTCGAGGTCGTGGTAGGGGCAGAGGTGCAACCCACATAGCAGTTGGGGAAGCACCTGCAGATCCACCAGCTGCCCCAGTTCAGGATCAGGTCCCAGTTGTGGACGCTCCAGCAGCACCAGCTCAGGCACCAGCTGTGCCCATTGTGATTCCGGGTCTTCAGGGCCTAGATTTTGACAGTATGTACGATTCTTGCTCAGGCGGTCACGGTCTCTACTGCCGCAGCCACTTCTCAGGCAGGGGGAGGCTCTAAGACTCCCGCCGCCCGCACACCCGATCAGGTGGTTCAGGGATTGCAGACACCGGAGGCACCACCAGCCCAGCCGGTGGCAGCTGCTCAGGGTTACGTAGCTCCAGTTATGCCAGAGGATGAGCAGCGCAGATTAGAGAGGTTTGGCAGACTCCAGCCTCCTACTTTCAGTGGTGCTGAGGGCGAGGATGCCCAGGGTTTCTTAGACAGATGTCAGAGGATTCTTCGCACCGCGGGTATTCTGGAGACCAGCGGGGTTGCATTCACGACCTTTCAGTTTCCGGAGGTGCCTTCACTTGGTGGGAGGCATATGAGAGGCGTAGGCCTGTTGGTTCGGCACCTCTTACTTGGCAGCAGTTCTCCGCTCTATTTTTGGAGAAGTATGTTCCACAGTCCCGTAGGGAGGAGCTGCGTAGGCAGTTCGAGCAGTTGAGATAGGGGGATATGACTCACTCATTATGAGATGAGGTTCTCAGAGTTAGCTCAACATGTTATTTGGCTGGTTGCTACGAAGAGAGAGAGAGGATCAGGAGGTTTGTTGATGGCCTCACCTACCAGCTTCGGGTTCTCATGACTAGGGAGAGAGTGTCAGGTGCTACGTTTGAGGAGGTTGTGGATATTGCTCGTGAGATTGAGTCAGTTCGTCGCCAGGAGCGCGAGGAGAGGGAGGCCAAGAGGCCTCGAGGTCATGGTAGTTTTGGGGGCGCTCCTTCGAGGGGCCAGTATCAGCACGGCAGAGACCGTCAGTTCAGGCATGCTCAGTCAACTTGCCTAGGTTATCGTGGGGCATCATCAGGCCATGGTTCTCACGGCTCTCAGCAGAGTAATTCCTCACTCAGTGCACTTCTAGCCCAGGGTTCGTCCCGTGCTCCATCAGTTCAGTATTCTTCTATTCTAGGTGCGTCTGCTAGTCATTCTGGTGCTAGGGGTTCCCTTCAGTCCCCGTCTCTAGCACCCGGGAGTTGCTATGAGTGTGGAGAGATGGGTCACATGTGGAGGCAGTGTCCTCGTCGTATTGGGGGTTCATCGCAGCAGAGGGGTCAGCCATCAGCTTCGGCCCCAGTCACTTCACCATCCACCCAGCCAGCTAGGGGTGGAGGACAGTCATCTAGGGGTCGCCCCAGAGGGGGAGGTTGATCCGGTGGTGGTCAGGCCCGTTTGTATGCACTTCTAGCTAGGCCTGATGCGATTGCTTCAGATGCGGTGATTACAGGTATTATCTCAGTCTGTCGCAGGGATGCTTCTGTGTTATTTGACCCTGGTTCTACTTTCTCTTATGTGTCGTCTTATTTTGTCCATTATTTGGATATGCCTTGCGAGTCCCTCGTTTCTTCTGTTCATGTCTCTACGCCGGTGGGTAATACTGTTGTGGTAGACCGTGTGTACCGGTCGTGTGTTGTGTCTATTGTGTATCGGTCGTGTGTTGTGTCTATTGGGGGTCTGGAGTGGATCTATTGTTATTATGTATGGTGGACTTTGATGTTATTTTGGGCATGGACTGGTTATCTCCGTGCCGGGCTATTTTGGACTGTCATGCCAAGATAGTGACGTTAGCTATGCCTGGTGTGCCACGGATTGAGTGGCGTGGTCTGTCTGGTTATGTCCCCAGCAGGGTAATATCATTCTTGAAGGCCCAGCGTATGGTTGGGAAAGGTTGTCTTTCATACTTAGCATTTGTGAGGGATGTCAGTGCAGAGACTCCTAGTATTGATTCTGTTCCAGTGGTGAGGGATTTTCCCGATGTGTTTCCTGCAGACCTACCAGGCATGCCACCGGACAGAGATATTGATTTTGGTATTGATCTGGTGCCAGGCACTCAGCTAATTTTTGTTCCACCATATCGTATGGCACCAGCGGAGTTGAAGAAGTTAAAGGAGCAGCTTCAGGAACTCCTGGATAAGGGATTCATTCGGCCTAGTGTGTCACCTTGGGGTGCTCCGATTCTTTTTGTGAAGAAGAAGGATGGCACGATAAGAATGTGCTTTGATTACTGGCAGTTGAACAAAGTAACAATTAAGAACAAGTATCCTTTGCCTCGTATCGATGATTTGTTCGACCAGCTTCAGGGGCGAGAGTGTTCTCCAAGATTGATCTCCGTTCAGGTTATCACTAGTTGAAGATCACAGACTCAGATATTCTTAAGACAGCTTTCAGGACCCGATATGGTCATTATGAGTTCTTGGTAATGTCTTTCGGGCTGACCAATGCCCCAGCAGTGTTCATGCATCTGATGAACAGCGTGTTCCGACCGTATCTCGACTCGTTTGTCATAGTCTTCATTGATGATATTCTGGTATACTCGCATAGTCAGGAGGAGCACGCGGAGCATCTGAGAGTGGTGTTGCAGAGGTTGAGAGAGGAGAAGCTTTATGCAAAGTTCTCCAAATGTGATTTCTGGCTCAGTTCTGTGGCTTTCTTGGGGCACGTGGTGTCCAGTGAGGGTATTCAGGTTGACCCGAAGAAGATAGAGGCGGTTCAGAGTTGGCCCAAACCGTCCTTAGCCACAAAGATTCGCAGTTTTCTTGTTTGGCGGGTTATTATCGCCGGATTGTTCAGGGGTTTTCGTCTATTGCATCGCCCTTGACCAAGTTGACTCAGAAGGGTGTTTCATTTTAGTGGTCTGATGAGTGTGAGGAGAGCTTTCAGAAGCTCAAGACTGCCTTGAGCACAACTCCAGTGTTAGTATTACCATCAGCTTCCGGTTCTTATTTCGAGGGTTGGTATTTGGTGTGTTTTGATGCAGGAGGGTAGAGTTATTGCTTATGCTTCTCGTCAGTTGAAGCCTCATGAGAAGAACTACCTTGTTCATGATTTGGAGTTAGCTGCCATTGTTCACGCGTTGAAGATTTGGAGGCATTATTTGTATGGTGTGTCTTGTGAGGTGTATACTGATCATCGTAGCCTCCAGCACTTGTTCAAGCAGAAGGATCTCAATCTGAGGCAGCGGAGGTGGTTGGAGTTGCTTAAGGATTATGACATTACTATCTTGTATCACCCGGGGAAGGCCAATATGGTGGCCGATGCTTTGAGCCGAAAGGCGGTGAGTATGGGGAGTTTGGCGTATATTCCAGTTGGGGAGAGACCTCTCGCAGTTGATGTTCAGGCTTTGGCCAATCGGTTCGTGAGGTTGGATATTTTGGAGCCCAGCAGGGTATTGGCTTGTGTGGTTTCTCTGTCTTCCTTATATGAGCGCATCAGAGAGCGCCAGTATGACGATCCTCATTTGCTTGTCCTTAAGGCAGAGTTCAGCATGATGATGCCAGAGATGTGACTATCAGTGATGATGGGGTGTTGAAGATGCAGGACCGGATATATGTGCCCAACGTAGATGGGCTTTGGGTGTTGATTCTGGAGGAGGCCCATAGCTCGCGGTATTCCATTCATCCGGGTGCCGCGAAGATGTATCAGGATCTGAGACAGCATTATTGGTGGAGAAGAATGAAGAAAGACATTGTGGGATTTGTAGCTCAGTATCTCAATTATCAGCAGGTGAAATATGAGCATCAGAGACCGGGTGGCTTGCTTCAGCGGATGGATATTCCAGAGTGGAAGTGGGAGCGGATCACCATGGACTTTGTAGTTGGGCTTCCACGGACTTTGAAGAAGTTCGATGCTATTTGGATGATTGTGGATCGGCTGACCAAGTCCGTGCACTTCATTCCTGTGTGTACCACGTATTCTTCAGAGCGGTTGGCAGAGATCTATATCTGAGAGATTGTTCGTTTCCATGGTGTCCCAGTGTCCATCATTTCAGATAGGGTTACTCAGTTTACTTCGCAGTTTTGGAGGTCAGTACAGCGAGAGTTGGGTACTCAGGTTGAGTTGAGCACAGCTTTTCACCCTCAGACGGACGGGCAGTCCGAGCGCACTATTTAGATATTGGAGGACATGTTACGCGCTTGTGTCATTGATTTTGGAGGTTCATGGGACCAGTTTCTACCGCTCACAGAGTTTGCTTATAACAATAGTTACCAGTCGAGTATTCAGATGGCTCCATATGAGGCTTTGTATGGGAGGCGATGTAGATCTCTAGTTGGTTGGTTTGAGCCGGGCGAGGCCAGACTATTGGGTACAGATTTGGTACAGGATGCTTTAGACAAGGTGAAGGTGATTCAGGAGAGGCTTCGTACAGCGCAGTCTAGACAAAAGAGTTATGCTGACAGGAAGGTTCGGGATGTGTCCTACATGGTTGGTGAGAAGGTTCTGTTGAAGGTTTCACCCATGAAGGGTGTTATGAGATTAGGAAAGAAGGGTAAATTGAGTCCACGGTTCATTGGGCCTTTTGAGGTACTTTGTAGGATTGGGGAGGTGGCTTATGAGCTTGCTTTGCCACCCAGCTTGTCTAGTGTGCACCCGGTATTTCATGTTTCTATGCTCCGGAAGTATATTGGGGATCCGTCTCATGTTTTGGATTTCAGCACGGTTCAGTTAGAGGGTGATTTGACCTATGATGTGGAGCCAGTAGCTATTTTGGAGCATCAGGTTCGAAAGTTGAGATCAAAGGATATAGCTTCAGTGAAAGTGCAGTGGAGAGGTCGGCCCGTGGAGGAGGCTACCTGGGAGACCGAGCGGGAGATGCAGAGCAGATATCCTCACCTATTTAAGGCTTCAGGTATGTTTCTTGACTCGTTCGAGGATGAACGTTTGTTTAAGAGGGGGAGGATGTAACGACTCGGCCGGTCGTCTCATGAGTTACCGCTCTGTTTCCCCCCATTTTTTCTTCTTATTGCTTTATTTATCGGTTTTATATGTGATCGGGTTGGTTGGCTCAGGTTCGGAAAGGTTTTGAGAAGGTTTGAGACACTTAGTCTCTTTTAAGAAAGCTTAAGTTGGAAAAGTCAACCGGATGTTGACTTATGTGTTAGAGGGCTCGGATGTGAGTTCCGATAGTTCGGATAGTTTTGGGAGATGATTTGGGACTTAGGAGCATGATCGGAATGTGTTTTAGAGGTACGGAGTAGATTTAGGCTTGAATTGGCGAAATTGAGTTTTTGGAGTTTTCTGGTTGTTAGGTGAGATTTTGATATAGGGGTCGGAATGGAATTCCGAGAGTCGCAGTAGTTCCGTTGGGTCATTTGGGATGTGTGTGCAAAATTTCAGGTCATTTGGACGTGGTTTGGTTGGGTTTTTTATCAAAAGCGTAATTTAGAAGATTTTGGAATTCTTAGGCTTGAATCCGATGCGAATTTGGTGTTTTGATGTTGTTTGACGCGTTCCGAGGTTGGAACAAGTTTGAATGATGTTATGGGATATGTTGGCATGTTTGGTTGAGGTCCCGGGGGCCTCAGGTGAGTTTCGGGTGGTCAATCGGACCATTTCATGTTGTTGAGAATTGCAGAAAAACTGCTAAAGTGTTGCAGAGAATTAGACCTTCGCGTTCGCGAGTAGGTCCTCGCGTTCGCGAAGGGTTAGCTGGTGAAGGCTGAGATTTTAGCCTTCGCATTCGCGAGGAAGGCTCTGCATTCGCGAAGGGCTGGGTGACTAGGCATCGCATTCGCGAGAAGGGGAGCGCGTTCGCGTTCGCGGTGATATACTGATTATGATAATGAGGCCGAGGGCCTGAGATTGTACGCCACGAGGTGGCTTGTGATTGATATGAGGCCAAGAGCCTGTTGATGATGCCACGAGATGGCTTGATATTGCACTTGGGCCGTAAGGGGCCCCTCCCGGAGTCTGTACACCCCCAGTGAGCACGGGTATCCATTGTGATATGAGATATAGCCCGAGGGGCTGGGATTGTTCTGTGATATTTCCAGAGGGGCTGATTCTGTTGTTATTGTGCACGAGGGGCGGTTCTTATGTGTTTACCCTTTTCTAGTTGCATTTCCTTTATTTGTTTAACTATTTAAAAGGTGTTTTATGGGATTTCACTATTTAATTGGGTTTCACTGATTTTATCCTGCCTCTTATAGCTTATTGTTGTGTTTAACGTGATTTTATATCGCTCAGTCTTCATTTATTATTTTTGCTCACTGAGTTGGAGTACTCACCTTACTCCCTGCACCCCTGTGTGCAGATTCGGGCGCTACAGGTCCTGTTAGTGAGGGTTGAGAGCTGTCCAGCAGATTTTCGAAGATTCACTAGGTAGCTGCCCGGCGATTCGCAGCCAAGTGCATTCTCCCTCTATCTTATTTCCTTTTGTTTCAGTTATGTAGTAGTGGAGTAGACTTTCAGACTTGTAGTATTATTTTAGATGCTCATGACTGGTGACACCCCGATGTCGGGCTGTGTTTTATTCCGCAAACTGTTTTGTTACCTTATTTTGGGATTTTATTCTGTTAATGACTTAGTATTTATTATTTTAATTGCTTTGAGATAAATTGGGAGTGTGTCGGCTGGTCTTGTCTTCACGAGAGGCGCCATCATGACCGGGTCCGGGTTTAGGGTCGTGACAGGCATCGTTTGCGAAATTCGGAAGTTTAGAAGTTCTTAGGCTTGAATCCAAGGGTAATTTGGTGTTTTGATGTTCTGAAGGTTCGACTAAGTTTGTATGTTGATATGTGACTCGTTGGTATTTTTGGTTGAGGTCCCGAGGGTCTCGGGATGACTTTGGATGGTTATCAAAGAGTTTGGAAATTTGGTAATCCAGCTGAAGCTGCTGATTCTGTCTTAACCGCACCTGCGGAGTGGGAACCGCAAGTGCGAGGTCCGCAGAAGCGGGTCTGAGGCGCGGGTGCGCAGCTGGGGTCGCAGGTGCAGCTTGGTCCCCACATTTTCAATGACCGCAGATGCGGTCAGGCAATCGCAGAAATGAAAGTGGTCTTTTAATGAAATTCCGCAGAAGCGGATAGGTTAGTGGTCCCGCAGATGCGGAAATGGGACCGCAGATGCGGAAGTGCTGGGCAGAATGTACAAAAGGGGGGACTTCACGAATTTTGGGTTATCTTCCACCATTTTATTCAGATTTGGAGATTTTGGGAGCAATTTGAAAAGGGATTCAAGGGGGTTTTCATTGAGGTGAGTTATTTGATCCCTAATACTCGTGTTTATGGTAATTTCCCGTGGTTTAATCATGTAATTTGTGGTGATTAAGGGTAAAAATGAGGGGTTAGGGCTTGAGATTTTGGAGAGTTTGATTGAGGATTTGAGGGGTCAAATGGAGTCGAATTTCGATAAATCTTGTATGTATGGACTCGTGAGTGACGGTGCTTTCTAGTTTTGTGATTTTTGTCGAATTCCGAGACGTGGGCCAGGGGCCGGGTTTGGGTGAATTTCGGGATTTTGGTCTAAACTGATAGTTTTTCGTGTGAAATTTATTCCTTGGCCTATATTGATTGCATTGTGTTGCTTTTGATTAGATTCGGGACGTTTGGAGGCCTATTCCCGAAGCAAGGGCGTAACGGAGTAGGATTTGGCTTGGTTTGAGGTAAGTAACGCTTCCAAACTTGGTTTTGAGGGTTCGAAACCCCGAACTATGTGTTATGTGATAAGTACTAAGGCGACGCAAATGCCAAGTGCCGGGCGTGTGGGCGTGCACCATGAGAACTGTGGCCTGGTTCATTCATGGCACTGCTTAGTACTCTTTCTTGTTGATATCTGTGTTTCTATTATGTGATTAAGTAAATGAGCTGTAAATCATGCTAATTATCATGTTAGGGCTTCACGCCGATACTGTTGAGACCCGAGTGGTAGTTTCTTGCTGCCATCTCATTAGTTTCGTTGATATTCTGTACTCAGTCTTATTCATGCATATCATATCATGTCTCAGTCTCAGTTGTTATTATTTTGGCACATCATATCATTATTTCGGGCTAGTTTCATGGCATTAAGAGCCCGTGTGTGCGAGACTGGAGAGTGATGACTGAGTTAGGTCGAGAGTCTGATTATGAGTGATAGTTATGGGATCGGGCTGCACGCCGTAGCAGTTATGTTGATGATTATGATAGCGTTTGGGTTGTAAGAGCCCCTCCGGAGTCTATGACACACCCCCAGTGAGCGCAGATGATATTTTTAGGGGTGGATTTCCTTGGACATGGATTTGTCCGAAGTATTGATATCTGGAGATAGATTTCTCCACAGGGTTGGATTACCCTTTTCCTCAGTACCGAGTGACTTATAGTCAGCGATGAGTATGTTCCGGGATGGATTTCCCTAGGCTGGATGGCCATATGCGGTACGGAATGGTTGAGTGTGTGTGTGTGTGTGTGTGTGTATATATATATATATATATATATATATACCTGGAGATGGATTTCTCCTCAAGGTTCGATTACCCTTGTTCCTCGGTACTGGTTGACTTGCAGTCAGTGTTGTATATGTTCCGGGATGAATTTCCCTGGGTCGGATGACCATATGCAGTGCAGAGTGGTTGAGCACTTGAGAGTGGGAGCACATGGTGCATTTCATACATTCTGTGCATTGGCATGTAGAGTTAGCTGAGCTTTATATTTCACATTGTTCAGATCTATATATATTTTACTGCTTAAGCTGTATTCTTGAACTGATAGCATGCCTATTTTCCTGCACAGTTTATTTCTATTACCTGTTGAGGTTACGTTCGTCACTACCTATCAGTCCATAGTTTGGACATGTTACTTACTGAGTTGGTGTACTCACGTTACTGTCACGACCCAATTTAGGATCATGACCGGCACTTAGGAGCAAGTGCCCCCAAATAAGCCTCATCGGTATTTTACAGATAATCGGACAGAGTTTCCCCTGTTTTTGGACTATCCCAAATATTTTTCCTGTCTCAAAATTAACCAACCATCCTAATATCAAACCAAACAATCGACAACTTATCAATTAACCAAAACAAGTCTCCACCATTACTAATCAACCCACTAAAAACCAAATAAATACTAATTTATCTCCAACTTTGGTAATAAAGAACGATACACAACATAAGACTATAATAACAAAAGAATACTCATGACACTAAAATATTAACTATGGAGCGACTCTAAAAGTTCAAAGAAAGACCATAATAATAAATAAAATCTCCGCCCACGCGAACAAGTGCGAGGCTCACCAACAACTATCAACCTGTGCACTCTAATTAACGAAATCCTCGCCCGCGTCAACTGCTGTCTCTGTAAAAAAAATTAGCGGGGAATGAGCTGCTAGCTCAGTAAGTAATAACACTTAACCACAACCGTTTTTATTGGGGACAAGTCAGGAAACATGCTAGTATCTCAAACAGAAAATAACATAAAAATGCCCTTTCAGAAACAATAAATAATTTTCAGTCTCATCATGCTTTTCTTGTAGTATAATACAATTAACAATTCAGTAATAAGCTCGGTAACCACTGTATAATATCAGAATTCATATTTGGGAGGTTTCAATGAACGAATCATGTAATCGGTATAACTGTGGACTTCTTCGCAAGAAGTCAAATATAATGGTAGTCCCTACTCGAGGGAAATCGGTAACGGTATGCTAGTTCTACCTTCGCACTAGCGAGGGCTATAACTTTACTCTGTAATCGGTGAATACAAGGTGCACCAGGTCTATCGAACCCGTCGTTAGCTACGGGATCCTTCAAAGTCTACTCCAATTTATACTTGTCTCTGTATCCGTTATACTCATTGGAAAATATTTTAAAACAATATAGGGCATTCGGTTCTTACCAAATCATGTCATTTAATTTCGATAACAGTAAATTCAAGTAACGGTAAAACATACCTAGTGACAGCAAGAATATTTAAAACAACGGTAATCATGTCAAATAACTATTTCGGTATCATATCGAGTAAAAGACTTGTCCCACATGCAACTTAAAATAATCGGTAACACATTCAATAACTCAGGTCGTCTACTAAACCTCAAAGAAAAGTACGAGGACACATAGGAGTGAGTAGATCCCGGATCAATCAACGCAAGTGCATCAAATGAACAGACAGAAAGAATACCTGTAACCACAACATTCGAGGCTTGAGCATCCTGTCTAGTAAATGCAAAAACTCTCACCTGACCTCTACCAGCATTCCCTTGTCCTTGATTCACAGTAGCACGGTCTCCAGCACCTCGACCTCTATTTCCTGTACCTGTAGCACCTGAAGTATTGTGAGTAGTCTGAGTCTGTGCAGCTGACTAAATAGAAGCCTGGTTGAAATTTCTCGGAGGCTGAGGGCAATCCCTCAAGTGATGTCCCAACTGGCCACACCGAAAGCACTCTCCAGTTAGAACACAACATTGGCCCAAATGTGATCTACCACGGGTCTGGCAGACTAGAGTAGTGGCATATATCTGCCCAGAATTACGATGTCCAGATGCTGAAAGTCCCCCAGTACCCTGTCTATAATGTGGTTTGTATGTGGATAGTGAAGACAGGTGTGTCCCTGTCTGAGAACCCTATTGTTGTTGTCCCTGATTTCCTTCTCTTCGATTTTCACTAAAACCGCCACTAAAAGACCCTCCTGTCTTGGCCTTCTTACGTAAATCACTAGCTGCACGCTCATCACGTCCCTTGTTTTCAATCTTTCTAGCAAGGTTGACTACATCAGAGTAGGATAAAGTCTTCATCTGTGGGGCTACTGCAGTGTATAGACGACCAACCAATCCATCAACAAACCTCTGAGCTCGAGCTTCTTCGGTAGGCACTAAGTAAGGAGCATATATAGCCAGCTTACAAAACTTTGTTATATGTTGACACATCTATATCTGGAGTCTGAACCAATCTCTCAAAGTCTCTAGCATATCTTTGCATCAGGCTGTTTGGAAGAAAATGATTCTTGAACAACTTAGTGAACTCGTCCCATGTCAGTGGTGCTGCTCCTGCTGGACTTCCTAGCAATACAGTTTCATACTATGTGTTGGCCATATCCTCTAGTTTGTATGTTGCGAGCTCCATGGCTCTCTCACTAGAACATCCAAGAGCACGTAATGCCTTGAGTGCCATCCAAGAAACTTTGAGGATCTGCTGAATTATCGGAACCTGTGAATTTTGGTGATTTCAATTTCAGAAACTCTTGTAGGGATACTTTCTTATTCCCGAAAGTCTGAGTCTGTGCAGGTGCTTGTGTCTGTAAAGTAGCCTGAAGAGCTAAACTTCCACCCTGAGTAGGCACCAATGCCTCTAACACATTCAATAACCTTGCCACTGCGTCTGCAAGTAAGGCAACAGTAGGTAGAACAGTTGGATTGGTGGTGGAGCGTCCTGAACTCCCTGCCCTTGGACTTGATCTGGCATAGCAGCTTAGGGTTGACACATGTTCCCAACTTTAGGTTGAGGAGCATCCTGTCTTCTAGTTTGATGAACCCCAACTTGACCGCCACCCCAGGTAGAACCACATCCAGCACCACGTCCAGCAGATGAGAGTGCGCGTGTCCTAGCCATCTGCAAAAGAAATATTTCAAAGTCAATCTCAAGTTATCTCAACGCACGATAAAAGAATGAAAGAAGGGAAAACATTTCTAGATGTTCAGTACCCTCAAGATCATAAGTAAGGGCGCCTACATACCCATGAACAAGACTCTACTAAACATTGCTCCATGACTCGGGACTTAAAGCCTAAGCTTTGATACCAACTTTGTCACGACCCAATTTAGGATCATGACTGGCACTTAGGAGCAAATGCCCCCAAATAAGCCTCATCAGTATTTTACAGAAAATCGGACAGAGTTTTCCCTGTTTTTGGACTATCCCAAAAATTTTTCCTGTCTCAAAATTAACAACCAACCATCCTAATATCAAACCAAACAATCGACAACTTATCAATTGACCAAAATAATTCTCCACCATTACTAATCAACCCACTAACAACCAAAAAAATACTAATTTATCTCCAACTTTGGTAATAAAGAACGATACTCAACATAAGACTATAATAACAACAGAATACTCATGACACTAAAATATTGGCTATGGAGCGACTCTAACAGTTCAAATAAAGACCATAACAATAAATAAAATCTCCGCCCACGCGAACAAGTGCGAGGCTCACCAACAACTATCAACCTGTGCGCTCTAATTAACGAAATCCCCGCCCGCGTCAACTGTTGTCTCTGTAAACAAAGATTAGCGAGGAATGAATTGCTAGCTCAGTGAGTAAAAATACTTAACCACAACCGTTTTTATTGGGGACAAGTCAGAAAACATGCTAGTATCTCAAACAGAAAATAACATAAAAATGCCCTTTCAAAAACAATAAATAATTTTTAGTCTCATCATGCTTTTCTTGTAGTATAATACAATTAACAATTCAGTAATAAGCTCGGTAACCACTGTATAATATCAGAATTCATATTTGGGAGGTTTCAATGAACGAATCATGTAATCGGTATAACTGTGGACTTCTTCGCAAGAAGTCAAATATAATGGTAGTCCCTACTCGAGGGAAATCGGTAGCGGTATGCTAGTTCTACCTTTCCCCTAGCGAGTTCTATAACTGTACTCTGTAATCGGTGAATAAAAGGTGCACCGGGTCTAACGAACTCGCCGTTAGCTACGGGATCCTTCAAAGTCTACTCCCATTTATACTTGTCTCTGTATCCGTATATACTCGTAGGAAAATATTTTAAAAAATATAGGGAATTCGGTTCTTATCAAATCATGTAATTTCATTTCGATAATAGTAAATTCAAGTAACAGTAAAACATACCTAGTGACAGCAAGAATATTTAAAACAACGGTAATCATGTCAAATAACTATTTCGGTATCATATCGAGTAAAAGACTTATCCCACATGTTACTCAAAATAATCGGTAACATATTCATATTAAAAATCATGTGTAAATCATGCAAGTTATGAAAACACAAATTGCGGTAAGATTACTACTCACAGTACTCGTGTCGAAATACCAAATTGTAACGATCCGGTCAGCCGTTCTGAGAGTTATAGCCTTGTTTTCTCCATTTCTATTTTTTATGTGTTGTTCAACTGTGTTGAATTGTATCGAGTTGGTAGGTTAGGGTTCGTAGTAGTTTGGAGTGAAATGATCACTTAGTCTCTTAGTTAGAAACCTAAGTTAGAAAAGTCAACCGGAAGTTGACTTATGAGTAATCGAATTCGGATTTGGATTTTTATGATTCGGTTAGCTTTGTTGGGTGACTTTAGACTTAGGAGTGTGTCCGGAATGTAACAATTCAGTATTAGGCTTGAATTGGCGAAAGTTAGAAATTTGGCAATTTTGGTCGACCGCGAAAAATTAGGTATCGGGGTCGGAATGGAATTCCGAAAGTTGGAGTAGGTTCATAGTGTCATTTGTGACGTGTGTGCAAAATTTGAGGTTATTCGGACGTGGTTTGATAGGTTTCGGAGTTGTTGGCGAGTTTTGGAAGTTTAGAAGTCCTTAGGCTTGAATCCGAGGTTGATTTGGTGTTTTGGTATTGTTTTGGGTGTTCCGAAGGTTCGACTAAGTTTGGGTAGTGATATATGACTTGTTAGAATTATTGGTTGAGGTACCGAGTGCCTCGGGTGAGTTTCGGATAGGTTTGGGTTGTGTTGCGCTCGTTTTTCTTATATTTCGATGTCGTTTCTTCAAGCATAAATGATATCATATTGAACAAATGAGCTCCGATTTCTTTTTTGATTGAAGCATTAGATCCATATCGTAATTACGGACCCGTAGCAAAAATAATCGTCGAATTTGAACATCGTATGAGAATTTTATGGTCATTTTACTAAGAATTAGGTTGCCAGATTTTTCAGGTTAATTACGAAATTGCCATTGACGGCGTATTTAAAAATCTACACTATTTGCAAATATTGAAACTAACATATCTCATTCATTATAAGGTCAAATTGAGTGATTCAAAATCCTAACTTCACTAAAATTTCACAAGGAATTTATTGGAGGCATAAAAAGCGAGTTTCGGGATCTTTTGGCATGAGAAACGAGGCAAAATAACTGGCAGAAAAATATATAAAACAAGGGTTTGTTCATTCGGTCATATTTTGAGTTGGGGAGCTCGGATTTGGGAGATTTTGGAGGCGATTTTTACCATATGGATTGGGGTAAGTCTTCTCTACTCAATTTTGATTATATTTCATGAATCCATCTTCGTTTTTGGGATTTGATTGATGATTTCAAAGTGAAATTGAGGGAGTTAGGGTTTGAGCTTTGGAGAGTTTTAAGTGAGGATTTGAGGGACCAAACGGAGTCCGTTTTTGAGGAATTTTATATGGTTATACTCGGGAGAAGACGAGGCTTATTATTCTGCCATTTTTTATGGTATCGAGACGTGGGCCCGGGGGCCGGATTTTGACCGATTATGGATTTTTGGCCTATTTATGTAGTTTTTCTGTCTGAATTCGATTCTTTAGCCCATATTGATAGTATTATTCTGATTTTGGTTAGACTCGAAGCGTTTGGAGACCGAGTCCAGAGACGAGGGCATCGTAGAGTAGGATTTCACGCTGTTAAGGTAAGTAACAGTTTTAACTCTGGCTTTGAGGGTATAAACCCGGAGAATTTGATATCATGTGATTGTTTCGAGGTGATACCCACGCTAGATAACGGGCGTGTGGGTGTATACCTTGAGGGATTGAGACTTGGCCCGTCCCGTGAGGCTGTGAGGCCTAATAACCATTATTTGTGTTTATGCATTTACTTATTGGTGAACTTGTCTGCCTTCACGTTAGAGATCATGTGTAGGCTTCATTCATGCTCACGTTGTTTACACTCAGTCATAGAAATTATTGTACATGTTTATCTCAGTCTCTATTATTTTGCTGATATGTTGTGATATTTGATGTGGGTTGTGTCCCCTTATTGGTGGTGCATTGTGAGGCTGGAGAGGTACATGACTGAGTGAGGCCGAGGGCCTGGTTTTAAGGATATTAATATCATAGCGCGTGATCTGTCCGCGTAGCACGTGAGCTGACCGTGCAGGTCCAAGTATTGATACCATAGCGCATGAGCTGTCCGCGTAGCACGTGAGCTGACCGTGCGAATTCAGGTATTGATATTATGGCACGTGAGTTGTCTGTGCTTAGCTCTTGGGCTTTGGGAGCCCCTCCGGGGTCTGTACACACCCCTAGTGAGCGCAGAGTGTTGAGTGTTTTGAGTGTGTTGAGTGCTGAGTTCGAGTGATGGAGTGACACTGCTGTGAGGTTGTATTTATTTATCTTGTTGCTGCATTTATCTGTTAAATTTCTTTGTGGCATTTATTAAGTTATGGAATTTACCTGATTATATTTTATTTGTGAAAATAAATAATTGGACTATAGTTAGCTCGTCACTACTGCTCAGTTCCTTAGTTATTTCTATTACTACTGAGTCGGTTGTACTTATACTACACCCTGCACTTTATGTGCAGATCCAGGTGAGTTAGAACGCGGCGATCATTGAGTTCAGACTGGCTATCTGTGGAGATTGCAAGGTAGCTGCTAGTGACCGCAGGACCTTGTTACTCCTCTTGTCATTTATTCTTTGGGACAGTTAGACAGTTTATATATCTTAGTTTATAGTTTTAGACGCTCATGACTTAGTGACACCCCGATGTTTTGGGCTCGTTTTCCGTATTTTTCTATATTATATTTAGAGTTGATTTAGTTTATGAAAAATTTAAATGTTGAAATGTTTTATTAATTTCTTATAATCGGTTTAGTAGTAATATTTTGGGAAGTAGGCTTGCCTTGTAACACGATAGGTGACATCACGATCATGGTTAGATGTTGGGTCATGACACAAATGCTTCACCTCGAGCAATTTGTACAAATTCCTCCAATCAATCTATAATTACATAATATCGATCTCATATTAATTGTCTCATTTAGGCTAAATCCATCACTAATTTAGAATACCCAATTCTCCGAGTTTTATATTTTATCATCAATTCGCCGAATGTATTTCAATTGCTTAATCCACCCAACCTCATTGTTTTAATCATTGTCAATCATCTCATTATTATAATTTATTGGCTAATCCTTAATGTCCAAATTTAAAATCAGCAACAGTAGAATCAACGTGGATTTCTGATGCATTCTAATGTCCCCAAAACTTAAATCATTATTACCACCATCATGGTGCCAATCATTGGCAATCATTACATCTTATAAACCAAAATCAAGAAATTTTACCAAAATAACTCTACATAGCAGTAGCTTTTAACCCAAAATTTTATTACTACCTTTACTTTATAATCATTACCATATCACTAGCTAATTCTTACAAACATTATTATAATTATTAAACTAACATCACATGGCTCATAATTGATCCATCACTACACATCCCTTTTTCTTTTTCTTTTTTTCAAGAACCTATTTGTTTATATTTATTTTCTAAGTACAAAATAATCTTGGACAAATTTCAAAAATTACCTGTGAAAAGCTCACACAGTGATGGCTTTGCTCGCCGCAGTTAATGATCCTGAATGTTTTGCTTCTTCTTTTGCTCTGTTTCTTCTTCTCTTTTTTTTTTTATTACGCCTTATGTTTCTTTTTTTTTTTCTCGAATCCCTAGGTTACTAAAATATAGCAGCAACAAAAGAATGGGCTTGGTCTACTCCTTATTTAATAATTACCCAAAGTTAACTATATAAGCATGGTTCAAAAGTTAGCCACTTAATAGTACCATATCTCATATAGTAACAAAATTTCTTCCACAACTTTATATTTGACCCCAATACTTACAAATTAAATTAGCTATCCAATCTCCTAATTAATAAGTGTATGAAATATTTTGGATTATTATAGTTGCCCCCTGCACCTTGTGTGCAGATCCAGGTATGTCAGCCCACGGTAGCGGCTGTTGACTATTCCAGTCGCGGACTTTCATCGGAGATAGCGAGGTAGTTGCATGGCGATCACAGTTCCTCCTTTCTCCTTCTTTATCTCCCTTTTAGTGTACTTTGGCTACTCTCAGACTATGTTAGTCTTACTATATTTCAGAACAGTTGTAGTATTTGCTCATGACTTAGTGACACCCGAGGTCGGGCTTTTATTTCCGCATTTTGGTTTTTGCATTTATCTCTTTTACGAAATTTCAGTATATGATAAAGGTTATTATCTAGTTTAATGAAATCTTGAATTATCTGGGAATGTGGCGGCTAGCCTAGTTCCATGATAGGCGCCATCACGATCGGGTTGATTTTGGATCGTGACAGATTTGGTGGAGCTTTGAGGTGGTTTGAATTGAAAATTCGAAATAGAAGATGAACATGAAAAAAAATGATATGTGTGTCACACGGTGTATCATTTTTGTATCACATATGTATCATATTTGTATCAAATGTGTATCACATGTATACCTGTGTGTGAAATACATGTTTGATACATGTGTCGCAGAAGAATTTTTTTAACTCGACTTTAACTACAAATTTTGATACCAAATCTGTCCAAATCACCTCCAATCTTCCTCAAATTTTGTATATCGACTCATCTATTTGTTTTCAATGAAATTTATCCATACCGATTGAAAAAGGTCCCTTTTTGCTTATATACATACATATACATATATATAAATAAATAAATATATATACATACATATACATATATATAAATATATATATATGTATATATATATATATATATTTATATATATGTATATGTATGTATATATATATGTTATATATATATATGTATGTATGTATGTATATGTATGTATGTATGTATGTATTTCATCACCTTATTTGCTACCTCATCCATGAAATTTTCTTTTCGTCTTGCATCTAATATTGCTAATCACGCTTAAAAATATGGAAGGAGATCTTTGCATGTGATTCTTGGAGAGAAAGAATGTTATTTATTTGAGTTTTTTATATGTGCTTGGCTAGTTTTGGTAAGTCTATTATTAATGGCTAGAGTTTGGTAGATTGAAACTTATTTGGGACATTTCTGTAAGATTTCTGAAACTTGTGAAATTTGAAATAATACATTGTCTGAAGAGAAAAAAGGCCAACATTTCTATTTTTTTGCCAGGCTCTAATAATAAATAAGAAATAAAAGAAACTACCACGCTATATCTTAATTAATGTGATAAAATCTTAAAATTATTCTGAAGTGTATACTAGAACTACACAAAATTCAAAATATATTTACAATCCATAACGAAAAATCAAAGATGATAAAGGTAACTTCAATATTGTGAATTTGTAGGTGCCTAATACCATTAAACTTAGCACAACATTGTTATTACTGACATCCAATTTTGTGCCCTACAATATTTCTTCTAATTATTTTTCTAGAACTTCTAAGTTATTAATAGATCAAATATCTTATTTTCACTACAATTTCATTACTATATTGTTGTTGTTATTGTTGTTGTTGTTGTTGCTGCTACTGCTATTACTACTACTACTACTATTATTATTATTATTACTATTACTATTATTATACGAAATTTACGAATATAAATAAGACAAAATACAAAAAAATAAATTCTCTTGCTGAGTGTTGAACTTAAGGTCTCAGCTAACTAAGCAGGCCCTCTAACCAACTGAACTACGAAAGCTTGTTGCTTTCTTGTTTCAGTTCAAAATAATTAATCTCTTGTTTTATGGATTTGCTATAAATTTCAAATATAGCTACAAATGATAAATTTGCTGAAAAATATAGCTATAAATGATAAATACAATATAAATATTTGATGTGTCGCATAATTTTTTCTTATTATTATTGGTATTATGTGTTTGGAAGATAATGTTATTGATCAAATTTAGAAGCCAAATAAATGGAAGAAGAAGGGATAATGAGGTCCAAACTATTTGAGAAATTGGCACCGTGACAACATATAATATGAATTGGCAAATTTTAAGCCTTAGATTATGTTTACAAAGACAATCCAAAAAAATTGGCATTGTATAACCAAATTCTAGAAAATCCTACTTCCCTATTTATTCTCTTCCATGACTGAACTACATCGATTTCTGCACGAAAAAAAGAGCATCAAATGCTAACCTCCTTCAGCGTCTGCAATTTCAAAAATACTCTCCGCCTCATCATTATTTTGCTATGAACTTGAGATTCATTATTGAGAAGACAAATCAGATTGCAAACAAATAAAAGGCAGATTTTTTGTTTGTTATTAAAAAATGCAAATATGTATATGCACATTGTAGGCATATAAATTTTATTGAATTAAATCCGAGAAAATAATTTGGACTATATATCAAATATATTTGTCCAAATAAATATTATGGGCTAATTTGATTAGATTAATTATATAAATCCAATATATAAGGTCCAATTGCATTGGGCTAATGTCACGATCCAAATCTACCATGTCGTGATGGTGCCTAACGTGGAACTAGGCAAGCCGACTCATTTATCAAAACAACCCGATATTTCAAAAATAAAGATTTATTTAAGCCAGTTAATTAATAAAACTTCATAAGATATATCCGAATAATAAAGTGCGGAATGAAAAGCCCGACATCGGGGTGTCACAAGTCATGAGCATCTACCAAGGCCTGTCTCATAAAAACTAAGACTAATACAGTCTGGAAAAGAAACTAATGATATCTAAAGGAAGATAGGAGGGAGAAGAGCAAGGCTGCGATTGCCATGCAGCTACTTTGCTAACTCCACAGATCCGCGGCGGATGAAAATCAATGATCGCTAGCACGTCCAGCAACCCCTGGATCTGCACACAAGGTGCAGGGAGTAATGTGAGTACGCCAACTCAGTAAGTAATAAGGGTAAATAAAGACTGAGCAGTAAGAAACTTATAAAAACCACATCATGAAATCTCAGTAAGTACAACATGCTTTCAAATCAATATGTGAGTCAAATCATCTCGTTTTCAAATTTACTTTTCGATAAAAATCATTGAAGATATCTTTCAACAGTTTTCAACAGAGGCCCAATACAATTGATAGTAAAAGTGATGAAAATCATAAACAGCCCCTCGGGCACAACATCACTCATAAACAGCCCCTCGGGCATATCTCATATCACTCACTCAGGGTACCCGCGCTCACTGTGGTATGCAGACTCCTGAGGGGCTCCTACAGCCCAAGCGCTATAATCCACACGGACAACACACGTGCTATAGTAGCAATATCAGAATCCGCACGGACAACTCACGTGTTATACTCTCAACATCCTCACAAAAACAGGCCCTCGGCCTTACTCAGTCATAAACCTCTCAAGCCACTCGGGCTATCAGTAAAAATACACAGGGTGCTCAGCCCAAAATATTATTTTATGTATCAAAACGGAGTAGTAAAGACTGAGTTATGATATCAGTAAACACAGCATGACTGAGTATAGATCTTAAATCAAAACAGTGAGAGGATAATAAGAAAAGGCCCCTAAGGGTCCAAACAGCTTTGGCACGAGGCCCAAATATGGCATTCAGCCCAATTTATAGCAATTCATTCTAAAACACACAAGTATCATATAGTTTCAGTCAAATACGCAACTTAATAGCTGCTACGGGACGGACCAAGTCACAATCCCCAACGGTGCATGCGCACACGCCCGTCACCTAGCATGTGCGTCACCTCAAAGTAGTGAAACGATGTGAAATCCGGGGTTTCATACCCTCAGGACAAGATTTACAATCATTACTTACCTCAAACCAGTCAAATCCCACTCCGCGACGCCCTTACCTCTGGAATCGGCCTCCAAACGTCCCAAGTCTGACCAAAAGCAACACAATGCAATCAATATAGGCCAAGGAACCAATTCCATAATAAAAACTATCAATTTAGACCAAAATCCCGAAATTTACCAAAAACCCGGCCCCCAAGCCCACGTCTCGAAATCCGACAAAAATCATAAAACTAGAAACTCCTTTCACTCACGAGTCTATACATACCAAAATCCGACATCAAATGGTCCCTCAAATCTTCAAATCAAACTCTCCAATTTCCAAGCCCTAACCCCTCAATTTCATCCCTAATTTCTACCAATTTCATGCTTAAACAACTGAAAATTACCATAATCATAAGTATTAAGCTCAAATAACTTACCTCAATGAGTATCCTCTTGATTCCTGATCAAGCCCAACTATGCCTTATAAAAAGGACAATGCGGTCGTTGCAAATATAATCCGGTTTACAAGTCCGGAGTCGAATCCCACAGAGAACTAAGGTTTAGCTACAGCTGTTCACTATCACCAAGAAGACAAGCTTGAACAATTCCTAACTTATAGATATTAAGATTCTTGTGTTTAACTACTTAACTAACAAATTAAAATAGTGAATTAACAACTAAAGATATTGAGGGTTAGAGAAAAGATTAAGGAGGTCTAGAGTTATGATTTCCCCAATTGTCGGAATCCTTCCCGCTATGTCTTCTATAATTTCGCCTAAGTATTCTCTACCGATCATGAGCACTCATATTACCGTAAATCTCTCCCGAGTAATTACGACAATTTACTAGACGCACTCTCCCGAGCTACGCTAACTGGCTTTGTTTATTACAGCTCACTTTAGATTGCACCCAAGGCTTCATTATCCCTAATCCCGCCTTTAAACCCGCAGTTATAGATCCCTCATATACTTTGGGAGTGATGTTGTTCAACAATTACCTAAATATGCACTCTCTCCCGAGTTATGCATACTAAATAGGCACAGCTAATTGAGAGCTCTTCAACCAACCACAATATAAACGTAGTTGAACAAATAGAGAAAAGCTATGGCTCAATTATATAAAAACATAACAAGAATTTATCCTACAAAAGGTTCTATCAAAACTCTAGATAACAAATTAGCTATTCATAATAGTATGTAAAACTACAATACTAAAAGTCATAACCAACAATGAAAAATAGGAAGAGGAAGGAAAAACTCGTAGAAGAATTCTCCGCCTTGCTCCCAATGTGTTCTTGCCTCCAAGGGTGTTGTCTAACCCTAAAGTAGTGTCTCTCCGCCTCCTTAGGTCTAATTTATGTCCAAAATATATCCTCCTCTTGTTCTTGGCCGGCCTCCTTTGTTTAATATAGGGTTTAGGACTTAAAATCCCATGTTTTGCACTTTAGTCCCTGAAATTTTCGCTTCCTGCCGCGGTCGCGGTGGAACCGCGGCCAAACATGCCCTCTGATTCTTCAGTTGTCCGCGACCATCTTCTACCGCGGTTCTGCCGCGGTCGCGGCAAAACTGCGGTTTTTCACCCTGTTCCGTTTGGAATTTGGAAAAACATAAAACATGAAAGTTGTATCCCTTTGAGTTAGCTTTCCAACCATATATTGTGGAGCCCAAATGTAGTTCTGAGCAAAAAGTTATGTCTATTTTACTAGATAGTGCGCAATATGCCTCCTCAAGTCTTCGTTCGTTCTTAATTATCAAATTTGACCTCCGAACACGATCCCGGCTTAATTCCTTGAGCTTTTACTCAGACTTCAAAGCTTCAAATCACTTAAATTCATTCCATAACATCTATATAGCTCGGAATCACACCTACAAGGCATAAAACACACAATTAGTGCAAAACACTAGCGATTAAAGCGCAAACTCAATTAAAGTGCAGTAAATTCTCGTGTAATAAGCGACTAAAATATGCAATTATAGCCTATCATCAATTCCCTCTTCAAAACCCTCCAAAAAGCTCCAAGTCCGAACAAGAATAGTGGAAAATAACTCAAATTTCGCGAAGTCCCCCTTTTATATATTCTGCCCAGCACTTTCTGCATCTGCGGTCCATCGCAGGTGCGGTTTTCAGTTAAAGGTCAGAACCCGCTTATGCGGTCAAATTCCTGCATCTGCGGTCTCACAGGTGCGGTCCCATATGCGCACCTGCGGCTCCTGCTCTTCCACTTCCGCCGGCCCGCACCTACCGTCCCCACTCCGCAGGTGCGGTTATGACAGCTGAGAACAAATCTTCAGCATTCCTCCAACTTCCATCCTTGATCCGTCAACCACCCGAAATCACCCGAGGCCCTCGGGACCTCTACCAAATATACTAACAAGTCACATATCAATATTCAAACTTAGTCAAACCTTTGGAACACTCAAAACAACATCAAAATATCAAATCACCCTCGGATTCAAGCCTAAGAACTTCTAAACTTCCGAATTCCGCAAACGATGCCGAAACCTACCAAATCACCTCCGAATGACCTAAAATTTTGCACACACGTCACAAATGACACTATGGACCTACTCCAATTTCCATAATTCCATTCCGACCCCGATATCAAAATACCGTTGTCGATCGAGAATTGCCAAATTTCCAACTTCGCCAATTCAAGCCTAATTCTACCACGGACCTCAAAATCATATTCCGGACGTGCTCCCAAGTCGAAAATCACCTATCGGAGCTAACCCAACCATCATAATTCACATCCGAGATCGATCACACATAAGTCAACATCCGATTGACTTTTCCAACTTAAGCCTTCTCAAAAGAGACTAAGTGTCTCAATTCACTCCAAAACCACTCCGAACCCGAACCAACTAACATGATACGATGAAATACAACTGAGGAACACATAAGGAAGCAGAAATGGGAGAAATGGGGCTATAACTCATGAAACGACCAACCGGGTCGTTACAGTTAACCCATTTAATTTGGCCACAAATGATGAGCCCACTTCATCAAGCCCAAGATGTAATCTTCCTAGAGGCCCAGTTTGGTGTCACGTGTCAAATGACGTGGCATGCCAAGTCAAACAAAAGAGCCAGTAGGATCATGCGATGTGTCAAAATGACAAGGCATGCCAAGTCACATTAAAAGGCCAAAGAAATCGCGCCATGTGTGCAAGTGACATGTTCTGGCCAATCAAATACGGCCTTGTCACACTTTAATTTGATTGGTCAGAAAGAGTTTGTTCTTATCATAACTCTTCCCTCCCACCACTATAAATAGGGGTCCTCATAACCCAAAAAAGACACCAGAAGTTATAACAAGAAGCAAGAAAGAGCTCGTGGATCAAACACTGCAAATTTCTCTACAAGTTTCAAGCTCCAAGCAATCAAGTTCAAGCTCAAGAACAAAGAACAAATCAAGTTCAAGCTCAAGAACTAAGAACAAATCAAGGTCAAGTTCAAGCAATCAAGCTAAAGCTCAAGAACAAGATCATCGTTCGTGGCGACAACTTCATATTCAAAATCAAGCTCAAAGGCCCTTGAATTTATTTATATTGAAAAGAAGAATCAGAGGATTCATAGAGATTGTACACTCAAATATTTAAAATAAAATACTACGATTATTGTAATATTTTTCGGCCTGATTTTATTTTCTCGACGCAAATTTATTGTCTACAAATTCTGGCACGCCTAGTGGGAAAATCTCTACCTCTCATCTCGATTTTTCAATCACCAAAGTTCAAGAACATCAAAATGGCTTCAAAGAAAATCAACTCCAGTTCAACTTCCACCAAGGCTGCTAATTCCAGGTTCTATGCTGATGCGGAAAACATACTCGAAGTTACCTTTGGAAGCTTTGGACGAGTTACGAGGAGCAAAGAAAGATAGTTAGGACAACAAGCACCTCAAGTGCCATCCGCATATACCCCTGTTTTCGGATCTTCATCCTCAAAAGGAGCAAGATCTTCCACAAACGCACCCGAAGGCGAAAGCAATGTTGCTGAAAAGAACAAGAAAACTCTTGTCCTGCTAGACCTCTCCGGATCCAAGCACTCTACTGTGAATAAAGATGATGGTGCTTCAAGTGATGGATCTTCCCCACTTACACCGCATAGCATGAGCCAATCAAGGATCAATCTGTGTGACAATACATGCTACTCTCTATCGTCCACAACAATCATTCAAGCCCTAGTGATAAACACTTCATCTGTGGAGGAGCAGTTGGCAAACTTGATAGAAGCAGTCGTTAGCTTGACCAAATGCATGCAAAATCAAGATGCTAGAATTGACAAGCTAATAGACAGGATGAGAATCTTGATGGAAGAAGAATCCACCCATGCACCTGGCAAACTCCGAGAAGTTCAAGAGATTAATCATCCCCCACGACAAGTTGCATCCACTAAGGAAATTTCAGTCTCTTCGGAAGGTATGATTCAATCAACTAAAGGAGTTCATTGAAGAGACTATAAAAACAAATATGAAGTCGCTTCCAAGTCCTCCTTCACCTACGCAAAGCCGTACACTTCAAGGATCGATATGTTGAAGATGTTTGCTGGCTATCAACCTCCAAATTTTCAACAGTTTGATGGCAAGGGCAACCCAAAGCAACATGTGGCGCACTTCGTTGAGACATGCAATAATGCTGGGACTTATGGAGATTACCTCGTCAAGCGGTTTGTTCGCTCATTAAAAGGAAATGCTTTTGATTGGTACACGGACCTCAAGGCTGGATCTGTTGATAGTTGGGATCAACTAGAGCAAGAATTCCTCAATCGCTTTTATAGCACGAAACGTACTGTGAGTATGATAGAACTTACAAATACTCATCAACCAAAGGGTAAACCAGTTATTGACTTTATAAATCGTTGGAGGAATGCAAGCCTCAACTGCAAAGACAGGCTTAGTGAAGCTTCGGGCATAGAGATGTGCATCCAAGGCATGCATTGGGGACTACGCCACATCTTGCAAGGTATCAAGCCCGGCACATTTGAAGAACTTGCGACTCGTACCCATAACATGGAGTTGAGCATGGCCTCCGCTGGAAATGAAAGGTTGCCTATCTATGAGCCTCGCAAAGGGAACGACAAACAAGAAGTCAGGAAATGGAGAAGTTTGTATCCAAATAGGGAAAAAAAAGAAGCTATGAATGTCAACACATCACCTGTGAAGTTCACAACAAAGGAGAGCAAGAAGCAGAGTACGAAATCCACTTCTTTTCAAGATAAGCCAAGTGGAAAGTTGACTCTAAAAGAAATGCAAGAAAAGGAGTACCTATTTCTGGATTCTGATGTGCCATCCATTTTTGAAGAAATCCTCAAGTTAAATCTTATTGAGCTTCCGGAGACAAAGCGACCAAATGAAGCTGGGAAAACAAATGACAAAATTACTGCAAATATCACCGACTTGTAAGCCACCCTTTGGAGAAGTGCTTTGTCTTCAAGGATAAAGTTATGGACTTGGCCCGTGAAAAGAAGATCGTGCTTGAAGATGAGAACGGAAGTGCGAACCAAGTCTCTATCACCTTGGCTCATTCAATCAAGATGAGCTATGCAGTTTAAAAGAAGTCAAAGATAAAGAATTACTGGAGAATAACAAAGTCGAAGTAGACCACCATGGTGATGATTAAGGTTGGACATTGGTGACTCGCCGTAGGCACCACAAAAAGATCCCACGAAAAGAATCAATAGAACAACCAACAAGGAAAATGATGGTGAAAAGATCAAGGAGATGGAATAGTTAAGCATTTGAAGAAAGCAAAAGTGGAGGTGCACCATCCTCAAAAGCCACGACATCTAGTGACCTTGGAGGAGTTCTTACCAAGTTGGTTCCGCACGAAGATTTACAATGAGGGCATTGATGCCTCTTGTTGCCATGCTGACAAAGAGGAAGAAAAGAGTGATGACCTACCATTTACACCATCTTTGGAAAAGCTCGTCGAGTCCATTACTCAAGAATTTAATGCTTGTGAGGAAAAAGTTACGTTCACGAATGACGATCTTCTACTTGGTGACACTCCTCATAACCGCCCATTATACCTGGTTGGCTATATGCGCGACAAAAGGGTAAATCAAATTTTGGTTAATGGAGGATCCTCAGTAAACATCTTGCCAATTCGCACTGTGAAAGAACTTGGCATTCCCATGAACGAACTCTTAAAAAGTCGTGTGATGATTCAAGGATTCAACCAAGGGGGAAATAGAGCTGTAGGTGCGATCAAGTTGGGAATCGCCGTTGAAGATATGCAATCAAGTGCATGGCTGCATGTGATCGATGTAAAGACTTCATACAACGTCTTGATTGGGAACCTTGGATACATGAGAATAAAGTAGTTCCATCTACCTACCATCAATGTCTAAAATACAACAAGGGTGAAGTCGAGAAGAAGATAGTTGCTAATGATGAGCCATTCACCGAGGCTGAGTCACTTCGTTGATGCAAAGTTCTACTTGAAGAACCACATTGTGAAGGAGATGAAAGTTGATAATTTCATGAAAAAAAAGAATGACGAGCCCACAACTAAAAGAGTTGAGGTGATTTCTAGTAAAGCCAAAGCTGTTACTGAGGAGGTACAACCCAACGCAACTAAATCTTATAAAGGAAATATTGCGTCTTATGGCAAGAAAGTAAGTCATGCGCTCCAATATGTCCCTAAAAGGAAGAAAGATGAAGGTGAATCATCTAATCTCCAAACTAACATGCTAAAGGAGTTAACTCTTCCGGTAAAGCAAATTGAGGCAGTAAAGTTGTCCTCAAAGCCACTTGCAGGGTTTGTGGCCCAAAATCGTTTACAGAATGTGGAACTCCCTACAAAGGGAACAGATGAAGGTTTTGATCCTAACGCTTACAGGCTATTTGCAAAAACTGGATACAATCCCAATGAGCCATCAAAGTTAGGGAAGCTCCCACCAGAAGCTGCGACGAGGCAACCACGTGAAGGTTTGGGATACAAGCAACCGTCACCAGTGTGCATCTTTATAGAAAAGGCGAGCAGCAATCATATCACTGTAGAAGATGAATCTGCCACTTCTAACAAGCCTTCTATCTTTGATCGACTTGAAGAATCAACTGTGAGGACGTCCGTGTTTGAGAGATTGGGTCCATTAAAGAAAGGGGATAAGTTCCAGAGAAATTATCAAAATACAAGGATACCTGCTTCGCCTAAAATTCGGAAGATCTCTAAGGATTTCAAAAGTCTGGTTCCTTCTAGAATGAGGTGGCAAACAAAAGCCATGGTTTCGTGTGATGAGGTTCTAAAGGTGAAGCCATAAACTGTAGTCTACACTAAAGAACATGATGAAGACGAAGAAAGTATGGGTTCTTCGTATCATGTTACTGCACAAGGCAAGCACGATGTTTCATCTCTAATAGAGGATGATGAGAAATTGGACGATGTTTCACCATGTTATCACATATCCTTCAACGACGGAGACCCTCAAGAAGATGAAGATGTGAAAGATGCTCCACCGGAACTTGAAGAAGGGGTGCTATCACGACCCAATTTAGGATCGTGACCGGCGCTCAAGAGCAAGTGCCCCCAAGTAAGCCTCATCGGTATTTTACAGAAAATCGGACAGAGTTTCTCCTATTTTTGGACTATCCAAAAAATTTCCCTGTCTCAAAATCAACAACAAACCATCCTAATATCAAACCAACCAATCGACAACTTATCAATTAACCAAAACAAGTCTCCACCGTTGCTAATCAACTCACTAACAACTAGAAATACTAATTATCTCCAACTTTGATAATAAAGAACGATACTCAACATAAGACTATAATAACAAAAGAATATTCATGACACTAAAATAATGACTATGGAGCGACTCTAAGAGTTCAAGGAAAAGGCCATAACAATAAATAAAATCTCCGCCCACGCGAACAAGTGCGCGGCTCACCAAGAACTATCAACATGTGCGCTCTAATTAACGAAATCCTCGCCTGCGTCAACTGCTGTCTCTGTAAAGAAAAATTAGCAGGGAATGAGTCGCTAGCTCGGTGAGTAATAACACTTAACCACAACCGTTTTTATTGGGGATAAGTCAGAAAATATGCTAGTATCTCAAACAGAAAATAACATAAAAATGTCCTTTCAGAAACAATAAACAATTTTCAGTCTCATCATGTTTTTCTTATAGTATAATACGATTGACAATTTCGTAATAAGTTCGGTAACCGTTGTATAATATCAATATCATATTTGGGAGGTTTCAATGAATGGATCGTATAATCGGTATAATTGTGGACTTCTTCGCAAGAAGTCAAATATAACGGTAATCCCTACTCGAGGAAAATCAGTAACAATATGCTAGTTCTACCTTCCCACTAGCGAGGGCTATAACAGTAATCTGTAATTACAAGGTGCACCAGATCTAACGAACCCGCCTTTAGCTACTGGATCCTTCAATGTCTACTCCCATTTATACTTGTCTCTGTAATTCGTATATACTCGTAGAAAATATTTTAAAACAATATAGGGCATTTCGGTTCTTATCAAATCATATAATTTCATTTCGATAACAGTAAATTCAAGTAATGGTAAAACAGATCTAGTGACAACGGAAATATTTAAAACAACGGTAATCATCTCAAATAACTATTTCGATATCATATCGAGTAAAAGACTTGTCCCACATGCAACTCAAAATAATCGGTAACATATTCATATTAAAAATCATGTCTAAATCATGAAAGTTATGAAAATACAAATCGCGGTAAGATTACTACTCACGGTACTCGTGCCGAAATACCAAATGCTTCAACTCGAGCAATTCGTGCAAATTCCTCCAATCAATCTATAATTACATAATATTGATCTCATGTTAATTCCCTTGTTTAGGCTAATTCATAGCTAATTTAGAATACCCAATCATCGGGGTTCATGTTTGAGTCTTAGTTTGTGGATTTATATTTAATCATAAAACTAGTCCATAATTCCATCAATTTCAAACTATTTAGTATAATTTATTCCTCAAAAATTAGACATATCAGTGCTTAAACCAAACCTTTATAGCCTTATTATCCATAGTAATTGTATATTTTTCTTATATAAAAGAAAGTTGATATTGAATTCTTTTGTACAACATGAAATTTCATAGATGCAGTGAAATAATTCAACAGATGAGACGAAGAAGGTTAACCTCTTGAGTCGAAGGAAAACTTTAATACTTTCAATTTCAACTCCCAGTTCTTCTTAAGGCCTTTGACCAAAGTTGTCACGACCCAAATTCTATTATAGGTCGTAATGGCGCCCGACACCGTTGCCAGGCAAGCCGACCCTAATTCAACTAATGAGTTCTTATTAATTTACCAAAAACAACCTCAACATTTTCCTTAACAGTTAAGTTTTTAAACAGTCAATAACCAACAAGTTCGTAATAATATAGTTACATCCCAAAATAATAGTCTACAGTGTGTGCCAAGAACTAGTGTCACAAGTACTAGGGCAACTAGTAGAATGTACAAAAGAATACCACTATCCTACTTCCTGAAACAGGATAGACAGTACATAATAACAACAAAAGAAGAGAAACTCCGGTATGCTGTTGAACGGCTCAGAAGGGGCAGCTCACCGTGAGATCTCGACCAGGAATCAGGAATGCACGCCGGAGGGGTAACTAGATGCACCTGCCTCAGATCCTGTACAGTTAAGTATAGAAGCGTAGTATGAGTACATAAAGAACATGTACCCAGAAAGTATCCAGTCTAACCTCGAAGAAGTAGTGACGAGGGGTCGACTTGACACTTACTAAGGTCAATATCAATAATGTATAAGATTCATACTAAGCATGGATGGCATGTATATAATGAAATTCTCATAACAAGGAGCAACAACGTATATATATATATCGGATTCAATCATGTCGTATAATAACTTACATTTCAAGGCATTTAAACAGAGTAGATCATGGGTGAATTCCACATAAATAACATGCGCACATTATGCCGAGGTCGTACGGTCCGGTCCAACATAATAATAACTATGCACTGCCATAGGGTCTAATGGCGCGTACCATAGATGCATCTATTTCTACCGAGGCGATCGGCCTGATCCACAAATAGCAATTATTATCAAGAAGGCACATAAAGGCGCATTTATAGTCAAATAAATTCATACAAGTTCTCAAGTAAGTGCGTACATTCGTTTATATTCATTTTCAATCCCTAACATGTCCTAAGTGATCTTAGTAGCAAGCAAGAACGTAAGCATTTGCAAGTATGGCATGATACGGGTCCTAAACTATCCGGACAATTAGCATAATAGTAGCTATGCACGGAATCTCGTCACCACGTACATACGTAGCCCCCACAGACAATCACATACCTTTATTTAATTCACCTAGGGGTTTATTTCCCTCTTACGAGGTTAGAAAGGAGACTCACCTTGCTCCAAAGCTTACTTCCAAATTCAAGAACATGCTCAAAACCCTCAATTCGGAGCCCAACGATCCAAAACTAATCAAACGGGGTAAGAACTAGTCAATACAAGCTCAAGAGTTCATATTCTAGCTATTAGAGTAATTTCCCAACCCTAAATGCAAAGTTCCTAAAATTCATCCCCGGGCCCACGTGCCCGGATTCCGAAAATTTTTGAAGAAAGTTGTTACCCATAACCTAAGGATCAAGAATATATGATTTTTACTCCATTCCATAACAAATTTCGTGGTTAGATCTTGTTTTTATCAAAACCTTAGGTTTTACTCTAATCCCATGACTTTCACTAATCTTTATGTGGTAATCTACCGAAAACCCAAGTATTAAACTCACATTAAGTGAAAATAACTTACCTCACAATGCTAGGTTGAAATCCCCTCTTTGGAAGTTCCTAAATCGCCCAAGTGTAGAAGTGAAATGAAATAAATGGCCTAAGTCCCGTTTTTAAAAGCTGTGCCCAGGCCTCTGATGTCGCATTTGCGACATCAGGTTCACAAATGTGAAAGTCGCAATTGCGACAGAATCCTCGCAAATGCGAACCTGGGCTCCCGCCGCCAAGGTCGCAAATGCGACAAAAGGGCCGCAAATGCGGACCCTGCTGGGTTCGCAAATGCGAACAAAATGTCGCAAATGCGACCACTGCCCAACTCAGGCTTCTTCGCAATTGCGAAGCCTTCCTCGCAAATGCGAACAAATCCTCGCATTTGCGAGACCTGCAACACCTGCCCAGAAATACCAGAAAACTAGAGTGTTTTCACTCCAATACACGTCTGAAACTCACCCAAGCCCTCGGGGCTCCACACCGAATACTCACACAAGTCTAACAACATCATACAAACTTGCTCGTGCGATCAAATCGCCGAAATAACATTTAAAACTATGAATTTAACACCAAAACACATGAAATCCTTAAGAACATTTGAAATTCTTATTTTACAACCGGACGTCCGAATCACATCAAATCAGTCTCGTTTCTCACCAAATTTCACAGACATGACTTAAATGTTATACTGGACCTATACCGGGCTCCGAAACCAACATACAGGCCCGATACCAATATGATCAAACATTATTCAATTTCTTTAAATCCTTTGATTTTCAGTTTAACAATTTTTAACAAAAATTCATTACTCGTGCTAGGGACCTCGGAATTCGATTCCGGGCATACGCCCAAGTCCCATATTTTACTACGGACCCTCTGGGACCATCAAAATACGAGTCCGGGTCCGTTCACTAAAAATATTGACCGAAGTCAACTAAAATCACTTTTTAAGGCAAAAATTATTATTTTCTCAAATTTTTCGCACAAAAGCTTTCCGAAACGTGCCCGGACTGCGCACGCAGATTGAGAGAAGTAGGATGAGATTTTAAAGGCCTCGGAACCCCGAATTGGGTTCTAAAACACGAGATAACCCAAAGGGTCATCACAAAAGCTTTCTTCTTTTTCTCTTTCTTTCTTTCTCTGCTTTTTTTTTTTCGTTTTGAAGCTTTCTGCCATTTTTCTTCAGAGGCCAAAGTTTATTTGCTTTCTAAACCCTTTTCAGCTTTGGCAGGGTACTTCTAATGGGCTTCGACCCTTTGTTTCCATCCTTTCTCTTTTTATTTTTTTTATTTTTTTAATTATTTACTAAATGTCCAGTATGTCCTTATTTAAAATATTGGGGCCCTACATCCTCCCCACCTTATGAAATTCGGTCCCCGAATTTAACTCTAGTACGTACCTGTAGACTGAAATAAGTGAGGATACTTGACTCGCATAGCATCTTCCACTTCCCACGTAGCTTCTTCAACTGTATGATTTATCCATAAGACTTTCACAAACAATATTTCTTTTGACCGTAGTTTTCTTACTTGTCTATCAACAATAGCCATCGGCTCCTCCTCATAAGACAACTTCTCATCGATTGGTATAGTCGGTGTTTCAAGCACCTGAGATGAGTCCGATATACATTTTCTTAGCATTGAGATATGAAACACTGGATGAATAAAGGACAACTCAGGAGGAAGTGCCAAGCGATAAGCCACACCTCCCACTCGGTCTAGTATCTCATACGGTCCTATAAACCTGGGGCTCAACTTGCCTCTTTTCCCAAACCGCATCACACCTTTCATATGAGAGACTCATAGGAACACTTTGTCCCCAATTGTGAACACTAAATCTCTTCTTCTCTTATCCGCATAAGATTTTTGTCTGCTTTGAGCTGTTAGCAATCTCTGTCTGATCAACTGGACTTTGTCCATAGCTTCTTGTACTAAGTCAGGTCCCAATAAGTTGGTCTCACCAGCTTCAATTTGATTGGTCGGAAAGAGTTTGTTCTTATCATAACTCTTCCCTCCCACAACTATAAATAGGGGTCCTCATAACCTAGAAAAGACACCAAAAGTTATAACAAGAAGCAAGAAAGAGCTCGTGGATCAAACACTGCAAATTTCTCCACAAGTTTCAAGCTCCAAGCAATCAAGTTCAAGCTCAAGAACGAAGAACAAATCAAGTTCAAGCTCAAGAACGAAGAATAAATCAAGGTCAAGTTCAAGAAATCAAGCTAAAGCTCAAGAACAAGATCATCGTTCGTGGCGACAACTACATATTCAACATCAAGCTCAAAGTCCCTTGAGTTTATTTACTATTGAAAAGAAGAATCAGAGGATTCATAGAGATTGTACACTCAAATATTTGAAATAAAATACTACAATTGTTGCAATATTTTTCGGCCTAATTTTATTTTCTCGATTCAAATTTATTGTCTACACACATGTATCATACATTTGGGGTCATTCCTTTTTTATGGGTGGACTCATCCTCATTTTTTTTTTCCTTCGCTTTTTTCTTTTGTTTTTTGATTGAAAAAATAGTCCTAATTCTCATCTTGTATGTTAATGTATTTCTATCATCTATATTTGTGTAAATTCATAAGAAATTATGTGTTATACACTGAGATATACAAAGAAGAAAAATAATTTTTTGATATATATATTTTGATATACCAAAAAAATTAAATTTTTGATTTACACAAAAAAGAAAAACAAAGTTGTAATATACATTTTGGAATACACATTATTTGATGTGCTATAAAAACAATATATTTTTTTTTTATACACTTGGATATGCATTAACACAGACAACAATAAATTTTTAAACAACTATATTTATAATTTATATTTTAGATATACAAAGAAGAAAAACAAAATTTTAATATGTACACAAAATTATGATATACATCTTGATATACATGTTACTGTTGTGATATATATTTATTGGCTAATGGTGCCAATATCTATAAATAGGGCTTTTTAGTGCTAATTATGTGGATAAGTTGTTACACCATGCCAAAATCCCAAGGTATTTCAGCTAGTTGAGGCCCAAATGGTCTTCCCGAAAATACCTACTTAGCTGCATTGCCCTAACAGGCCCAACGTTGAGCCCAATCCAATAAGCCCTTTTAATTTGGTGTATTATCATTTTTAGCCCGCCATAGAAACTATTTACATTGGTAGCCTAGAAAGTATATAAATATAATCTTTGTATATATTATACATAATGTGTGTGTGTGTATATACAAAATATATATTTGTTGGCTATTATTTTGAAAGCAGCTATACAGTGTCATTTCTCCAAATTTATTACTTATGGCCAATTAAGAGGGTCTTAGCTTGGATAAGGATGCGTGAAAGAGGGAGGAGGAGAAATTAAAAGGGGTACTATTACTTTTAGCCCGCGTTAAAAACTATTTACATTCGGTAGTCGATAAAGTGTATAAAATTTGTATACTTTTTGTAAATAACATACAAAATGTGTATATATACAAAAAAGATATATAAAATTATATATTTTTCCGGCTATTATTTTGAGAGCGGCTATACAATGTCATTTTTTCAAATGCGCATGCATATCATGCCCTTCTCTAGGTTTCTATTGGTACAATATTTGTAACGGTCCATATTGCAATTGCACAACGATAGCACATGAAATGCAGGAGAAAAATCACCTGCCCAGTCTACAAAACTGAAGACAATGCTTCACTTTGATTATTCAGCTGGGAGGACATTCATTTGGCCAATTTTAGCTCATACATATATATGTTATCTAGTTCATAATGCACTACCAAGGTTGAGCATCCTGTTCAATCTTGGTATTAGTGTAATTACTATATGCTAATACTTTGTTTTTGTTTTCATTATTAATAAAAAAAATACAGTTTGTTTGAATGGTTGTTACATATCGTTTCACAATGTGTCGTATTGTATTGTATTATATTATATTGTATCGTTTGATGAATATAATGTTTCGATAAATTGTATCGTTTGTTGTTGTTTCATGATATAACGTACCAGTAATATGAAATATAAACTTGTGGTATTACAAAGAAAAATTAAGGAACAGAGTAGAATTATAAAAAGGTAGGATAAAGGATTATTTAATAATAATAAAGAGCAAGATAAGAGAAAAAGACAAGGTAACGACGCGACTACACCAAATCGGTCGTTATATAAAGTGATATTTTTCGCCGTTACGTAAAACGAATTTAATGATACAATAAAATGTAAATAACAATCAAAACAAATATTATTTTTAAAGTAACAATGCGACACAATACAATATGTAACAACCATCCAAACAAGCTGAACACACGGCTTAGTGGTATATTTACTTAATAATAATAATAATAATAATTCGTTTTTCTGTCCATCATTCAAACGATTTTGTTTCTTCTCAAACTTGTGTATCTTTTCGTACACTCAAAATCTCAATGGTCAGACCATAATCTCATCATTTCGGGGAAGAACGAATCAAAATCTCGCAGGCAGAACTTTTGATTTTCTTTATTTCTCTCTATCAAACGGCTATTTCTTTTGTTTGTAAAGCATTATATTCTGAAAATTTCTGCAAAAGCAGATCCGTTTTGATTCGGATTTGAAATCCAATGAGTACATGTGAATCTTGATTATTTGAAAATGAGTATATTGGATGTAGCACAGATTTTTGGAATCTATAACTATGAAAAGAGAACTTGAGTCGCTTCTAAATTCATATGAGAAAATATAAGTAAACGGGCCTCTACTTGAGCCTCCGAAAATATAAAGGTACAGGAGCAATCATTTGATATCCATCAAAATCGGTATTGAAAACCTTGCGAACTAATGGATGTAAACAAATAGCGCCCCTCCATTAAAACGGGCTGGAATGCATGTATGCCTAATCTATGCAGAGTGGTTGCTCTATTAAGCAATACAGGATGTCCCTGCATAATTTCTTGAAGGATTTCCCATGCAGCTGACTCTTTTTGTCGAATTTTACTCTTAGCAACTCCTATGTTAGAAGTAAGATATTGTCTAATTAGACCACGAATTATAAATGTCGGAAAAAGTTCTATTGGTATTTCACGATCTACATCGATGTAATGAACGTGAATGATCCACGACAATGACAGAACGTCCTGAATAATCCATCCGTTTGCCAAGTTGAGTCTTACAAAATCATCCCTTCTAATTAAAACTCACGACAGTTACAAGTTACTCACATAATAGGAGAAAAGTTGATACAAATATAGCTACATTACTTTCAAGAAGATCAGATTGATAACTCTCTGGTTCTTTAAGATATGATAAGGAAGGAATTGCATTGTCAGAAGAGAAGAAAAAAAAGCCAATATTTCTACTTTTTCGCCCTCTAACAACATATAAGAAATATATTTTTTAAAAGGTATGAAAAAAGCTTCTACATTACTGTCTGTTTATTGCTTCATTTTTATTTCTTTTGAGTCAAGGGTCTTTCGGAAATATCTTCTCTGCCTTCATTAGGTAGGTGTAAGGTTTGCGTACATTTTACCCTTCCCAGACCCCACTTGTGAAATTTCACTGACTTGTTGTTATTGTTGTTATTAGCATTATTTCTATGACCATTACTATTACTACTCTTATTACTACTCTTATTA
This sequence comes from Nicotiana attenuata, assembly GCF_001879085.1. NCBI lineage: Eukaryota > Viridiplantae > Streptophyta > Magnoliopsida > Solanales > Solanaceae > Nicotiana > Nicotiana attenuata. The sequence continues at coordinate 58,249,160 of NC_031995.1, read as the reverse complement.
TTATTGTTAGAGATTTTTACATTCCTATGCCGCATAGGAAACCTTATTACTCAATGTTTAAGGTTTGACTTAATTACACTTAGTATACCAAATTACCAATTCTATACCATAATTAATTAAGGGTATAATTAATTGTATATTTTTTACTCCTTAATTAAAGGAATATGCACGTTTCTCTCTCATAACCCCTCAGTCCCCACCCACGTTTTACCCATACCCACGTTCTTTTTACCATATTCCATTTTTTGAAACCAAATTCTCCCTCTAAATTCACAGAAAATTGAAGAAACCCTTCAACAAAGTTGGTTCCCCATTTTACTCCAGTTGAAGTTCATCAATGAAGAACAACAAAGTTCATCAAAATTGAAGTCAAATCGTCAAAGTTCATACACACATTTACCTTCAGCTTCAAATTTTCTCAATGAAGAAGAACAAACCTTCAAAGAGACAAGAGAGCAGCAATTCCACCATTGACAGCCATTAAAAAGCTTTGAAGCTTTGAATTCAAATTTGGGTTTTCAAAAATTATTATTTACTTTTAATGGGGGTTGTTGAAAATAATTGGGAATATGTTTTGGAGTTTATATCTCAATTTTGAGGGGTTTTGGTGAAGATTAGACTTGGTTTTGACTGAAATTCAGACTGAAACTCGAAGAAGAAGAAGAAGAAGAAGAAGAAGACATATTGCAGAAATTGTAGATAAATTGTAGATAAATTGTAGATAAATTGTAGAAAACTTGTAGATAAATTAAAGACTGTTTTTTGCAGAAGATTTGTAGAAGTTTTAGTTGTTTTTGATTTGTGAAAACAGAAAACAAAGCACCTACAATTAGAATACAAATAATCTACAATTTATCTACATTGAATTTTTATATCCCCAATTCCCATCCAATTGTAGCATAATTGTGATTTTTGACATAATTACGTTTTTTCAGAAGATTTGTAGAAGTTTTAGCCGTTTTTTATTTGTGAAAACAGAAAATAAAGCATCTACAATCAGAATACAAATAATCTACAATTTCTGCAATATGTCTTCTTCTTCTTCTTCTTCTTCTTCTTCTTCTTCATCTTCTTCTTCTTCTTCTTCTTCTTCGAGTTTCAATCTTAATTTCAGTCAAAACCAAGTCTAATCTTCACCAAAACCCCTCAAAATTGAGATATAAACTCCAAACCATATTTCCGATTATTTTCAACAACACCCAATCCAAACAAATAATGATTTTTGAAAACCCAAATTTGAATTCAAAGCTTTCAAGCTTTTTAATGGCTATCAATGGTGGAAAATATCTGGAAGAATATTTACTTCCATAATTGTAGCGCTCCTAAATAGGAATATCTGAAAGAATGTGATTTGATCTGATTTACCCCAAATCTTTTTAGAATATTCTGTTCCTCAATTTTAGCTCGACAATTAGGAAGATTCAGCTACTATTAATTAGCATTTAATGATTGGTATAATAACTGTAGAAAAAATATGGACATGGCGGGTAAATTAGAAACTATGTACATTTTTGGTAATAAGGTTTCATATATGGTATAGGAACGAAAAAATCTCTTTTTGTTATTATTATGTGTTTGGAAGATAATGTTTTTGATCCAGTTTAGAAGCCCAAGAAGTTGGAAGAAGAATTGATAATGAGGTCCATTTCAGCTAGTTGAGGCCCAAATGGTACTTAGCTGCATTGCCCAAACGCTGAGCCCAATCCGCTAAGACCCTTTAATTTCTCCTCCTCCCTCTTTCTTCATTATGTTTTTTGAAGGGGTTTGCATACGAAGGAGAATATAATATTTATATAATTGGATATAGACTTATTCAGATATGTATATTCTTCATCGTTTGTCAAACTCTTCAAAATATGTAGTAAATTACACAATGCGCAACTGGTCTCTCCACCACGGATACAACGGATTAGGAGGCAATCAACTATCTTTTGCGCTTTTTTATGAAGATTAGTCATTTTTTCTCGTTGCTAAATATAAATATTAGGCATGGGATACTATAGATTGTTAACTAATCTTCTTTCTTATTGTTAATCCAAAATAATAAAAAAATATAATAATAAACCTACTATATTAAACAGTTGATAGGTATTTCCTTCCCTATCGAAAAGTGTACCATATGAAGTAGGAGAGAAAAAAGCCAATATTTCTAAATTTCGTCCGACTCTGACAAAGAAATATTTTTTTTAAACGTAGTGAAATGGTCAATTGCAAGGACTATTAAGAAATGTCATAAAATTTTGAAATTCTGAAGTTTTAATCCACTAGCTCTACACAACATTCAAAATCTATATATAATCACACAACTAAAAGTAAAAAAATGATTAAGGCTACTTCGAAACTATAAATTTTTAGGTGCATAATACCATTACACTTTGTTGTAATTGGTGCATACTCAATTTTAAATTCATATTTTCCAGAAGACTGTCCTATCAACGTACTACATAAAAGATTGTATTGAGCTTGTTGGATGGATTTCCTTTTACCAATTAGGTTAGGTAAAGTCAAGCTCTCGACCTCTTATGGATAATCTGCTTAGATAAATTTAGCCCATAGCCCCCTATTCTATGGGATATTACAGAGTCCAGGATCATAGTGATTTTGATTGGATCCTATTGGAGAAATATGGGTATACATAGGAAGAATTAACCCAACTAACGGCCCACCTAATCTCTTAAACAAAAAATAGCCGTCGGATATATAATATATGTTAATTTATATATAGTATATTTATAACTATGTATAATCAATATATAATCTATGTAGACTAAAAAAAGTAAATATTGAATCTGCCAGGCTATTTGTGTAACAGTTTGCAAAACCTTTTTTTTCCGGAATTTTTATCTCCTATAGCAAAGGTTAACATCTTATTTATTTTAAAAAAATACCATTTAAAAAAATTATATTCTATAGATACCTTTTAAGTTTTATAGCAAAATATTTAATTTCGGTTACTTCCTAACCCTAAGCCACTAAATACGCTAATCAGTTACACTATTTTCTTTCTTTCTCTACTTTGATACATCTCATTCTCTTCCCCCATCCCATTAAAATTTTCGATCTAGCGATAAGGACTCTAAAGCAGGAACACAGCCGGGAGAAGGGCAATACTTTGCTGATTTTGTCCAACGACAGAGGAGGCATCTTCCTTCTCTCAATTTGCCAATTCTTTTAGCTTTAGTTCTTCCTTCTCTCGATTTTTTATTTGCCTTCAGCTTTAGTTCTTAGGCATCGCCAAAAAAGCCCTAAAACTATTTTCTGCGACTTTGCAAGGCTGCGCAAACAATTCTCAAGGGGTAGAGACAGAGGCACCTCTATACGACTCTGCCGAGTTCATGTGGATTGTAGGCCTTAATAATTTGAAATTTTCTCTCATCGCTGTTTATGGAATCATGGTCGGAATCCGATGGGTCGTCGGAAAATTGTCGACTAAAATAGGTCGTCTGAAGTTTGGGGCTGAGCAATTTGAAGATTTTGTTACCTTTTTCTTTTAAGAGCATTTCAATGTATCTCGCTATATTTCTATGTATTTCATTGTATTCACTATCTTTTTTTCATTGTAATTCAATGTATCTCGTTGTATGCCATGTATTTCATTGTATTCAGTGTCTTTTTTTCTCATTGTATTTCAATGTATCCCTCTGTATTCTATCTATTTCTTAGTATTTTGCGGTTTAGAATCTTTTTTATAACTGAAAAATACAAAAATTGTGTGTTATAATTAAGTTTGTTGAGTTATATTAGGAGTCCATTATGTTAATTGATTCACTTTCCGTTTTAAAAACAGTGTAATCCCCTATTTCACGCCGTGAATACAGTCGAATACAATAATCCGTCCAGCTGTAATCCCATGTTTCACTCCATGAATACAGTCGAATACACTCGAATATAACAACTGATTAGTTGTACTTCCCTGATTCACGCCTATTTTTGCCACTGTATTCATGAATACAATAGCTTAAATACACCAAATACATATTATAACCACAGAAAAGATATCTATATTCCGTAATATAGCAATTGGTATCTATAGATGGCTAATTACTACTAAAAGATAGTGCTTTATGAAAATTTCTCTTTTTTTTCTTCTCTTGAGAGTTTGTTGGCACATGTTCTGCGCCAAAAAGAGCAACCTGGTGCACTAAACTCCCGATATGAGCAACGTCCTGGGAAGGGCTGGACTACAGGGGTCTATTGGGGGAGGGCTGGACCACAATACAACCTTACCCTACATTTATGCAAGAGGTTGTTTCCACGGCTCGAATCCGTGACCTCCTGGTCACATGACAGCAATTTTACCAGTTATGCCAAGGCTCTCCCTCACATATTCTAAACAATTTTTTTTTAGAGAAAACAGAAAAATATTACTCTTATATGAATAGCACCAAAGGATGTGGGCCCATAGTAATTGAAGTGGGTAAAATCACATTCAAATCCTAGCAGGTGTCTGGGTGATTTCTTCATATTTATTTAAACCTTAATAGCCGGATATTCAGTTTGCTATAAATTATAATAAGTATCCGATGAAATAGTAGAAGTATAAAATAAGATAAACGACAATATAAAATACGAGCTCGACAGCACTTTTGGATCATTCATTCCCTCTTAGCCTAAATAGGATGTCACTTTGTCCTGTTTATTAAATGAATTGAAGTCACTGTCACATTTTCTTTTCTTTTAGTATCATCATTAGATGCACCTTTACTCTCTTTTTCATTATCCTCTTAATCTTTTGACCTTAAATGGAAGATTCTCATTACAGTTTGAAACTCTAATGAGAGGCTTTTTATGCTTACTTTAGTTCCCATTAGGCTATTCCTTTTTGCTGCTTTCGTCTAGGTTAAAGATTGTGTTGCCCTTCAACTTTAGCTCTTTTCCAAAGCTAACTTAAAGTGCCTTAATTCACTTTTTCTAAGTGGTGATTAATCCACTTTATCGCTAAGTCATTAATCTACTTGAGTATTCTAAACCAACTTCAGTAAAAGGTCTTACTATCTTTCTGTTTTTATAATTTTTGTGTACTTCTTAAAAAGTAATTTAATACTCCCTTCGGTTCAAAATAAGTGATTTTTTAGCTGTTTTCACACAGATTAAGAAATCCACCTTTTAACATTAATTAGCAATGAAACTGACCATATTAACCTTTACTATCTCTTCACATAAATACTCCTAACACATACTCCAACACTATTTACTCCAAGGGCAATGTAGGAAAAAAATAATTAATTTATTTTTGAAACCTGGAAAATCACTTATTTTGGACCACAAAAAAAGGGTCAAAAAATCACTTATTTTGGACCGGAGGGACTAATCTTATTCATAAGAGTACACCTAAATTACTAGGGCCTCCGATCTACTTTAACTATTTTTTTTTTGTCCTTTTTTGTGGTCCATAATATTTTTTATTCAAGTATCTAGAAAAAATTAATTTCTTTTTTTCTAAGTTGCCTTTGAAATAAATGTATCTATTATATTTTCAATAAACAAACTAAGATTATTATGGTCAATTTTTTATTAATATTAAAAGGTGAATTCCTTATTGTGGGTAAACATTTCACGTAATGAGCACTCTTGCTGGAACAATAGGAGTAGATTAGAAAACAAAGTAATAAATGTCTTCATATTTTTCTAAAATATCAAATATTTTGAAATAAATTCAGTTTGTCAAAACGATTGGATTTGATACATAACATAATAACACAAAAAAGTGTGAAACTATTGTTTTGGCAATAACTTGTTACTAGATTGTTTTTTCCCCGATAACGTAATTGATAAATGCAGTCCAAATGTAAAAAAAATCATTTCAAAGAAAGAGAAAGAAAGAATAAATACCATAATTCAATATGTTAATCCACAAAAGACAATATACAGTCTCGATACTATTTGAAATTTGGTCGTTTTCCCTAATGAGAAAATCCATCAAAATTTCTTCCTGACTATTAAAAAGCATCTTTTTTGGTTTTCTTAAGTCAACTACCCCTCCCCCGAATGGGCCCCACGCGGCGCGATTCCGGATATAGTCGGGCTCCAATGCGGGTGCCGGACACTGAATAGGAACCGCAAAAAAAAAAAAAAAAAAAGTCAACTACCCCTTAAAGCTGATCTTTTGTCTTAAGCCTCGAATTTGGTGATAAAAAAGGTGATGAGTGATGACTAATGACTTATGGCCAGAAATCAATTAAGTATAAGTTTCAATTAGAAATAGTATTTCGTTTTTATAAATTAAAAAAAATTTATTAAGGGAATGGGAAAAGGAGAAAATGCGAGCAAACCTAGTTGTTAAGCACTTTGACAGAAAACTTAACCAAATTTATAAAATAAAAATAAAAAAGAGAAGGAATTTTTTCAAAAGCTTCATCTTTGGGAGTAGTCATTTGCATAATTAGTACTATAGTTGGTACTCAACACCTTGCGAGAAAACAGCCGTCCAAAAAATGTGGCTAATATATTATTACTGTTAGTTTGAGAGAAAAATAACCGACTGATATGGAGGAAAAATTCCAATTTTCTCTTATCTTGTAATGTACTGTACAATATCTTTTATATACAAAGCAAAGTGATGAAAATGAAAGTAAATTGCCTAACTAACCGACCTATCTACCACTAACTGAGATATGTGTAACTACATAATTAACCTTGGAGGCTTCTAGAAACTAGGCTAATAACAAAGTGAAACTAGGTTATTTCACTTCCATCTTCTGTGAAATGTATCGCCGCCTTTAGCTCTTTAGAAGAGCTGGTACCAATGTCAACCCCTCCCCCCCCTCAAGTTGGAGGGTGAAGATAAAACCCCCAACTTGCCAAGGATAGAACGATGTTGAGGACCAGGAAGAGGTTTCGTGAAGAGATCGGCTAATGGGGAGTAAGTGGGAACAAAAGATAGAGAAATGAGACCGGCTTGGAACTGTTGCCGGACAAAATGGCAATCGAGTTCCACATGCTTGGTTCGTTCATGAAAGACGGGATTTTTGGCGATGTGAATGGCAGCTTGACTGTCAGAAAGAAGAGGAACAGGAAGAGAAGGAGAAACAGAAAGGTCATCCAAGAGGCGAACAAGCCAGGTAAGCTCAGCAACCACACGCCTCATGGAGCGATACTCAGCCTCGGCGGAGGATAAAGAAACGGAAGGTTGTTTCTTGGACTTCCACGAGACAGGGCTACCACCCAGACTGATGTAAAAGCCACTAACAGAGCGACGAGACTCTGGGCAAGAGCCCCAGTCGGCGTCACAAAAAGCAAGTAGATCGAGAGAAGGAGAAGCAGTAAGAAAGAGACCCAGACCGGGATCATTGAGAATATAACGAAGACAGTGTTTGGCAGCGGAAAAATGAGGGAGACGAGGATCCTGCATATATTGGGAAAGATGTTGAACGGCGAAGGAAAGATCCGGGCGGGTGTGGGTCAAAAAATTGAGTTTACCAAGGAGGCGACGATAAAGAGTAGGGTCAGAAAGGGGTTCACCAACACCAGAGAAAAGTTTAGAAGAGGGGTCAAGAGGAGATGAAACAGGGCTAAGGCCAGCACAGTCAAACTCATCCAAGAGCTCAAGGGCAAATTTTCGTTGACTCAAAATCAAGCCTTGAGTCTCCCGCAGGACTTCCATGCCCAGAAAGAAAGATAAGTTCCCCAAATCTTTTATTTTGAACTCAGAATCTAGGAAATGTTTGAGGTCTATCAACTCCTGTAAATTGTTACCTGTGAGGAGAATGTCATCAACATACACCGCGACCAAAGAAACTGAATCCCCTGACCTCTTGTAAAACAGAGAATAGTCATTGAGCGAGTGAGAAAAACCCTTGAAATTCAGAGCAGCTGTCAAACAAGCATACCACTGGCGTGATGCTTGACGTAAACCATAAAGGGACTTTTTAAGACGACAAACCATGTTAGGGGAAGGAGAGGGGACACCAGCAGGGAATTTTATGTAGACCTCTTCAAATAAATCACCATGTAAAAACGCGTTATTAACGTCCAGCTGATATAAACCCCAGCCACGTTTAACTGCAATAGCCAAAATGCATCTGATAGTAGTCATCTTAACAACGGGAGAAAAAGTTCCGTTGAAGTCTATCCCTTCCCTTTGAATGTCACCACGAATGACCAAACGAGCCTTTAGTCTTTCTACTGTACCATCAGACTTAAGCTTGACTTTATAAACCCATTTGCTGGGAAGTGCCTTCTTACCAGGTGGGAGAGGGACTACATCCCAGGTTTCATTGGCTAGTAGGGCATCAATTTCCTTGGCCATAGCTTCCTGCCAACCAGGATGCATAGCAGCCTGTGAATAAGAAGTAGGTTCTTGTATGGTGGAAACAGAATTGAGGAGACCTTGGTTAGAAGGAGTGAGAGCTGTGAAAGAAAAGGTGTTGGGAGAAATAGGATTGAGAAAACAAGTAGTAGACACATCAGTCAAATAAACAGCACTACAATTATAGTCAGAAAGATAGGAAGGAGTTTTATGCTCCCTGAGTGACCTGCGCAAGGCAGGTTCCAATATCATAGGGGCAAGACTGGAGATAGAAGAAGAGGTAGGATGAGAGGTAGAAGTAGCTGAAGAACTAGCAAAAGAGGTAGGATGAGAAGTAGAGGTAGGATGAGTGGTAGGAATGGGAGAATTATTGGTGGAAATAGGAGCAGATTCAGGACTAGACATGGAAGGAATAGATGGAACAGAGATGGTAATAGGTGAGTGATCAGCAACTGATGAAATAGACTGAGAGAAAATAGGAGTGGCAATAGGGGAAGATGAGGCAAAAGGGTAAGTAGATTCATGAAAGATTACATCTCTAGAAATGAAGATTTGTTTAGTTTGTAGGTTCAACAATTTGTACCCCTTTTTGCCAAAAGGATAGCCCAAAAAAACACATGCTACTGCCCTTGGATCCAATTTCCCCCCTATTATGTGAAAGAGTGGAAGCAAAACAAAGACATCCAAAGCACCTAAGGAAGGAATAATCTGGGGATTTATGAAAAAGAACCTCAAAAGAAGTCTTATAGTGTAGAAGTTTGGTAGGATATCTGTTAATGAGGAATGTGGCAGTAAGAAGACATTCCCCCCAATAGGCTATAGGAAGGTGAGACTGAAACAAAAGGGCTCTACAAACTTCCAACAGATGCCTATGTTTCCTTTCCACAACCCCATTCTGTTGGGGAGTGGCTACACAACTAGTTTGGTGAAGGATACCTTTAGAGAGGAAATATGCAGTAGCAGCAATGCCAGAACCAAGTTCCAAAGCATTGCCAGATCTAACCTTCTTAACTTTAGTATTGAACTGTCTTTCAACCATTGAAATAAAAGACTGAAGAATGGTGAAAGCATTGCCCCTATTGCTCAAAAGATAAGTCCAAGTACCCCTACTAAAGTCATCAACAATTGTAAGAAAATATCTAAAACCATCATGAGTAGGAGTCTTATAGGGTCCCCGAGTGTCAATGTGGATAAGATCAAAAACATGAGAAGAAGTAATGGAACTAGATGGAAAAGGCAATTTGTGTTGTCTTGCTAAAGGGCAAACAGTACAAGGGAAGGAATCTTTATTAAAAGCAGCATGTGGTAAACACTGAATGTTTTTCATACTAGAGATAGGCATGTGACCAATCTAATATGCCATACATTGTGACATGAAACAATGGAAGCAGGTGGAAGAGTAGAATTACTATTAATACATTCAGTAAAAGAAGCAGAAACTTCTGTCTTAGCAGATGGCAGTCCAGTAGGAGTATGATGGAGTGACTGGAGGATGTAAAGTCCATTACTAAGTTTACCAATACCTAAGACCTTCCTCAAAGAAGGGCCCTGCAGAGAGCATAAGAATGCACTAAAGGTCATATCACAACTAAATTGATAGCAAAATTGATGTACTGATAGTAAGTTGAATTTGAAGGAAGGAACATATAAGACTCTATTCAAGGTCATGTCTGGAAATAAAATTACTTTTCCTGCATGTGTTACCTTGATTTTGTAGGAATTAGGAAGGTTAACTGTTATTGGTTGTGAAAGGGGTAATATATCAAATAAAATTGTCTTGTCAAAGGTCATATGTTCAGAAGCACCTGAATCAAGGATCCATGAGTGCACAAAAGAGTTATCAGAAAGATAGGAGGGTAAAATGGGGGCAATACCAGCACAGTTGGCAGTTACATTGACCTCAGAACTTGAAGCAGCATGCTGACTAATTTTAACCTGTTGTAGAATATCCAGTAATTGTGAATACTGTTCCTGACTGATTCCCACAACACTGGGCACATTATTAGCACCATAAGGTCCTTGCATATTAGGAAAACCACTGTTTTGACTTTGAACATTAGGAACTTCATTGTTCATATTCTGATTACCTTGTGAAGCATGCTGTCCAAAAGATGAGTTCTGTTGTATCATTCCTTGATTACTGTAATGCTCTCCTTCAGTACACACTGCATTACTCTGTACAATATGCTGATTTTGAAACCTTCTGGGCTTGTTAGGCTTGAAATTTGTTGGATAACCATGAATTTTAAAGCATCTCTCAACTGTATGACCTGGTTTTGGCAATATGTGCAGAAAAGATTGTTTTTCTCATTTCCTTTATGCATACCAAACTTGTTTCCATTACCAGGATATGTAGTGAAATTTGATTTTCCTTGCCCTAAGTAGTTTCCCATCTTTTTTGCAGAAGCATTAAAGGAACTGGACTCTAAAGGAGAAGAAACCAAAGGCTGTATTGATCTTTGTCTTTCCTCTTGAAGAAGAAGTGAGTAGGCCTTATCAATGCTTGGTGTGGGATACATCATCATAATGTTCCCTCTACAGGTAGTATAGGTTTCATTAAGTCCCATTAAAAACTGCACTAATTTCTGTCTATCATCAAGTTCCTTATTTTTCTGTTTTGCGTCACAAACACACTCAACACAAGTACATGAAACCCTTGCTTCTAATGCCTCTAATTCATCCCAAATTGCATTCATACTATTGAAATATGAAGCTATATCATGTGAACCTTGTAGAGTCTCTAAAAGTCTCTTTTGCAAGCTAAAAAGTTGTGCAATATCAGATTGTCCATACATGTCCTCAAGTTGCTTCCATATCTCTCTTGCAGATTTGGAGTGTAATACACTGGATCGTATCCCTTTTGTCAATGAATTGAGCAACCATGCCATTACCATGTCATTACATCTAGTCCATATATCCAAATAAGGTGAATCATCTCTAGGTTTTGTAATTTTTCCATTAATGAACCCTAGTTTATTCTTAGCTGACAATGAAATTAACATAGATTTTCTCCAATCTGCATATCCAGATCCATCGAAGGGAGAGAATACCAGATTTGTCCCAGGATTATCGGAAGGACTCAAGTAGAGAGGATGAGAGCTCTCTACTACAATCAATCTCTGTGCAAAAGGATTTTCTTCCTCCATCAATGTCGTCCAAAATTTCAGAAACAAAACCAAAAAAAAAAACGAAGACGAAAATGAGAAGGGGCAGTCGCTGATTCACAGAAGACTCAGCAGAATTTTCTGGAACAATCCAGTAGTGGATCGAGCACAAGCTCTGATACCATGTTAGTTTGAGAGAAAAATAACCGACTGATATGGAGGGAAAATCCCAATTTTCTCTTATCTTGTAATGTACTGTACAATACCTTTTATATACAAAGCAAAGTGATGAAAATGAAAGTAAAATGCCTAACTAACCGACCTATCTACCACTAACTGAGATATGTGAAATTACATAATTAACCTTGGAGGCTTCTAGAAACTAGGCTAATAACAAAGTAAAACTAGGTTATTTCACTTCCATCTTCTGTGAAATGTATCGCCGCCTTTAGCTCTTTAGAAGAGCTGGTACCACTGTCAACAATTACTATTTAGTCGATCTTGATAGTTGGAATACGATAAGTTTCTTAATCTACATACACTTCTTTAACAATAAAAATGGATTGATTACTTGAATATATTGAATAGGCAGAATAGCTAGACCTCGAATATTCCTAGATATTCATTGGATGGATCTACTATAGTATCAAATTAAACTTTAAATATAATTGTTATTAACATTAGAACTTAGCCAGTTAATAAAAATCTAGAAGTATTAATGCAAGAAGAGAGTAGAAGACAGAGAAATGCAGTAAATGAGAAAATTTGCATCAAAACACACACACATGTACGTTGTGGGGAAAGAATAGACAAGATTTTCATCTAATAAAGCAAAGAAAGGACTTCAATTGAAAGTTGGAAGTACTATAATAACAAATGAACAAAAAGATAGGTTTATGACTAAAGACACAAACTTTATACTTTTCAATGTCATAAACAGAGATAATATATGGTAAGAAAAATATATGTAAAATGACATAAGTAAATTATTTGAAGAGAGCGATGTTCCTCATTGCCATATAAGACATTCAACATTCAACTACTCCACAACCTTTTTGACAATCGCGAGATTATATTGTCACAAAAAGATTAATAAAAAAAGAAGAAGAAAGTTTTGAGTTTACGAGAAAAAAATATATCTATATATTAATAATCAGAGAATAATAGAAATGAAGAACCATCTAAACTTACAATCTAATAATATCAATATAAAGTCTCTTTTTTATGCTAAATAACCTTATCGTACGAGCTGTATTTACAAGAGAGGAAGCCATATTTGAAGAGAAAATTCTCCTCAAAATGTTGTTTCATATTTATAACATGTGAATCAACAAAAAATAATATGTACGAATTATAGAGCTATGTGTTTAAGCCTTTATTTATTTACTAAACATTTCAAAGCAGTGTCTAACTCATGACTGATATCAAGAAATATGATAAGCATCATGGAAACAGTGATAAGGATCCCTGAAGGATGCACATGATAGGTACAAGGCCCCAAACATATTCATAAAACCCAAGTAGGATGATTACTAACCAATTTCTAGTCAAGAACGCAGTAAGAACATCAATCGGAACGGACTAGGTCAAATTCCCAGTCACAATCGACCCCGCACTCGTCATAGAGTACGTGTCTCGCCTCAATATAGCGTCACAATGTGATATACCGGGGTTTCAAACCCTCAGGTCATCATCTACATCTATTACTCACCTCAAACCGGCCACAAGTCTAGCTCGCTATGCCTTTGCCTTTCGAATCAACCTCTTCGCACGCCGAATCTGATTAAAACCACAACGAATACGTTACAACAGGCTAAAGAAACATAACACAATCAAAAAGACTCGAAAAATACTAAAATTCACGAAGTTGGCAAAACCCGAGCCCCGGGCCCACTTCTCGAAAAATTACGAAATTTACATCATCGGATTCCTCGTCTCGCCACGAGTCCGTACATATAAAATTTACCAAAATCGGAGCTCGTTTGACCCTCCAAATTCCATTTTTACATCACAGCTTTCCAAGCCCTAGCTTGACCCGTTTTTGGTGAAATTCTACTGATTTCTATGATAAATGTACCATAAACTCGAGTAATTAGGCCAAGAGACTTACCTCCAATTGATTCTCAGTCAAAACCCTCGAAAATCCTCGCCCAAAGCTCTCCAAGACGCTTAAAAAATGTAGAAACTACCTCTTGCTCGNCATTTATTTATTTTATTTTTTTAATAAAGAAAAATCATCAGCTCACGCACTTAATGCGTGTAAATCACTTATTTTGTCCACCTCAGCCATATCAATGCCACATAAGTCCGGTCAACGGTCAGAAGGGTTTTAAAGTCTTATTTTGATTAAGTTGAAGTGTCTAGATGAAATTTNGCATATTATGTCTGTAATATTCTGATTTCTGAGGTTCATTTTACCTCATACATATAAAGTCAACACTTATTGTAAAGGCATCTACTCCATCAAAAATGTTAAAAGGCAATGGAGAAATTTCCCAAATTCCTACCAACCTAATAATACTATGGGTAGAGACTCTACATCACAATGCTTTGGGCGCAATTCTTTATCGGGCTTTGCATGAATTCGAGATGCTCTATGCACCGAACTGTCCTTTATATTCTTTTTTCGTTTACTTTTATTTGTCCATTTTTAACTTTGCACTCCCTTTAAGAAAAAAAAACGAAGTATGCATTTACATTTTTACCCATAATAATGATATCATTTTCAAAAGTCTTGGGAAATGAGTAGTTAATGATAAGGGTAAAACAAAACAAAAAAAATTGTCTTTCTCTTGACAAGTAAAAATGAAAATGTATTTTTAGTATAGTGGACAAGTAAAAGCGAAAATGTATTTTTAATATAGTGAACACGTGAAAGTGAACGAAAGGAGTAATATATTAGAAGTAAAATCGTTTAGCGGAGTCTCACGATAAATACTTCCTCTCATCATGTTTACGTCTAAATCTAATCATATTTAACAACCATGGTTAAAAGGTAAGAATATACATTATTTAAAAATATAGTGGAAATATTTTGAAAGTGTTAGGATGACATATATGATAGTAAAGTCAGACCTCTTTATAATAGTCATCCTCTATAACATTATTTCATTATAATATACAAGTTTCTTTGGAATCAATTTTTCATATTATGTTATATTATATGTTCTTTATTACATCACTTCATTATAGCAGTCAAAAAATATAAAAACAAATATAACTATTATAAAGAGATTTGACTGTACTAGAATTAGGATGGTCGTCAACACGTGATTGAATAGGTTATTGTTGAGAACAAATTGAAGTACTTCCATTATTTTGATCCGGTGAAAAAATCTAGGGAGCACAATTATTGTAGGAAGAGGAAGTAAATTTTAATTTGATATAGAATACTCGTACCTGAAAATACACTTGAATGGTTCATAATAATGAAAGGTCCCCTATCCTTTAACTGTGAAAAATGACATTGCACGGAGCTAGGGACCAAAGGCTTTTATTTTGGTTGGGATGAACCCTTATCTATTACTATGTTGTACTATTACCTACATTTGCCTCGGGGCGGATATAATATAGAGTTATCGGGTTCAATTGAACCCTGTGCTTTTAGCGTAGAGCATAATTTTATGTGTAAAATCACTAAAACTGTAATACGTAGATATGAACATACAACTTAAAAAATATAATGGGTTCAGTGTTAAAAACTTTAAATATTGAACCCACATAATTAAAATCCTAGATCTGCCTCTTCATTTGTCTGTTAGTCTCGAGCAAATTGGGATATGGCTATTTGCATTATAAAAATTAATCATGAATTGACAAGTTTTATGTTGACGTACTATCAGTTTAACTTTCACTTTTATGAGTCAGGATTTCAAATTTATGGATTCGGGATTTTAATCATTTTAAGTTATTAGGTTCTAAATTAATAATCTATATATATTTAATAGATTTTTTAAGATAAATAAAGAGTTCAGATCAAAGTTACTGGGTTCGACGAATCCACCCGGCACTCTAGCTCCGCCTATCCCTCGCCTCACCTAAAACAAACATAGCACAATTAGGTGTTTGGTTGCCTAATTCTGTCTTTTGCTCTTCTTCCACCAACATAACTGTGAGCCTGTGACAGCCAATAACAGTAATCAGAATTGCAGTAATCATCACAACAATAATATTATGTAGGAATCCAAAGCTGCCAGAAAGTGACCATAGGACGCCCAATTTTTTTTCCTTTCACCAGATATTGCTAGCTAATTTTTCTGTCCTGCTGTAACTACCTCATTCTTTTCTGGAAAACAGCCATTTTGACCCTTTTCTGGGTAACAGAAGTGGGGTACATAATTGTCAAGATCTAAGAAGCTTCCTCTTTTTTTTTTTCCCTTAAAAAATAAATAAATTGGTAATCAGTATATTTGAAATTAGATAAACATTACACGGATTTGGATTACCGAAGGATAGAAGGTTAGTAGGTCGTAGGGTTTAGGACACTGGACACCATATCTATCTCGTATTTCCTATATAAGTGTTATTATTATTGTTCTCGTATTTTTTTATCCTTCGATTTTCATTTCTACCTATTATTCCCCTTGCTTCAGTTTTCTTATTGCTTTGTTATTTTACTGTATTCTCGTCTTTCGTGTTTTCAGCATGGCTTCTTCATTACTGTTTTCTTGTTCAACCTGTTGAGACATACTTCTTTAGCTAAGGGTCTATTGAAACTACCAGTAATTCCCCTTGCTTCGGTTTTTCTTACTGCTTTGTTATCTTGTTGCTATTAGAGTTCTCGTCTTCAGTATTTTCAACATGGCTTCTTCACTTCTGTTTTCTTGTTCAACTTGCTAAGACATATTTTTCTAGCTAAGGATTTATCGGAAAGAATCTTTCTATTTCGCAAGATGTATAGGAGTATGGTATGTGTATATATTACTCTCTCCAAATCCGATACCGTGAAATATATTGAGTACATTGTTGTTGTTAGAACTATGAGGAGGAAGTTGCATAAACATTATATTACGTAGTTTTTTAATAAAAGTGTGCTAACGTTTTAACTCACAATGCTCCAATATGGAAAAACATGACTTATTATAATATAATGTCGTGTGCTGGTGAAGATGGAGTTGAAAGATTAAAAAAATAAATACATAATAATGTGAAAATAATTTCGTGTGAATGATTGAATCAATGTAAAGGATTCTTTCGAAGGGGACCACTAATTGAAGTATGAATTGGAAATTTGAAAATAAAATTCATATGATTAGTTGTACTTCTCATAAATTTTTATAATAAATAACACCCCCCCCCCCCCAAAAAAAAACCCCTAGGTATATTCATCTTCCTATGTGAAGTAGTAGTATAGACATGCACATATTTTATGGAATATTAGTAATAATAAGCATATTTAGTCAGCTATTTATTAATTTTCAACTATATCAAAGTATTTACAATGTTTAAACAAAAATATTTTCCTCAAAATTCTTTCAAATATTTCCAAATGCTCGTATATTAGTTTTCCAAAACCAAACTCAAAAACCAGTTTCTCCCAAAACAAAACCAAATATTAAATTCAAAAGCCACTAATTAATTAAAGAGTAGCTAGTACCTTTTGTAATTAGGGGAAATTTATTAATTTATTTACCTGAATATTCCAGTACTGATACTGTCTTCCCAATGCAAGTGGATTTTAAAGACATTCTTATGAAAAGAATTAAACAAAAGAAAAAGAGAAAAAAACAAAGAAGAAAAATTAAAGGAGTAGCTACCAGTTATTAAAATACAATTTCATGTATTAGATTCCTTTTAAACAGCTAGTCAATTTTGGCTTTATGCACGTTATAAATTCAACGATAGTTTTTAATAAATCATTGTGATTTCGTGCCAAGATCAACGCCTACTCCTTTTTCATTTACTAATTTCTAAAGGTTGTTTATATTAATCTTGACCCTTTGCCCTTCTAAGTGGACTTTCTCCACCTAATTTCAACATCCTTATTTGTCCATTTTAATCTCGACAGAGACGTTTAATGTAAAATAATGCGATAACTTTTACAACAATAGAAATTTAATATTGTATGCTTGTGAATTAAAGAAAAGAAGGTATAGTAAAAGTTAATACCGCAAGCAATAACATGTCTTTTTCATTACTTTGATTATAGTAAATCAATACTTCATCTGTAATATTTTATGTGATTTGTTTGGTAATCTATCCCAAAAAAAATATCATCTTTCTATATTTTCAAACCTTTTAAGTTTAAACTTTTTATTTTGCCCTTAATAACATGCTCATTTTTTTTGGTAACTAAATATTTTATTCATCACCAAGTATCTATACAAACAAGTAGCTTACTAACACAGTTAGCTATTCGTGTACTGTTCTACTACTAATGCTATCTAGAATCTAAATGCATGAACTATTTCTCTAACTTTTGCCGGTGTTCTCACACTACAAACACAAGCAATATCTCTAGCTATTGATTCACTATTTCTATACATTTTTTCAAATATTCTCATGTTTCTTTCTATCCAAATGCTATGAACAAATTCCGTGTATATCATCTTGAATATCTGTGCAGTTTGAGTTCTCCCTTTTGCTCTACTAATGATCTCCAATTGATGTTGTTGCCATCCCCTTGCATTCATCGCTTTTCCATGTGTCCATTGAATATCGATTTTCCTTGTTTGGATGGTTACATGTCATTTTATAATGTATCGTATCATATTATTTTATATTGTACTATATTATTTTGATTAATATAATATTTGAATATATTATATTATTTACCGTCATTTCAAGATGTCAGCACAAACAATACGAATAGTTAATAAACTTGTAACTATTAAAAAAAAAGGATACGAGGTAAAATTTAAAAAAGGTAAGCGAAATGATAAAATAAAATTATTTAAAAATAAATATGGATCTTTATATTATTTATGGGTGATGTTATAAACGTCAATACCACACAAGAGGGGGGAGGGGGGTGATTTGTGTGGTACCTAATTTTCGCGTTAGAAGAACCTGGTTCTTCTAAGTGTTCTAACTACAGCAGTTTGCGGAATCATAAATGCTGGAAGTAAAGTGCACAGAGATTTTTACGTGGAAAACACCTGGCTCAAAAGGTGAAAAAACCACGACCTACTACTCAGTAGGATTTTCCCAAACTCCACTAAAATTACTGAGCCAAAAACTGCATTTACAAAACCTTTTGTAAACCTAAGGATAAATTCTAATCCCAGTGTAGCACACAGCCTCAACTGTTGCGACACTTTCAAGTTAACTCTAACTTGAATACTCAATATACCTATTACAATTGCTTCTATGAAAGCTGAAAGGTACAATATGAAAACCTACTACAATTGAACTAGACTTAGAATAAACACAATGATGAAACTGGTTCTTCTATCTTAGTTCATGTAGCTTCAGACGTGCACACTTGTATCTCGCATATGTTTGCTTGCAAATCAGACTTGATCTTTTTGCTCTCAAATATGTTTAACTTCTGCTTATGTGCAATCACCTGTAAAAGAGAACAATCGTTATATTTATAGAGTTAGTAATCAGAGTTTGATAAGAACTCGAATTGTGGAGCCATTGACAATTGGAGTCCAAGAACAACTCTAACTCCTAATCCATTTCCTTGATCCAGATATAATTCTCTTTTCATAAGGAGACTTCAACTCCTTATCCTGTATGCAATCTTTTCGATCAATTCAGAAGATATTGTTGCTGATCCTTGAGACTTATCTTCTTCACNTATAGTAAATACAATACTTCATCTGTAATATTTATGTGATTTGTTTGGTAATCTATCCCAAAAAAATATCATCTTTCTATATTTTCAAACCTTTTAAGTTTAAACTTTTTATTTTGCCCTTAATAACATGCTCATTTTTTTTGGTAACTAAATATTTTATTCATCACCAAAGTATCTTTACAAACCAGTAGTTAACTAACACAGTTAGCTATCTCATGTTCTGTTCTAATACTGATGCTATCTAGAATCTAAATGTTTGTACTTTGTACTGTTTCTCTAGCTTTTGCAGGTGCTCTAATACTACAAATACAAGCAATATCTCTAGCTATTGATAACATGCTCATATAACAACACAAATATCATTACATGTTAAAGATTAAAACTTCTAAAGATTATTTCTTCTAAAATTTAGCTTTTAATCAAACAATACCATAAAATAAAATAAAACAGATTTGTCCAACAGTAATGGGGTTACATTGGTGGAAATATAGGATGATACGTCTCCAACATGTGTTTCAATGATGGGTAAGGCGTTCAAGCTACCTGCGCCTATCTTGTCCGATCGTTTAGCCGCTCTTTCTAAGAGATGAGAATGTAAAATATAAAAGAAAAGTATGATTTATCACCTATACAAGTAAGGGATTATTTAGTTATTAAGATTAGAAAAATAATTTTGGTATAATTAAAGATTATCTTATCTCATGTTTAATTTGATTTTTCTGTCTATGAAAGTTAATACTATAGTAATTTTATACCGCAATTACACTATATCATTTTTGTTTGCTAATTTTTATTGGATTCAACATGAAATTCTAATACTTGATTAAAAGTTGCCAAACATAGCTAAACAATATTTCTATCTCACAAAAAGTAGGAAGTGGTGGATATACATGGACAATTGTGGTGCTTAAGAACCCATTACCTTTGACTAGATTTAGTAAATTTGCATTGGTTATTGCAAAAATATTTAGATAAATATTGAGTGAGCACCCACGGTTAAACACCCTTTTCCTCTTCTTTAAAAAATTTTATCAGAGCACCCATTACTTTAAAAATCTGGTTCTGCCACTGAAAGTAGGGGTAAGGTCTGGTACCCTCTACCTTCCCCCGACCCCAATTATGAAATTACACTTTCAAAAAAAAATTCTATTTAACTTAAAATTGTATAGGTCAAAATCTACCTTTAGAATATTTAAGCCAAGACAATACTAGGGGAAGGGTTCCCAAGTCGTCGTTTGTCGAAATGGTCGAAGAAGCGGTGAAGTTTGTGGTCAAAGAGTCAACAAGGGCCGAAGTCGAGGAGTCAACAAGGGTCGACGCCGAAGTCGAGGAGTCAACAAAGGTCGAGGCCAAGTACTTTTGACGGGGTTATAACGGCTAGTTTCAAGATAGGATATTACAGAGAATATTCTCTGTACTTGTACTATTAGGGTTTTTTAGAAGCATATTCCCTATAAATAGAAAAAGACGCAATGATAAGGGACATGTGATATTCATTTGTAAAAAACACACTTTGACTTGAGAGAGATAATCAGATCTCGTTGCTAAGATACAAAAATTACATTTTCACTGAGATTCTTGTCTATACTTTTCCACTAGATCCAAGAATAACTCAAATATTCGACGAATCGTGTGTCATTCATCATTGTCAGAACGAACATCCACTTATTCCATCATTTCTTGGGTGACTCATTTATTCTATTTACTTAAATGTCATTTATTGTTATTTATTGATATTGAATGCTACACTATTGCCTTTGATTCTCTAGAATATTTATTGCATGCTACCGCCACTGCTCGACTATATCTTCATAGTGTTTGTTGCCTAAGAACTTCATCTTAGAGATATTATTATTAGCTAAGATTAACCTTTCATTTATACAAATTTAATTATTTGAACCAAGATCTATATTTTTTGGTCAAATAAAAATCAAACCCATTTTTTTAATCATACACTATATACCCTTTAAATGCGCAAATATTCATCAAACGTGTATGAACTTCTTAATCCCTATGTCAACATTAAAATTCATAACTTCCTAGCAATTCTTACTTATAATAATTTTATGGCAAAATAGCCTAGGAGACACTTGTACTTGTTCCGGTTTGTCATCTCGGTCCCTACACTTCAGAAAGTTTCATCTAGACACTTCAACTTAATCAAAACAAGACTTTTAAACCCTTCGGAATCGCGTGAAGCTCACTTGCTTGACGTGGATGACAAATCAGCATCCACATCAGATTCTATGCCAAAATAATATTATTTAACAAAATTTTAATTTCTTAAACAAAAAATAAAATAAAATAAGCAAAAAATTAAAATTAAAGAAAACCCTCCTTCCTTCTTCAAACCCATCCACTCAACCTTCTTAAAATAATAACCCACCTGTCATGGCTTCTCCATCATGAGNAGTCTTATTTTGATTAAGTTGAAGTGTCTAGATGAAATTTTATGGAGTGTAGGGACCGGGATGATAAACCGGAACAAGTACAAGTGTCTCCCAGGCTATTCTGCCTAATTTTATTGACGAACCAAACAACCCCTAAGTCACTCGCAAACGTACTCCTCAACAACTCATAAACAAATCCTCTAACTTCCCGGAATCGTATCTGTAATCGGCGTCCACTTTACACAAGCTCACACTTTTAAAACTTCCAAACAAATCTCTCTCTCCCTTTAAGCCCCACCACCGGTATTTCTTCCTTTTCAATTTCAGCTACTGACGCCGCCTATGTAAAACCGTCGAAACCAATAAAATAAAATAGAAAAAAAAAGCCAAAGAAAAAACCAAAATAATATTACAAAGAAAAACAAAATAACAGAATATTTTGATCATCACAGTTCACAAAATTCCCTCAATTTCACCAGCTTCTCTTACCTGTCCCCCCACCCCCCCATAAAAAGTCCAACCCTACCCCTTACCCCTACCTAGCCATTATATATGTATCTATAGGTTCGTTTATACAAATTTTCCGGCGAGTAATGCTTCTTCTTCTTCTTCTTAGCTGAGGTACAGATTTTCCGGCGGGTAATTTTCCGGTGATGGCAGACGACGTAGTTCCGAAGACATTTAGAGCGTTAGTAGAAAGTGCTGAGAAGAAGTACGCTAGAGTACGGGATTTACCGGCGTACGGACGGTGGGGAACGAGCAACCACTACTTTCACAAGGTGTTTAAAGCGTATATGAGGTTATGGAAGTATCAGCAGGAGAATCGAGCGAAGCTAACGGAGTGCGGGTTACAGCGTTGGGAGATCGGCGAGATCGCTTCGAGAATCGGTCAGCTTTATTTCAGTCAGTACATGAGGACTAGCGAAGTTAGGTTTTTACTCGAATCGTATATTTTTTACGAAGCGATTTTGCACAGGAAGTATTTCGAAGGTTCTGGAAAAGATCGAATGGTGAGGTTTAAAGAGCTGAGGTTCTATGCTAGGTTTTTAATGGTTTCGTTGATTTTGAATCGGTCGGAAATGGTGAAACTGCTTGTTGAACAGTTTAAAGCTATTGTTGATGACAGTAGAGCTGCTTTTCCGGTAAAGTTCATTATCCTTGTTAATTTTGCTTCCATTTTTGTGCATTTAAGCTCATTTTTAACAATTTAGCATTTTTTTAAGGTAAAATGAAAGCAATTCGAGTAAATATTTTAATTCTTAGGTTTCGCTCATTGCTATTTCTGAATTTTGTTTCTAGTTATTTGCAACTAAAGCTTAAATTAAGAAGAGTTTATCTTCTGAATTTTGTTGATGACAGTATAGCTGCTTTTCCGATACTAGTTCCTTTTATTAGTTAATTTTGCTTCCATTTCTCTGGCTCTGAAGCTCATCTGACAATAGTTTGGCAGTTTTTTGGTAAAGTGAATGCATATTTACAAGAATTTGTCACATGTGTGATAAAAATCCAGTAATTTAGCTGTCAGATTGAGGAATTAACACGAATTTTTAAGATATAACAGTAGATTTATATCTGAATTGTTAGGTTTCACTCATTGCTGTTTCTGAAATTTGTTTCTAATTTAGTGGAACTGAAGCTTAATTTAAGAAGAATTTATCACTTGTATGATAAAATCCGGTAGTTTAGCTACTAGATTGAGGAGGTATCACGAATTCTAACATATTTCTATAGATTTATTAAGTCAGCTTTGGTCAGACTGTTGGTGAGAAGTCCAGAAAAGGAATTTATCAGATGTATGGTGAAATCCACAATTTTACCTGTCAGATTGAAGAATTGACATAGTTTTTAAAACATTTTTCAGTAGATCACTTGAGTTTGCTGCGTTCCTTCTACTTGGAAAGCGAGAGTCTATCTTTAATCTAGCAAATTAGGCACCTCTTCTAGCTCCTTACTATGGTAAAAGTTTTTTTTTGTAGGTGGGGGGGTGGGGGTAAGGGGTGGGGGTGGGGGGGGATAAGGCCGTATTATCAACGTACAGATAGTAAAGCAAGTTTAATACATGCAAAAATTCTGGAATTTGTAACCTGAACTATTGAGACATGTAATATAGCTTCTCTAGACTAAGCTCTGCCATGTATCATGTTTTTGGTTGCAGTGATTGAGAACATGTAACAATTGATACATGTAGTATGGCTTCTCTGGACCATCTTTTTGTTTTTTAGTGATGGAGAACTTGTCGTTATTGGTCATAGTAAAGAATGGTCAATCTGTGAAAAAACTGAGATAAGTTTCAGGTGGAATGACCTTTTTATTACTGATTAGTATACCATGATTTCTTCCAGAACTGAGCTGGGATTAGACTTTCTTAGTGTTCAGACCTAAATCATTGACAATTCTATGCTCTTTACCTAGGTGTCTTCTAAAAAAGTGGTTTGACCTTCTTAATTGCCAAAAGTGCTAATTGCCCCTGTACCTTCTACTGTAGAAGGAACACATAAGGGTGTATAACAAAATGCATACACTCTTCAATCTTTCTTTAATGCATAACTTACATCTTCCTGCACCAATGTAAGACGAATAAGGTTGGTGTTTATGAATTTTGGAGGGAGTTGCACTAGGGAGGGTGAACCCTGCGCAAGCAGTCGATGACTTGTTTCGTTGCATTCATTTGCCTTTTATTAAGTGTCAAGGTATATTCTCTTTGTTTGCTTACATGTTATACAGTGTGGAGTGTAAACAAATATAAAGACTAAGGCCCAAAGGCTTTAGTAAGAGTGCAATGCGTGATGCATCCATTAGGCACATGTCACAGATTCGAACCCTGCCATTGCAATAAAAAAGCTTGTATTTAAACAAAGAAGGGTAGATAGGTGGTCCTATTATCCACCGAGTTCTGGACTGTGCGACACTAGTTTTTGGGTTTTCTCGGTTACCAGAAAAATAGAGAGTAAGAGCTACTCATCCGCGCATATATATATATATAAACACATTATTTGTGTATATATCCACATATATATGTATATGTTCAAATCCCAGTGGAGGCGAAAAATACTACTTATTTCCATGTGCCTATGCCCTGGAGGGCAGTATCCAGTGCCTGTATGGTGGGAAGTAGCAAGCACTTGGTATCTATCGATGTGCGCGCAAGCTGGCCTAGATACCGCCGTCACTAAAGAAATATACATATAAAGAGAGAGACATTAAGAATCTTGGTTGTGTTGTATGCTACTCAATTGATGGTAGTGCTCGTTACTTAAAAATCTAAATGGAAGTGTGCCTAGGGAAATGGTTTACATGCTCCTAAAGAAACAAGGGTCATATGTTAAGCAAGATTTTCTGCATATTATCTTCAAAAGCTCCGAGTGTGAACCCAAGATTGCCCGTCTACTTTATGAACATTTGAGCAATCATATGATTTGCACTTCGCAGAATACAGAGGAGATAGGTTCTGGAACTATCTGCAGAAGTGTAGTGTTGGGCACTGAACTAACTACCCATTGATTTCCTTTTCTTTTCATATATCCTATGCATCTCGGGTAGAGAAGTTGCTTGAAGTTGAAGTTACTTGATTGTGCTTGGGGCACCTTTGCTTCTTCCAATTGCATTAAAGAGTAAAGTGATGCTTCGGCTACTGTAGCCCTGTGCTTACTATCTCTATTTGAGCAGAAATTCTGTATCTCTTTCCATAAGATGAACCTTAGTAATGATTTCACCACAGGGTACTAACTTCAAAGAGTGGAGACTGGTGGTGCAAGAAATTGTTAGGTTTACAAGAGTTGATTCTCCATCTCCAGATGCCAGGCCTCTACGATATTGTGCTCTCTTTGATTCACATCCGTCATCTCGTCCATATGTAGCTCGCTTCCATGCTAAGAAGGTGTTAAAGTTTCGAGATGCACTTCTGACAAGTTATCACAAAAGTGAGGTATCGACGTCATCCTCATACTTCAATGTTCAGTTGTGCTCAATTATAATGCACATTAACCTTTCCTCACTTTAATTTCAGGTCAAATTTGCAGAATTAACACTGGACACTTACAGAATGCTGCAATGTTTGGAATGGGAACCCAGTGGATCTTTCTATCAAAGAAGTCCAGTTGAACCACGAGAAAATGGTGCTGTTACCGACCAATCTGTAACTTCTGGACTGATAGATATAAACTTGGCTGCTGAGATGATGGATCCAGCTTTGCCTCCAAATCCCAAGAAGGCTGTTCTTTACCGTCCTTCTGTTCCGCTATTGATATCTGTGAGTTCTGTTATGTTTACTCTGTGTTGCCGTTCTGATTAATCTATATCTATTTTTATTTTATTTTTATTTGCACCGGGTGTCCGAGTCTCTAAGAGCCCCGACTAATCCCGGGGGTGCACAGGCCCTCGGCAAGGAGTTTCCCGCAAGTGCACCACGGTTAATTCAGGTTTTACCCAGTCCGATGGCCCTCAGAAATTGTTTGCACCTAGTGGGTTTCGAACTTGAGAACTTGAAAGGTAGCAAACCCCAAGGCTCAAGTCAATTGCCACCAGGCCAACCCCCGAGGGTTTTCTGATTAATCTATATCTAAGGAGTCATATAATGAAATACTGCTTCTGATTTATCAAAGGGGAATGCAGAAACTCATCTTTGATGATTGATTTGTTGGTAAAGTTATTTGGTTCCCTGTGTTGGGAACTGATTGGACAACTGAACATAGAAGCACATGGTAATACAATACTACACATGGAGAGTAAAAATTTGAAATCTCTTAGTAGTACTCTTGTTGCTTATGTCGCCCACCATATGTTGCCTGAACACTCGATGTTAATGATGATTTCTTTGCACCTGAACCACAATATTTAGGACATTCTAATTAATGGTTGAACCCTCCCCATATCTACGTCGATTATGGAATAATATAGGATCCGAGTAATTGCTTCTGGCACTCCTTAACATTTGGACGCTCTTAGTGTGTATCCTTAGTCGGTCTCGTTCTGGCACTCGCAGGTCGTCGCTACAATGTGTGAGGAGCTCCCTCCAGAGAGTGTGGTATTAATATATATTTCTGCATCAGGTTAGCAACCTTCTTTTTTTCCCTTAACGGAAACAGCAGGTTAGCTGCTTCGATATCCTCATTGTGGCAGAAATCTCAATTCTGTATTGATTTCCAGGAAATACAAATCCCAGTACCGCCTCTCACACGGAAAGCTCTTCAAGTTCTAGAAAATCTTCAAAGAACATTGCTCTTTCTCGTACTTCTTACGAACAGAAGAGTGCTTTACATGAAAATTATATCAACACCAATGGAGATACAGGCCAATATTTTGAGAATTGTTTGTGCTTAGGTCCTAGCAGAAGTGGAGGTACACCATCAGAACTTAATTTATGTGCAGTCCATAAATTGGTCGTTACATTTACTTTTTGGATTTTTGCAGGTTCAAATAACCTCTATCCAGGAGATCTAATTCCTTTCACACGAAGACCTCTATTCCTGATAATTGATAGTGACAACAGCCATGCATTCAAGGCAGGTTTGTCAGAACTGTGTCTAACCCATTAAACCATGATGACCTGTCCTTGAGTAAGACACAGATTCCAAAGTGTTTTGGATTCTAGTTGTTGTCTAAAAAACGTGTAATGCTTTTGAGAAAGAAAGATGAAATATCTTGGTGTGTTGACTTCTTATGTGACGCAATTGCAGCGAGAAAAACTTTGCACTAGTGCAGCTTTTTATGGATTAATATGGCATGTTGTCCAAGCAAAACACACTAAACATATAATGAGATTGTGTCAACATACGTTATGAAACTATGGAGTGGTTGTCCAGTAAAAAGCTAGCTTACTCTCATTTGCTCCGAAGAGAATAAGTGGAATACATGTCTAGGCTGGTTGGGTGGTAACATGTGTTATATATAATCTATCCTTCTTCAGATTGTGCGTTAGCTGTTCCCCAGGAGTATTTGGCTTTCATAAATTACAATCAATTGATAAAATTGTAGTGGGAAGTGCAGGAAGAGGGATGAAGAGCCAAAGAGAATCCTGCACTTTTTCTGTCAGGATTCAGTTCCATTCACTACCCTGTTAGCTTATCCAGAGAGTCCTTACCTGAGCTACACAAGTCTAAGATTTCCAAATCCCTACATATCCTGAGACCTTTGAATGATTGCTTTTGTTGAATTATGTGAATCCAACTCATCTAGAAGTGGTGTGCTGTTAAAGAAGGGAGTCTAATTTTTCCAAATCTCTAATTGCTTGTATTCCCCACTTTATGAAGTACAGTTCTTTTAGTACTCAGAGATCAATTTTGCCTCTTACCAAATGTCAATAAGTATGGATTGGCTGTTTGTTCTCATCTATTGGGGTTATGGAAAAACTACTGTTGTAAATATTGCACTTCACGTATGACTTATTTATTCGCAAGTTCAATTTTGAAAATTATCATTAGAAGAGCACTGTTTCGTTGCTGATACACCACCAATTGCTCTCCAGGTTCTACATGGGGCAGAAAGAGGAGAAAAAAGCGCTTTATTTCTCTCTCCCCTGAGGCCATCATTCAAGAACTCAGGTACTGATGTAACACAATCTGGAAGTCAGTTCACCTTGTTCTTGGCTGCTCCCTTACAGGCCTTCTGCCAGTTGGTTGGCCTTGTCTCGTCTGATAAGGATATGGTAAGTAGACCGTGACGCAAATTTCTTTACTGAGCAGTTGTAACTTGGTCTAACTTTCTTGGTAATTTGCTCTTCAGGATTGTTTTGATGAGGCTGATGGCATCATCTCAACTGCATTTGCAGAGTGGGAGGTAAACCTCTGTACATCGACTAGCCTAGATTTGGTTTGGGCTCAAGTTCTTTCTGATTCATTTCTGAGACGGCTTATTCTCAGGTAAGCATTTTCTGTTTGTACCAATCAGGTAAATTCTCAGTTACAAGTCACCTTAGGAACCTTCTTGGATATTAACCACATGCTTTGTTCCTCTCGTGCAGATTCATATTCTGCCGTGCTGTACTCGCTCTATTTTGCTTGCAGGAACGTGAAGATCAGTATTTGCCTGCTTGTCTACCAAAGCTTCCTGATACATTCTCACCAAACTCTGGAACTGTGCAATCAGCTATCAGACGACTTGCAAAGCTTCTACAAGTTTCAGATTGTTTTCGATTCGAATAATCCTAGTTGATTATCGGTTGTGCATCTGAAACGTGAAATCTATGCTTCCTTTATGATGTAAAAAAGATTGCACCACAAAATGGGTAAAGAGATCCTGAAACTTACCGGTCGGCGTTTTGATTCAGAAAGACACATTGGTAACTCAAGTGCAGGCTGGAAGTACAAGACATTCTTTTAGGTGATGGGTTTACTTAGTTTACAGCAATATTTTCTCATTTCATGTGCAGAAATTGGGGGTTTTCTTCATTGTTTAGTCTTTGATAGAATGGTAGCGAGCATTTGGTTGGTGATACAGTCGCTGCCGGATACAAGAGGATTACTCGGGCTTTTGGTTTTTGTTTTAGTTGCTACAGGAATTTGTACTAATTTGTTCATACCATCCTGTAATATAGAAGTAGGCAATCGAATTTTTTTAATCATTTGTTGAGCAACTTCTCTTCCGATTTTTTTGATTGAACAGAAACTGGCGAGGTTTTGTGTTTTAACAGCCGCAGGGACTGCTTAATAATTTTGTGGCGCAAAGAAATAGTTTTTCCTCTTATCCGTTTGCGTCTCTCAGGGTTTTCTTAAGTGTTATAGATTTGGAAGTTCTCTCTTTTGCTAACCACTCAATACAGATCCCCACCTAGTTTTGAGGCAAAAATTCAAGGGACAATAGGGAACATAAAGAGATGTTTTCTTTTAGAAATTAGTTAGAAGTTTTTTTTTTTTTTTTTTGTATACAGCGTTAACTGGTGCAATGGTATATTTTTAAAAACATAGTTATAGAGAGATACTAACACATAAGGTGGATAATAGCAATGATGTTATTCTACAACATAATATTGGTAGCAAAAATACTTGACTGGAAGGAATTGCATTTGGGAATATCACATTTCAATGATGCAGGGTACAATTCAATTCCCCCATTTTAATGATACATGTTGTTGTCTTGTTGCAAGGCACAACTAAAATATGAACATGATGAAATTGAATCCTAAATTCCTATGCGTCACAAGATGCCGCTAAAATCAATACCACAATCATCTTCAGGAGTTTATGCGGTGAGAATGAGAATCATTTCGGAACTCTAGGAAAATGGGCGTTTTAGGGTGGGATCTAGAAGCTCTCCAACATGTTGTAGAGCCTTTGCCCGCGTGATATTAGGCTATATAGATGATATTTACACCTTAATATTACCATGCTTTATTGTTGTTTTATAGGCGAATTGATAACAAAATGCTCTAATTGGTGTTCTTTTGCTTTGCAGGGAATAATCTAAGTGAGGAAGCACTACGGAGTGTTTTGGAGTCAATAATGTGAAGAAAACGCCCAATCAAGAAGCACCCGAGCATAAAGAAGCAAAAAATAGACTGAGGTGAAATCCACCGCGACCGCGGTGGAACCGCAATTGAACCGCAGCAGACAATTACGCGAGGCAGAATGTTCAGCCTTCACCGCGGTCGCGCCGCGGTCTTGCCGCAACCGCGGTGAACTGTTCAATTGCTAGAAAAATTGGGGACCAAAGTGTAATTCGGGGAAAACTTGTTCCAAACCCTTATAAACTTTAGAAGCTCGCCCAAGACATAATTAAGCTTGTTTTTAGACTACTTTGGAGGCAAGAACAAGTGTGAGAAGATCAACCAAACATTAGAGTTTTCTATCTCCTTTTAATTCTTGCAATTATACATTATGAACAACTTTGTAGTTTTATTTTATTTTGTTATGAGTAGCTAAACAATTATCTAGGGTTGATGGAACCAATTGTTGGTTGAAGTTTTGACTCAACTTGTTATAATCGAGCCGGTTTTATTATATGATTGTTCAACTACGTTTTGTATGGTGATTAATTGAATGGGCCCTTGATTAATCGTGTATAATTACCTCATATTGCTTGAGAAAGAATATTAGGTTAGACTGCTGTTGAACAACACCACTTTTGGGTAATTGAAGAGATTCATTACTTTAACTTAAAAGTGGGTTTAGAGATAACGAAACTTTGGTGGGATAAATTAGAGCTGCGCATATTGTCAGCTAGAGTAGTTCGAGAGAATGCTCTAGTAAATTATTGTAGTTGATCGAGAGATAATTACGATAATCCATAACTCTTAATCTTCATAGAGTATTACGTCGAGATTAGAGCGAAAGAGTCAAGACCTAAACTAGCAATTGAGGAAATCGCTGCCCTAGACCTTTTTACCATTGAATTATCTTCAGTTTAGCATATTGTTATTTCTAATATTATTTGAAGTAGTTAAACAAAAACTCAAGATTGATTGATAAAAATCTTGCATCTCGAAATTGGTTGAGTTGATAATAGCATTGCCAAAGAGTTGTAATAGATAGGTTAGTTCCTTGAGGATTCGACTCCGGACTTAAAACCGGATTATATTTGCAGCGACCGCTTAGTCCTTTTTATAAGGCATAGTTGGGCGTGATCAAATTTTGGCGCCGTTGCCGGGGAACTAACGGTGTTATTCATTACAACTTAGAAGTAATGTTAGAATTATTAGTTTAAATCAATTTTCAAAGGTGTTAAACAATCTTTTCATTGAAATTCTCACGTTTGATCTCTTGTGGAATTCAGGTGTATGCCTAGAAATTCTTCGAGGACTGGAGAACTGCTTGAAGGACTCTCAGACCCCGAGAAAACATTCAGGGCATTGAACAGTGCTAACAAGAGGATCCAACAATCACAACAACCACACCAGCTTGAAATTGACATGGGTGACGTAGAGAACGTCAACGGAAATATCGGGGACGAGCCAGTTGCCCCAAACGTCAGAGTAGTGGCACCTCTTGTGCCAGAAGCTAAACTTTATGATTGGGCACACCCTACAGCTGACAACCTGGCTACTGCCATAGTTGTGCCCCCAATTCAAGCGGAGACATTCCAGATCACCAACAACATGCTGCATCTTCTGCAGAATAAGGGATTGTTCTCCGGGTCACACATTGAAGACCCTCAGCAACACTTGAAAAAATTTATGTCGATTTGTGTGACCCAAAGGCAGCCTAATGTGACCCCGGAAGCTATCAGGTTGTTACTGTTCCCGTTCTTTGTGACTGGGGAAGCTCAGACTTGGTTAAATTCGCTCCCTACTAATTCCATTGTCACTTGGGAGGAATTAGTCAAGCAGTTCCTGAATAAGTTCTACCCGCCCAACAAGACTGCAAGGCAGATTGATGAAATATTGCAGTACAAACAGCAGCCAACTGAGACCTTGCAGGAAACTTGGGAAAGATTTAAAGGGATGCTAGTGAAGTGTCCTCACCATGGAATTCCAGACCAGATGCTCGGCTAGAGGTTCTACATGGGTTAGCTGACAATCTAAAGGCCAATGTGGATGCTTCAGCTGGAGGTGCATTTTGAGTAAGACATTCACCGATTGCAAAGTCCTTCTTGACAAGATATCCCAGAATTCGGGGTGGATGACTAGAGGTACAACATTGGCACTCATAGTGCATTCAGTTCCTCTTGACCCAAATAATTCGCATGCAGAGAACATAGCCACACTCATGACTCAGATGAGTATATTGACAAAGAAGATTGATGAGATGGGTACAAAGCAGGTGCATATTGTTGACACAACAAATGGAGGACTGTGCACACCCTGTGTTAATCAATCTTATGTGTGTTCATGGAGTGGAGAAGGTGAAAATCAAGGTGTAAGAGAAGATATGAATTATGTCAACAACTTTGAGGGTCAGAGACAAGGAGGACAACAGTGGAGACCGGCACCAAATCAGCAATACAGACCAAACATGCCACAGCCTGGAGGTATGCAACCCCAAGGCCAAATGGTGCCAATACCATATCAGAGAAAACAGGGCTATCGACAGCAAAATCAGCAACAGTTGACATATCATCCACCTCCTCAGAAACAAAATAACAACATGGTGGAGATCAGGGGTATGCTTCAACAACTCATTGGAACAAATGGTAAGATGCATGAAAAGTTGGCAGTGCATGACTCGGCAATAAAGAACATTGAAACTCAATTGGGGCAGCTGTCTATGGCTTTGAACAACGCCCCA
>NC_031995.1:58211136-58216498 GCF_001879085.1 Nicotiana attenuata | reverse complement strand
TAAGTAAGGAAGCACTACGGAGATTTTGGAGTCAATAATGTGAAGAAAACGCCCAATCAAGAAGCACCCGAGCATAAAGAAGCAAAAAATAGACTGAGGTGAAATCCACCGCGATCGCGCCGCGGTCTTGGAACCGCAATTGAACCGCAGCAGACAATTACGCGAGGCAGAATGTTCAGCCTTCACCGCGATCGCGCCGCGGTCTTGCCGCAACCGCGGTGAACTGTTCAATTGCTAGAAAAATTGGGGACCAAAGTGTAATTCGGGGAAAACTTGTTCTAAACCCTTATAAACTTTAGAAGCTCGCCCAAGACATAATTAAGCTTGTTTTTAGACTACTTTGGAGGCAAGAACAAGTGTGAGAAGATCAACCAAACATTAGAGTTTTCTATCTCCTTTTAATTCTTGCAATTATACATTATGAACAACTTTGTAGTTTTATTTTATTTTGTTATGAGTAGCTAAACAATTATCTAGGGTTGATGGAACCAATTGTTGGTTGAAGTTTTGACTCAACTTGTTATAATCGAGTCGGATTTATTATATGATTGTTCAACTACGTTTTGTCTGGTGATTAATTGAATGGGTCCTTGATTAATCGTGTCTAATTACCTCATATTGTTTGAGAAAGAATATTAGGTTAGACTGCTGTTGAACAACACCATTTTTGGGCAATTGAAGTGATTCATTACTTGAACTTAAAAGTAGGTTTAGAGATAACGAAACTTTGGTGGGATAAATTAGAGCTGCACATATTGTCAGCTAGAGTAGTTCGAGAGAATGCTCTAGTAAATTATTGTAGTTGATCGAGAGATAATTACGATAACCCATAGCTCTTAATCTTCATAGAGTATTACGGCGAGATTAGAGCGAAAGAGTCAAGACCTAAACTAGCAATTGGGCAAATCACTGCCCTAGACCTTTTTACCATTGAATTATCTTCAGTTTAGCATATTGTTATTTCTAATATTATTTGAAGTAGTTAAACAAAAACCCAAGATTGATTGATAAAAATCTTGCATCTAGAAATTAGTTGAGTTGATAATAGCATTGCCAAAGAGTTGTAATAGATAGGTTAGCTCCTTGAGGATTCGACTCCGGACTTAAAATCGGATTATATTTGCAGTGACCGCTTAGTCCTTTTTATAAGACATAGTTGGGCGTGATCACCGTGCGAGGGTGGATTCAATTCAGCTCGAACAAAGTAATACTCATAACTTTTAGAGCTCATTTGGCACGGAGAATAACAGATAATTAATCTTCGGATAACATTTGAAATGAGTTAATTCTATATTTGGTTGGGAATATAGTGACGTCCATAAGCAAATTGACCCGAACATTGCCGTATCTAAGGCAACATGAATTTGAAGGGAAGAAGCAACTCAAATATACGCTTCCCCCTAATTTGCTATTATCACCGAAAAATATTGAGTACTGTTATAAAATAAAATCAATATAGCAAGAACTATGTAATTAACTAGGACTAATAATAGAAGAGAATGACAACATTAGAAGAGAGGATTTATTTCTTCGTTTGAGAGTATGGAATAGGTTCATCAGTGAAACTATTTATAGAAATATTTCGTTGTCATAAAACCAATCCAAAACCTGTTATGGATACATAACCAATCTAAAACCTGTTTTGGATACATAACCAATCTAAAACCTGTTTTGAATACTTAACCAATCTAAAACCTGTTATGGATACATAATCAATCTAAAATTGTTATGGAAGACATCCATCGTTGCAAGTGGATGAAACCATTTGCAGGATTTATAACGCTCCCCCTTGGATGTCCACTAACAGATAATGTGCCTCATTAAAACCTTACTAAGAAAAACCCAGTGGAAAAAATCTTAGTGAAGGAAAAAGAGTACACATATCTTGTAATACGCATTAAGAGTTGCCTCATTAAAAACCTTACCAGGAAAACCCAATTGGAACAAAACCTTGGTTAAGGGAAAAAAGAGCACAACGCGTATTTCTCCCCTGATAAAAAAAACCTTATTTGATATCTCGGAGACGACGCATTCCAATATTGTATCTTAACTTCTCAAATGTTCACGTCGGCAATGTCTTAGTGAACAAATCTGCCAAATTATCACTTGAACGAATTTGTTGAACATCTAATTCACCATTCTTTTGAAGATCATGCGTGAAAATTTTTTTTGGTGAAATATGCTTTGTTCTGTCTCCTTTAATATATCCCCCTTTTAGTTGAGCTATACATGCAACATTGTCTTCATATAATGTTATTGGGATATCCTTTCACCATGAAAGACCACATAGCTCCTGGATATGTTGAGTTATTGATCTCAACCAAACGCATTCTCGACTCGCTTCATGAATGGCTATTATCTCTGCATGATTTGAAGAAGTAGCAACCATAGTTTGTTTTGTTGAACGCCATGATATGGCAGTACCTCCACATGTAAATAAATAGCCTGTTTGAGATCGACATTTATGTGGGTCAGACAAATATCTTGCATCTGCATAACCTATCAGTTGTGACCTAGATTCATTTGAATAAAATAATCCCATATCAATGGTCCCTCGCAGATATCTGAATAGATGCTTAATACCATTCCAGTGTCTATATGTTGGGGAAGAACTAAATCTTGCTAACAAGCTTACAGAAAAAGCTATATCTGGTCTAGAATTATTAGCAAGGTACATTAATGCCCCAATTGTACTAAGATATGGTATTTCAGTACCTAGAAGCTCTTTATTATTTTCATGAGGACAAAATGGATCTTTATTTATATCAAGCGATCTCACAACCATCGGGGTACTCAATGGATGTGCTTTATCCATATAAAAGTGCTTTAAAATATTTTGGTGTACGTTGATTGATGGACAAATATTCCATTTTTCAAATGCTCAATTTGTAAGCCAAGACAAAATTTTGTCTTTCCAAGATGTTTCATTTCAAATTCTTTCTTCAAGCATTCTACTGCCTTTGGAAGCTCTTCAGGAGTTCCAATGATATTCAAGTCATCAACATACACAGCTATTATGACAATTCAGATCCAGATCCTTTTATAAAGACACAAGGACAAATTGGGTCATTCTTGTACCCTTCTTTCAATAGGTATTCGCTGAGGCGATTATACCGCATGCTCCCTGATTGCTTCAATCCATACAAGGATTTCTGAAGCTTTATCGAACAAGTTTCCCGGGAATCCTTATATATTTCAGGTACTTTGAATCCTGAAGGGATTTTCATAAAAAATTCGTTGTCCAGTGAGCCATATAAATAGGTCGTGGTAACACCCATAAGATGCATATCAAGTTTTTCATGAATTGCTAGAGTGATAAGATACCTGAATGTGATTGCATCCACCACAGGAGAATATATCTCCATATAATCAATGCCAGGATATTTACGAAAAATCTTGTGCCACAAGTTGTCTTTATATCTATAGACTTGATTTTTGCATTTTACTTTTGCACAAGAACATATGTTTACCTCCACTGAGCTTTATACTTTCAGGTGTTGGGACTATATGTCCAACTTTACATTTTTTATGTAAAGTCAATCTTGATTGCTTATTTTTCATTTATGGCCAATCATTTATCTGTCCACATTCTATGACAGATTTGAGCTCAAGATCCTCGTCAATATTAATAATATTGAGTGCTACATTATATCAATAATATCATTGATGATCATTTTATATCAGTTTCATCATCACTCAATAAAGACATAACTTATCGAGATCTTATTATTTTCAGGTACCTGAGCCTCTTTTATGAGGTCCTATAAAGTGTTATGTCATGGTGCTCTTATAGAGCACTTGCCTCCTTATTATGACCATCTTGATCATTGTGACGACCCGACCCGTCGTATCAGGTATTATGCCCCGTTTTCCTCATTTATTACTTCTTCGTGTTTCATTACCGGTATGTGGTGAGTTAGAGTTGATTCGGATTGGTTTTGATAAGAAATGAGACACTTAGTCTCTTTTAAGAAGGCTTAAGTTGGAAAAGTCAACCGGACGTTGACTTATGAGTTAGAGGGATCGGATGTGATTTTCGGTGGTTCGGTTAGCTCCGAAAAGTGATTTGTGACTTAGGAGTGTGATCGGAAGTGATTTTGGAGGTCCGGTGTACATTTAGGCTTGAATTGGCGAAGTTAGTATTTTGGCGATTTCCGGTTGATAGGTGATATTTTGATCCGGAAGTCGGAATGGAATTCCAAGAGTTGCTGTAGCTTCATTAGGTGAATTGGGATGTGTGTGCAAAATGTCAGGTCATTCGGATGTGGTTTGGTTGGGTTTTTGATCGAATGCGTGTTTTGAAAGATTTAGAAGAACTTAGGCTTGAATTCGTTGTAAATTGATGATTTTGGTGTTGTTTGAAGTGTTTTGATAATTGGAACAAGTTTGGATGATGTTTTAGGATATGTTGGTGTTTTTGGTTGAGGTTCCCGGGGGCCTCGGGTGAGTTTCGGGGTGGTTTCGGATCATTTTGGAGAAGTTTGATATTGCTGGTTCTGGTGTAACACTGTAGCTTGGGAATTGCGAAGGATTTCCTGGGAATTGCGAAAACACTGTAGCTTGGGAATTGCGAAGGATTTGCTGGGAATTGCGAAAACACTGTAGCTTGGGAATTGCGAAGGATTTGCTGGGAATTGCGAAAACACTGTAGCTTGGGAATTGCGAAGGATTTGCTGGGAATTGCGAAAACACTGTAGCTGGGGCAGAATGTTTAAAAAACATTTCATCCGCGAGTTGGGGTTATTTTCCTTCATTGTTAAGCGACCTTGGGAGTATTTGGCGAGCAATTAAGAGGGTTTTGACTGGGAATCGATTGGAGGTAAGTCCTATGTCCTAGAAACGTCATTTTTATTGTGATTTCAACACTTAAATTCATGGAAATTGGGTTAAAAAGGGAAGAACTAGGGCTTGGGTTTTTGAATGAGATTTTGGGATTTGAGGGAGCAAATGAGCTCCGATTCTTGTGATTTTTACATGTATAGACTCGTGGCGAGATAAGGAACATTTTGGTGTAAAAATTTTTGACTTTCGAGAAGTGGGCCCGGGGCTCGGGTTTTGCAAATTTCGGGATTTGTGCCCGTTCTTGATTGTTTTCGCTTGGGCTTTGTTCCCTTAGCATATTGTGATGTATTCGCTCTGTTTTTGGGTAGATTCGACGCGCGTGGAGGCCGATTCGAGGGGCAAAGGCGTCGCGGGCTAGAGATTTCGCCGGTTCGAGGTGAGTAATACTTGTAAATGATATCCTGAGGGATTGAAACCCCGGATTTGCACATCATAGTGCTGTATTGTGGTGACTTGCACGCCAGGTATGAGCGTGGGGTAGAGCACCGTTGGGGATGGTGACTTGGGTCCGTCCCGGTTG
>NC_031995.1:58129883-58208975 GCF_001879085.1 Nicotiana attenuata | reverse complement strand
GACTCAACTGATGTGGGGATGAATGCGAGGTTTGCAGAGGATTTCAGTGCTAGATGATCTGTGATATCATGAACTTGTACATGATTTGAGTTTAACCTCTCTATGGCATTGTAGCATCATTAGAGTAAAAGTGTTATGAGTTGTTAAGTGTGTCTTGATACATGGCTTCGAGCAAAGTTGGGGAGGTTGCTATTGATTAGCTGATGCACGGTTATGTGCTATATTGGTTACGTCTCGAGATATGCTGGCGAATCAGTCCAGAATTGAGCCGAGGATGGCCGAGGGAAGCAAAATTTCGACAAAGGTTATAGTACGTTCATAGATATGAGAATATAGGATGTCTTGAGCTGTTGTTGATAAAGAATGCTCAGTGTATAGAGAAGGAAGATGGTTGTTGGTATTGGTAAGAGATCATGTTTTGCGGTGTCAGAGTGCTAATAAGGCACGAGTGGTTCTGTTCGTTAAGTCAGGTAACTTATAGTTGTATAAGGGTGAATGACTCTCGAGAATGGTTTTATTGTGTTCAAGATTTTTGCATGTACTAATCAGGTGTCTTAAGGTTGTGTATGTGGTTAGAGACTGTGTTTCATTAGAAAAGATCAAGACTTGTGGTATTTTATGTTAATTATGGGATTTTATGTATCGGTATCTGGAAAGCAATGGTAATGAATGCAGATTCGCAGGAAGTTCTTCAAAGTGAAGTATTCTGGAATGTGGTATTTCTGGGAACATCTGAGAACGTATTCAGTGGCCTATGGGTCTTAGACAGTGTGGTCTCATGCTCAAGTCTCGTGTGGTAAGCCTGGATTGAGGCATTGTGATGCAACGGCGAGGGAGAAATATCAAGTTGATGATGGATCAGAAGGGAAATTAGATAGATGGAATAGCTTGATAGTAGACCGAATCGGTATGGTAAGGATATGATTAATTCTTCGTATATGTTCGAGGCAATGAACTTTTACAGGTATTGTGCAGCAAGGCTCTTGAGTTCTGACAGCTTGCTTAGCTTGGCTTGGGAAGAAGGATTCAGTCCTGGCGATTTAGCTTGTGCAAATGGAATCGGGAGGAAGTCCTGGTTGAGTTCTACCGTGGTTTAGAGACGTATATATAGTATATGGGCATGCGAAGCATGGAATGTGTAATGATTTCTCTTCTAGATGGGATTGATGGAGAGTTCTTGACTAGTGGAGTACGTAGATGTTTGTGGTTAGGAAGGGGGATGGAGTTGTCATGTTATACTAGTGTGGTATGGTATATGCGATATGTTGTGGAAGATTGGGATTCGTGTGTGTAAGGTTACGGTTCAGTTCATAATGGAAAGTCAATAAATTCTTAAGCAGCACGGGCAGCTGCAGGTGATTAAAGAATTGATCTTCGGATGATTAAGGAAATGGTATTGCGATTCTAGTGATTTGACGAGGGTATATGTTCAGTAAAAAGGGCAAGGTGATGTAAACCGATGATGCTACATTAGTATTGCGATGTGTCATGCTTGATCGACTGCTGATATCTGAGTGTGGTTGATGGCACAGGTGAATTTTAGAATATCTTTCGTGGAATATTGGGTATGTGAAGTGTGATATGTGTTCATACGGTGGAATCTGGGATCAGGTTCAGAGATTCGTGTGCTATACGGAGTCGGAGACTGGGAGTTCTCATGTTACAGCTATGCAGTGGTTGTAAACCGTGTATATCGATACCGTTAGCGGTTATTGGGATCTGGAGGCCCGAGTGGATCTTTCTTCGTTGGCATGTTAGATTTTAGACATGATGTTGAGATGTAGACTGGTTGTCTCAGTGTTGGGTTATTCGAGACTATTGTGATGTGGACTATGTCGGAAAATGCCACAGGCTGCGTGGCGAGGTGCATCGGATTATGTTATAGCAGAGTGTGTTGTATTCCAAAGGCCAGCGGACGGCTGGGAAGGATTGCTTTTCTTAATTGGGGCCTTCGTGGCGGATGTCAGCGCAGAGGTTTCTACCATTGATTTAGTTTCGGTATTGAGGGACTTTTTCGGATGCGTTTCTTGTCGCCGGGCGAGGTTGTGGATTTCGGTATTTATTTGGTGCCGGGCACCGTATTGTACGGGTCTAGCAGGAGTCATAGTAGTAGAAGGAGCAGCTTCAGGCTTCTTGGTATTGAGTTCGTTGGCAGGCCAATGTGGCTACGTATTTAACTTGAGTTAGCTTGGTTAGTCTTGAGTTGTATTGTTGAGGGACAGGTGGATTCGATCGTTATTGAACTTGTTAGTGATCTGGGGAGATCTATGAGATGTTTCTTTTTTTGTGCTGTGAGGCGTTATGATTTCGGACTGTGGGCACATATAGTGCGGTGCTATCGAGATTCATAGTGGAAGTTGAAGGGGGGACCTCAGTTGTGTTTGAGTTTTGTAGCTTACAACGCTATGTGTAGATACCATTATGCACTCAGTATGCTTACGACCGATACTCGGTATTTTGTTATAATGAGCAAATTTGATTCGATGTGCATCTCCCTATGTGAGATATTTGTGTGGATCGGGTGGCACGCCGCCACAGGTATGTTATCTGGATCGGGTTGCACGCCGCAACAGTGTGATGTTGAGAATAGTTTTCCATATGTTACCTTATATACCTTGTTTTCTGGTTTCTGAGGAAAGTCAGTATTGGGTGTTGCTCGGCGAATAGCGCGTCGGTTGTGTCCTTTCAGGATTGAATGGTGTATATTACTTGCTTCACCGTGAGTGTAATGAATTGCTTTGGTTTCAGACATCAAATTGTGTGTGGCTGTCGGATTTTGATCACAGTGTCTTGAGGTGCTTCATGTGTAGCAATGTTTGGATATGATCGCGCATTGTAGTGAGGCTACGTGGAGTTATGACCCTTCGAGGTAGATTCAGGTGTTCTATTTCTATGATGTGAGACGGGGTCTCAGCCTTGTGTTGTGATGATACTGATGAGCTTGAAGTACAGCTCTTTTCTTTGAGTTATTTTCATGATTTGAGTATATTCAGGTCGTTTCTTGTTGGTACGCGTATTATGCAAGTTGTGGCTTAGGCCTGTATTGAGGTGTCATATCACCAGAGTGGTGTGTTGGATTCGAGGAGATCGTTGGAGTCATTAATGAATACGGACAGATTTGATTTCAGCTTGTTAGAAGGATAATATCGAGATTCAGCCCGGAAATCTGTTGTGGTATTAGTCAAAGGGGAAGCGGCTTCATGAATGGTTGATATGAGAAATGGTTACGGTTTATAGCATGTTTCATTTATCGTTGGCATTATATGAAAGTGTTGGAATAAGACCTTAGTTGATAAGAGGTTTTCTACCGGTATTTGGTTATTGTAGGCAACTGCTGTGAATAGAGGCTACCGTTTCGAGTGTTTGGACCATGTGGTATATCATATGATCTCACCTGAGGTTGCAGGTATGGGTTATTACAGCTGGTTCGGGTTTATTCTGGGTATAGATGTGAGGTTCTGATATTGTGTATAATTTCGGAAAGTGCAATGTGGTTCTACGGTTTATGGTTTAGATGGACTGTGAAATTTCAGCTATATTGTGTTGTCGGACCTATATGAGATAGGGTGACGTGAGATCACCCCGGGTATATGCTTGGTAAAGTTATTCAGCTGTTGGTTAGCTTCTAGGACAACTCTGGGTACGCTCGAGGACGAGCGTTGGTTTAAGTTGGGGAGGATGTGACGACCCGACCCGTCGTATCAGGTATTACTGCCCCGTTTTCCTCATTTATTACTTCTTCATGTTTCATTACCGGTATGTGGTGAGTTAGAGTTGATTCGGATTGGTTTTGATAAGAAATGAGACACTTAGTCTCTTTTAAGAAGGCTTAAGTTGGAAAAGTCAACCGGACGTTGACTTATGAGTTAGAGGGCTCGGATGTGATTTCCGGTGGTTCGGTTAGCTCCGAGAAGTGATTTGTGACTTAGGAGTGTGATCGGAAGTGATTTTGGAGGTCCGGTGTACATTTAGGCTTGAATTGGCGAAATTAGTATTTTGGCGATTTCCGGTTGATAGGTGATATTTTGATCCGGAAGTCAGAATGGAATCCGAGAGTTGCTGTAGCTTCATTAGGTGAATTGGGATGTGTGTGCAAAATGTCAGGTCATTCGGACGTGGTTTGGTTGGGTTTTTGATCGAATGCGTGTTTTGAAAGATTTAGAAGAACTTAGGCTTGAATTCGTTGTAAATTGATGATTTTGGTGTTGTTTGAAGTGTTTTGATAATTGGAACAAGTTTATGTTTTAGGATATGTTGGTGTTTTTGGTTGAGGTCCCGGGGGCCTCGGGTGAGTTTCGGGGTGGTTTCGGATCATTTTGGAGAAGTTTGATATTGCTGGTTCTGGTGTAACACTGTAGCTTGGGAATTGCGAAGGATTTCCTGGGAATTGCGAAAACAATGTAGCTTGGGAATTGCGAAGGATTTGCTGGGAATTGCGAAAACAGTGTAGCTTGGGAATTGCGAAGGATTTGCTGAGAATTGCGAAAACACTGTAGCTGGGGCAGAATGTTTAAAAAACATTTCATCCGCGAGTTGGGGTTATTTTCCACCATTGTTAAGCGACCTTGGGAGTATTTGGCGAGCAATTAAGAGGGTTTTGACTGGCGTTGTCT
Organism: Nicotiana attenuata; assembly: GCF_001879085.1. NCBI lineage: Eukaryota > Viridiplantae > Streptophyta > Magnoliopsida > Solanales > Solanaceae > Nicotiana > Nicotiana attenuata. Next base: position 58,204,362 of record NC_031995.1, on the reverse strand, counting down.
TCACGAGAGGCGCCATCACGACCGGGTTTGGAAATTGGGTCGTGACAATCATTTGCTCCTCTCCTTCTTCAAGGAGTTCTATTTTTGAAACCGATTAGTCAATTATGCTTCATGTGTGCCATAGACTCTATCCTTCATGGACTTTATCCTTTTTTTTTTGGAGCACTAGCAGCTGAAATATGATATTTAACTTTGGGTCAACAAATGTGCCTAGCAATATTTTTCAAATGTATTATCACTTGAACTTCAAGTTCATATTTTCTTGTGTGAGGATCTAGATGTACTCATAATAATTCATTTCATGTAATATTTTTTTCAGCTGCCATTTTCTCCCCCTAATGTTGGATCACCAAAACATATCCCCATCATTCTTTAGGGACTCATCTTTATGCGTTATGGTGGAGCAATTAAATCATATAGCACATTCATATTTCTAGATGAAGTTTATTTGGTTCCTGACCCTGAACCAATTGTGATAGGGAGAATTTATCAATAATTTGTTGGCTAGATGCGTAAAAGTGCTGCTATATATATTAAATAATACATCTCATACTAAATTTTATTTTTGGGATTTTTGTTCTCATAACCAATTGGTTAGCTATAGTTGGAGGCATATAATTTCTGCTAAACCAACTTGGATTTAAACCAGCATTATCAAGATAAATCATCATAATTTACGTTCTGGAATTGTGCTCTAATAATTTGAGCAAGCAACCTTGCAAAAGCCAAACTGCAAGTTGATAACAAATGCACATGTGACTATATAGATGCATCTATTAAAATCATATAATAGTAAATAGTCCACATGGCAGGTGACTGGGCCTATATATATATATCACCTTTTATTCATTCCAGAAATCAGGGGATTCGGTCCCTACCTTAGCTGGTATATCATAAGAATAAGCAGCATAAGAGAATTCTTGAAGAATCTTCTATTTCTTCAATATATGTCAATGTGAATTCTCAATCATTTGGGCATCATAATTGAACCGGGATGGCTTACCAGTCATGCCAACTAATATTTGTTTCAGTAAACCTCTAGTTTACTTGTGGCATGTGATTGCATCATCATACTTATGCTTGCTTAGTACAAATAGAAGGAAAATCGGGTAACCTTTTATATTTAGCCGATATGATATAGTAATATGAATATATTCAACCTTCCTTTCATTTATAGTCTCAATATGCCAACCACGTTTGCTTATACATTTGAAACTCAAAAAGTTTCTTTTGAGACTTACTACAATATCAATGTCATGAACAATTTTATTCATCCGGGTAATAATAAATTAGTTCTTCCGGATCTCTTAATTGATTTTGCACTACAAGACTTTTGTCACACCATTCATATGGTGAATGTCTCTTTCACAAAGAAAGTTATATTACAATAAATTTTCATGGTCAAAGTCATCATAAGCAAAATTATTTCTTCCTTGAATTTTGCCTTTAATAACCTTTTATAAGGCATGTCAAAATATTTTTGACGTACCACATGTACGCGACCAATGACATATTCGTGTAACCACACAGTAACAATCATTATCTTTCTTCCTCTTAAACCTCCCTTAAAGGTGAGTTGTGGTATGTATCCAACACGTCTTTATTTTTTATTTTTATTTTTTTGAAGGTTAAAGATATTATATTAATACTAATAATAATAATATTCCACGATGCTATCTTAGGGAACGTGTCCCATTGATCCACCGTGAGTACATATTTGTTCCATACCGCCTAGGGCATTATCATTACCTAGTGAAGCTAAAATATTACATGCCGACAAACTACATGTCCGGAAACTATTACAACCCTCCTTGTCCTTAAAATACACATTTAGAGCAAAATTAGGAGGTTCCGTAAAATAGCTAGTTATACTATAGCTAGGTTGAAGTAGTGCTTCCTTGGCCAAATGGTGTGCAACCCTGTTGCTCTCTCGAAAATTATGCTTCATTCGGATCTCCCCCCTCTCCATTAGCTTCTCCATTAAGTACCTGCATTCATAAAGTAAAGTGTTGTAAGTAGGATAATCCTCTTCTAAGAAACGTATTACCTCAGTAGCATCCGTCTCAATTTCACCTGGAGTGACATTTCCCTTCATAATTGTTTGCAAAGCTTGCCGAAAAGCTAGCAACTCTGTGTGGTTTGGTGATATACTTTCACACTTTGTGTAGAAACCCAGTATCCATTCTCCCTTATTGTTTCTTATGACTCCACTGATGCCTCCATGCAAGTGCTCTTCGTTGAAAGCCCCATCAATATTAATCTTGTACCAATCCTTAGGAGCTGGATGCCACTTGACTTTGACTTTAATGGATGTATTACTAGTAATGTGTGTAGTAGCTAATAAAGAATATTCCAGAGCATGGTTAAACATTTTTGTGGTGTTTATTTTATTACCGGTGTTGTTAATATTATTCTCATTTCTAGTTTTCCATATTGTCCATAGTGCAAACGGAAAAACTTCTTCCTAATTGATGAGATTGTTTGGTATGTTAGGAGCTTTTTTTCTTAGGAAATCCACCCAATGCTCTTGTGGCAGAGGGTTGTTTAAAGGAACACCTATAGATGCCCAGAAAAGCTTTGCCACTTTACAATCCCAAAAAATGTGGAGAATAGATTCATTAGTTCTACAAATAGGGCAGTTTGTGTCTATGTTAACACCTATTTTCCCTAAGTAATCTCTAGTAGGAAGTCTTGAGTGGTAACTTCCATATAAAAAACTTAATTTTTCTAGGACATTTTAAACGCCATATCCATGCAAAATCATTTCCAGTATAGTTATGCTTGTCAATTAGTTTGTAGCAAGAGGAGGTTGTGAATATCCCACTAGTGTTTATAGACCAAATACATGTGCTAGATTGAATGTTGGACGTGGTTAGTGAGTGGATGCTATTCAGGATATTTTGGAAGTTCGAAAGAAATGTGAGACATGTCCCATGAATTATGATTTTTTATGTCTTTTAATGTCAGCTCACTTTCTTTTTTATTGAGAGGGTATAACATTATCCCTTAATTTTCCAAACTTAGGGATCCAGTTTGTATCCCAAATGGACATGTTGGGATTGCTTCCCACTGGCCATCTTATACCCTCTTTACAATAATTCTAACCCTTTAAGAGGCTCTTCCAAGTGTGTGAAACCCCTTTTGTTATTTGGTCTGGCTATAAATACTACTGATAATACGTACCCAAATAGAAGAAGGGTTATTTAGAAGCCTCCAAACTAGACTTGTTAGAAGTGGCAAATTTTTAGATTTTGCCCTTCTGATACCCAGCCCCCCCCCCCCCCATATCTTTGGGTAGAGTTACCACATTCCAACCTATTAGGTGCATGTTCTTCTTTTCCGAAGTAGTTTTCCATAGGAAATCCCTTTGAATTTTGTCTATTTCTTTAAGGGTCCTACTAGGGAGCATCGAGAGCTGCATTTGGTGATTAGGAAGGGTGTTCAGTGTAGACTTTATAAGAGTGCACCTTCCTGCCATATTGAGCCAATTGGCATTCCAAACGTTCAATCTTGCCCTTATTTTTTCAATTAAAGGCAAGTAATCTTTATGTTTGGGAGGAGTACCACTCATTGGGAAGCCTAGATAGCTACCAAAGTCCTTACTGACCTTTATATCTAACATGGATATGATCCAATTGCACAAATCATTTGAGCAATTCTTTGAAAGGAGTAATTTTGATTTATCCTTATTAATGTTAAGGCCAGATAACTGGCAAAAGACATCCATGTTGTCTTTCATATTAGTGATTGTTTTCCTATTAGCTCTACCCATTAAGGTTAAATCATCAGCAAAAAACAATAGGAAAATGGAGGGCTTTTTTTATTCAATAGAATTGGATCCCATCGTAGGGTGTCAACTTGGTGTTTAATATTTTTGGATAACATATGCATGCACAAGATAAAAATATAGGGTAATAGGGAGTCGCCTTGTCTAATTCCCCTTGTAGGGCAAAACTCCTCAGTTTTATTACCATTAACAATGACTGAGATTGAACTAGTAGAAATACAACTTAGAATAAGAGAGGAAATATTTGGAGGGAAATTGTGGAACCTTAGGGTTCGATAAACAAACGACCTTCCAATTTATCGAAAGCCTTTTCCAGATCTATCTTTAAGAGCCAATTTCCTTTTCCAGTTCGGTTATTAAAACGCTTTAGGACCTCTTGAATAATGATAACATTATCACTAGGTCGTCTATTTTTCACAAAGCTAGTCTGATGTTCACTAACTATCTTATTTAATAGAGGCTTAATATGATTTACAATTATCTTAGTAATTACTTTATATAAAGTATTACAAAGACTAATCGGTCTAAAGTTTTGTAGTTTGTTAGCATTGTTGAATTTGGGGATCAAACAAACATAGGTTTTATTAAGGCCCTTTTGAATTTTCCTGTAATTAAAAATTCCTTGGCATAAATTAATAACCTTGTGACCTAGAATATGCCAAAATTTTTGGAAGAAGAAGGGGTGTAACCCATCAGGGCCAGGAGCCTTGGTCGGGTTTAAAGAGAAAATAGCTCTTCTAACTTCGTAATTTCTAAGGGGTTTATCAAGGCAAGACAAGTCTATTTTGCTAAAGTTTGTACTAGCCAAATTTAACTGCTTCCAATTCGTGACTTCATGAGAAGTAGTAAAGATATTATGGAAGTAATTTGACACGTGATGCATGAGAGCATTTTGGTTTTCAATCCAGCCACCATTGTTGTCTTTAAAGAAAATAATATTATTCTTCCTTCTCCGGTTAGTGGCTTGTATATGGAAATATCTCGTATTAGCATCACCCTCATTTAGCCAATTAACCCTAGAACGAAGTTTCCAATAATCCTCCTCTAGTTTAAGGAATGAATCATATTCTTCTATAAGTTGAACTTCTAAATCCCTAAGAAATTGGTTATATTGGTATTTGGGTGAATGTTGGATTCCTGTTATATGTTTTAACAGGTTTTTTTTTCTTGAAAAAATATTCCCAAAGGTTTCCTTCTTCCATGCCAAGATATTTTTTTGGAAGTGCGCAGTACCTTCTATAAGATCCTTATTGGCCCAGCTATCCATAACAATTCTAGGGAAATCTGGATGGGAGCACCAAAAGGTTTCCATTCTAAATGGTCTAGAATTATTACTGTTGATATTGTTATTAATATTAACTAATATAGGGTTATGGTCCGAGTGTATCTTAGGTAGGTGAGTAACCGTAACCTTATTATACTCTTGTAACCAATTGTGATTTGCATATACCCCATCTAACCTTTCCAAAATGAGACCCCTATTTCTCCTACGGTGATTTGACCAAGTATATTTGCACCCTTTGTAACCAAGGTCCATTAGGTGGCAATAATCAAGGCATTCAATAAGGGTACTAGCCCTTCTTTGATTAATAGGTCTCCCCCCAATTTTGTCCGTAGAGTTAGTAATTTCATTAAAATCGCCTGTTACGAGCCAGGGTCCCTTATATATATCATAGATATATTTAAAATCATCCCATAATAACATCCTATTGGCTATATTGTTACTAGCATATACAGACGAAAAAAGCCAAGATAAATTTTTAGGCTTTACCTCAATCATAGCATGGATGGATTGACCATTTCTTGTGAAGTTGTATACTTTAACCACAACAGTATTACATAGGAGCACCATGTCACCAGAATTACCCACTGCTGGGACCTCCACCATCTCATTAAAGTTGTACCCTTTAGTTTCAAGTAGTGCAACTAGATTAGGTCTATGTGTATCCATGATTTCACGGAAGTGCCTCCTAAAATTTTCGTTGTTAGCACCTCGAACATTCCAAACAATCATGTTACTTGGTTGAGGCATTTGACTCATTGTGGGGGGGGGGGGGTGTTGTTTGGATTCCTCCTCAAGGAAGGGACTAGAATTACCATATTCTTGCCTATTGTGGGATCGTGGGGAGGACGGATGTCTAAGGAGCACTTGTAAAGTGTCGTTGGGCAGCTGAAGATACACTTCCTGTCTAGCATTTCCTTGAAGATGAGTATTTTTACCTCGTTTAGGTTTGAAAAGGCCACTAGTGGCTCCAACAAGATCTCTAGGTCGTCCTCTTCCTCCTCTTCTTCCTCCCGAGCCCCTTCCTGGTTTTGCATGTTTGGGATTGGCGGTTGTACCTCCATTGGCTCTGGTTGTGGACCTAGTTGTTGGCCTTGCCTGGGGTTCTGTGGTGTCCATTGTGTGAAGATAAGATTCAACATCATTAGCTCCTCCGGGGCAAAAAAGGGTAAGTTGATTGGTGGATTTTGTGGTAGTTGTTGGTTGGCATTGTGTGGTATGTTCCACATCTCTTGCATGTTTTGCACTATTCTGGTTGATTGATGATGCAAGGAGATGTAGGATGTTGCTCATCCACATTTGGTTGATATAGTTGTTCATGGCTAGGGTCATTCCCTCCGAGATCAGCTGTGCAAGAAAGTGTGCCAACACGTCTTTATTCATTACACATATATTGCTACATTCACCTTAGCGAATGAGTATGCATTCTAAATGTTTATCACAAGTCATATTCTCTTCAAGTAATGGAGTATAATCATTGCGACGTGATTTATTATTTTTCTATACCAATTTGATGGTAAACATTGCCTTCACCTTTTGAAGGATATATTGAGAACCCTTATTGTTCTCCTTTTTATAGTTACTATCATGATGACGATTATTATTTCGTTTCTTGTCACGACCACGCCAATTCATATGGCCACGATAATTATATTATTTTTTTTCAAAATCATCATCAATATGGTGCATTGGGACCCAATGTCTCACCTTCATAAATGCATATTATGCCTTAATCATCCGGACTCGAACCCTCTTATTATTACGGTGCACATGAACTTGATTCATTATTCTCAGAGTGTCGTGGGACTTATCCCCGACCATTTATGAAAATATCAATTATCACTCTTGTGGTCATAAGCAAAAACAAAATTAGTTATAAGAATATAATCACTTCTGCCAGTCATGTATATCATAAAACTGAATATAGTTCAAGTGTATCTTCTAATACAAATAATTAACTGTTGGTTGATAAATTTTAGGTACTGGTAAACCATCAGCAAAGTAGTAACAACCATGTAGAAATTGGTTAAGAGATCATTATGATTCATTGACAAATAAATCGTATAACTAAGCATTCACATCTACCAGCTACTATTTATCCTCTCATCCAACGAAAATGAATCTTAAAATTCTCTTCTTTAAATGAGAGAGCCATCTTCAGAATTATTAGTATATTTATAGGCTTAAATTTGCAGCAAATAACTTGTAATAAATTATGATGGTATCTGACAAATATTATAGAATACATAAACAAAATTTTACTGGACAACTCTAAGTGTTTTCACAATATATTAGTAGCCAAGTTAGATTTCCATGACAAGTGAGAAACATATGCATGTCCAATACTTATTGAATGAATCAAAACACTTGATCAAGTCATTTCAATTACACATAAATATATCCTTTTTTTAAAAAGTATTATATCTGAATATAAATCCAAAAGAAATTGGTTAAATAAAATTACTAAGGTCATCTTCAGTTAAGAGGAGTTAACGAGTATTTCTACCAATTAAAAATCATGGCAAATTTTTACAATATCTCTAACCAAATGCTTTCTGATATACATGTGAATAATGAATTACTATATAATTATTTTATGTCTACTAATTTCTTTTCTGTGACGACATAACACCTACTATAAGAACTTGAATTAATATAAAATATGTAACATGTATTAAGACATACCTGGAGGATATATGAAAATAAACCTTAAAATGGTAATGGAAAGGATTAGAGTCTCGTGCTGATAACGTGTTATAAAATAAAATCAATATAGCAAGAACTATGTAATTAACTAGGATTAATAATAGAAAAGAATGACAACATTAGAAGAGAGGATTTATTTCTTCGTTTGAGAGTATGGAATAGGTTCATCAGTGAACCTATTTATAGAATTATTTCGTTGTTACAAAACCAATCCAAAACATGTTATGGATACATAACCAATTTAAAACCTGTTTTGGATATATAACCAATCTAAAACCTATTTTGAATACATAACCAATCTAAAACCTGTTATGAATACATAACCAATCTAAAACTGTTATAAAAGACATCCATCGTTGCAAGTGGATGAAAACATTTGCACGATTTATAACAAGTACTACATTAATCCCATTATCTTGTTTGTGGAGTTAACCGCCCAAAGCAAAAGTGACAAATACCGCAATCAAACACCACTTAACAATTTCAACCAATAAGAATCAAGTATTTAGTCCTCTCGATCCGGGAACAACCACTAACTTAGAATCTCAACCGTCCAAAGAGCTAGAGAAAACACAACACCCACCTTTTATAACCCTCGATATTCTTCCAAGAAAGCACACGGATGAATAATCTCAACCGTCCGATCTTATCCATCGCCTACATCCACAAAAATATATATAGCTGTCAACCTGCTAAACTTTGAACCTTTCGCATTCGCTCCACAAAAGCAGAGAGAAGAAAGAAGAAGAAGGAGAAAAGAAAAAAGAGAAGGTAGATTATTTAATCTCCTTTTTTATTTCCCTTTTCTTTTCCGCGCCATTATTTTTTGAATTAGTCTTTGTATTTCATTTATTATTAACATTTTAGTATAATTTAGGTTTTATTTAATTTGTAGAAACTTTGATCTGTCTGTAATCTCTAGGGTTTAGGGTTTCTGATAATCTCTCATGATAGGCTTTTGATTAAATGCTGGATCTCTTGAATATATCTGGAAATTAAGTCTTCCGTCATAATTATGTGAGATTTTTTGTTACTTTGTCATAAATTCTTAGACACAATTAGGTTACTAGAGATAAATTGAACATTTCTTTGTTTTTCATGTTATGGTTGCAGTTAATAAGTGCAAGTTGATTCTTTCGTTGTAATTATGTGAAATTATTGGGTTTTTTCAAGAAATTCTTTGGTACAGTTTAAATAACTAGATCATAATAGATGTATTTTTTGGGTTTTTGTGCTGCTATGGTTCAATTATTGGTTGTGGCATTTCAGATGGCTCGTACCAAGCAAACTGCTCGTAAGTCCACCGGAGGAAAGGCCCCTAGGAAGCAACTTGCTACTAAGGTCAGTTTTTCCTTAAAAATGTTTGTATATGAAATTGTAACCTTATGTTCTGTTTGGTAGCTAATGTTGTTTGGTACATGAATTAGGCTGCTCGTAAGTCTGCTCCTACTACTGGTGGAGTGAAGAAGCCTCACAGATACCGCCCTGGTACTGTTGCTCTTCGGTACGTTACATCTTGGTTTACTGATTCATATAAAGCTGTATGGAGTATTATATTATTATTATCACGTTTCCTTGATTTTAAGAATTGTGTAAAATACAAGTTTTCTTGATGCCCAATTTGCATATGATCACTTACACTTTCTTATGTTATGCAGTGAAATCCGTAAGTACCAGAAGAGTACTGAGCTCCTGATCAGGAAGCTCCCATTCCAGAGGCTTGTTCGTGAAATTGCTCAGGATTTCAAGGTAATTATGGTGGTTGTTTATAATCTGTTTATGGCTCTACATTGCTATGGTGTCTTGGAATGTAGCTTTAATGGTTTACTTGGTGATTGATTGGTTCTTTGTGTGGCTTCTTTGGTTTCAGACTGATCTGCGTTTCCAGAGTCATGCTGTGTTGGCTCTGCAGGAGGCTGCTGAGGCTTACTTGGTTGGTCTCTTTGAGGACACAAATCTTTGTGCCATTCATGCCAAGCGTGTCACCATTATGCCAAAGGACATTCAGCTCGCTAGGCGTATCAGGGGCGAGCGTGCTTAATTTGATCAAGTGTGGTAGCTTTGTTGGTGCTTTTAGATCTTTTTGTTAAAAGACAATGATGGTATTAAAATTTAGTAGTTAGGGATGATATGCTATGTTGATCTTATTTTGTGTGGTGGATGGAGGTGTGCTGTAATTGTTGGTCTGTTTTGGGAAGTGGAGAAGCATAGTATTTGTTGAATCTTTCTAATGTTTTGTTGTCACACCACTGGTGTTGAACAAGTTTCAGAATTTGCATCTAATGTTTAGCTCAACTGTTTGGTATTTGCCTCTTATCTTCCACTTCATAGTCTTATTGTTAGCATTGGAATGATATTTTTAGGGCCAAATTGGAGTTTGGTGTTAAATGTTTGTTGACATTGGCAGAGGCATCCGATGCCTTGAGAGTGCTGATGCATCGGTCGTTGCAACTCTCCTGGTATAGTCGAACATGATGCCTTTCTGCTAGTCGAACGAGACATTGGCACTCCATGTAGCTTCTATGAAAGCTTGTCAAAGGGATCCTCAGTTGACCCTTTCCAATAAGTTGCCTTGTCATCATTTCTTAATGTATAAAGTATTGGACTCTCTTAACCTAATTCTTACGAGATGGATTCATAAAATCTGCCCGCACAACATATCTGGCAGGCTCTTAATTTTGAGAAGCCAACTTCGTGCTACCCATGTCTAAGTGTGCTACTTGCTGCTCTTGCTTGGATATTGACTCGTCGAAATGTAAAGAAATTTGTTTAAAATCACCCTAAAGGTTGGTTATACATATGAGTGGAATTGTAGACGTACAAAATTATCCCCAAGGTAGGTGGTACATATGTTATTTTGTTGTATCTTATACCCGGGGAAGTTTGAGCATAGGACTATGCGGAGTATGAAACTGCACTATTTTGCAGTGTTGCAATGTCACAAGGAGTGCCAAAGAAACACAATATCCGTATAAGTTATTTCCTGTAGAAGATCCCACTTAAAATCCTCCGGATGAGTTTAAAACAGAATTGGAATTATCTTAAATAGGAGAGGGACACAAATCCTTACCTTCTATCCTTCGAGGCACAAGGCTAGAACATCATGATCAATGCATTGGCACGGGAAGGTAAACTCCAATCTGCGTGGGGTGTTTGATAAAATGTTACTGAGAGATGTGGTTTCTTGGAATTCAATGATAGTCTATTGACAATGCGAGTGTCTTCTGAATCCAAGAAACTCTTTGTATCAATGCCGGAGAGGACTGTAGTGTCTTGGAATTCAATGAACGCGGGTTGTGTGGAAAAAAAAAAAAAGTAACCTCCTTTTACAACACATGTAGCATGGTGAGAAAGGTGAAATTGTTTGGTCTGGTCGGATTTACAAGGAAGAGTGTGTAAAGCTCATGTTTTTGGAGGCAGAATTTAGCAGAAACAGGTTTGAGAACCATAAACTACCAAAAGGCCGTGGTAGTACTAGTATATGGAACTCTCATTAAGAAACATCCCCTACGTGTCAGAGAGACTGTTTCCGATAGACTGAAAAGGAAGTTTGAGCGGCCCCTTAAATCTAATGAAAATATAATACTTACAAGTTATTTTCTACATCAGATTGATAACTCTCTAGGACTTTAGCATCATCACTCCAGTAACTTTAGCGTAGCCTCACTGGTAAAAGTTCTTAAACTGTGTAATACAAAACTATGCATGTGTGACCATTTAAGAAATTAACTTTATTATTAGCCCTCTTTAAAATTTTCCCAAATTACAGTACCAACTTGGAGGCCGCATAATCCATTAGCTAATGTTAAGAGTGTGTCCTCCTCGTTGGATTAAAAAGCTGATTAATTAGCCCAAGTATACTACTGATTAATTGCTGCCCCACGCATAGTCCCTTATCTTTAATGTTTGTTCGCCATTTCCTGAGCTCCAAGCTCAAAACTTTCATACCATTAAACCTCCCTTGCTGCCATAGCTTTGAATGCCATTTTTCCCGCCGCACGAGCAAACCCTCCAAATCACCTCAGGATGTCTACAACTGCAACATCAGGATCAACCAACTGGCACGGGAAGGTAAACTCCATTCTGCTCGGAAGGTGTTTGATGAAATGTTACACAGAGATGTTGTTTCTTGGAATTCAATGATTACAGCCTACTGGCAAAATGGGTGTCTCAGTGAATCAAAGAAACTGTTTTTATCAATGCCTGAGAGGACTGTAGTGTCTTGGAATTCGATGATCGCAGGTTGCGTGGAAAATGATAGCATTGATGATGCTTATTTATATTTTAGCACTATGCCTGAGAAGAATGTTGCATCGTGGAACGCAATGATTTCGGGTTATGTTAAACATGGTATGGTAGAGGAGGCGGCGAGGTTGTTTGATGAGATGCCTAGAAAGAATGTGATTTCTTATACTGCAATGACCGATGGGTATATGCAGAAAGGTGAGACTGACAAGGCAAAGTCACTTTTTGACCGTATGCCACAAAAAAATGAGGTTTCTTGGACTGTGATGATTAATGGGTATGTAGAGAACGAGTGTTTCGATGAGGCAAAAGAGTTGTTTGAAAAGATGCCAGCTAAGAATAAGAATGTTGTTGCGATTACAGCTATGGTAGTTGGGTATTGCAAGGAGGGACGGGTGGAGGAAGGAAGGATTTTGTTTGATGGAATACTATGTAAAGATAGTGTTGCTTATAATGCCATGATTTCAGGTATGTAAAGTATGATTTTCGAGATTTAGATAGTGTGATCCCTGTGGTTGATTCTTTTTTTTCGAGATTTAGATAGTGTGATCCCTGTGGTTGATTCTTTTTTTTTTCTTTCTTTTTGTCGTGGTTTCATTAAGTTGATAATTACAGACATTGTGATGATTTATATTTTCGTATGTAATGTGATCATGGTAAATTGGTAATTGAGCATAGAAATGGAGAGTTGTGTTCACTTCTTGTCAGGCAAGTGCACCATAATCTTTTACTTAGTAACTTCAAGATTTTATTGTACTGAATCAATCTATTGTATGATGAGATTGCCACACTTATATTTTAAATAAATATGACGAATGGACCTAAGTGTTCTGTTCCGTATTCACTTTATTCTGGCCCAAAACATCAGTTAAATACCAGCTGAAGCATCTGGACTTGTCATGCTAAGAAAGCTCAAAATTCTGTTGGATCAACCGCTAAAAATTTGTTTAGCGGGAAATACAAACTTTTAGTTTTGAAGTATACATCTAAGAAGGGAAGGGAAAAATAAAGTATACATTTAAGAAGCAATTATATGTGACATTTTTTAGTTTAACTAACATTGCTTCAGCTCTACCATTCTTGAGTCTAAAATCCTCTATTATGTAGTTAGCTGAGTGACTATGCAGCTGGCTTGAGTAACCATTGGATGTGTGATCGCTTTTTGTATAAATTGTTTGTCAGGTGCCAATACACTTTCCCTGTATTCATTCTGTTGATGAATTTCTCAGGTTATGCACAAAACGGACGCAACGAAGAGGCACTCCAGTTACTTGTAGAGATGCTTAGGATGTCTCTTCGACCAGATCAATCTTCATGTCCTTCAGTTCTTTCTGCATGTGCTGCTCTCGCATCTCCTTTAGTTGGTAGACAAACTCATGCAGTTGTTATTAAATTTGGGGTAGACTCCGTCGTCTCCACATGTAATGCTCTAATTACTATGTACAGCAAATGTGGCAGCATTTTTGAGTGTGAGTTGGCTTTTGAATTAATCACAAGTCCAGACCTTGTTTCTTGGAATACTATAATTGCTGCCTTTGCACAGCACGGGTTGTATGCGAAAGCAGTTGCATATTTGGAGCAAATGGTTATCAGAGGATGTGAACCAGATGGTATAACATTCCTCTGCTTATTATCTGCTTGTGCCCATGCAGGGTTGGTTAGTGAGAGCATTTCTTGGTTTGATTCAATGGTAAAAAACTACAATATTACTCCAAGACCGGAGCATTATGCTTGTTTAATTGATATACTTGGCCGAGCCGGTCAGCTGGACAAGGCTTACAACATAATCCAAGAGATGCCTTTTGACGCCGATTTAGCTGCTTGGGGTGCCCTTCTTGCTGGCTGTCGCGCTAATGCCAACGTAGAACTGGGGCAGCTTGCTGGAGAGAAAGTCATGGAATTAGGTGGTGATAGTTCAGGGCCTTATATTATGTTATCTAATATATATGCTGAAGCAGGTATGTGGGGCGAGGTTACAAGAGTGAGAGGCTTGATGAAAGAACATGGCATCAAAAAGAAACCGGCATATAGTTGGACGGAGGTTGAAAATAAGGTGCATTATTTTCTGGGAGGGGATATCTCTCATCCCAGTATTCAAGAAATCCGTACAGCACTCAAGCAGATGAACTTGCAGATGAAATTCCAGGAAAAAGTTCTGGACTTCACCGACTTTTACTTCCTGGATGAACTGGAATGCACATGTAATTAGCATCTCTATGTCCAGTAAACTAATCAAATTTGGAGAAGTTTGGACTCTCCGTGAAAATTCAGGATCACTACTGCCTGAAATGCTCATTTAGCACTAAGTTCTTGTCCAAGCAAGATGAAACTTTTTCACCAGGAGCATGCCGGATGCACTAAGATACCTGCTTTTGATACTCTGTGGGAATGATCGTCTTTAAATTGGCAGAATGGTCATGCTTATGCAATTTGGGAAACTGATAAGACTTTATAGGCGATCAGTATTTAGACCCCGGAAGCTGGAAGATGTAAGGAATAGAGGAAGGATGATACTGAAACGGAAGGGGGTGTAGGCCCATGAATAGAGGAAGGAGAAGGGGGAAAAAGGGAGGCGGCGGCAGTCATTTCAACATTGCACTGTTCAGATTCAGGTTGATGTTAGAACTATTAGATTGTAACTTGAATCTTATGGTACTGTTGTTTGTAAAAAAACTGGAGAGCAAATAATTTCCAATGTGGGGTTTTTGGCATTGGTGTGTGTGATGCCAAAGTTGTTGCCATAAGACCATGTGATTTTTCCAGATTTTAAGAATGTATTAATTATTTTTTTCCTACATTGCCCTTGAAGAAAATAATGTTGGAGTATATGTTAGGAGTATTTATGTGAAGAGATAGTAAAGGTTAATATGGTTAATTTTATTGCTAATTAATGTTAAAAGGGAAATTTCTTAATCTGTGTGAAAACAGTTTAAAAATCACTTATTTGGACCGGAGGGAGTAACAATTATGCCTCAATTCCAAGCAAGTTGGGGTCAACCATATGAATATGTGGCTGAACAAGACGACCCATTACCATTTAATTATTACAATTCTTTTCCTGACTACATGTTTAGGACCAATTGGGATATTGATGATTGACTAAATGATATTTTAGAAGCTCATAAAGGTCCAATTACAGGTAGGGCATAAAGTCCTATATGAGATCGACCTTGTATTAGATTGGAGAGCTTGATTGGAAATATACCTAGTTGTGGGCAAAATACAAAATCAGTTGGTCTGCCGACACTAATTGAATTCGCTAGCCAAAAATAGTATGAAATATGTATATTATATGTATATAATGCACATAGTAATTATATATTTTATTGGTTATTATTTTTGGGAGCGACAAAAAATATACATTTCTCTAGTTGTTAAGGAGTCGGAAGATACTTTCAGTACAAGGAATTTCAATTCCCATATGGTTTCATTTGAGTCTGTGTGGATCCAATATTACAAAGAGATTACATAATCTGCTCTTTTATGAAATGAAAGCAATATAGCAAGAACTATGTAATTAAAATTAATAATAAAAGAGATTGATAATAGTAGAAAGGAAGATTTCTTTCTTTTGTTTCAAAATGTCCTCTTTAGGTTCATGAATGAACCTATTTATAGAAAATTGCATTGTTACATAACTTCCTAAATCTAGTTATGAGTCTCAAAATCAACACAAATGTAGACATGAAGACAAATCTAAGATATGGCAAGATTTCCAAATCTCAAGTTGGACATCCACCTTATGTGTAAGTGATCTATAACACTTCCCCTTGGATGTCCAAAGATAATGTGGCTCGTTAAAACCTTACTAGGAAAAAATCCTGTGGGAAAAAAATCCTAGTAAAGGAAAAAGAGTACACATATCATGTAATACACATCGAGAACTACCTCATTAAAAACCTTACTAGGAAAACCCAATTGGGACAAAACCTTGGTTAAGGAAAAAAGAGTGCAGCGTATTTCTCCCCCTGATGAAACTTCTATTTGATATCTCGGAGACAACGCATTCCAATCCTATATCTCAACTTCTCAAATGTTGATGTTGGTAATGCTTTAGTGAACAAATCTGCTAAATTATCATTTGAACGAACTTGTTGAACATCTAATTCACCATTCTTTTGAAGATTATGCGTGAAAAACAATTTTGGTGAAATGTGATGTGTTCTGTCTCCTTTAATATATCTCCCTTTTAGTTGAGCTATACACGCAACATTATCTTCATACAATATTATTTGAATATTCTTTCCCCATGAAAGACCACCTATCTCCTTGGATATGTTGAGTTATTGATCTCAACCAAACACATTCTCGACTCGCTTCATGAATAGCTATTATCTCTGTAGGATTTGAAGAAGTAGCAACCAACGTTTGTTTTGTTGAACGCCATGATATGGTTGTACCTCCACATCTGAAACAAATAGCCTGTTTGAGATCGACCCTTATGTGGATCTGACAAATATCCAGCATCTGCATAACCAATCAGTTGTGACATGGATTCATTTGAATAAAATAATCCCATATCAATGGTCCCTCGGAGATATCTCAACAAATGCTTAATACCATTCCAATGTCTTTGTGTTGGGGAAGAACTAAATCTTGCTAACAAGCTTACAGGGAAAGCTATATCTGGTAGAGAATTATTAGCAAGATACATTAATGCCCTAATTGCACTAAGATATGGTATTTCATCATCTAAAAGCTCTTCATGATTTTCATGAGGGCGAAATGGATCTTTAATTATATCAAGCGATATCACAACCATCAGGGTACTCAATGGATGTGCTTTATCCATATAAAAGCGCTTCAAAATATTTTTTGTGTATGTTGATTGATGGACAAATATTCCATTTTTCAAATGCTCAATTTGTAATCCAAGACAAAATTTTGTCTTTCCAAGATCTTTCATTTCAAATTCATTATTCAAACATTCTACTGCCTTTAGAAGCTCTTCAGGAGTTCCAATGATATTAAAGTCATCAACGTACACAACTATTATGACAAACCTAGATCTAGATCCTTTTATAAAAACATAAGGGCAAATTGGGTCATTTTTGTGCCCTTCTTTCAATAGGTATTCGCTAAGTTGGGTCATTCTTGCACGCAAATTGGGTCATTCTTGTACACTGAGTCATAAATGTGAACCCCGCAAATGCGAAGAATCCATTGTAAATGCGCGGAATCCCACACCTTTGCTGTCATCGCAAATGCGATGATTTGTTTGCATTTGCGAACATGGACCCACCGCAAAAGCGACTCAGTGATCGCAATTGCGACCAATACCCAGGCTAGGCCATCATCGCAAATGCGATAGGGAGTTCACAATGCGAACTCTTCAGGACACTTTGCTCTTCGAAATGCGAGCATGAAGCTCGCAAATGCGACTAATTTCTCGCAAATGCGAGATCTGAGCACTAGCAAAAAAATTGATCTCCTATGAACTCTCCGAAACGCGTCCGAAACTCACACGAGCCCTCGGGACTCTAAACCAAACATGCACACAAGTCCAAAAATATCATATAAACTCGCTTGTACGATCAACACCAAAATAACACATAGAACTACTAATCGGACACGAAAACGAATGAAATTTTTAACGAAACTTAAAAACATGCAATTTTACAACCGGACATCCGAATCATGTCAAACAAACTCCGTTTTGCACCAAATTTTGCAGACAAGTCATAAATACTGAAATGAACCTATACCAAGTTTCGGAACCAAAATCTAAACCCGGTAGTAACAAAGTCAACCTACGATCAAACTTAGGAATCCTTTAAATATTTAAATTACTAGTGTTCAACAAATCACGTTAAATCAAGTTATGGTCTTCCGAATTTGATTCGGGGCTCACGCCCAAGTCCCAAATCTTGATACGGACCCACCGAGACTGTCAAAACACTGATCCGAGTCCGTTTGCGTAAAACGTTGACCGTAGTCAACTCAAATGAGTTTTAAGGCATGATTCACATTTTCATAAATTTTCTCATAAAAACTTTTCGGAAAAAGGGCACGGACTGCGCATGCAAATCGAGGAAGTCTAAACGGAGCTATTCGGGGTCTCAAAATACAGAAGTGAAGGGTAAAACTATAAATGACTTATCGGGTCATCATATTTATTTATGGTAAATGTCTATCTTTTAGAGAGATTTTAGAGTTTGTTAATTTGTGTCTAAATCACCTTTTCCCTATAAATAGAAGGGTTCAATTCCATTGTAATTTATCCCAAATCAATAACAATTCTCTCTCTCTCTCTCTCTCTCTACTTTTTTCTACAATACTCTTCTTCTTCTTTAGTTGTTTTATAACACGTTATCAACACGAGACTCTAACCAATAGAGTAGATAGCGGTTATTTTAATACTATTAATTAGTTGCCTATTGTTTGAGAAATTAAACTACCCGTGGAGAGAAGATATAAGAATTTGCGTGAGGCTCTTGTGTCAATGCATTGATATTCCTATACTATGTATCTGCTTTGGTCACTAGGCTTTGGGATACGTGCATGATGCTCAACTTATACATAATATTGAGCATAATGATTATCAATTGTTCCATGATCTTCCTTGAGGAATAAATTATGGATTTAAGGTGAGTATTTTACCTTATTTTTCTCTTTTAGGTTCTTGATATTCTATAATTTGATTTTAAATACAAGCAAAGACAATAAATTTTGACTATAATTCTAATAGAGTTTGTAATAAATTATAACCACCCGAAGTGGTAAAATTTTTATGTCTTGCCATGATCAAATTCATGTATAATTATTAGCACAAGAAGCGGAAACACGTCCCATTAAATTTGCTTAATTCTCATTCTCTTAATAGAATGTAGTAGCACTATGTGATAAGTCTTAAAGAAGATAAAATTATTACCATGAAGGTATCAATGATGTGGACGTGGTAATAGACGAAATTATAATCATCATCATTGTGGTAATAAGAACAATAAGGATTCTCAAAATAATCCTTCACTCTGTGAAAGTAATATTTTTCATCGATTTGATCGAGATTTTGTAAAGCACATATACATTATTATGGCCCATTCATGATGTGAATGTGATAACATGTGACTTATGAATACATATTCATTCTTGGAAGAGTATGAACGTGCTAATGTTAGTTGATATACCACACTGACCTCTAGAAGGAGGTGTGAGATGACATAAGAACATGATTCATTATTATGACATGAAAAATAGTCATTGGTCACGTACCTATTGTACGCCAAAATATCTTGGTAATGTGATTATTAAAGAACAATAGTAATGTAAGAAACAAATCTTGCATATAATTTTGACCACGACCATAATGGTATAACTTTCTCATTGAAAGAGATATTCACCATAGGGATGTTGAAGAATATGTGGTAGTATAAATTAATTGAGAGCTCCGAAAGAGCCACTTATACTATTTTGGAGAAATAAAATTGATCATCAATAAGGTATCGTGTTGTAGTAAATCTCAAAAAAACTTATTAAGTTTCTAAAGTATTCGCGAAAGCAGTTAGTTATATTGAGACTATAAATAAAGGAAACATTTAATATCTTCTATTAGTATAACTTGTAGCGGGATAATATGTATGCGCTACTTGCTTTATTCTCCAATTTGGTATACACAAATAAAAAATTCCACAATAAAATAGAAGTTTATTGATATAAAAACTCATATCATAATAAACTTGGAATTTATTAATAATTGCACACGTCATGGTGTAAACCTAAAGTTTATCAATATTGATAAATTATCCAGTTGGCATAATACGTTTATCCATATTAATTTAAGTATGATGTGTAAAAATAAAAGAGAATTCACATGGGTAGAGCTAGAAAGTTCTTTATGAAATTTCTTATGTTTCTTGTTCTCATAAGACAAACCTAAATTGGGATTGAATGCTGGAAATACAAAGGTGAATATGGGCACATTCACCTACCATATATACTATATAAGACGCATCTATGAGATAGTTATGTGTGCGATTATTATTAACCCGCAATCTAGTAATTGCAAGGTAACTTGCTCAATAATTTAATTTAGAGCATTATTTTCAGATTTTTTATTCAAGGCAGTTCATCTTGATAAGTTGGTTTACATCACCGTTGGGTTAGCAAAATAATTTAATTGAATGCCTCCACTTAATAGCTAAGCTATTACTTATGAGAACAAAGTTATCTATTTCAGTTTGATATACATTATATACAAAAATACCCCTCACAAGTGGTTTAGGGTCATGAACTAAATAATCTCATCTTATTATTATTGATGTGTGGTGTATATTTTGATTAACACCATAACGCACAAAAGTGGATTTCCAAAGCTGAGTAAGAAAGTTAGTTTTTCTAACGTCAGGGAGAGACAAGATAAACAGTTTAGAAAAAGCTATGTGGTAGAATTATCATTTGTACATCTAGATCCTCGAATAAGATAATATGAACTTGAAGTTCATAAAAAATAATTCATTTGAAATATATAGCAAAGCATGCTAGATGCATTTGCTGACCCAAAGAAAGTAACTATTTTCATTGTAAATTCTCTTATTAGAATAAGTCCTAAAAGGACAAAGTCTATGCTACGCATAAAGCGTATAGACAAATCGGTTTCAAATAAAATTCTTAATAAAGAAGATGAGCAAACGATCAAAATTATCATAATAAGGAGGCAAGTGATCTAAAAGATCACATGACATAACACTTCATAAAATCTTAGGAGAGGTTTAGGTACCTGAAATATGAATTAAAAGATCTCTATGTTATGTCTTTATGAGAAAAAATGAGGTTGGAACCGATATATACTGTTCGTCGACTACATCTATGATAATGCGAAATATATATGTAACGACCCGACCGGTCGTTTTGAGCTCTAGCGCGTCGTTCAGTAGTTTGAGGCCTTAAGTAGCTTCACTTCATGTATTATGACTTGTACATGTGGTCGAAATTTAATTTCGAGAAGTTTAGAGTTTATTCGAATGGAAAATTCTCAATTCGGAACCTTTAAGTTGGAAGAGTTGACTAAGGTTTGACTTTTGAGTAAACGACCCCGGAATCAGGATTTAAGGGTTCCAATAGGATTGTATGATAATTTCTGTAACGACCCGACCGGTCGTTTTGATCTCTAGCGCGCCGTTCAACAGTTTGAGGCCACGCAACTCCATTTCAGGTATTACGACTTGTACGCGTGGTCGGAATTGAATTTCGGGAAGTTCGGGGTTGATTCGAAAGGAGAATTCTCATTTCGAAAGCTTTAAGTTGAAATAATCAACTAGGATGGGATTTTTGAGTAAACGACCTCGAAATTGGGATTGGAAGGCTCCACCAGGTTCGTATAATGATTTCGGACTTGGGCGTATGCCCGGATCGGGTTTTGGATGACCCGGGAGCATTTTGGTGCCTATTGTGGAAGTTAGCATTTTGGAAGAAATTTCATAAGTTTGGGGTGAAGTGCACTTCAGTGTTAACGATGTCTGTTTGGGATTCCGAGTCTGGGAGTAGCTCCGTATGGTGGTTCTGGAGTTGGGAGCACGATCGGAAGTGAATTCGGAGGTCCGTGGGTCATTTTGGAGTCATTTGGCTAAAGATAGAAATTTGAAGGTTTTGAGAAGTTTGACCGAAAGTGGACTTTTTGATATCGGGGTCGGAATCCGATTTCGAAAGCTAGAGTAGGTCCGTAATGTCGAATATGACTTGCCTGTAAAATTTGAAGTCAATCGGACGTGATTTGATACGGTTAAACATCGAAAGTAGAAGTTTGAAATTCTAAAGTTCATAAAGCTTGGATTGGAGGTCGATTCGTGGTTTTAGCGTTGTTTGATATGATTTGAGGCCCCGAGCAAGTCCGTAATGTGTTTTGGGACTGGTTGGTATGATTGGTTGGGGTTCCAGGGGCCTCGGGTGGATTCCGGGTGGTTAACGGATCGATTTCAGAGCTTAAAGAGGAGCTGAAGTTGCTGGTTGCTGGTGTAACCACACTTGCGAGACTAGGGCCGCAGGTGCGGAGCCGCAGAAGCGGCTCTGTGGTCGCAGATGCGTTGTTGGCGGGGGAGAGCTGGGACCGCAGATGCGGTCATCTCGCCGCAGAAGTGAGACCACACTTGCAGGTGTTGAGGCGTAGAAGCAGAAAAGGCAGCCTGGAGAGAGGACCGCAGGAGCGGTAGAGGGGCCGCACCTGCGGAACCGCAGCAGCGGTCGTGTGACCGCAGGTGCGGAAGTGCTGGAGGCAGTAAGTTCTTCTAAAATCGGGGGTTGGTCATTTTTCCCCCATTTTTCATTGGGTGTGGACGATTTTGGGGAGCTTCAAGTGGGATTTTTCATCATCAACGACAAGGTAAGCCAATCCCACCTATCTTGAGTTAAATATATCGATTATGTATGGATTTTAGCATGTAAATTGGTAGAAGTTTGGGGGTTTGAGGAAGACCTAGAAAATTGATATTCTTGGAATTTGACCACGATTTTGGGTATGAAATTGAGAGTAAATTATATATTTGAGTTCAAGAGGTTATGGGTAAGCTTAATCTTCGAAAATTTTCGGAATCCGAGCACGTGGGCCTGAGGGCGATTTTGTCAACTTTTCGATCGGGGTTAGGAATTGTTATAAATTGGATTGTAATGAGTAATTGAGCATATATTAATGGATTTGCATAATTATTGGCTATCTTTGGAGCATTTAGCATCGATTCGAGTCTTCGGAAGGGCATGGAATGCCGGTTATCAGTCTTCGGAGCGAGGTGAGTCTCCTTTCTAACCTTGTAAGAGGGAATTGTCCCCATAGGTGAAATAATTGGTTATGTGCTCCTATTTGTGGGGGCTACGTACGCATGAGGTGACGAGAGTTCGTGCATAGCTACTAATATGTGTAAGTCCGGGTAGTCTAAGACCCAAAAGCATGCTATACTTGGAATATCTGTGATCTTATTGACAGTTGAATTTCTTAAATCCTATCGAATTGGTAAATGTAAATGAATTTCTAAGAGGATTTAACATCATTTTCTTAAATCATTAAAAGAGAATTGGCTTTTATTTGGATAAATGTTCCCCGATAAATTCTTAATTGCTGTTTGAGCATGTATTTCTATGTGTACCTGCGTCGCATGTATGATTCGCGAGCCGGGTGATTGTTTAGTTAAATTTGACCGCATCGCATGTATGATTCGCGAGCGGGGTAATAGATGCATCTATGGTTCGTGCCGCTCGACCCTCGGCAGTGCACACTTTACATTTACGTTGGATCGGGCCGTACGACCTCGGCATGAGTTGCGCATGCTTGTATCGCTTGCCTTGAGATTTATTGATATTGCTATCTGCTCTCCCGACTTGAGATAATTGTTAATTAATGGATTATGAATCCGGAGACTTTAAATAAGAAGGAACTTTCACCTGTTTTGTGACTCATTTGAATCTACTGTTGTTCTTAATAAATCCGTGAGTCATCGCATTAATAATATTATTATTACTGGACCTTTAGTAAGTGTCGAAGTTGCCATCTCACCTCTACTTCTTCGAGATTAGGCGGGATACTTACTGAGTACACGTTGTTTTCGTACTCATACTACACTTGCTGTGCATTTTGTTGCACAGGTACAGGTACTTCTACTGGCCTATTGGGCGTAGCAGCACGGGCGACCCGGAGACTAAGCGAGCTGTATTTTCTCGAGGCGACCCGCAGCTAGTATAGTCTCTCTCAGAATTTTATTTACTTTCTGTCCAATTTGTGTTCCGGACAGTAGTTGTACTTTATTAATTTCGTAGAAATTGCTCATGCACTTGTGACACCGGGTTCTGGGATGGTTATAAAGTATTTCGTATCAACCGCTTATCATTTAATTCAATTTGAGACGATTATCTTTTTAATTGATAAATTTGAAGGAAAATCATAGATTTCAAGAGTATTAAAATGAGAATTTAATTAATTATTTGGTTGGCTTGCCTGACAGTGGTGTCCGGCGCCATCACGACCCTTAGTGGATTTTGGGTCGTGACAATTTTGGACTTGGGCGACGTGTTCCTGTTGAGTATCGGGTCGCCCGGAAGCATTTCAACGCTTATTGGGGGAAGTAGGCATTTTGAAAGTTTTAGAAATTCCTAAGTTTGACTTGAAGTGGACTTTGGTGTTATCGATGTCCGTTGGAGTTTCGAGCCTTGGAAAAGGTTCGTATCGTAAATTGTGACTTGCACGCAAAATTTGGCGTCATTCCGAGATGTTTAAGTATAATTCGGACGCGTTCGGCGAATTTTGAAGTTTAAAAGTTTAAAGAAAGGTTTCGATCGTCGATTCGCAGTTTTGATGTTGTTGGGCATGATTTGAGGCTTCGACTAAGTTTGTATCGTGTTTTGGGATGTGTTGGTACGTTTGTATGGGTCCCAGGGGCCTAGGGTGTGAATCAAATTGGAATCGGGTCGAGTTTTGGACTTAGGGAATTGCAGAAGCTTGAGGCTTCTGGTGTGATCGCACCTGCGAGGTTTTTGGCCGTAGGTGTGAGACCGCAAATGCGGCCCAGGAGTAGCAGAAACGGATAGGATTAAGGCCGACTGGATGCGCAGGTGCGAGGAATCCACCGCACCTGCGAGCTCGCAGATGCGGGCAGTGGAGCGTAGAAGCGAAGAAGAAGAGGCATGGCCTTTCCGCATATGCGAAGGCTTGAGCGCAGGTGCGCAACCATTGGATCGACCAAACCTTCCGCAGAAGCGCAGCGGGCAGGCTGGTGAAGGCTCGCAGGAGCGAGCATTTCTCCGTAGAAGCGGGGATGGCTGGTCTTAGAGTGATCTCACCTGCGATGGATTTTTCCGCAGGTGTGGTGTCGCAGGTGCGACTGGTTGGCCGCAGGCGCGATGATTGTTGGGCAGAATGTTTGTTAAGTACGGGGGATTGGCTCATTTTCAGTTCATTTCTTCCATGGGAGCCGACCTAGGAGCAATTTTGGAGCGCTATTTTCGTCGTCAATTATGAAGTAAGTGATTCCTACAACTTTTGAGTTAAATATACGAATTTGAGTTCGTAACATTATGGGTAAAGTTTATCTTCGAAAATTTTTAGAATCCGGGCACGTGGGCCGGAGGGTTGACTTTATTGACTTTTCGAGCGGAGTTGAGAATTTTTATAAATTGTTAAATTGCAAGCATTGGAGTATATTTTGATTAAATTGCACATTATTTGACTAGTTTTGGATTGAGGGGAATGGGTTGAGGTGTTAGAGAGGCGTTCAAGTCGGTTATGGAACTTCGGAGCGAGGTAAGTCTCCTGTCTAACCCTGTAAGGGGGAATTTACCCCGTATGTGTTGCTCTTGTTGTATGCTACATGTTGTGGGAGCTGTGCACGTATGAGGTAACGAGTGTCCGTGCGCATGCTAGAATTCCTGATTATCTCCGGGTAGACTTAGGTTTACGCCATGCTTTAATTGTACTATTTGAGTTATCCTTGCCTGTTTAATTCCTTTATTTCACGGTATGACTTGAGACTAGGCTTGCGCAGAGTGATAGACTCGCTATTATAGATATTTGACAAGCTACTTGATTAGTTGCGGAATAATTGTGCTTCCTTTACGAATTTCTCCCACGTTGTACGTGTTCATCGAAAAGCTTCCCTAAAATTTCATCTCACACGTATATTCGTGAGTGGGATCGAGGACCCATTAAGCTTCTTATTCTTATGGGATTAGGTCGTTCACTTCGGCAGTGTCATATTCTTATGGGATAAGGCCGTTTGCCTCAGCAGTATCATATTCTTATGGGATCGGGCCGTTCGCCTCGGCAGAATCATATTCTTATGGGATCGGGCCATTCGCCTCGACATTTCTATAAAATACCCTTATGGAATCGTGCGTAATATTTGACAAGAAGCCAGCGTATCCGTGAGTTTTCTTGAATTGAGTTGTGATGACCTGTCTGGTTGGGACCATTTCATATATACTCCAGTTAAGGAGGTAGCCGATATTTGAGAATTTGAGTTTACTGTTCAGAGGAGGATCGTACCACGTACTTGTATTTGTTTACACCGTTTATTTATCATGCCTCATACTTGTTTTACTTTCCATTATACTTGATTTATTTGACCACGAGTAAGTGTCGATGTCGACCCCTCGTCACTACTTCTCCGGGGTTAGGCTAGATTCTTAATGGGTACACACTGATTTACGTACTCATGCTACACTTCTGCACTTATTGTGTAGGTATATATATTTGTGGTGGTCTTTTGGACGTAGAGGCACATCTATTGCGGAGACTTTACGGTGAGCTGCATCCATGTTACGATTCGCAACATACAGAGTCTCCATCAGAATTATTTATATTTTCCTATCTAACTTGTACTCTAGACAGATGTTGTATTGTTATTGTACCTTCTAGTAGATGCTCATGCATTTGTGACACCGGGTTTTGGGGGTGTTCTAGAATTTGTTTATGGATTGTTTTACACCGATACACATCTACATACTATTTTGATTAAACCGTACATAACTACGATCTATTTTAATGTGATCACCCCTCAATCTAACAAAGTTCATGATTTTAAAGATAATAAAATAAATAATTAAGTTGGTAGTTCACTGTTGGCTTGCCTAACGCGACGTTGGGCTCCATCACGACCTATAGTGAATTTTGGGTCGTGACAGCTTGGTATTAGAGTGTTAGGTTCACTTAGGTCTCACGAGTCATGAGCAAATCTAGTAGAGTCTTGCGGATCGGTACGAGACATCTGTACTTATCTTCGAGAGGCTACAAGGCTGTTAGGAGCACTTTCCTTCTTAATTCCTCGTCGTGACATTTGATTCCATTAATGCTTATGCCTTCGTTTCCTTCCTACTCATTCTTACACGTTGTGGAAGTGGTTGCTATCAATTGGGCATCGAGAGTTGTAATGGTACCACAGATGTGGTGCAGGAAGTTTCTCCCTGCGTATTCGAGGGCTATTATCGTTGCTGTGTGGAGGGGTGTTCTGTCATTTCAGCCCAGTATTTGTGTTGCCTACGGTCGATATTTTAGACTTTCGAATTTGGAGGAATTCTTGTTAATATTGTGGTGTCACTGTCTTTGATTGATTGCGTTGAGCCTCATCGGCATATTGGTCTTCATTTGTTTGCCTCTGGCCGAGGTGTCATGAGATGGGACCTAAGAGGAAGTTATCCGAAATGGTTGTGGCGACTTCAGGACCAAATCGGTGTTTCCAGTGTTGAGTTTCGAAGGAGATGATCTCCGAGGTGGTTTCTATGCCTAGGAAATTTCGAATGTGGCAAGAAGGGCTTGATAACATATTGTTGGACCTTTGGGTGATGTTAATGAATGAAGGGATTCTTACGGATGGTGGATCAGTGTGGACCAAGGGAGATTAGTTGATTTCATGATGGATGAAACTATAGCAATGAAGTCACAGGAGGTCGAGATGAGGGTACACATGTGGGCTATCTCCTGTGAGCAGGTTAGCGCTTGCGTGATTTTTGATGAGGTTGCTACTAAGGGTTCTACTTTCTGCCCAACATAGGATGAATGTATTGTGAGGTGAGCTTGGATCACTTGAAGAAGACGGTACGATGGTTAGGTGGTCGAGTGTACGATGATGGCGGGTAATTCGGGATGCGTTATGATTAGTCAAACAAGAACTTATAAGGAATTTGGCTGAGCAACAGTATGGGATCATGGTAATTGGGAGGAAGTGGTTGTTGTGGGGTTTGGATCTATGTGATTGTACTATAAAGCTAAGTGGGGGAGCCCACCGTCTATAAGTGAGTCACGTGGCCGTGTGCCTGTATAGTTTTGCGTTATTGGTGCATTATTGGATTAGTTATGACCAAGAGGATGAGAAATTTTGGATAAAGAAGCTTGACGTATATGTGTCACATTTTGCCTTATTGATTCGTGTGTAGGTGTTAAGGATGGCTTAGAAGTTATGCTTCTGTGGATGCGATAGGCAAGGAAAAGGATTAATCTGGTTTCTTCATGGGAGTGCACATGTTCTAACGGAGCACTAGTTATTTGGTTAAATAATCGAGACTGGATTAGAGTGGGCGACTCTCAATAATGGTCCTAGTGGATTCAAGATTTAAGGTGTGGTGCTTAAGGATTTTTCGGGTTCGTTATGTTGCTGAAGACTAGTTTTTGCAGCAGAGTGTGAAGGGTACTTGGAGTATTCTATGTTATCATCGGGTCTGCGTTGCAGTGTTAGAGAAGTGGAAGAAACAACTTCAGATTTGCAAAAGATCTAATCAGCGTGGTGTATCAGTTGGAGATACTATTGAGTGCATGAAGAGGGTATAAAATAGCTTATGGATGTTGAGACGACATGGTCTCGTGATTTGGGGTCACTCGGGATGAGTGTTGTTTGAGGTCTGTTATGCATTGAAGGGAGCTATTATTATTTCGAAGGCAAGTCAAGAGTAAATCGGAAGAAGTTGGGTCAGTTAGTGATGGGTTGAATCAGCATGGTTGTGGAAATGATCAGTTCCTTCGGTATGTTAAGCTATACAGGTGATTCGTGGATGTACATGCGGGCTTGACAGCCACCGTAATTTGATTGATTTGGAGGTATTTGATTATGAGGGTTTGTTATGTGTAGATGGATCCCAGAAGGGTTATGGTGGTTTAGACCACAACTTGAGGTCTGATTTTCTGCGGTTATGGTAGTTCGGTCGCGTGTTGCAATTTTTCTTCTGAAATAAGTGGAGTGAAAGGGGTTCTAGCTGATAAAGTGTCTATTCTACTAGTGGTTCAGGGGTTGTGATGAAATTCTTGGACTCTCTTGTTGCGGCAGGATAGGTGCGGTGAGCAGTATAGTAATTGGAAGTGGAGGATCAAGGTTGCGGTTTGGTTTCAATAAGAATGCCGCGAGCTCGGAAAGATTTTATATTTTCGGAATATGCTAGCACTATTTTCGGTCAACCCGAGGATGGTCTGTTTTGTGGTAGGAGTGTTGGGTATTGAAATGTGGATGTTTGGTAGAAATAACATAGTCGATGGCCATTAATGTTTAGATTTTACTACCTGGTGCGGAAGGTTGTGGGAGTATATCCCACGCGAAGATCATATAAGTGTGACATGTTAGTCATTCGATTGTTAGAGGTTTAAAACAAGTATGTAGATTTTGGTACTGTCACCAATGGGAGAGGTTATGACTGAGAGGCGCTCTATTCCTTTGGTTGTGGACTGTAGAAGTTTGTTCCTGATTTGATGGTTGATTGTATGTGTCATAGATATGGTCATTGAGGGTCCTTGAAAAGTTATTGGCCCAGTATGGGATAATAAGAAACGGCTTGAGGTCCGTTCGTAGAACAATATGAGTGTATGCTCTACATCAGGTCGGACTTGTTCTTTCAACATAACATTGCTTATAGAAGAGTCTTTGGGTGCTGGATGTTATTCCTGTCGTCAGCTATACTCTGTAATACTATATTATGCTATATGTGGGTTGTGAGATGGCTTGATTATTCGTACGTGTGTTGTGGTCTGGTGTAGCTTGTTGTTATTGCACCTTAGTCGTGCTTGAGTTTTTGTAGCGCGTGGCGCTATCTGTCTCCCCAGGGTCGTATTTGTTTACTTGGCGTGCTTGTGATTGATATTCGGGCATTCTGTAGGTATGAGCATTATGGCTCGATGGGTATTTCCTTATTAATTTTTATGCGTGGATCGGGTGGCACGCCGCCACGGGTATGATGTTTGGATCGGGTTGCACGTTGCAACGGTATCATGTATGGATCGGGTTGCACGCTGCAATAGTGAGATGTTGAGTACGATTCCCTATACTTATATTTGTGTATTTTGTTTCTCATTCTACGAGAAAGGTTCATAGCATCTGTTCGGCAATTTTATTTGTTACGCGGGGCTGGGTAGTTCTCTTCCAGAGTTCTTTCTTCCTTATGTGTCATATTCGAGTTGTAGCTTGTTGGTGCATTGATGGCGTCATATGAGATTTTGGTCAGTGTTTAAGGTGGCTTATTGCCTGAGCAGCTTGTACTGGGTGAGTTGAAATTATTGGACCTGAAATCAGTGCGATGGGATTTATGTAAGGTAGATTAAAGAGAAATGTCAGTATTCAGTTCGGAATGAGGTAATGGTTCTTGTCAAGCGGAGAAACTTCGTGAGTTATTAATTTGACGGGTGGTTATGAGTTCCTGTGCATCTCTTTCATCCTTGCAGTATTGTGAGGATTGAGGCCAGGCTTATATGGGTTATGAGGTATACTACGAGTATCGGGTCAGTGAATTTGCAACTATTGTGCTTGGAGGAGGTTACCATGGGCAAATGAGTTATGCGGTGTATTGCGGGATGTCAGCATGGGTGTATGATCATGTATGGGTTCAGCGTGTGGAGATTGATATGGTGTTCGTATGTTAGAATCAGGTCATGTAGAGAAGTGTAGAGGTTGGAATTTGGTCCTAAGACTTGTTGGCTAAAATAAAAGGGGGGATCTTCAGTCTGGCTCAAGCTAATGTGCTCACCTGGTTTGTGGTGACACGAGTAGGTGCACAAGGTGTTGAAAAGTGATTTGGGGCAAATCCGGAGCAGTTCTTGGCACGTCCGAGGACAAAACATATGTTTAAGTGAGGGAGAATGTAGCAACCCGACCGGTCATTTTGAGGCACGTCGTTCCGCGGTTTGAGGCCTTTAGTAGCTTCACTTCATGTATTATGACTTGTACGTATGGTCGGAATTTAATTTCAGGAAGTTCTGAGTTGATTCGGATGGAAAATTCTCAATTCATAACCTTTAAGTTGGAATAGTTGACTAAGGTTTGACTTTTGAGTAAACGACCTCAGAATTAGGATTTGAGAGTTCCAATAGGTTCGTATGATGACTTCGGACTTGGGCGTGTGTTCAGGTTGAGTATCGGGTCGCCCGGGAGCATTTCAGCGCTTATTGTGGAAAGTTGGCATTTTGGAAGTTTTAGAAATTCCTAAGTTTGACTTGAAGTGGAATTTAGTGTTATCGATGTCCGTTTGGAGTTCCGAGCCTTGTAATAGGTTCGTATCATGAATTGTGACTTGCACGCAAAATTTGGCGTCATTCCGGGACGTTTAAGTATAGTTCGGACGCATTCGGTGAATTTTGAAGTTAGAAAGTTTAAAGAAAGGTTTCAATCGTCGATTCGTAGTTTTGATGTTGTTGGCATGATATGAGGCTTCGACTAAGTTTGTATCGTGTTTTGGGATGTGTTGGTACGTTAGGATGGGGTCCCGGGGGCCTCGGGTGTGAATCGGATTGGAATCGGGTCGAGTTTTGGACTTAGGGAATTGCTGAAACTTGAGGTTTCTGGTGTGATCGCACCTGCGCGGTTTTTGGCTGCAGGTGCGTGACCGCAAACGCTGCCCAGGAGTCGTAGAAGCGGATAGGATTGAGGCCGGCTAGATGCGCAGGTGCGAGGAATCCACCTCACCTACGAACTCGCATATTCGGGCAGTGGATCGCAGAAGCGAAGGAGAAGAGGCATGGCCTTTCCGCATATGCGAAGGCCTGAGCGCAGGCGCGCAACCGCTGGCGCGACCAAACCTTCCGCATAAGTTGAGCGGACAGGCTGGTGAAGGCTCGCAGGAGCGAGCATTTCTCCACAGTAGCGGGGATGCTGGTCTTAGAAGGGACCGCACCTGCGATGGATTTTTCTGCAGGTGCAGAGTCGCAGGTGCAACTGGTTGGCCGCAGGCGCGATGATCGCTGGGCAGAATGTTTGTTAAGTACGGGGGAGTGGCTCATTTTCAGTTCATTTCTTCCATGGGAGCCGACCTAGGAGCGATTTTGGAGCACCATTTTCGTCGTCAATTCTGAGGTAAGTGATTCCTACAACTTGTGAGTTAAATATACGAATTTAGGCTTGTAGATTCATGAAATATTGTAGAACTTGTGGAGCTTTTGAAGAAAACTTAGAAATTGATATTCTTGGATTTTTACCACGAAATTGAACATGGAATTTGAAATAAATCATATATTTGAGTTCGTAACATTATGGGTAAAGTTTATCTTTGAAATCTTTTTGGAATCCGAGCATGTGGGCCAGAGGGTTGACTTTATTGACTTTTCAAGCAGAGTTGAGAATTTTTATATATTGTTAAATTGTAAGCATTGGGGTATATTTAGATCAAATTGCACATTGTTTGACTAGTTTTGGATTGAGGAGCATCGGTTGAGGTGTTAGAGAGGCGTTGGAGTCGGTTGTGGAACTTTGGAGCGAGGTAAGTCTCCTGTCTAACCTTGTGAGGGGGAATTTACCCTGTAGGTGTTGTTCTTGTTGTATGCTACATGTTGTGGGAGTTGCGCACGTATGAGGAGATGAGTGTCTGTGCATATGCTAGAATTCCTGATTATGTCCGGGTAGACTTATGTTCACGCCATGTTTTAATTGTACTATTTGAGTTATCCTTGTATGTTTAATTCCTTTATTTCGTGTTATGACTTGAGACTAGGCTTGCGCAGAGTGATAGTCTCCCTATTATAGAGATTTGACAAGCTACTTAATTAGCCGCGGAATAATTGTGCTTCCCTTACGAATTTCTCCCATGTTGTACGTGTTCATCGAAAAGCTTCCTTAAAATTTCATAGCTCACACGTATATTCGTGAGTGGGTTCGAGGACCTGTTAAGCTTCTTATTCTTATGGGATCGGGCCGTTCGCCTTAGCGGTATCATATTCTTATGGGATCGGGCCGTTCGCCTCGGCAGTATCATATTCTTATGGGATCGGGCTGTTCGCCTCGGCATTATCATATTCTTATGGGATCGGGCCGTTCGCCTTGGCAGTATCATATTCTTATGGGATCGGGCCGTTCGCCTCGGCTTTATCATACTCTTATGGGTTTGGGCCGTTCAGCTTGGCAGAATCATATTCTTATGGGATCGGTCCGTTCGCCTCGGCATTTCTATAAAATACGCCAAAATTTTGATGATCGCAAAACACACACTTAAATTGTGCTCGCTAGACAAAGATAGTTTTGTATAATATCGTCTCCACAGGGATTGAATTTAAACAGTATTCTCATAGTTTCTAGCTTGATCGCTATCTAGGAGGATCAACAATTGAGATTTATATGATTAAGAATTGAAATTAACTAAGAATCTAACGCTATTGACTAGTGACTATCGAGACAAGGAATAAGCAACTAAGGTTATCACTGGGAGAAGATAGAACAGGATAGGTGCAAGATAATTGTTCGGGATCTAACTCTAGATAATTCACTTCCAATGTTCAAGTGAGTCTCTCGAATTCACTCTATTATTAGTTCAAACGTTCAGCAGAAATCCCTCTCTCGATTAAGTCTTAGCCTCACGAGATGAACCAACTTAAGCACTGTGAAGATATGCAAGAATCCATAGTGGATTGGTCTATAGGAAAACCTCTTTCTATTATTCTCCTAACTAGGTTTAATCAATGATTCAACTAGCCTCTTTCGATTACTTAGAAGAATGTATGAACTTAACCAACAATATAATGCAAAGATATCAAAAGTTATGCCTCTCTCGATTACATGAATTAGTGAATATAGATGCAACAATTAAATCTTCCAAAACGATTCAATACATAAAACTAGAGTTATAATCCACAAACAATCATCAATACACCAAATCCATCAAGCCCTAAAGGGAACTACTCCATAGACATGGAGAAATTCATTACATATATTAAAGTATAGGAAAACATAGATTCGATACAAACTCGGGTCTTGAGTGAGGAAGGAATGATAAAATCCTTGTGCTTGTGTTCTTCCAACTCCTCCTTGGCATCCTAAGGTTTAAAAGTCCCCTCAAAATCGTATTTTTAGTGTATTTAAGCCGTCTAAAAAATAAACCCGGACGAACAACCTAGCCGAAATAGGAAATTACTTTGACATTTTCGTACTACCGCATCGCGCCCCGCGCCGCCCCATGCAGCGCGCTTGTGGGGAAATCCAGAGAGCTTGGCAAAAATCATATCAGACCAACTTTTGCAGTGCCGCGCTGCGCCTCGGGCCGCTCCATGCGCCACATTAGTGAGGATCTTCAGAGAGTTGATTTTTTTTACTTTGCAGGAATTTTGGACTAGCGCTATGAGGCCCACGACGCGGTAGTGCAATTTTCTCAGAGTAATTTTTGTTTTTTCACTTTTTGATATCCAGACTTGGTCCTCGACCCCCAAACGTGATCCCGACATAATTTCTTATTTTTTTACTCAGACTTCAAAGCTCCAACATGTTCAAATTAGCTCTTATTTTAATAGCCCGGAACCACTTCCTGCAAGGCATAAAATACATAATAAGTACAATACACTAACATTTAAGGTCAAACACAAGTAAAATGCAGTAATTAGAGTGCAAACTACGACTAAAACACGAGATTCTAGCCTACCATCAACACCCCATACTTAGACCATTGCTCGTCCTTGAGCAATCAAACTTCACTTCACATAGAGACGACCTTCTTATCAGACAACTTCCCTAACGCATCAATCCAAGAATACTTAAAACAGACTAAGCACCATATCATAACATCCTAGCCTCAACACTCAACTCACAAGCACTACGTATTTTATTTTTTCACAACCCGTTCATATACTCTAAGACAGAGGTCAAAGTCATTGCATTTCCTTTGCAAGTCACGTGCCCTTACACAAACAATATAGAGTAGTTCCACATATAATAAAGTTCAAGAACAATTAGGAACTCAAGATAAAAAGAATTTACTCACTCTCAGAATCAAAATTCATGTGCCACAGAAGACGTACCATAGGATTGCCCTTAGTGTAATACTCTACTAATTTGAGCTTATTTAGTCAAGGATCAAGTAGAACTTTACTTGGTTGTAATGTTGTCACGACCTAATTTCTCCTATAGGCCATGATGGCGCCCAACGTCGCCTCTAAGCAAGCCAAAAGTGAATTAGCCAAGTATCTATTCCTTTTTAATAATTTCAAAATAGTTGATTTGCATTTATTAAAGAAATAAGAAGTGGAAAATTTAATAAAGTAAGCGTAAGCTCATAAAAGAACCAGTACAGTGATATAAATACCCAAAAGCCATCAAATATCTACTAGCATGTGCCAAGACCTGGTGTCACAAGTGTATGAGCATATAGTAGAATATACAGAACACTACACTACTGTCTGAATAGAGTAGACAGAAAGTAAATACAAAAGAGAGAGACTGCGATGCTGCAGAACGGACTCAGAGTGCAGCTCACCACTATGCCTCAGGATAATGGGGGTGCACGCGGGGATGACTGCCAGATGCACCTACCTCAGATCCTGCACGATTAGTATAGAAGTATAGCGTGAGTACATAAACAACATGTACCCAGTAAATATCCAGTCTAACCTCGAAGAAGTAGTGACGAGGGATCGATTTTGACACTTTCTATGGGCCAATAATAAAATACAAAAATTCTAATAGGCATGGAGTACATTAATAACAATAATAATAATAATAACACAATAACTAACAATAAATAAATGATTCCTCAGCTAATAATCAATTAAAAACTCCCATTGACACAATACTAACTTTAACAATTTCGGGCCACTAAATAAATCATAACCTCTTAAGTCATAAATATAATATCAAATGTATTCAGGCTCCAAACATTATCACGCACAATTTATGCCGAGGTCATACGGTCCGATCCAGAATAATGTGTACACTGCCGAGGGTCGAGCGGCATGAACCATAGATGCATCTATTATACTGCCGAGACGTTCGGCCCGCTCTACAAGAAGAGAGGATATTCTATGAACAACCAATTTAAAAGCTATCACGAAGTTTATACACAAGGAAGCACAATTTCCATTAACGGTTAAGTAACCCGCCAAAACTCAAAGTAAGTGAAGTTCGGTCTTTACGAATTCTTTATCAAGTTTCAATACAAGTTAGGCACTAAAATTAACAAGTAGAGTGCAAACAACTCAAGTATTTCATGAATTGGGCCCTAAACTACCCGGACTTAGCATGATTAGTAGCTACGCACGGAGTCTCGTCACCTAGTACGTACGTAGCCCCCACAAATAGAAGCAAATAGTAATTTAAAACACTTATGGGGTAAATTCCCTCTTACAAGGTTAGGCAAGAGACTTACCTCGTTCTCAAGCTCACTTCCGGCCTACAAATTCGTTCTAAAGCCTCAACTCTATGCCGAATAATCCGAAACTAGTCAAACGTTATATAAATTAATCAATACATATTCAAAAGTCCATAATTTAACTATTAGAGTGATCACCCAACCCAGTTTGGAAGATTCTTAAAATTCACCCCGGGCCCACGTGCACGGATTTTGGAAATTTTCGAAGAAAGTTATTACCCATAGCCTCACGAAATCAAATATGTAATTTTCATCCAAGTCCATAATCATTTTTGTGGTTAAATCTCATTTTTCTCAAAACCTAGATTTTTCAACTAAACTCATAATTTCCACAGTTTTACATGTTAAAATCTACCTTTAATCTATAACATAAACTTACATTGGGTAGGAATTACTTACCTTCAATAGCTTGGTTGAAACCCCTCTACGAAGCTCCAAAATCGCCCAAGAAGTGAAATAAATGAACCCAAAATCGCCTAAGTCCCGTTTTAAGAAAATGTTTCTGCCTAGTGGTCCTTAATCGCGATCGCGAAAACCAAACGCCAAGCCCAGAGGAAATTTCCCTTCGCTAACTCGAGAGGGACCACGTGAACGCGGAGGCTTAGCTGGCCTGCCCTATGCGAACGCGAGGGCTCCTTTGCGAACGCGAAGAGAAATAGTTTTCCACCCCAGCTCTACCTCCTCTACGCGAACGCGGGCCACTTCACGCGAACGTGAAGGCCACAGGTCCTAGACCTTCGCGAACACGGGCTGGCTATCGCGAACGCATAGCACAAATTTCCAGTCCCCCTTTTTCCTCGAAAACACGAAGAAGGAAACCAGAACCAGTAGTAACATCAATTTGGACTTAGCTCCGGGCGGTCCGAAACTCACCCGAGCCACCTGGGACCCCTTTCAAATACACCAAAAAGTCCATAAACATGTTACGGACCTAATCAAACTCTCAAAACGCATAAAACAATATCAAACTAAGAATCGCACCCGAAAACCAAATTGAATCAAATTATGAACTTCAAGTTTTCAACTTGCTCTGAACGCGCCAAATCATACTTAGAATACTCGGAATGACAGCAAAGTTTGCGTGCAAGTCATAAATAACCATACAAAAATATTTTCAGGCTCGGAATCCCAAACGAACCTCGATAGCATCAAAACCTACTTCAAACCGAATTTAAAGAACTCTAAAACCTTCAATGCGCTAACTTTCAATATTAAGCGCCGAAACTCTCCCCGGTTATCCAAAACCCGATCCAAACTTATGCCCAAGTCCAAAATAATCATACGAACCTATTGGGACCGTCAAATTGTGATTTCGAGGTCGTTTACTAAAAATGCTAACCCAAGTCAAACTTACACCTTTTTAGCCAATATTAAGGAACTAAGTGTTCCGATTTCAACCCGAACCCTTCCAAACCCGAACTAACTAGCCCGAAAGTCATAAAATAGTGAAAGCACATATGAGAGTCTTAATTAGGGGAACATGGATTTAGAAAGCGAAACGACCGGTCGGGTCACTACAAATGTAGGCTGCGAGACGGGTATGATACATTTGGATATAGTGACTCTACCCCCCTGAGCACTTTAATACATATACATTAACAATTCAAACCCTACACTTATGTTTAACCAAACCCCAACCTTCATTCATAATAGCATCACACTCTCAATATCTTTAAGCACAAACAAGATGAGAACTACCACTAACATGGAATAATTTTTTTCTTTCTTTTTAATCAAACTCTCTTTCCTTTTCAATTCTCTACAAGTGGCTCTCATTAGTTTTCAGACAGTGCACCTTTCTCCTTTTTCTGTAGTTCCACTCAAAAAACCGACCATACCTCACTTAGCTTTTACAAGCTCATAACAAATCAAGTGCTCAAGAGAGGTAAAAGGTTCAAATAGATAGACAATTCAAACAAAGGGGATCAGACTTTTATTGTGGTTGCCAAAGAAGTAGGATTAGAGGCTTAACGGGTCTAACTAAGATACACATTAATTTGGTGGGTAAAAGCATATATCTGGCTCAACAAAGAAATGCTTATATCACTTCCTAGACTGAAAAAGACTACTATTTTGCTTTGCAAACACACAGGGAAAGTTCTAGACATCAACTGACATGCACAAAATATTAACAAATACCTTACACGCACATTGGCACATAACTCACTTAGGACCGGATCTATCCCGACTCTCTAGTCAAATCAGTTAAGCAAAGTCGAGATCAAACAAATTAAGGTACTTATCCATGAGTGAAGAACTGTGCCTAGGCATCACAACTAAGGCACTTACTACTCTCAAGGCACAACAACGTTAAGAAAATTCATCTCCATTTAATACACGGCACAAGACTTCATTATTCATAATAAAATAAAAACTAACTACACCCGGTTTAAACAAAACCATTGGAAAAGAACCGCGACACAAAAAAAAACCAAGGGGGAATTGTTACACTACCTAAGAAAACAAAACACAACTAAACGGCTAAAATATTTTTCTTTAACTTTAGTCCCTCAAGAAGACAGCCGAGGAAATCCATTATCGGGAAAAGTCAAAAAAAAGTTCAATCAAAATAAACGAAAACAAACACACATAAACACACCTATACATATTTACATCCCCGCCCCGCACTTTAAATTGTGGCATGTCCCCATGACACACAAGTAAAAAGCAAGAGATAAAAAAAATTCCCTTGAATTTTTTCCATTCCCGAGAACTTGTGAACTCCACCCCTAATCCTGAATTCATTCCTCGTTTTCACTCCTTGGGATTCTTAATGGAGCTCATCAGGCCAAAGTCCTCTAAGGATATCTGCAA
Source organism: Nicotiana attenuata (assembly GCF_001879085.1). NCBI lineage: Eukaryota > Viridiplantae > Streptophyta > Magnoliopsida > Solanales > Solanaceae > Nicotiana > Nicotiana attenuata. The sequence goes on along the minus strand of NC_031995.1, from coordinate 58,165,522 downwards.
GCCCCGCTCTTTTCTTTCTTTCTTGGCCTCATTTTGAGCGGTAGATTGTTCTTGTAGGATCATCCTCAACTTGTTTCTGCATTCTTTCACAGGATCAATCCATGCATATTCCTGTAAATCACCAAAATAAAATCCACATGATCAATGTTAGAATAAAAAAACAAAGAAGAAAGGTCCTGTGAATCTTCTTGTAGTATGTCCAAGACCATTTGTTCCTCATTCTCTTCTATTAAAGATTGTAAATGTAGAAAGATGGATGAGGATTTGAACTTTTTTTTTATTGCTTCACAATCAACCAAAGCCTCATTTTCAATCATCTCAGTTGAATCAGAGTCCTCTTGAAAGTATACTTATTATTTGACTCACTTGCATTGTTAGGTTGTTAATGGCTTCATCATCTTGTGCATGTCTCTCTTCCACTCTATTCATGAACTTATACATAAGCTCTTCTAAATTACCATTCTGCTCTTGAGGTGGTTGTCTCACTTCGCTTTCATTCCAGTCATAATAAGGGTATTCATCCCAACCAGATTTAAGATTGTGCCCATATGAAACCTCATACCTGTACGGACTAGAAATAGAGTGAGACTGTTCAAAAGATGAACCATAGGAAGAATACTTACCTGCTTGAAATTCAACCCATAGATGATTTCCACTACATTTAAAACAAATAGCAGACTTGTGATGATGTTCAGCCGCTAACTCGACAATCGTTTACTTAGGCTGGTAGTGTTCCATCGTCATACCATTAGAGTTCAACGTTAGGAATATTTTCTTTAAGCTTTCTCCCTAACACTTGTCAGGTACTACAAAAAAATCTTGAAGACAAGTTAACTAACAAAAATCAAAATAAAAAGAAAAGAACAAAAAAAAAAATTCTGAATTAGCACCAAAAAATATTTTGGACACTATTAATTACCAATCCCCGGCAATGGCGCCAAAATTTGACGAGCGCAAAACAGACACTTTAATTTTGCTTTTTAGCCAAAGATAGTATAGTATAATATCGTCTCCACAGGGATTGGATTAAACAGTATTCTCGTAGTTTCTAGCTTGATTGCTATCCAGGAGGATCAAAAATTGAGATTTATGTGATTAAGATTTGAAAGTAACTAAGAAACTAAAGTTATTGACTAGTGACTATCGAGACAATGAATAAACAACTAAGGTTATCAGTGGGAGAAGATAGGGTTTTGACAGGATGGGTGCAAGATAATTATTCAGGATCTAACTCTAGATAATTCACTTCCAATATTCAAGTGAGTCGCTCGAATTCACTCTATTATTAGTTCAAACGTTCAACAGAAACTCCTCTCTCGATTAAGTCTTAACCTTACGAGATGAACCAACTTAAGCATGGTGAAGATATGCAAGAATGCGTAATGGATTGGTCTTTAGGAAAACCTCGTTCGATTATTCTCCTAACTAGGTTTAATCAATGATTCAACTAGCCTCTTTCGATTACTTAGAAGAATCTATGAACTCAAGTAACAATATAATGCAAAGATATCACAAGTTATGACTCTCTCGATTACATGAACTAGTGAATATAGATGCAACAATTAAATCTTCCAAAACGATTCAATGCATAAAACTAGAGTTATAACACAAACAATCATCAATACACCAAATCCATCAAACCCTAAAAGGAACTACTCCATAGACATGGAGAAATTCATTGCAAATATAATAAAGTATAAGAAAACATAGATTCGATACAAACTCGGGTCTTAGGAAGGAATGATGAAATCCTTGTGCTTGTGTTCTTCCAACTCCTCCTTAGCATCATTAGGTTGAAAAGTCCCCTCAAAATAGTGTTTTTGGTGTATTTAAGCCGTCTCAAAAACAAATCCGGACGAAACTTCCCTTTCCTAGCCGAAATAGGAAATTACTTTGACATTTTCGTACTGCCGAGTCGCACCCCGCACCGCTCCATGTGGCGCTCTTGTGGGGAAATACAGAGATCTTGGCATAAATCATATCAGACCAACTTTTGCACTGCCGCGCCGCACGTCGCGTGGCCCCATGCACCACATTAGTGAGGATCTTCAGAGAGTTGATTTTTTTTCACTTTGCATGAATTTTGTACTAGTGCTATGAGGCCTGCGGCGCTGTAGTGCAATTTTCTCAGAGTAATTTTTATTTTCTCACTTTTTGATATCCAGAATTGGTCCTCGACCCCCGAACGTGATCCCGACTTAATGTTTGGGCTTTTACTCAGAATTCAAAGCTCCAACTTGTTCAAATTAGCTCCAAATTATCTTAATAGCTCGGAACCACTTCCTGAAAGGCATAAAATGCATAATAAGTACAATACACCAACATTTAAGCTCAAACACAAATAAAATTCAGTAATTGGAGTGCAAACTACGACTAAATCACAGGATTCTAGCCTACCATCAATACCCTTATGGAATCGTGCGTAATATTTTGAGTTGTGACGACCTATCTGGTTGGGACCATTTTATATATACTCCGGTTAAGGAGGTAACCGATGTTTGAGAGTTTGTGTTCACTGTTCAGAGGAGGATCGTACCACGTACGTGTATTTGTTTACACTATTTATTTACCATGCCTCATACTTGTTTACTTTCCATTGTACTTGATTTATTTGATCGTCTATGTCGACCCCTCGTCACTACTTCTCCGTGGTTAGGCTAGATAGTGTAACGACCCAAAATCCAGCTAGTCGTGATGGCACCTAACCCAAACCGCTAGGTAATCCAATTAACAACTATCCAATGTAATGAGATTTAATAAGAGAAGAAATGATATTACAACTGCTTTTATACAAAAGGATTTTCCCAAGGACTGGTAGTACAAACCATTAGCTTCTAAGATTTAGATTTTTACAAGAGTGAACTGAAATAATTACAACATCTGTTTTGTAACCACCAGACCGGTCGTTTTGAATATTTGCACTTTGCTCGGTTGTTTGAGAGCATGATTAGATCCATATGATGTATTATGACTTATGTGAATCATCGGTTTTGGTTTACAGGTTATTCAGAATTGATTTGGAAGAATGATTCTCAGCTAGATGCTTTGAATTTGAAAGGGTTTGACCAAGTTTGACTTTTTAGTATTTGACCTCGGATTGGATTTTTGATGGTTCCATTAGCTCCGTTGGGTGATTTTGGACTTAGTAGCGCGTCCGGATTGTGATTTGGAGGTCCGTAGTGGAATTAAACTTGAAATGGTGGAAGTTGGAATTTTGAAAAGCGTGACAGGGAGCGGAATTTTTGATATCGGGGTCGGATTCTGATTCCAAAAGTTGGAGTATGTTTGTAATGTCAAATGTGACTTGTGTGCAAAATTTGAGGTCAATTGGACATGATTTGATAGGTTTCGGCATCGGTTGTGGAAGTTGGAGTTCCAAAGTTCAATGATTCCAAATTTGAGGTGTGATTGGTCATTTCGATGTTGTTATGTGTGTTTTGAGGCCCGAAGTAGGTCCGTGTTATGATATGGGACTTGTTGGTATGCTTGGACGGGGTCCCGAGGGTCTCGGGCATGTTTCGGTTTGATTTGGATCATTTTCTTCCACTACAAGAAAATAGGCCTTTAGCGAAGGAAAATTCGGTCGTTAAAAGCCTTAGTCCAGTCGTTATTAGTCAATAACGATTAGGAAAAAACCGGTCGTCGCCGGTCGTTAAAAGTCCCGACGTTAAAAGTTTGCGACCGGATCTCAAGTCGGTCGTTAGAGAACCTTTAGCGACAGCAAGAAATCCGGTCATTGTAGCTCCTTTTAGCGACCACATTTCCCTTCGCTGCTTGTAATTCTGGTTGTTAAATATTGTAATTATGACAACAAATTCGGTCATTAAAAGTTCTTTAACCTTAGCTAGTTATAATTAATCTTACACAACAATCAAAAATGGAATCTTTCAAAGGTTTAGATACACAGACACATCTGAAAAGACACAATTATATATGTTCATATAAATTTCATATTCTATTACAAAGAACTAAAGTGTCATATTACAAGAATATACCCATACAATTTGTATGACAGTATGTTGCCAACTCCTATCAAAAGAGAACAGGATTCATGTACAACTGAGAACATCTTTAAACAACTCTAAACAAAATGGAAAACATGTCTCTTTTTGTGCTTCAACTTGATTTTTAGTATTTGCAATTGTTTATACTTGCTCTGCACTTTCTTCTGGAAAAGTTCTTAAAACTTCAGATTCTTGATCTCCTGAAAGAACAAAGATAAAAATAAAATTATTAATAGAAAGACTTCAAAACCTTGACAAGCATATACACAGGTATGTATCCACATCACTCTGTTACAAAGGATCAGAGGTACAATAGCATCAACTTGGCTTAATAATTTAGTGGAATAGCTAAACTATGGATAAATTTTGACAACCTCTACCAATGAAAGCGGCTAAATACAACATACTTTAAAGGGTTTAGTATTGATATTTAAATGGGCATTGATGGTCTTTCTTCTGTTGAATGAGTTCTGAACACAACAAAAATTAGTTACAGACATCTCCAAAACACACTGCTTTAGAAAAGCACTTGGAACAGATACTAAGCACTTAATACTACGAATGAACTATGGAAGGAGCCGTTAAACTAATTTCTATTTTTTCAATATTGCTGGTTCTATCAACAAGCAAAAATGAAGTATATAAACATCAAATCAAGAACATTCGGGATGAAAATTGTTCGACCACATAAAGCCATTCAAATTAACACAAGTTTCAAGTTTGCAATAGGCATGGAATATAATATGACCTTATTAATGAATTATAAGCAGCACAAAAAAATGGAAGAGGGGAAACCATATAAGTTTCTGTAGGGGATCTATAGATAGCAAAAATTGATAGAGCAGCATCCAACCAAAAAATCAAGTATTCTAACTAAGAAGAAGACCTAAATGTAATCAAACATATCAATAATAGNTAGAGCAAGCAATCCAACCAAAAAATCAAGATTTCAACTAAGAAGAAGACCTAAATGTAAATCAAAACATAATCAATAATAGAACAAGATAAAATCAAAACAATAAAAGTGAAACACCAAATTGATGAGATGACGTACAGGATGTCGAGGATCGGCCAGCATTGGGAAAAGACCTCGGACAATAAGAGATTGCCTTGCCTGAACATGACGAAATTAAACACAAGATCTATCAGCTTCATTGTCAATCAAAAGTTACACAAGATTACGTATAAAAAATTAACAAGGAGAAAAAAGAAGCAAATGAAATAAAGTAAAAGAGCAAGGAGACAGTAGTAGATCACTACATTGGTAGTGAAACTGGAAAGATATGATCGACAAATAGTGTAGAGGCTTCAATAGTTAATCATTTCAATTTCAAACATTTTTGTCACTCTGATATTTTCATATAATAAAATTGAAGAATGAAAATTATAGATCAAAATAAATAAGTCAACTACAACAGGATATGTTAACATTTCAGTTGTCAGATACTACAATTACATCAAATAGGTTTACCACAGGACTCGCTATAAACAAGAAAAATGACAAATTGAAACAAAAGGTTTAAAAGAATTTCAAAAAACTCTTCCACAATCGTTAAGAAGGGCAAAAAATAGAATAATCAGGTCGGTACAAAATAAATGGAGCACAAACTTCAATATTATTACTGAAGTAATTTATAGTGGAGTCGAATAGCGGATGACATAATATCAGTTTAAATGAATAGATCAATTGAACTACTTTATCAAACGACAAATCTAAATAGGAAACAGAAAAAGATCAAGTAAACAAAAGTGCAATAGTAACATAATAGTCGGTCTCTACTAATGCATTTAACAGGCTATCGGCTAATGAGCTGGATTTGATAGTTAAAAAACTTTGAGCCCTAGGTTGTACCTCAAATGCACCGCTAAAACTCCACTTCAGTTAATTTGTCTTGAGTCGAGGAATTACAACGGACAATACTGGTATTGTTGGCCTATATTTAGCTATCNTTATTAAGGCAAACACAATACAAAATTCAATTTTCAGAAATCATTCTTTTCCTATTTTAGAAAGGCATTCATATTTTTTTTTAAAATATCGATAACGAGGCAATTTGATTTTAGGTGTATCATGGGACAATGGATCAGATGTTATGGCATAAATAGACACAGGCTATGATATTGTGAGAATTGAGATAAAATATGAATAGGGCAATGCCAAACACAAATTAGGGCTCGAGGAGACCATCGAATACAAATAACCAACAACAGAAAAGTAAAACAATACCGAAAGAACTGTTAGATTGCCAAATCATCGCAGGAACTTCCATTATAATACTCAAAAGTAGATTATACCATCGCAGTTTCTGTAAAAGATAATAAATACTATAAAAAAAGAGATAATTGGAACTGCAAAAAATACCCAATTTCACACTCCATAGTTTCTACTGCAGGTTTAGTGATTTGGCGGAGACTTACCTGGAGACTTACCTTGAATAAAAAGAGAAGGAAATTGTAGATCGACTTTTTATCAGTCGCAAGTGATAAGCAAATCAGTTCCAACTCTTCTAAAACAGAGAGAACGGCCTAGGGTTCTTTATTTGTCTCTTTCTTTTTCCTTTATTTGGAGGGGGGGGGGGGGTTGGTGGAGGATGGGGTTGGGAAAAATAAAAGAGAGGGAAAAAGTAGCGCCTTAATATTTGTTGATTAATTTAGTTTTACGACCGGATATTATACTTTTAAAGGAGCAAATATTTTCTCCTCATTAATGCTTTACTAAAAATTGGCTCTAACGACTGGAGAAAAAACTAGGTGTGATTAGTACACTTATAACGACCGGATTCATGTCCTTTCGTTAAGAAATGGTCGCTAAAGATCAAATTTCTTGTAGTGTTCAATGTTACTATTGCTGGTTCTAGTGTGACCGCACCAGCGGTTAGTATGCGCAGGTGCGGTTGTCGCAGAAGCGACGAAGTGGTCGTAGGAGCGAAAATAATGCTAGGTGAGGAAGACCGCAGAAGCGGTCATGGCCATCGCAGAAGCGGCCTGTCTCGCAATGCGAGCCCTTTTACGCAGAAGCGAAGGCCGCAGATGAGGCCACTTATCCGCAGATGCGAAAGTGCTGGGCAGAGTTATAAAAATTCAAGGGTTTTGTTCTTTCTTCATATTTTGAGATGTGGGACTCGGATTGAGGCGATTTTTGGAGCAAATTTCATCACATGGATTGGGGTAAGTGTTCTCTACTCAGTTTTGATATCATTCCATAAATCTCTCTTCATTTTTGGCAATTGTTTGATGAATTTTAAAGAGGAAATTGGGGGCTTTGGCCTAAAGTTTCATATGAATTTTTGAGTTTTGAACACCAATTTGGAGTCGGGTTTGAGTGAAACTAGTATGGTTGGAATCGTAATTGAATGGGTTGTCTGATTTTGTGAGTTTTGTCGAGTTTCGAGGTGGGGGCCTGAGTGTGATTTTTGGCCGGATTTGGGATTTGATGTAGAATTTGATATTTATTATTTGTAATTGCTTCCTTGGGCTTTATCTGATGTATTTGAGTTGCTTTTGGCTAGCTTTGAGCCGTCCGGAGGTTGCTACGCGCGTGATGGCATTTTTGGAGCATCGCCTGGCTTGCTTGGTGTTGGAATTGTCTTGTTTAAGATAAGTAACTCTTCTGAACTTAGTGCTGAGGGTATGAAACCCCGAATTATGTTTTATGTGATTGGTGTTGAGGTGACTCACACGCTAGGTGACGGGCGTGTGGGCGTGCACCCTATCAGTTGTGACTCTGTAGTTTCCAGGGCACTGTTTAGTGGCCCACTTTGTTGATATTTGTCTTTTTCACCATGTGATATAGTAATTGAGCTGTACATCATGCTAGATATCATGTTTAGGCTTTATGCTTATATTGTTGGGACCCCTAGCGGTCGTTTCTTGCTATCATCTCATTTATCTCATTGATATTTCATACTCAGTCACATCCATGCATTCATATCATATCTCAGTCCCAGTTGTTACTTATTGATACATCATATCATTATTCCGGGTCATTTTTCATGACATTGTGATCCCGTGGGTGAGACTGGAGAGATTGATGACTGAGTGAGGCCGAGAGCCTGATTATGAGTGACAGTTATGGGATCGGGCTGTACACCGTAGTATGTTTTATTGATTTATGCCATGATTGGCTTGTTATGGCGCTTGGGCTGAAGGAGCCCCTCCGGAGTCTACACACCCCCAGTGAGCGCGGATGATATTATTGAGGGATGGATTTCCCTGGACATGGATTTGTCCGAAGTATTGATAACTGGAGATGGATTTCTCTACAAGGTTGGATTGCCCTTTTTCCTCGGTACTGGGTGACTTATAGTTAGTGGTGTATATGTTTCGGGATGGATTTCCCTGGGCCGCATGGGCCATATACAGTACCGAATGGTTGAGCATTTATATATTATTGAGGGATGGATTTCCCTGGACATGGATTCGTCCGAAGTACTTGATACCTGGAGAGGGATTTCTCTACAACGCTGGATTGCCCTTTTTCCTCGGTACTGGTGACTTCTGGTCAGTGTTGTATATGTTCCGGGATGGATTTCCCTAGGCCGTATGGGCCATATATGGTACCGAGTGGTTGAGTATGATAAGTGGAAAGTGTGATACAGTGAGGTTAAGTACTCTAAGAGTGTGAGTACATGATTCATCTTTGAGATACATGGCATTGACATGCATATATGGCATACATGCATAGTGACGCATTTCCTCATGTTGTACGGTATTACATCTTTTTATGACTTTTTACACATATTGATATGTGGGCATAGAGTGGTATTTCACACTTGTTATTTGGAAAGGAAATGAACTTATTGTGGAAAGGATTTTTCAGGAAAAATTACAGTGTTCAAACTATCGCATAATTTTTCGATGATTTCGATAAAGGATTTGGGTTTTCACTGATATTCTTGAAAAGCGGAACTATTTTCAGAAAAACTGTGCAAAAGCTGAACATTTTTATCTCTGAGATTATTTCCTTGTTTATATGCTCTACATTGTATGAACTGCTGTTGGTTATTGGTGTTGGACCCGACCTATGTTCCAGCTCATCACTACTTTCAACCTAAGGTTAGGTTTGTTACTTTTTGAGTACATGGGGTCGGTTGTACTCATACTACACTTCCTGCACATTGCGTGCAGATCCTGGATGTCGATGTTGCTGTGTTCGATGGTTGCTGGATTTGAAGGCGTACCTGCGTACCTGCTGTAGCTGCCTCTTGTTCACGGTAGCCTTAGATTATTAAACTCTGTTTACATACTTTTCAAACAGAAGATGTATTTATTTCATATCAGCTTTTGTAAATTCTACTTTTAAAAGCTCATGATTTGTACTACCAGTCATTGGAAAATGTATAAGATTGAGATAATTCCTTCGTTTAATTGTCTTATTAATATTTTGGAAATTGGATAGTTATTAGTTGGCTTACCTAGAGGGTTGGGTTAGGTGCCATCATGACTGTGGATTTTGGGTCGTGACAGATTGGTATCGGAGCTCTAGGTTCATAGGTTCTACGAGTCATGATTAACTGTCCAGTAGAGTCTTGCGGATCGGTACGATAACGTCCATACTTATCTTCGAGAGGCTACGGGGCATTTAGGATAAACTTCCCATCTTTCTTTCCTTATTGTGCGACATTGATTCATCTTGAAGCGTAACTCTTTGAATTCCTTCCACGCATTTGTATGCGCATGTGAGCGCTTGGTATCAGCTGTGCATCATCAGCTTGTAATTCCATGGATGAGGTGCGAGATGTGATTTCTGTGTGCTGATGATGGGCCAGTCTGGAGACTTGAGGCCGGGTTTTGAATGTGGCTTGAGCACGGGGATTTCGGTTATGTGAGCACGTGGTTTTGGATTTATATGTACGGTAGTGTCCCTATTAGTGGAATTTGTGGATGGATGGCTACGTGATGAGTATGATGTGACTGCGAAATGTGTTCATATGGTTTGAATGTGACGATAAAGGTTTGCTTGAGGTGTAAAAGGAATTATTGGGTACTTGATTCCATCTTGATTTGACGTATAGTCTCGAGTTATGGGGGTGTTGAAGTATCTTTCATGTTTTTAGTTAAAGGGTGGAGCATATTTTCATGTCGTGATATGAGTTCAGACCCAGGACGATTAAGTGGTTGCGTAATATTTATGATTGTGGAAGGGAATAGAGAGATATCAGTTTGAGGCAAAATAGGTGGTTTATCTCCTGCGGGGTGTCCTGAGGTTTGTGTGGTCCCTATGTTGTTTTGTAGCGAGTTCTCCTTTACCAATGAATTGTATGTGTTGCAATTTGGGTTTAGATCGCTTATGAGAGTTGGCTTGACTGTTACAAGGGTGAATGCGAGACTTGCAAATGATATACGATATTAGATGGTTGGTGTAACATAAGCTTATGAAGGATTTAGTTGAAATTCAGTGCGGGATTCTGGGTAGCAACAGAGTATGGGTATTATAAGTTATCAAATGCTTTATTCCTTGGCTTGAGCCACATGGGGGATTCTGCTATTTCTAAGTTGATTGCACGGCTATGTGTTGTATTGGTTTCGGTTTGAGGTATACTTGTGAATAAGCTATGTTTTGCAGAGGGTGAGATCGAGTAAAGGAATTTCTGGATGCGGGTTGTATTACACTCTATGGGTATATGGAAATCATGGAATGATTGGGTGGATATTCGTAAAGGATGTAGTATGCATGGAGTAGGAATTAATTTGGTTGCATTAAAGTGGGGTCACTTCCTTGGGTGTTGGCGTGCTAATGGGGCACAGGCCGTTGTCTGTTTGGTCGGTATAATTGAGATTTGAGTAGGGTGGACGACTCTCAAGAGAGGTTCTAATGGATGCAAGATTTAGATGTAGCAATTGGGAACTTTCAGGATTTGTATATGGCTAGAAACTGAGATTTTCAGTGGATGGTGTCGAGACTTGTGGCGTTTCTACATCCTTACGGATTCTGCATTTTTGTATCCGGAAGGTGAAAGAACAACTTAAAATTTGCAGGAGGTCTCTTCGAAGTGAGTATCTCGGTTGTGGTATTTTGGAGGTGCTTAAGAGAGCGTTGATCGCTGCCGACTCAACACTACACTAAGGTAGGAAGAGCGGGTCGCAACAGCTTTTACCCGAATAGTGGTTCGGGATCGAATTTCCACAGGGAGTTAGTAATGGAGTTGTATTGTCTGTTTAGTCTAGAATTGCGGTTGTGCTTCTAATATCACTTCAAACATCTTTGGTTTTGATTTTTATATCTACTATTATAAGACTAATGATTGAAGCTAAATTATGCTACGGGATTATTGCTAAGTTGTAATTAATATGGAGAAAGGCACTAGGGTCGTGGCATTGCCTAGGTGGCTAATTAACGGGTAAATGCTACTAAGGGTAAATTGACATATTTGGGGCTTATGCTATAACCGTTGCACAATTGTACCCACTCTCACACCTCTCGGTAGAGAGAGTGATTTTGCCCAATTGACTCTCTCGAGACCAATTGGGTAGGCCAATTAGACCAAGCAACTAGGGTTCAAGTAGGGTGATTACTCTCTCGAGGTTTAACCCGTTAATTGGGACTACCATTTCTCATGGGTCCATCCCAATTCCTTGTTGGGTCAATTTTGGGGTCATAGACTCTCCTTCTCAAGAAAAGTTAAACCCCCCAAGCTAGAATCAGTGTTTGCAACCACCAATCCTTAATTAAAACCTAAAATTAACCCAAATAGCAAACACCCAATATCAATCTAGCCTTAGATGGCAACACCCATCAATTACCCACACTAGGGTTGAGCCACAACCTAGCTAGTGAGTTTAGCTACTCATGCTAGATGTAAAAATTAAAGAAATAGATGAAGAAGTAAACATATAAATTGATTGCTAAGAAGAAAATACAATATTGAAGAGTAAAAATGCGAAAAATGGTTAAACTAGGCGTTCTCACGAGCTCAGCAGCTTCAGAAAAACAAAACTTGACCTAAAAATGGAAAAAGGGTCTATTTATACTGGGCTGGAAAAATTGGACAAAAATACCCCTGCGGGGTCAGCGCGGACCGCGCAAACATGACCGCGGCCGCACTGGCTCTTGAACTCTTGGCTTCTGCTTCTCTGAAGTTGAGGACCGCGGACCGTGTAATAATGTAGCACGGCCGCGGTGGAAATTGGCGCGGCCGCACAGAATTGAGCGCGTGCCGCATTGCTTGGAAAGGGTCAAAACTAGGCTCTCTGAATCTCTGCTCCGCGGACCGCGTAAAAGTGTAGCGCGGCCGCGGAGCCTGACCGCGGACCGCGTGGAAATGACCACGGCTGCGTAGCCTCCCCTTGGATTTTGCCATTCTCTGAACCTCCTAGTGCGGCCTCGTTCACAGTTGCGCGGTCCGCACTAGGGCCTCTTTTCCTCAACTTCCTTGGTCTTTGACACTTGAGCAGGTTTCACTCCTTTCTGAGTCGATACTTGACTTTTGTCACTTTGTCGATCAAACCTGCAATCAAGTACAACTTGTGAGCGTTTTGGGACTATTTTGTAGCAATTTTAAAACAAAAGCGTAGGCAAGTAGGGGTATAAAACACGTTAAAATCCTAACTTATCAACTCCCCCAAACTTAAGCCTTTTCTTGTCCTCAAGCAAACAAAATAAGACCCACCCCTTAAAGGAAAATCCACATAATTCCAGCCATCCTAAGGCAACCTCAACAAGCATCAATTGGCACTAACAATTGCCCTCAATACGAATGCATCATTAACACATTTAACTTTTGAAAAGAACCATGGATCAAGTGTGACACAAGAGTATCAAGAGTTGACACATTTCATCAAAGAGCTTATCTCAATTACCTTGGTCATTGTGGAACCCAGACTCACACGTCCTCAACTCTCCCTAAGCGAACCTCACCTTTTAGAGTATTAACACACAAATCGAGGTTGATGGAGTTTCACTCATCTCTCTCAAGAAGAAGGTCACAAGTCCGGCTTTAGGTACCATATGCTTGCCCCTTATGTAAGTATCCACTAGTGTAGGTTTCCTTCAACTCAAGATCCTATAGGACTTTTGTGGAGTCATTATGAAGGCTTTTGGGTAAGGGTAGGACATGTTTTTATTCAAGTGGGTTCAATCTTCCCTTAAGCACTTCTTTTGATTCATTATGGCACAACTCTTTTGACTCTTTTGAGTATTTCACTTCTTTTACGAGGGGTTAGAGAGACACATTGTCACTCTTTCTTATGCAATACAAAACATTTCTCCTTTTCTACTTTTTCCACACCTTTTTCTTTTCACCTTTGTTTCCTTTGACTCCCTTTTTATTCTTGTTCACTTTGAACTTTCTTTTTGTCTTTTTCTTTTCTTGCTTTTTCATTGCCTTCCTTTTTCTTTTTTCTTTTGTACCTTTCTACCACTTTGCTTCCTTTCTTGTCTCCCCCCCCAAACTTAGACATTTGCCATTAATCAAGGGAAGATTTGGGTGCCAAGAGAGGGAAATCATTTAGAACGGGTATAGGCTTGTAGCATTGGCTCCTGAAAGAAAAGGTTTAAGGCTCAAAAGGGTTAACTAGGGATCATCTTTTTGGTAGGCTATGGAATTGTTCAACTAAAAATTCGGATCAAGGAGAGCCTATAATCACTTCTCAAGTCAAATTTCACCTAGGATTTCGCCTCAACAAACATTCAGGGCAAGTTCTAGACCATTGGCTCGGGACTTGGACTCGCAATTAGATTCCTCACCACACACACTAAGGGATTGCTAACACATCGAGTCGAGGGCCCACAACAACCTTAGTTACGATTCAAGCACACAATGGTCCGAAAAGACCACATGATGATTTTTGGTCAACGCAAGAGTTTCAAGGCCACGACTTTCACCATCCTAAACACAACATTATGTCTATGACCATGGGATCAAAGGCAAATGTGCTAGGCCCAAGTGAAGCTTTGCTTGAGGTACCCTTAACTACAACTACCAAAAATAAAAGAAAAATCAAAGAAACGGACTCAAACCTTTAAGAAGGTAGTCACTCCATCCATCATCGGGAAGAGCCACCCGGTTCACACAATATTCCACTCTTGGAAAGAACCGTGGCCTTAAGAAAACCAAGGGCTTATTGGAAGCGTCCAAAACAAAACAAAAGGTTACGAGCCTAACTATAAAGCTACAAACGAATTTTTTTTTTGCGAAAACGAAAATAGAATGAATATTTACAATAGGGGAATAGAATATACAAACGAGGGGTGAATATATATACAAGATTGTAACTTAGCTTTATATACAAACCAAAATAGAAAATAAAAAGTACTGAATGTAAATTTATATACATACCAAATAGAAAATCAACTAAAAGGAAATAAAAAGAAACAGAGTCAAATATGTACAATCATCCAGATTCAATCAAAAATGTAGGGCACACCCCCACGAATAAGAGCTGGCATTGTCCCCAATGCCAACTACCAAAATAGTCATCAAACAAAAAGAGTCATAGCAAAGGATATAGGGGCTCCCTAAGCCAGGTCCGTCTGCATTGGGTCAGCTGTGGTCCCCAAGTCCTCCGTATGTGCAGGAGCCTCAGACTGGCTCCCGGTCTCCTGCTGCTCAACTGCTGGGACTGGAACCTGCTCCTGGACCGGCTGTATGACAGGTGCATCCTGAGGCAAAGTGGAAGAGGTCTCCTGTGGGACTGCCACCTCAATAACCGCATCTGCTGTGCTAGGGAGCTTCCTTTTCTTCCTAGGCTGCCTGGGTACCTGCTCCTACTCTGGCTGTGGCACTGCTGCTGCTGCTGCTGCTAGAGGGGCTGGATCCCCAAATAACAAGTCTAAAGGCATCTGATCTGCCAGTAGCTTGTCCACATCTCTCCGCAGCTCCTTCACAGACTCTTTGGAAGCCCGTGACCTCCGCATCTTCCTGTGCTCCTTGGCAAGCTCCTTCAAAGCCTTGCCATGTGACTCCACTGCTGCAGATAGGGTAGCCTGAGTCTTCAGAATCTTTTCCTGGTTCTCCAGGAGCTTCTTCAAGGTCTCCTCAATGGACTGAGGAATCTGAGCTGGTTGAGGTGCTGCCTGGGCCTGAATAGTGGTGGACAAAGTGGAAAACTTGGATGTCGCAGCTGACATCCAGTTGTTCAGGCTAGCCAAAGACTGAATCAGCTGATGGGGGGTGAATGGATGATTCTTGGAAGATGGCACGCTTGGGCCTGCTGAAGTAGTGGGACCAGCTGAAGAAGAAGGTCCTGGAGGCAAGTCCGCAACTGTGGCAGCAGGTGTGGTAGAAGGCTCGGCAGAAGGCTCTACCGCAACTGGCTCCTCAGACTGACCAGTTGGGGCAGAGGAAGGTGGCTTGTAGTTCTTGGATTTAGGGTTGTCCAGACCCTGCATGCTGTACCAAGAGTAAGGAGCTACTGGCTTTGTCTTGACATCATATCTCCTCTTCTCCACCTCTAGATCCTGGAAATACATCAATAGGGTGTTTGGAAAAGGATAATTACTGTCATGCTCTTGCCCCACCGCAGAGATCACACGGGACATCACATTGCCCATGTTGATCGGGTACCCAGCCATGATAGATGCAACCAGAACTGCTCGGGTAAGTGGAATTGTCTGGTCATGAGTGGAAGGGTCAAGCCGACTGCATACAAAGGTCAACCACTCTCGAGCCTCAAAATTGAATGTCTTCCTGAATATCTTCTTTCCTGCTTGTAAACACACTGGCACAGTGCCCGGGATTGCCAAGTACTGGGCCAACCACGGGCGGACTTCCTCTCCTATTGCCAACTTTGCCAAATAAAGGGACTCGTCTTCATCACGGAACCCCAAATATTCATTTAACGATCTCCCATCAAACATCATAGTTTTGTTTCTAACTTTGGTTACATTGGTATCTTTCACTATATGAGCCACATTGGAGTAGAACTCCCTAACCATGTGCTCGTTAGCATCTATGTAGCTCTCCATGAAGAACTCCCAACCCCATCTCGTTCTAAATTGCCTCTGCACGTTCGGGTTGTGGGGTAAAAGGTCAGTGTCAATAAAAGTTCTCTCTGGTATCAACTTCCTCAACGGCCACCATTCCCTAAACTTATGGAAGGCTACTTGACTGACAAACCGATCCTCCCAGACTTCCGGCTTCCTAGTTCTCTCAACCCCCCCAACCTGAGGTTCACCTCCCTCATCCTGACCTCCACTCTCCCCAGATAATGAAGCTGTGGGGGAGGTGGAGTATTGCTCACTACCAGCTGCGGACTCGTCAGAAGAATCCGAGACTATAGTCACTGGTCTTTTGGAAGTGGGTGATGGTGGTGAAGGGGTGTCAGCTAGGTGAATGGGGTCAGTTATATGGGTTGGGACTGTATCGAAGGAGATATCTTTGGAGGGAACATACTCACTCCACGACGAATGTGAAGCAGCCCTATCAACAGCTTTTATCAATTTGCGGGTCTTTTTAATGTTCTCCCGAGCCTGGGGAGTGAAGTTTTGCAATTCGCTTTCCTTTCCCCCCGGGAGGAACCACCTCTCCCGGGCTGTTGTGACTGTTTGGCTCCCCGTTGTTTAACCATTGTATGCAAAAATAAGCATCTAACATTGTTAGTTTAAGCATATGCAGTGAAATAAGTGAATCAAAATAAATTGCAGAGACAATATCAGTACACAGCAGCAAAAATAGATTGCAGAACCTAGCAATGCGGACCGCACAATCTTGACCGCGGCCGCGTTAGAGGCACCACGGACCGCATAAACTTGAACGCGGTCTGGGCAAAGGCCCAAAATACACCCTCTCTGAATCTCCCACCGCGGTCCGCACAAAAATGCAACGCGGCCGCGATGGGCCAGCGCGGACCGCACAAAAATCAATGAGGCCGCGCTGGAGACAATTACCTTTCAGTCACCAAAGCACCGCGGTCCGCACAAAATTGTAACGCGGACCGCGTAAGGGCAGTGCGGTCGCGCAAAAATGACCGCGGACTGTGCTGAACTAGGGTTCAGCGGAAATAAGTTAGGGGTGCATATTTTTGCCATTCCTGGTCAAGTTTTTACACCTATTTTGTCCCTACTCAGTTCAATCATTAATCTAGCATATTTGGTGCATTACCCTAGTTTTAGACCACCCTAATCTAATAGTTAAATAAAAAGAAGAAGCTAAACTACTGAACAAGCTATAAAAAATGAAAATAAGAAATTTAATTAATCACAAGTGCAGGAAATGTTACCAGGATTATGAGGATTGAGTGCAAATAGTCCAAGAAGTCAGAAAATTAGTCTTAGAGGGGATGAACAATGATCTATATCTCTGAGTGTTCAATGTGCGAAAAGGGTAAAATGAAGCCCTAGGGCCCTATTTATAGAAAAACTGGGGGCCCCACACTCACCTACCAGCGCGGCCACGGTCCGCGCTGGGTTTCAAAGTCTGAAGTTTCGGAAGGCAACCCACGCGGCCGCGTTGGAGTGCACCGCGGACGCGAAGGTCCACCGCGGACCGCACAAACATGAACGCGGCCGCGGTGGAAAACTTCAGAGAGCATGCAATTAGCGACATGCCAGCGCGGACCGCACAAAAGTGCACCACGGTCCGCACTGGCTATTTCAGAGACTATCAGTGTTTTTCCTTTTGTTTTGCACTGCCTCAATACAATCCCTGCAACATCTCAACAAACAATTATCTCAAAAATTCTAAGCTATAAAGAAAATCAAAGAAAAAGAAAAAGACATGGGTTGCCTCCCAAGAAGCGCCTGATTTAACGTCGCGGCACGACGCATGTTACCATCACATCACTTCAAATGAATGAGTGCCACCACGTGGCTGTCATCATACTTTCCCAAATAATGCTTGACACGATGTCTATTGACCCGGAAAACTTCACCATTCTTGTTCTTTAGATCAAGAGCACCAAACGGCGTCACACATACAACTTCAAATGGCCCACTCCACTTTGACTTGAGCTTGCCCGGAAATAACCTCAACCAGGAGTTGAAAAGAAGAACCATATCACCAACCTTGAATTCCTTTCCCTGAGCATATTTGTCATGAAGATACTTCATCTTGTCCTTATATAAGGACGAGCTGGAGTAGGCATGAAATCTAAACTCATCAAGCTCATTAAGTTGCTCAACACGGAGATTCTCCGCAACATCCCATTCCAAGTTCAACTTTCTCAAGGCCCACATAGCGTTGTTCTCCAATTCCATCGGAAGATGGCAAGCTTTCCCAAACACCAACCGGTACGGGGACATACCAATTGGTGTCTTGTAAGCCGTCCGGTAAGCCCATAAAGTGTCATCCAACTTTTTCGACCAATCGGTCCTATTAGCATTTACCGTCCTGGACAAGATACTCTTTATCTCCCGATTTGATACTTCCACTTGTCCGCTAGCTTGTGGATGATAGGGGGTGGTCACTTTGTGGTTAACTCCATACTTAGCAAGAAATGAGTCGAAAGCCTTGTTGCAAAAATGGGACCCCCCATCACTAATAATGGCCCGAGGAGTACCAAACCTCGTGAAGATACTCTTTTTCAAGAATGCTACAACACTTCGGGCTTCATTGTTGGGAAGAGCCACGGCTTCCACCCACTTTGAGACATAGTCCACCGCCACGAGAATGTAAGTGTTACCATAAGAGCTCACGAACGGACCCATGAAATCGATGCCCCAAACATCAAAAATATCCACCTCGAGAATTGTATTGAGGGGCATCTCATCCTTCTTGGAAATACCGCCGGCTCTTTGACATGCATCACATCTCTTCACCAATTCACTAGCATCCTTGAACAGCGTCGGCCAATAGAATCCGCAACTCAAAACTTTTAAGGTCGTCCTCACCCCCCCGTGATGGCCACCATAGGGAGAAGAGTGATAAGCCTCCAATATGCTCATTTGTTCACTTTCCGGTACATATCTTCTTATCACTCCATCCGTGCAAATTCTAAACAAATACGGATCATCCCAAAAATCCAAGCTATCCCGCTTGAGTTTCTTCCTTTGGTTGGAAGAGAGCTCACACGGGACATTACCAGTCACAATGAAGTTGGCGATGTCCGCGAACCATGGCATATCACACATAGAAACGGAAAGAAGCTGCTCGTCAGGGAACCTATGATTAATCTCAATACCATCACATGGTCTCCCCTCTTCCTCTAATCGGGACAAATGGTCCGCAACTTGATTCTCGCTTCCCGTTCTATCCACAATCTCTAAATCAAATTCTTGAAGGAGTAGCACCCACCTGATCAATCTTGCTTTCGAATCCTTCTTAGTCATCAAATACTGGAGGGCTGCATGGTCCGTGTGTATGATCACCTTTGCTCCCATAAGGTAAGGTCGAAATTTCTCCATCGCGAACACAATAGCCAATAACTCTTTTTCCGTCACTGTGTAGTTTCTTTGGGCCTCATTCATCGTCTTGCTAGCATAATACACAGGATGGAATATTTTGTTGTTCCTTTGGCCTAGCACCGCACCAACCGCTACATCACTCGCATCGCACATTAGTTCAAAAGGCAAATCCCAATTAGGTGCGGTGATGATAGGAGTTGTTGTCAACTTGTGTTTCAATAGCTCAAAAGACTCCATGCACTTCTCATCAAAGATAAACTTGACATCCTTCTCTAACAATTTGCAAAGCGGGTTCACAATTTTTGAAAAATCTTTAATGAATCGCCGGTAGAACCCGGCATGACCAAGAAAACTCCTCACCCCTTTGACAGAAGTAGGGGGAGGGAGCCTTGAGATAACCTCTATTTTTGCCTTATCAACTTCAATTCCTTGCCTTGAGATTTTGTGACCCAATACAATTCCCTCTTGCACCATAAAGTGACATTTCTCCCAGTTGAGCACAAGGTTGGTTTCTTCACATCTTGCCAAAACCCTATCCAAGTTCACCAAACATTCCTCAAATGAATCTCCCACCACGCTGAAGTCGTCCATGAATACCTCCAAGATATCCTCCACCATATCGGTGAAAATTGCCATCATACATCTTTGGAAGGTCGCTGGGGCATTACATAGTCCGAATGGCATTCTCGAGAAAGCGAACGTGCCATAAGGACATGTAAAGGTTGTCTTCTCCTGATCTTCCGGGGCAATGAGAATTTGATTATACCCCGAGTATCCATCTAGAAAACAATAAAAGGCCCAGCCCGCAAGACGATCGAGCATTTGGTCCAAGAATGGTAGTGGAAATGATATTTTCTTGTCACCTTATTCAACTTTCTATAGTCCATACACACTCTCCAACCCGTAACTGTTCGAGTAGGAATCAACTCATTGTTGGCATTGGTCACTACCGTCATTCCACCCTTCTTTGGCACACATTGGACTGGAGAGGTCCATGAACTACCCGAGATCGGGAAAACCACACGGCGTCAAGCCACTTGATAACCTCTTTCTTTACTACTTCTTGCATCACCTCGTTGAGTCTCCTATGATGTTCAAGAGATGGCCGTGCATCCTCCTCCAAGATGATCTTATGCATGCAAAATGCAGGGCTTAATCCCCTGATGTCCGCCAAAGTCCATCCTATTGCCCTTTTTCGCTTTTGAAGCACCTCCAGAGTGGCCTCAACCTGCAAGTTAGTAAGGCAAGAAGAAAGAATAACTGGAAGAGTAGAATTAGAGCCCAAGAATTCATACCTGAGGTGTGGAGGAAGCGGTTTCAACTCCAACACCGGTGGCTCCTCAATTGATGGCTTGGTTGGCGGAGTTTTGCGATTCTCAAGATCCAAAGATAGCTTCCTAGGCTCGTATGAATATGAACCCATTCCATGCAATGCATTCACGCACTCCACTCTACCGGCATCATCATTGACATCCATGTTAAGAAGCACGGCCTCAAGAGGATCGTCAACATTCATCATGGAACTTGTGTCATCCACTATCACAGATGTGACAATGTCCACAAGTGAACACACTTCCGTGCTATTGGGTTGTCTCATTGATTTGCAAACATGAAATACCACCTTCTCATCACCCACTCGGAATGTCAATTCACCTGCTTCAACATCAACCAAAGTCTTCCCCATAGCTAGGAAAGGTCTCCCAAGAATAATCGGCACTTTAAAATCCACTTCACAATCCAATATGACAAAGTCAGCCGGCAATATGAATTTGTCCACCCGGACAAGAACGTCGTCAATTATACCCAAAGGCCGCTTCATCGACCTGTCCGCCATTTGAAGTCTCATCAAGGTTGGCCTAGGTTGCCCAATTCCCAAAGTCTTGAAGACTGAATACGGCATCAAATTAATGCTAGCCCCCAAGTCACATAAGGCCTTAGCAAACTCCGCACTCCTGATAGTGCAAGGAATATTAAAAGCTCCAGGGTCCTCAAGTTTCGGGGCCATAGAATGCACTATCGCACTAACTTGGTGCGTCATCTTTATTGTTTCACAATCTATAGAACGCTTCTTGGTGACTAAATCCTTCATGAACTTTGCGTAGCCCGACATTTGTTCAAGTGCCTCCACCAAAGGCACATTGATTGTAAGGCTTTTCATCATATCTATGAACTTCTTGAACTGATTGTCACTCTTTTGCTTTGCTAACCGCTGAGGATAAGGTGGAGGTGGTCTAGGCTAGGGTGCCTTGGCTTTTGGCACCACCGGCTCCGGAATATCAATTATATGCTCCCTAGACGGGTTCACGGCCTCTTGAGTTTCCACCTCGGCCTCATCAATATCTATCCTCACTTCCTTGTTCACATTTGTCTCAACCACATCTTCAACGAGCAAAGGATCCACATCTTCTTGGAGCTCAATATCATCATTCACCACTCGATTTTCATTTGAGGTCGGCATTGCACCACCTCTTCCACTTCTAGTTGTAACTGCCATTACATGATTGTTACCTCCCTTCGGGTTCACTACCGTGTCACTTGGTAGCGCACCCTTAGGTCGGGTATTTAAAGCTTGAGAAATTTGTCCTATTTGCACTTCTAGGTTCCGGATAGATGTGTTATGAGAAGCCAATTGTGCGTCAGAGTCTTGGTTCTTTTTCATCATCTGCTCAAACATCATCTCTATCCGTCCCATATCACTTCCGGAAGAACTAGACCCTTGCGACTGAAAGGGGGGTGGATTGTTTGGTTGTTGAAACATGGGGGGCCTTTGAAAGCCCTTCCCCCTACCACCATTATTCCAGCCTCCTTGATTGTTATTGTTGTTGCTCCAATTATTGTTGTTCCCGTTCCAATTGCCTTGATTGTTACCTTGGTTACCCCAATTGCTGTTCTGATTGTTGTTGTTCCAATTGTTACCGCCTTGTTGTTGGTTATTGTTATTCGAATTACCGCCGCCTTGTTGATTGCCCCAATTGCTTTGGGGACGCCATTGTTGGTTCCCTTGATTTCCTCTATTTCCTTGATAGTTATTGACATATTGACATTCCTCACTTTGATCATCATAGCACTCATACGAATAACCACCACCATCATTGTTGTTGTCAAATTGCTCACCATTACCTTGAGGTTGTTGTTGCCCTGTTTGCCTCCTTTTTAGCATAGAAACATTCTCCATTGCATTGACTTGGCGCGGATTTTGAACTTGTTGCAATTGCGCCTTCGCCAACTGATTCATTGTTGTTGTAAGCTCAGCAATAGCTTGGCCATGATCATTCAATTCCTTGTGAAAATGGATGACCGTGGGGTCACCTTAGGGCACATTTGCACGGCTTTGCCATGCCGAAGAAGTGTCGGCCATTTCATCAAGTACATCACAAGCTTCTCGGTAAGAAAGTTTCATAAAGTTCCCACCGGCTAATTGGTTCACAATACACTGATTCGTGGTGTTGATGCCCCTATAAAAAGTCTGCTGGATCATTGCCTCAGTCATGTTGTTATTAGGGCACTCCTTCACCATTGTTCTATATCGTTCCCATATCTCGTGCAAAGGTTCCGTTGGCATTTGCTTGAAAGCTAGAATTTCATCCCGAAGAGCTGCCATATGACTTGGAGAAAAGAACTTGGAAATAAATTTGTCCGCCAATTCATCCCATGTGGTGATAGAATGATTGGGGAGCCTTTCTAACCAATCTAACGCTTTACCCCGAAGACAACGGGAAAAGCCTCAATCTCAACGCATCCTCGAACACGTTTGTTTGCTTACTCCCCCAGCAAGTATCTACGAACCCCTTCAAGTGCTTGTAGGCATTTTGGTCGGAGGCGCCCGTAAAATACCCTCTTTGCTCGATCAAGGTCAACATAACATTTGTGATTTGAAAGTTCCCCGCCCGGATTCGGGGAGGAACAATGGCACTTGCATATCATTGATTTAGCAGCATCCGAGGGACCGCTCTTGGAGGTGGCGGAGGAGGGTCTGGAACGTTGTCATTTATATTGGCTTGGCGGCCTCTCCTTGGTCCGGGAGGCACAAGAGGCACCTCCTCATCTCCAATATCCTCTACCTCCTCCCCCGCGATCACATTCCCAAGAGGGTCATTTCCGTTTAAAGCCATAGTACCTGATTAATTGACACAAACAAAATTAGTAAACAAGAAGGAAAGAGAAGCAAATCACAAAACTAACCAAACAGATAGTCAACACCGTAAGCTCCCCGACAACGGCGCCAAAAAAGTGATCGCTGCCGACTCAACACTATACTAAGGTAGGAAGAGCGGGTCGCAACAGCTTTTACCCAAATAGTGGTTCAGGATCGAATTTCCACAGGGAGCTAGTAATGGAGTTGTATTGTCTGTTTAGTCTAGAATTGCGGTTGTGCTTCTAATATCACTTCAAACATCTTTGGTTTTGATTTTTATATCTACTATTATAAGACTAATGATTGAAGCTAAATTATGCTACAGGAATATTTCTAAGTTGTAATTAATATAGAGAAAGGCACTAGGGTCGTGGCATTGCCTAGGTGGCTAATTAACGGGTAAATGCTACTAAGGGTAAATTGACATATTTGGGGCTTATGCTATAACCGTTGCACAATTGTACCCACTCTCACACCTCTCGGTAGAGAGAGTGATTTTGCCCAATTGACTCTCTCGAGACTAATTGGGTAGGCCAATTAGACCAAGCAACTAGGGTTCAAGTAGGGTGATTACTCTCTCGAGGTTTAACCCGTTAATTGGGACTACCATTTCTCATGGGTCCATCCCAATTCCTTGTTGGGTCAATTTTAGGGTCATAGACTCTCTTTCTCAAGAAAAGTTAAACCCCCCAAGCTAGAATCAGTGTTTGCAACCACCAATCCTTAATTAAAACCTAAAATTAACCCAAATAGCAAACACCCAATATCAATCTAGCCTTAGATGGCAACACCCATCAATTACCCACACTAGGGTTGATCCACAACCCTAGCTAGTGAGTTTAGCTACTCATGCTAGATGCAAAAATTAAAGAAATAGATGAAGAAGTAAATATATAAATTGATTGCTAAGAAGAAAATACAATATTGAAGAGTAAAAATGCCAAAAATGGCTAAACTAGGCGTTCTCACGAGCTCAACAGCTTCAGAAAAACTAAACTTGACCTAAAAATGGAAAAAAAGGGTCTATTTATACTGGGCTGGAAAAATTGGACAAAAATACTCCTGCGGGGTCAGCGCGGACCGCGCAAACATGACCGCGGCCGCATTGGCTCTTGAGCTCTTGGCTTCTGCTTCTCTGAAGTTGAGGACCGCGGACCGTGTAATAATGTAGCGCGGCCGCGGTGGAAATTGGCGCGGCCGCACAGAATTGAGCGCAGGCCGCATTGCTTGGAAAGGGTCCAAACTAGGCTCTCTGAATCTCTGCTCCGCGGACCGCGTAAAAGTGTAGCGCGGCCGCGGAGCCTGACCGCGGACCGCGTGGAAATGACCGCGGCCGCGTAGCCTCCCCTTGGATTTTGCCATTCTCTGAACCTCCTAGTGCGGCCGCATTCACAGTTGCGCGATCCGCACTAGGGCCTCTTTTCCTCAACTTCCTTGGTCTTTGACACTTGAGCAAGTTTCACTCCTTTCTGAGCCGATACTTGACTTTTGTCGCTTTGTCGATCAAACCTGCAATCAAGTACAACTTGTGAGCGTTTTGGGACTATTTTGTAGCAATTTTAAAACAAAAGCGTAGGCAAGTATGGGTATAAAACACGTTAAAATCCTAACTTATCAAGCGTTCATCGGCTTATGGGCTTTAAGGGATGTGGTTTATGTTAGGACCGATTGTGGTGAGTTTTGTTAAGGGTCGTGGTGTTCTGGCAAGGAAAAGTGTCAACTTGGTAGTATGTTGGATTAGCACAATAAAAGATATGATCTGTTCTTTGGGTACTTGTGATGTGGTGAGTTACTACGGGTGCTTCGTGGCAATGCTCTTGGGTTTTGGCAGCCTCCGTGGCTTGGTTGAGATAGAGAGATTTAGTTATGATGGATTGATTATGTGCAAATGAGTTTCGAAGAGTTTTCAATGGTTTCTATCATGGTTCGAGGTGTATATTTCCTACCGGTGTGTGGAACATGTTGCATATTGTGATTTTCTCCTAGATGTGATCAAATGGAAGATTCTTAACTAATTGAGTATGTAGTTTGCTTGCGATTCAGAGTTGATTTTGAGATTTTTGTATTTTTCACATGATGGCATAATAGGTGTGGTGTGTTGTGTAGGATTGAGATTTGCATGTGCAAGGCCACAATTCAATTTTGAAAGGAAGGTCCTGAATTCTTAGGCAGCATAGACGGTTTCAGATGATTAGATGAATGATATTACTTCATTGGTATTGTGGCACCCTCCTGGTTGATCGACTGCTGATTTTTAGATATTGCTATGTGGCACGAAAGAATTAGAGAGGTATTCCTCGTGGGATGATCGTGTATGAGGGATGCGTTAGTCATTCAGGCGGTGGAGTTGGGATCAGATATGGTGATTCATGTGTTCTATGGATTCGGAGACTAGGAGTTCTCAGGAGCAGATTGTTGCATGGTTGTGGACTGTAAAGTGTGGCCGAAGCTAGCCAGGTGATATTATGTGTTATGATTCACTCATTGTGGACTTTCAGAGGATTATTTATCTATTTGTGGGTGACTAGAGCGGATTTAGGGGCCCCTTGGCAGGCCCAATTAGGATGTGTATTCTATACTGAACCGGATTGGTTGGCTCCATGTTGCTATTGTTGAGGGATGTGCCATTCAGTCGTTGTTGAGCTTATTAGTGTTCTGAGATGATATGTGAGTTACTCTTCTATACTACGAGGAGTTGTGATTCATTGGTTATATGCACATGCGGTGCGGTTCTATTTGAGCTTTATATCGGGATTTGAGCGGGATGAGTATTTGGGTATTGCATGATTGATTGCACGTTATCTATGTTCTTTCCGGATCGTGGTATTGTGTTATTTGCTCCCCGTGGTTGTGGTAATGCACTTTGGGTACTGGATATCAAATTTCGCGTGGTTATTGATTTTGAGCAAGGCGGCTCGAGGTATATAATATGGACCGGCGTTGGACGGGGTCACGTATTGCAGCGAAGTTATGTTGAGATATGATCCTTTGTGTTGGATTCGTATGTTTTGGTTCTACGGTGTGTTCTAGGCTCTTAGTATGGTATTGTGATGGTACTTGTTAAACTGGCAGGACAGTCCTCTCATTTAAGGCATTTTCAGGATTTAGTACATTTGGAATGTTGCTATTTGATGCACGGGTTGTGGCTTTAAGCTATATTGATGTGTCATGTCACTACAGTGATTATGTTAGATGGGATGAGGTCATCGTACCTAGAATGGGTGCTATCGGATCTGACTGAATATTTAGAAGGATATTGACGCTGATCGGCCTAGAAATTTGCTATAGTTCCTATCGAAGGAGAGAGAGTTCCACAACTTGTTGATCTGATGAATGGTTATGAGTTTCGGCGTGTTTCTTTCGTTGTTGGCAGTGTATGGAGGTGTTAGAACGAGGCGCCGTTTGATAAAAGGTTTATTACCGGTATTGGGTTGTTTTGAGCAGCTACTGTGATTAGAAATTATTGCTATGAGTGTTTGAGTTATGTAATATATCATGTGATTTCATCTTGGGTTATGGCTATGGCTTGATACAACTTGTTCGGACTTATACAGTGTGTAGATACGAGATTCTGATCCTATAGAAAATTTCGGATGTGGAAATTAGATTCTAAGGCTAATAGGTTAGGTTGGATTACGAAATTTCAGTTATGTTGTGTTATTAGACCTATATGGAATAGGGTGACCTGGGATCACTCTCGGGTATGTGCATGGTAAGGTTACGCGGCGATTTGATGGATTTTGGAACAACTTTGGGCACGTTCGAGGACGAACGTATGTTTAAGTGGGGGAGGATATAACGACCCGACCGGTCATTTTGAGAATTTGCACTTCGCTCGGTTGTTTGGGGGTATGAGTAGCTTCGTATGATGTATTATGACTTATGTGAATTGTCGGTTTTGGTTTTCAAGTTATTTAGAATTGATTTGGAAGGATGATTCTCAGCTAGAAGCTTTAAATTTAAAAGGGTTTGACCAAGTTTGACTTTTTAGTATTTGACCTCAGATTGGATTTCTGATGGTTCCGTTAGCTTTGTTGGGTGATTTTGGATTTGTTGGGTGATTTTGGACTTAGGAGCGCGTCCGGATTGTGATTTGGAGGTCCGTAGTGGAATTTGGCTTGAAATGGCAGAAGTTGGAATTTTGGAAAGCGTGACCGGGAGTGGACTTTTTGATATCGGGGTCGGATTCCGATTCTGGAAGTTGGATCAGGTCTGTAATGTCAAATGTGACTTGTGTGCAAAATTTGAGGTCAATCGGACGTGATTTGATAGGTTTTGGCATCGGTTGTGGAAGTTGGAGTTCCAAAGATCAATGATTCCGAATTTGAGGTGTGATTCGTCGTTTTGATGTTGTTATGTGTGTTTTGAGGCCCAGAGTAGTTCCGTGTTATGTTATGGGACTTGTTGGTATGTTTGGACATCCCGAGGGGCTCGGGCGTGTTTCGGATCGATTTTAGATTATTTTCTTCAATGTTGCTATTGCTGGTTCTGGTGTGACCGCACCTGCGATTGGTATGCGCAGGTGTGGTGGTCGCAGGAGCGAAAATAGTGCTGGGTGAGGAAGACCGCAGAAGTGGAGGTATTTGCGCAAAAGCGCGACCGCAGATGCGGTCATAGCTTTCTCAGAAGTGGAGTGTCTCGCAAATGCGAGCCCTTTTCTGCAAAAGCGAAGGGCGTAGATGCAGCCACTTATCCATAGATGCGAAAGTGCTAGGCAGAGTTATAAAAATTGGAGGGTTTTGTTCTTTCTTCATATTTTGAGATGTGGAACTCGGATTTAGGCAATTTTTGGAGCAAAATTCATCACAAGGATTGGGGGTAAGTGTTCTCTACTCAGTTTTGATTTCATTCCATGAATCTATCTTCATTTGGCAATTGGTTGATGAATTTTAAAAAGGAAATTGGGGGTTTTGGCCTAAAGTTTCATAACATGAATGTTTGAGTTTTGAACACCAATTTGGAGTGGGATTTGAGTGAAACTAGTATGGTTAGACTCATAATTGAATGGGTTGTCGGATTTTGTGAGTTTTGTCGAGTTTCGAGGCGTGGGCCCGAGTGTGATTTTTGGCCGGATTTGTGATTTGATGTAGAATTTGATCTTTATCATTTGTAATTGATTCCTTGGGCTTTATCTAATGTATTTGAGTTGCTTTTGGCTAGCTTTGAGCCGTTCGGAGGTTGCTACGCCCGTGATGGCATTTTTGGAGCATCGCTTGGCTTGCTCAGTGTTGGAATTGTCTTGTTTAAGATAAGTAACTTTTCTATACTTAGTGCTGAGGGTATGAAACCCCAAATTATGAGTTATGTGATTGGTGTTGAGGTGACACACACGCTAGGTGACGGATGTGTATGCGTGCACCCTGTGAGTTGTGACTCTGTTGTTTCAAGGGCATTGTTTAGTGGCCCACTTTGTTGATATTTGTGTTTTTCACCATGTGATATAGTAATTGAGTTGTACATCATACTAGGTATCATGTTTAGGCTTTATGCTGATATTGTTGGAACCCCCAGCGGTCGTTTCTTGCTGTCATCTCATTTATCTGATTGATATTTTGTACTTAGTCACATTCATGCATTCATATCATATCTCAGTCTCAGTTGTTACTTATTGATACATCATATCATTATTCCGGGTCAGTCTTCATGACATTGTGAGCCCGTGGGTGAGACTGGAGAGATTGATGACCGAGTGAGGCCGAGAGTTTGATTATGAGTGACAGTTATGGGATCGGGCTGCACGCCGCATCATGTTTTATTGATTTATGCCATGATTGGCTTGTTATAGCGCTTGGGCTGAAGGAGCCCCTCCGGAGTCTACACACCCCCAGTGAGCGCGAATGATATTATTGAGGGAAGGATTCCGTGGACATGGATTTGTCCCATATACTTGATAACTGGAGACGGATTTCTCCACAGGGTTGGATTGCCCTTTTTCCTCAGTACTGGGTGACTTATAGTCAGTGCTGTATATGTTCCGGGATGGATTTCCTTGGGCCGCATGGGCCATATACAGTACCGAGTGGTTGAGCATTTATATATTATTGAGGGATGAATTTCCTAGGACATGGATTTGTCCGAAGTACTTGATACTTGGAGAGGGATTTCTCTACAGGGCTGGATTTCCCTTTTTCTTCGGTACTGGGTGACTTCTCGTCAGTGTTGTATATGTTTCGGGATGGATTTCCCTGGGCCGTATAGGCCATATATGGTACCGAGTGGTTGAGTATGATAAGTGGAAAGTGTGATACAGTGAGGTTGAGTACTCTGAGAGTGTGAGTAGATGATTTATCTCTGAGATACATGGCATGGCATGCATATATGGCATACATGCATAGTGACACATTTTCTCATACTTTACGGTATCACATCATTCATGACTTTTTACACATATTGATATGTGGGCATAGAGTGGTATTTCACACTTGTTATTTGGAAAGGAAATGAACTTATTATGGAAAGGATTTTTTAGGAAAAATTACAGTTTTCAAACTATCTCATAATTTTTTGATGATTTCAATAAAGGATTTGGGTTTTCAGTGATATTCTTGAAAAGCGGAACTATTTTCGGAAAAACTGAGCAAAAACTGAACATTTTTATCTCTGAGATTATTTCCTTGTTTATATGCTCTACGTTGTATGAACTGCTGTTGGTTATTGGTGTTGGACCCGACCTATGTTCTAGCTCGTCACTACTTTCAACCTGAGGTTAGGTTTGTTACTTTTTGAGTACATGGGGTCGGTTGTACTCATACTACACTTCCTGCACTTTGCGTGCAGATCCCGAATGCCGATGTTGTTGTGTTCGATGGTTGTTGGATTTGAAGGCGTACCTGTGTTCCTGCTGTAGCTGCCTCTTGTTCACGGTAGCCTTAGATTATATAATTCTGTTTACGTACTTTTCTAACAGAAGAAGTCTTTATTTCGTATCAGCTTTTGTAAATTCTACTCTTAGAAGCTCATGATTTGTACTACTAGTCCTTGGAAAATGTATAAGATTCAGATAATTTCTTTGTTTAATATTCTTATCAATATTTTGGAAATTGGATAGTTATTAGTTGGCTTACCTAGCGGGTTGGGTTAGGTGCCATCACGACTAGCGGATTTTGGGTCGGGACATGTTTGAAATGTAAATGGACGGAATTCAACTCTAATGCTACCAAGGAAAAGTGATAGACATAACTAGAATGCAAGTACATCTTTAAATCCAGCTCCCGCCGTACACAACAACATCATCATCCAACATCTACACGCAAGGTGTAAAAGTGTAGTATGAGTACAACCAACCCCATGTACTCAATAATTAACAAGCTTAACCTTAGGTTGAAAGTAGTGACAGGCTGGGACAAGGGCCAGAGTCCAACTCCAATAACCAGGCACAGTTCATAACAATATAATAAAAATGGTACAAGAAAATAATTCAGAGATAAGTTGCTCAACTCGTTCACAATCACGAAAAAATAGGCGTGCTTTTCAAGTATAACAGTAAATCCCAAATCTTTCACCGAAAACAACAAAAACATATGAGTAAGTTTGAAAATTATAATTTTACCAAAAAACTTTTCAACAATAAATAAGATATTTCATTTTTTGAGATAGCATGAGGAAAGTACATCTCCATGCCTACATGTCAATATGCAGGTGAAATCATGAATGTCACCAAAATCGGGTAACGTGAGGAAATGCATCTCTATGCCTGCATCTCGAGTACGCTTGTCAAATACAATGCATCTCAATGATGAACTCATGTACTCACACTCTCAGAGTACTCAATCTCTTTGTCTCGTATTCTGTCTCACCATGCTCGATACTCAGCACGCTCAGTCACTCAGTACTGTACAGGGCAGATCCAGCCCAATGCAAATGAACCAGGGACGATCCAGCCCAAATACAGATAAACCAGGGCAGATCCAACCCAAATTCAAATAAACCAGGGCAGATCCAGCCCAAATGCAAATAAACGAGAGCAGATCCAGCCCAAATGTAAATAAACCAGGGCAGATCCAGCCCAGATGTAAATACTTGCTAGCAATTGTGCCCACTATGGATGTGCAGACTCGGGAGAGGCCGATCTAGCCCAAGCGCTATAATAAGCCAAATTCTGGCATGAATCAATAAAGCCTGTTACGGCATGCAGCATGATCCCATAAATATCACTAACAACAGGCCCTCAGCCTCACTCAGTCATCGGTCTCTCCAGTCTCTCGGGCCCACAACACTTATGCTTAGTAGCCCAATTCAATGATATGAGATGTGACAATATACAATAATAGAGATTGAGATATGATATGTAATGATGAATGCGACTGAGTACATAACTGCAATTAAGCAAATAACTCAACAACAAAGAACGACCACTTTGGTTCCTAATAGTACCATCATATAGCCTAAACATGTTTTCTAGCATGAATCATATATCAAGTAATCTAACACACAGAGTACAGTACTAGTATTCTGATAAGATAGCTACACAGTTTCATGGAATCGGCTAAATCACCATTTCTACGGTGCACGCCCACACGCCCTCACAAGCATGCACGTCACCTCAAAATCAATAACATAACACGTAATTCGGGGTTTCATACCCTCATTACTATGTTTAGAAATGTTACTTACCTCGAACAAGCCAAATCCAACACCGAGTAAGCCAATCGATGCTCCAAAAATACCATCCTGTGCGTACCGACCTCCGAACGGCTCAAAACTAGCCAAAAGCAACTCAAATACATCAAATAATGCCAAAGGAAACGAACCCAATTGATAAAGGTCGAA
This sequence comes from Nicotiana attenuata, assembly GCF_001879085.1. NCBI lineage: Eukaryota > Viridiplantae > Streptophyta > Magnoliopsida > Solanales > Solanaceae > Nicotiana > Nicotiana attenuata. Next base: position 58,133,334 of record NC_031995.1, on the reverse strand, counting down.
TCTTTAATCAAAATCAACCCAAAAGTCAAACTCGGGCCCGTACCTTGGAACCCAAAAAATCACACAAAATTTGATAACTCATTCAATTATGAGTCTAACCATACTAGTATCACCCAAATCCTACTCCAAGTCGATGTTCAAAACTCAAAAATTCACTCTATGAAACTTTAGACAAAACCCCCCAATTTTCTCTTTAAAATTCATAATTCAATCACCAAAAACGAAGATAGATTCACAAAATATAATCAAAACCGAGTATAGAACACTTACCCCAATGCTTGTGATGAAATTTGCCTCCAAAATCGCTCAAATCCGAGCTCCACAACTATAAATGTGAATAAAATAGCCAAGCCCTCGATTTGTAACTTTTGCCCAGCAAAAAGGACCGCTTCTGTGGCATCGCTTTTGCGATAAAATTCTTGCTTCTGCAGAAAACACTGGAGGTCTGCTCTTTCACCCCTGTGCAACATGCCCTACTTCTACGCAAGCGTAGGTGCGACACAAAACACGTTTATGCGCACATACCCGCTTTTGCGCATACGCAGGTGCGCCTCTTCTTCCGCATCTGCGATGATCCCCCAGCCAAGCCTATATTCGCTTCTGCAACCAATTGTCCGCATCCGTGTACTTGCACCTGCGTCCATTCTTATGCAGATGTGGAAACACCAGAACTAATACTCCTTCATCAATGCAACATGCGACAGAATGATCTGAACCTCGTCCGAAACTCATCCCAGCCACTCGCGACCCCGTCCAAATATACCAACAAGTCCCATAACATAACACGAACCTACTCAAGGCCTCAAATCCCACATAACAACATCGAAACAATTAATCACGCCTCAAATCGAACTTAATAAACTTTTGAACTTTCAACTTCCAAAACTCGCGCCGAAACATATCAAATCAACTCGGAATAAACCTAAATTTTGCATGCATCGTGTTTTAAGTTTTGCAGGTAATCCAAAAAGTACCTGTTCTTCAAAAAGGAGCAATCTTCACTCCGGTTTCCATTCATAATGTTCACATCCTGCAATCGTTTCAAACATAACCGACCACCATCAATTACCCGCTTTTTACTCTATGACCATTCAGATATTTGCTCTATAACACATCTGTAATGTTTTAGATTGTTGGCCCAAGTTCAGGTGAAGTTTTGAAGAATGACAAATGAACTCAGTCATGGACCAGGTCCATCATGTGAGACACAGTGTTTATCAACCTATACATGTGAGATACACGTGAAGGAGATAAGTCTCAAGGATAAAGCAGCAATATCTCCTGAACTGATCGAAAAGGTTGCATATTGGATGAGGATAGAAAGTATCCTCATGGGAAGAGGACACAATCCGGATAAAGGATAGAGTTGGAGTTTGTATTGTTCAAGGACTCAACTTCGATGGAAGATCAGAAATTGAGTCTCAATCAAACTCTGATTACTAACTCATTAAATAATAGTAATTGTTCTCTTTTACAGGTATTGCACAAACGCAGAAGTGAAACTAAATTGAGAGCAAAAGAGCGAGGCAATTTGCAAGCAATTTATGTGAGATTCAAGTGTGCATTCCTGAAGCTACTTGGATAAGATAGAAGAACCAATTCCATTGTGTTTATTCTTATTCTAGTTCAATTGTAGTAGGTGGTTTAAAGTTGTACCTTTCCGCTTTTGTAGAAGCAATTGTAATAGGTACTTTGAGTATTCAAGTTATAGGCTAACTTGAAGGTGTCGCAACAGTTGAGGCTGTGTGCCACACTGGGATTAGAGTTTAATCCTTAGGTTTACTAGAGTTTTGTAAATGCTATTTTGGCTCAGTGAATTTAGTGGAAGTTTGGGAAAATCCTACTGAGTAGTAGGTCGTGGTTTTTTCACCTTTTGAGCCAGGTATTTTCCACGTAAAAATCTCTGTGTTCTTTATTTTATGTGCTCTTAATTCCGCAAACAGTAGTAGTAAGTACACCTAGAAGAACCAGGCTCTTCTAGAGCGAAAATTGGGTACCACACAAATCACCCCCCCTCTTGTGTGGTATTGATGTTTAGAACATCAATTGGTATCAGAGCAGGTTATCTTTGAAGAGGCTAACACCTTAGGAGAAGATCAACATGAGTGCACCACCTGGGAACTGGGAAGGGTAATCCACTGCTAGGCCTCCACTTTTCAATGGTCAGTACTATTCTTGGTGGAAGAACAGGATGAGAGATCACATCATAGGGGAAGACTATGAACTCTGGGACATAGTCACTGATGGTCCCCTAGCAACCACAACGAAGAATGCTGAAGGAGTTGATGTGCCAAAGACAAGGACTGACTGTACTGCTGAAGACTTGAGGAAGTGGGAGAAAAATGCTAAGGCCAAGAAATGGCTTGTGTGTGGACTAGGTCCAGATGAGTACAGTAGGATCCAAAGATGTACTACTGCTAAGGAGATATGGGACACCTTGCAAGTGGCCCATGAAGGAACACCTCAAGTGAAAAGATCAAGAGGAACACTGCTGTATTCTCAATATGAGAATTTTACTATGAAGGAAGGAGAAACTATCCAGGAGATGTATACTAGGTTCACTACACTGACAAATGAACTTAAGTCTCTTGGAAGGGTTATTCTTGAAGAAGGCAAGGTTGAGAAAATTCTGACAAGGGTTCTGCCAGTCACATGGGAAAGCAAAATCACTGCTATTCAGGAATCCAAGAATATTGCTACTCTCAGACTGGATGAACTGATTGGAAATCTGACTGCTTATAAAATGAGAAGGCAAACCATGAAGATGGATACCCCCAAGAAGGAGAGAAACTTAGCTCTCAGAATTGCTGAAGGTTCAGATTTGTAAGATGATGAGATGGCTATGATCACTAGAGATTTCAAAAAGTACCTGATGAGAGGAAAGGGTTCTTCAAGAGGTACAACCTTTAACAAGACAAGAGCTCCTGAGAAACAGACCAATGAGGGTTGCTACAAGTGTGGTAAGACTGATCACATGATCAAGAACTGCCCTCAATGGGAAATTGAGTGGAAGAAAGAAAGAGCTGAACGAAGGAACAGGTTCAACCAAAAAGAACAAAGGTTCAACCAAGGCTATGGTTGCTGCTTGGGGAGAAACCTCAGATGAAGACTTAGAAGATGAAGCTGAAGAAGAGCAAGCACCGATGGCCATCGGAGAATCAGATGATGAACAAGAGGTAAGTATTCTTCATCTCAAAGACAAGATTAAATTCTTGTCTAAAGAAAAGTTGGCTGAGCTATTACTAGACTTCATTGATGAATCTGAAATAATTAACAATGAGAAGGAAGTTCTGTCTAGGGAATGTATGATCCTAAAAGCAAAATGCAAAAGTCTAGAGTCTAGGGCAAATGAGAGTGATAACACAAATGTTGAGTTGAAGAACCAGGTTCTTGAACTTGATAACAGTGTCCTAGAACTTAGGTCTGAAAACTTAAAACTGAAACTAGGAAC
>NC_031995.1:58123129-58127162 GCF_001879085.1 Nicotiana attenuata | reverse complement strand
AAAAAAAAAACGAATTGAACTTAAAATCTTTTCTGGAGATATCCATTTTCCTGGAGAGACAGATAAGATATCCCGACATACCGGCGTTTTGATACCACCAGGAACAGGAAAAAGAAATTCCAAGGAATCCAAAAAAGTGAAAAATTGGATCTATGTCCAACGGATTACACCTAGCAAGAAAAAGTTTTTTGTTTTAGTTCGACCTGTCGTCACATATGAAATAACGGACGGTATAAATTTAGCAACCCTTTTTCCACCGGATCCATTGCAGGAAAGGGATAATGTGCAACTTCGAATTGTCAATTATATCCTTTATGGAAATGGCAAACCGATTCGAGGAATTTCTGACACAAGTATTCAATTAGTTCGGACTTGTTTAGTATTAAATTGGAACCAAGACAAAAAAAGTTCTTCTTGCGAAGAAGCCCGTGCTTCTTTTGTTGAAATAAGGACAAATGGTTTGATTCGACATTTCCTAAGAATCAACTTAGTGAAATCCCCTATTTCGTATATCGGAAAAAGGAATGATACGTCGGGGTCAGGATTGCTCTCTGATAATGGATCAGATTGTACCAATATCAACCCCTTTTCTTCTATTTATTCCTATTCCAAGGCAAAAATTCAACAATCTCTTAACCAATCTCAAGGAACTATTCATACGTTGTTAAATAGAAATAAGGAATGTCAGTCGTTGATAATTTTGTCAGCAGCCAATTGTTCTCGAATAGGGCCATTCAAGGATGTAAAATATCACAGTGTGATAAAAGAATCAATTAAAAAAGATCCCCTAATTCCAATTAGGAATTCATTGGGCCCTTTAGGAACATACCCTTCCAATTGAGAATTTTTATTCATCTTACCATTTAATAACTCATAATCAGATCTTAGTAACTAACTATTTGCAACTTGACAATTTAAAACAGACTTTTCAAGTGATTAAATTAAAATATTATTTAATGGATGAAAATGGAAAAATTTTTAATCCCGATCCATGTCGTACCATTATTTTAAATCCAGTCAATTTGAATTGGTATTTTCTCCATCACAATTATTGTGAAGAGACATCTAAAATAATTAGTCTTGGACAGTTTATCTCTCCAAAATTCCCAAATCTTCTCCAGAAATAATTCACCATAACTAATCCCCAAGATAATCCTGAAACTCCCCTACCAGTATCCCCTTCTAATACATCCTCATCTACTCCCCCTAGTAAAACCCAAAACCAAGGTTCCGCCGGCAGAAAATGTTGGCTAGAAAAACTGTAGCTTCTGGTTCTTTGAGAAAAGCTCTAAATGAGAAATTGAGGGCTAGCCAGAAGAAGGAAAGTTCTGCTAAAGAATCTGACTCCAGCTCTGAGTTTGAAGCTTTTATCTCTGCCAGCGAAGGTGAAGAACATGGTTCCTCTGTCACTGACAAAAATCAAGAAACCCCTGGTGAGGTAAATACTTGTTTGGTATTCTCTGATGTAGTTGAAAAAGTTGAAAATAGGTTTGTCTTGGTTGGTCCTGTCAAGGATGTACAGGGTGCTGATTCTAGTAGAAGAGGAGGTAAAAAGAAAGAAAAAGAGAGAGAGGGAGACAGTGGTAATGTGAAGGGAAATAAGAAAGAAATATTATTGGCTATCTGTGGGAATATTGAAGAGAGTGGTAACAACTCAGGGGGAAATAGTTCTGGGGAGGCGGCTGAAGGGCTAGTAAATTTAAGCAAGCATCAAGATGAACCTGGTGCATCTGTTGAGGAAACTTTGGCAGAACTTCTGAAGAAGGTTGGGGCCAGTTATGATCCAAAGAAGCGCAAGGCTTCCACACAAAAGGCTCCAACTGCCTCCAATCCACCAAAGAAAAGCAAAATGTCATTCCCAAAACCTACTGTCCCTTCAGTACCAAAGGGAAGAGCTGCTAGAAGCAAGGTGAAGCAAAGTGAAGCAGAATTGCAGAAAGCTCTGGATGAGAGCAGGAAGAAAAAGAGGGAAAAGGGAAAGCTAAGGTTGTGGAGAGTTCTGAGGTTGCAGAAGAAGAAGAAGAGGAGAGGAACTGGTCCATCAGGAAAGAGGAACAACTGAAGAGGTTCCCACACCCAAACCAAAAGGTTCCAAGACTTCTTCCAAGAAGTCTTCCTCAGTACCTGTACCTGCTGAATCTTCTTTAGCCAAAAGAACTAGGTCTGCTGTGAAGGGTAAACAAAAGAAAATTGTCGAAGAAGATGTAGAGTGGAGTGGTGGTGAAGAAGAGGAGGAATCTGAGAAAGATCAAGATAGGTTTGCCATCTTTGGCAGAAGGAAAATTTTGAAAGGAAGGTTGTTGAAAGACCTGGATGAGCCAGGTATGAGAAGATTGATGGATGCTCTTACTGCACAAGGGTGGAAGGACATGGTCCTTGAGATGGATGGAAGGCTGGCTAGAAATTAGTTGATTGAGTTCATGGCCAATGCCACTGTGAAAAATAGGGTAGTCTCCAGCATGGTGAAGTGTGTAATAGTAGAGTTTGATGCAATCAAACTGGGTGAGATTCTGGACATACCAAGTGAAGGGTATGATGACTATACAAGGCAGAGGTGGCCATGTCTGGAATCTCTCCCCACTGCTCTTCAAATTACTAGAAATTTCTGTGATGCTGCAAATGCTGAAGATGTACCTGAAGCCAGATTTGTTCAGAAGAGTGAGATGAGACCTGAGCACAAGGTCTTATTTGAATTTGTGAACAAGTGCCTGCTGCCCAGACAGGAGAGGAGGCATACTGCCAACTATATGGACCTGGTGCTTATGGAATGCCTTGTGAGAGGAAAGCAGATAAATTGGCCTGCTTTTATTGTCAAACTACTTGACAGGGTTATTAATGGCTCCAAGGCACATGCAACTCCATATGGGTTCATACTGACTACTGTGCTGGACAGGCTTAGGGTGCCTTTGGAGAAATGGGAGATGTCATCAAGCAAGGAGCATTTTGGTGTTAAGACCTTATTGGCTTGTGACTATCCTGTTAATGCCACCCCAGTTGAACCTGGTTCATCTCTGAAGACACCAGTGAATAGCAAGGTTAGGGCTTTGGTTCAAGAGTGTGGAACTAAGGATGCTGAAATTGCTAGTCTTCAGGCTCGTGTTGCTGATTTGGAAGCTGAAAGAGATGGCCTTCGAGCTGAGCTAGCAAAAGAAAAGGAGAAAAGTGAAGGAATGCTTCAGAATATGCTCAACCTTCTCCAAACCCAGCCCTCTAGTTCCTCCAAGCCTTAGGTCCTCCAGTTCTTGTTTTTGAACCTATCTAGAACCCCAGTGACCCAGATTCGGGACTTTTTCTGTTTTTGTTGCTCATGTTTGGAAGTTTTTCTTTCTCTTTTTGGTCTGTTTGTGGAAACATATCCTAATCAATGAAAATTTGCTTTTTCTCTTGTTCTATGAAGATTCTGATCTTAATAGTTAATTTTGTTTGTTGGTTGTTGATTAATTGAACCCTGTTTTCACTTGCAGTTGCCCCAGTGGCTATGAGTAATTATTAAAATCTGGGATTGACATTATTTGCAACTTTTCGATGATGCCAAAAGGGGGAAGAGATATTGTGATTTACTTGTTATTCTGAATAATGTGATATTTATAACCTGACAAGTTAAAATTTCTAAGTTAAAGTGTTGATGATTAAGCTGAGTTCCACAGGTTCTCTGATCAGTAAAAGCATAGAGTTTGTCAACATCAAAAAGGGGAATTTGTTGGCCCAAGTTCAGATGAAGTTTTGAAGAATGACAAAATGAACTCAGTCATGGACCAGGTCCATCATGTGAGACACAGTGTTTATCAACCTATACATGTGAGATACACGTGAAGGAGATAAGTCTCAAGGATAAAGTAGCAATATCTCCTGAACTGATCGAAAAGGTTGCATATTGGATGAGGAAAGAAAGTATCCTCATGGGAAGAGGACACAATCCGGATAAAGGATAGAGTTGGAGTTTGTATTGTTCAAGGACTCAACTTCGATGGAAGATCAGCAATTGAGTCTCAATCAAACTCTGATTACTAACTTATTAAATAACAGTAATTAT
>NC_031995.1:58093789-58123029 GCF_001879085.1 Nicotiana attenuata | reverse complement strand
GCTCCTGACTGCTGAAACTTGAAATGTATGCCTCTGTTCTCCAGGCGGGCTCCTGATTGCTGAAGCCTGAAAAGTATTCCCTTGTTCTCCAAGTGGGCTCCTGATTGCTGAACTTGAAAAGCATTTCCTTGTTCTCCAGGTGGGCTCCTGACTGCAACAAAATAAACAAAGAAAATTTTCTGCCCCAGTTTGGTGACTGGGTACAGCATGTTATCAAATATTAAAAATTAAAAGCTAAAATTTGGATTGTACTTCCCTTGTTCTCCAGGTGGGCGCCTGACTGCTGAAACTTGAAAGGCATTCCCTTGTTCTCCAGGTGGCTCCTGATTGCTGAACTTGAAAAGTATTCCCTTGTTCTCCAGGTGGGCTCCTGACTGCAACAAAATAAACAAACAAAGAAAATTTTCTGCCCCAGTTTGGTGGCTGGGAAGATTTGTGAGTTGTTAACAAAATATAGATCACCTAAGCTATTGATGCAATGATAAGAATAAAACTAAGGACTTGATTGGAATGTACGTCTCTTGTGAGTAAAACCAAGGACTTTTGACTAGCAAATTCATCAGACTAGGTCTTCTATCTTACGAAAAAGATTCATCAGACTAAGATTTTAGATCCTAGGAGAAAGTTCATCAGACTAGGTTTTCTATCTTAGGAGAACAATTCATCGGACTAAGATTTAGATCCTAGGAGAAAGTTTATCAGACTAGGTTACTATTTTTGTTATCTTAGGAGAAAGATTCATCAGACTAAGATTTTGATCCTAGGAGAAAGATTCATCAGACTAGGTTTTCTATCTTTGGAAAATAATTCATCAGACTAAGATTGTGATCCTAGGAGAAAATTCATCAGACTAGGTTGTCTATCTTAGGAGAACAATTCATCAGACTAAGATGTCGATCCTAGGAGAAAGTTCATCAGACTAGGTTTTCTATCTTAGGAGAAAGATTCATCGGACTAAGATGTTGATCCTAGGAGAAGATTCATCAAACTAGGTCCATTTTCATTATCTTAGGAGAAAGATCATCGGACTAAGATTTTGATCCTAGGAGAAAGTTCATCAGACTAGGTTTTCTATCTTAGGAGAAAGATTCATCAGACTAAGATTTAGATCCTAGGAGAAAATTCATCAGACTAGGTTTTCTATCTTAGGAGAACAATTCATCAGACTAAGATTTAGATCCTAGGAGAAAGATTCATCAGACTAGGTTACTATTTTTGTTATCTTAGGAGAAAGATTCATCAGACTAAGATTTTGATCCTAGGAGAAAGATTCATCAGACTAGGTTTTCTATCTTAGGAGAAAAATTCATCAGACTAAGATTTAGATCCTAGGAGAAAATTCATCATACTAGGTTTTCTATCTTAGGAGAAAAATTCATCAGACTAAGATTTCGATCCTAGGAGAAAATTCATCAGACTAGGTTGTCTATTTTATCTTAGGAGAACAATTCATCAGACTAAGATTTAGATCCTAGGAGAAAATTCATCAGACTAGGTTATCTATCTTAGGAGAACAATTCATCAGACTAAGATTTAGATCCTAGGAGAAAGTTCATCAGACTAGGTTTTCTATCCTAGGAGAAAGATTCATCGGACTAAGATGTTGATCCTAGGAGAAGATTCATCAGACTAGGTCCATTTCCATCATCTTAGGAGAAAGATCATCAGACTAAGATTTTGATCCTTGGAGAAAGTTCATCAGACTAGGTTTTCTATCTTAGGAGAAAGATTCATCAGACTAAGATTTAGATCCTAGGAGAAAATTCATCAGACTAGGTTTTCTATCTTAGGAGAAAAATTCATCAGACTAAGGTTTCTATTTGGAGAAAAATCCATCAGACTAGGATTTAGATCCTAGGAGGAAAACAATGTGAAAAGCAATGGCAGCATTTTATGCACGCTAACAAGACAGGCAAGGGCGAAGATTTGAGAAACTTCCCTTTTGTCGGCTCTCCTCTTCTTCCTTTTCTTTTCTTTCCTTTTTTTTTATTTATTGTTGAACCAACTTTCTTGCACTGCTTTGTTCCTATTTCAAACAAAGAAAACTTGTGAGTTTAAAATGTGGTGGTTAGTTTGTGGCCTTGAACTTTGAGGCCGGCTGCTTCTGCATTTGCCAAGATGACTGATTTCCACTCGAAGACCTTGCTTGTTCCCGATTTCCTCTACTTGTTGCATTGCATGAACTGGCATCCCCACAACCCTTATGTCTCATATGAATCCCAAAGCACGTCTATTGCTCCCACTTCGCGTACACGATGTTCTTTCTTGACTTAATCACTAGCCTCGGCCTTGAAGTTGTATTGTTCCTTCACTTGCCTTGATAACCGATTCTCACTTGGAGACCTTGCTAACCACTTTCCTTAACACAGAAAATACCTCTGATCCGTTCACCAAGCACCCTCCATCTGATATGTACCAAACCTTTCATGTTTCAATGAAAATACCTTTGATCCATTCACCCCAAACCCTTCATTTGTTGCGTTGTTCATGAATTGACAAATACCAAGCCCTTGCATTTCACAAGGATCCCAAGGCATGTAGATTGTTGCCAACTCAGTGTGCCTGCTATTTTTCCTGACTTATGACGATTTGATATGCTGGCCAGATCCTGTTTTGTTCAATTGGAAAGCTGGTGGCAGATTTTGAAGTCATTTCTCACTTGTTATGACTGAATTGACTCAGGATGAGGAAGTAAATAAGACGAAAGGAACAGAGTAGAGGACAATGGAAAGAGATGATTCCTAACAAGAAAACTACAACGTAGAAACCTATCGGATATGGACACCGACTCTGATGACCTTGACATGCATCTGCAGCCTATTCTGTTAAGCAAATCTGATGTTCGGCTCTTGTTGTACCTTTTCGCCATGAAACTGGGCTTCAATGCTCCGCTTGCCCGATCTGAATCACAATCCTTTTTCGACTTGTGGTGCCCGTGGGTTTTCACCATCAAGCCTCTCTTATTTTTGGTCTTTTTTCTCGACTCACCATCGCCTTATGGTTCCCGTGAAGGTTTTCACCAATAAGACTCTCTCATTTTTGATTTCTCTCAGCTTTCGTCGCCTTGCGGTACCCGTGAGGGTTTTCATTGATAGGGCTCTCTTATTTTTCAATTTCCTTCGTTTGGACCGGAGTGTTTCCCCTGATATGATTCACCTCTGCTCGCTTGACTTGGCATCTCTTGAAGATTGATCAGAAGGTCTTCCTTTGGACCGTAATGTGGGCTTTTGGATAGGGTTAGAAAGAAAGGGTATTAAAGGCTCAAAACAATTTCATCATGGGTTCAAAATTACAACTTTCGGAATCAGATTTCCCACAACAACCACAACTTCTGCCCCAGTTTCCTTTTTGGGGACTTTTGGGACTTTTATTTCGGTGTGACTGAACCTCAGAGGCTGCCTACGTACCCTTTCGGGATCAAGTCAAACGTAGTTCAGGTCATAGAACTACTTCGTTGTTGCGATCTTTCCTTTTCTTCCACTTTTCTTTTCTTTCTTTTCATTTCTTTTCTTTTCCTTCTCTTTTCTTTTCTCTTCTTTTTTCCTTTCTTTTCTTTTTCTTTTCTCTTCTTTTTTTCTTTTTTACTGTTTTTCTCTTGTTTCTCCACTTACTTTTCCCGCTTGGGCTTACGAGTTTTATTATTGATTCCGAAAGAGGGGTATGCAAGAAAATAACCGAGGCTCAAAGGGGTAACAAAGGATAAAGTGTTTGGATAGCAGAACAAAATGCCTTCGTCATTCTAATCTCCAAAACATGCCAAGTACATACTACACAATTAAACAAACATGAGGAAAACATACGTAACATCTTTTGATTGCACCAGAATTCCTAACCATATCCACATATTTGCCTTCTACATTTGTCAATTACCCAGCACCATTGGACAACAATCTCGGTACCACGAACGGCCCCTGTAGACTTGGGGCAAACTTGCCTTTGGTTTCAAACCGATGTGGCATGATGCATTTCAACAACATTTCTTTATGTTCCGTCTGCCCTAGTTTCACACAATTTGGGCTCGAAGTGATCTCGAAAAGCCCTCACTCATTTCCCTCAAATGTCCTTACATCTTCAACATTGTTTCATTGCTTCATTACTAAAGTGCCTTTTAAAAACCAGGCTGAGAATTATGCGTGCATGTCATGTCACCAGAACCAGCATGAAAAGAATTGTGAAAGGAGAAGAAAACTAAACAAAAATGACTAGAAATGGCAGGAAACAGAGAATTGCATTAGACTGACGGTGAAAGGGTTTGAACAACAGAACAAGTAAACAAACCTAGACAGCACTAAACAAGCTATTACGTCTAAACAAACAAGGCAAAGTGAAAAGATAGAAGGGTTTGAGTCGCAAGACAATATCCGGATTACAACCCTGAAATAACCCGGACAACAGAAAATGACAACAAAATAAACCACCAAAAACTCCACTCCGGCTGCCCAAGAAATGGAGCGTCTTCCCAATTACCAAGCATGACATCTTAACCACTGAGTTTCGCATCAATGTTGCTGGAACCTTCACCAATTTCAATATTATTGACTTCATTCAACAAGTTTCCGAGAGGGTTCTCATACTCCCTGTCATCATGGATCTTCCCCACAAAATGTGCATCATCATGTGCAGGTAAAGGCTTCTGTGCAATGTTCTGGGTGGCACTGTCCTGGACCGCAATTATCCCTTCCTGAATCATTTTTTCTATCTCTCTTTTCAAATCCGGGCAACTTTCGACATCGTGCCCCTGGACGTTGGAATGGTATTCACACCTTTTAGAAGGGTCAAAGCCTCTTGCACGCTTGTCCACATGATTCGGAGGAATGGGTGCAATCAGGTTATATTGCTTTAGTTTCTCAAACAAGTTTGCATATGACTCTCCTAAGGGGGTGAAAGTTTCCTGCTTCTGTGCCCTCTCTTGCTTGAAATTTTGGCTGGCCTGCAAACCTGCTCCAGGGGGATTCTTGTAGGCTCTTGGGGGTGGGTAGGTGTTTTGAATTGGGTAAGCATTTTGTGGGGTGGGTACGCGCCATTGCGCATGGGTAGGATGTTGGGGGTATGTTTGGGCATGGTGGACAGAGAAGTGGGGATAGTGTTGTGGTGGGCTATATGGAGTGTGGGGGTAGGTTTGGGGATGGGGTCGAGGTTGGTTGTAATATGGTGATGGTCCCCTGGACCAAGCTCTTGATTCAACTACTCCAACATCTTCTTTCTTTTTCTTTCCCAATACCCCTCCAGTGCCGCTCTGGATAGCCTGGATAGTTGCCTTGATTGCCGAATAGCTCATGATTTTGTTGGACTTAAGCCCCTCCTCCACCATACTTCCCATTTTCACTACTTCGTTGAAAGATTTTCCCACTGCCGACACCAAGTGACCACAGTAGGTGGGCTCCAAAGCCTGTAAGAAGTAATCAACCATCTCGCTTTCTTTCATTGGAGGATCGACTCTTGCCGCTTGTTCTCTCCACCGGAAACCGTACTCTCTGAAGCTTTCCCCGGGCTTCTTCTCAATTTTAGTCAGTGACAGACGGTCCGGGACAATTTCGAGATTATACTGAAAGTGGCATGCAAACGCTTGGGCCAAATCATCCCACGTGTACCATCGAGCATGATCCCGTCGAGTGTACCATTCCAAGGCCGCACCACTTAGACTTTGACTAAAGTACGCCATCAATAATTCATCCCTTCCCCCAGCTCCTCTCATTTTGCTGCAGAATCCCCTTAAATGGGCTACCGGATCACCATGTCCATCATATAAGTCAAACTTGGGTAGCTTGAATCCTGCTGGTAACTGGACATCGGGAAACAAGCACAAATCCTTGTAAGCCACACTGACTTGGCCACCCAATCCTTGCATGTTCCTGAAGGATTGCTCCAGGCTTTTTACTTTTCAAAACATCTCTTCCTGTTCCGGATTCTTAAGCGGCTTGTCAGTTTCCACCGGGAGCTCAAAGTGAGGGGTGTAGGAATATGGCTCAGGAGCTTTAAAGGTAGGCTCAGGAGGGTAGTACTGGCTGTCGTGAGTTTGAAACAATGGCTCACTGGAAGATCTATGCAATGTGGTAGGTGGAGTCGCCACAAAGACAGGGGTGATTGGTGGAGGAAGGTTTTGTTTGGGTAGTGGAGCTTGGGGAGGATAGGAGGTGGTGCCATAACTCTGTTGGTAGAAAGGGAAAGTTGGCGAGGAATTCATAGTATGAGGCTCCTGGGACTGAGCCAAAGGTGGGATATATGCTGGATTGGCGGGATAAACTGGCGCCGGCTGACCCTTAGCCCAGGCCTGATGTATCTCGGCCATCTACTGCCTCAACTTATACATATCTTCCCTCATTGCTTTGACATCCACCACGTCTACCTCTTTTGACGGGTCCATGACACTGGTATCTGATTCGTGGCCTGTCATGTTCAGTTTGTTTTTTGACCGGGTGTTGTAGGAATGAGTTGCCAGGATGCCAACCAACTAAACCACCTGCCTGGGCTCATCATCAACAACAACTTTGTTAGCAGTTAGAGCGTTAACAGATAGATAACCGCACATTTGAGGAATGAATGCACCTAAGCAGTTAACCATTTCTATTATGACTTCGCATGGTTGCATGCGTCATCCCGGCTTTCATTTTTCTTTATTTGCCATGCCTTTCCTCTCATTCTTCCCTCGTGTTTTCCATTGTTTGTTTCTTGCCTTTCCCTCTTTTCTTTTGCTTTTCTATCTTATTTTTCCCTCTTTTGTTTTTTCTTTTGCCTTGGTTTTTCCTTGTTCCTATTCGCTCCTTTCCTCAAAATTGTTTTTCCGCTCTTTTCTTTCCTTTGTTCACTTTTTATTTTCTCTTGTTTGCTTTTGTTTGGTTTCCTATTTTCTTTTTGTTTTTCTTTCCCTCTTTTGTTTTTCTTTCCTTTCTTGTTTTTCACCTTTTCATTTAGTTACGGTCGAATCCTATGGAGATTGCCTACGTATCACGACCCCGCGTGAATCAGACCGAGCGTAGTTCTTGCGAATAAATGCAAAAATAAGGAAATAATTTTTTTTGGGGAATTTTTCTCAATTTTTCATTAATAACAACTGTGATTACAAAAGCTACCAGACTATTTGTTTTTCTTTTTCTCAAAAAGGGAAGTTACAAAAACAGACTCAAAAACAAAAATACAGACTCGATTAACTAGGAATACGTCAAAGCTTCAAACCCTGGGGCCCGCGGGGCATCACTCGGCATCGCCAAAGGCCTGCGCAAGACTGAGAAGGTTTCAATGTCAATTGGGTCATCCTGGACAAGGAGTTCTAAGGAAAAGTGTGACTATTTAAAGAAAGCTGACTTATTGTGACTTAAAAGAAAAGTGGCTATTTTTTTAAAAATTTATTTAAGAAAGCAAAGACTTGGTTTTGCAAATACGGCCTCTCAGCACTTCCGGGAGGGAGGTTTTAAGGCTGTGCCCGCAAACCATTTAAAAATGACTCAGGGTGGCTGTTCTTGCAAAAATAGCCTTCCGGCGCCCTTTTGGGGACATTCGGCTTATTTTTAACAAGAATGGCATCACCCGACTTATTTATGACAAAAATAAAAATTTGACATTTTTTGGCTATTTTTGCAAAAAGGGAGGTTGGACCCGATGAGGGTTGCCTACGTATCTCACATCCGGTGAGAATCAAACCGGCGTAGTTCGGGCAAATAAACCTAACTATTTTTGAAAATAGGACTCTTTTATTTTTGTTGGCAAACACACTATTTCTGAAAGCAAAATTCATTTTTTATGTTTTCTTGTTCAGTGGCAAATAAACAAACTAATTTGAAAATAAAATTCTTTTTGGTTTTTCTTTTCCATTGGTAAACAAAACAAACTAGCGGTTACCCTCACTTAGTCCCAACACTGCTTATTTTCATAGTTCACTCATTTAGACAAGCCGGTCAACATGCAAAGCCGAGCAAATAAATGCGCAAGTAGCACGTAAGATGCATCAGGATGGTCCATTATTTCAGGTCACCTGTCCTAGACGGACCCAACCCTTGTGTTGAGTCCCCTAAGTCAAATGCACATGATGCAAACAAGCGTCCTACTAGGGATCCGGCATGAGGTTTTGTTCTTCTAGGTTTTAAACCCTAGGTTTATTGGTCTAGACCTGGCTTACCCGAGCGGACAACTCGGGCCGAGGGGGAGGCAGCGTACCGGGGATACGGAAGCTCTGCCGGCTTTGCAACTTATCCAAACCTCGTTCTAAATGGGAAAAGACTCTAAACAGAAGAGAAGCTACACGAAGTGCACCCTTCTCCATGATGTAGAAGACTGACTCAAGAGAGGAAGGGATTTCGCACAGTTTATATACAATTCAACAAATATCAAAGCGGTAAAACATTTAGCACATAGCATGGAACATGTAGAAAAATCAGATAAAGCCAAATATAACAATTTAACTGAGCTCGAATTCTTGAACCCTGAACCGAAATTCTGGGTTCTTGTCCCCAGCAGAGTCGCCAGATCTATCACACCTCCTTTTTGCTAATACACCCTGTGAAGGGTATAATAAAGGAGTTTTTTCAATTAAAGGACAATCGAAGCAGGATTCGTTTATTAAGAAGTTCAGAGTCGCCACTTGGAGATTTATGGTGTCCCAAGTCACCGGTTTGAATCCCGAATCGAGGAAAAGGTTTGACTCTGTTTAACAGTCGCAAACCAGAAATCCGGGTAAGAAATTCTGTTAACCGGAGAAGGGGTTAGGCATTCCCGAGTTCCGTGGTTCTAGCACGGTCGCTCAACTGTCATATTCGGCTTAATTATCTGATTTTAATACATTTGAACCTATGTGCAATTTAGATTATTACCGCTTTTATTCAATTTTTTTTAAAAGAATGTTGGAACGTCGGTTAAAACATGTCTTTGGATCGCGTCACATGAAATGCACCCGTAATCCTAACATATTTTATTCAACGTTTTGGGATTTGGATTTGGGTCACATGAAATGCACACCCGATTTTAGGAAGGTAAGATTATTAAAATAACGCGCCTAAAGCAACTACGCGTTTTTTTTAGCTTTTGCGAGGGCCATGGAAATTTGCTAAATGGCACGTCTCGAATTCTAAGAATTAAATTTAATTATCCGGAGGTCATGGATTATGGATTTGGTAGTGTGTTTTAAATGTGGAAAAGTGGGCTAGCTTATTAAAGAACGATGGCAGATATGTTATTAGAGAAAGGTCTGCCGGACTTTAATTACTACTCAATGGCTCGTGGGCCTAGCAGAACAAGAAAATTTGGTTCATTGTGCGATAAAGACTGGCCTACAAAGTTTGATATGGGCTTACTCATTCTTATATCTTTTACAACCCAAATGCCTTAATCAATTCACAGGTGGAATCAAATAAACCAATCAAATTTTATTTCCAAGTTTTATTGGACTAACAGAGTTTTCTAAGATTCATGCAAGCAATTAAGCAAATGTTTCAAAACAACAAACTAGAAACAAGCAGAAACTCGAGCAACAATACATATTTCTCAAGTTGCAAAATTAGCTTAAATAAAATCATATGGTTAACTAGCAGTATTATACACCCGTTTTCAAGCTCAAATGATGACTTTAACATTGAATAAACTCCCACAAGATCTAACAGGCATTTTACCAAACAGATTTCATACAATAGACACTCAACCATAAATCCATCTCAGTTATCAGATTTAAAAGATGAAACGGAAATAGGCACCAGAAACTTACACAAACAGAGCAACGGTTTTCTAATTAATCGAATCGTGGCAATTATATGGACTGAAACAGAGTAACGGTTACAACCGGAAATCAACACAGCTTCAAACGAATCGGCAAAATCGAACCAGAATCTCGGATCGGAACAACAAACCACACCTCACATAGAAACTTCGATTACGCAGCAATCGCACCTCCAAATGGAAATCACGAACTGCATGTGTGTGTGAATGAAACTCGAACAAAAGGGTCGTTTGGTTTCTGCGATTAGTTCTGTTCGTTGGTCGTGGCTGTGGGTATGGGTGAAGCTACGTTGGAAGATACAGGGGTGGTCGATGGGCGAAGAGTGAGGCAAAGACGAAGCAAAATTAAAATCAAGCACAAGTCATGGAAAATGCCAATTGGAAACGGCTAATTAAAGCCAATCAACCAAAAATTTAGAAGTTCAGAATTTTTGTTCTCTTCGTTAGGTCTAGGAATTGAAAGTCACTGGAAAATGCCGTCTTTTTTATCTCTAGCGTTAGCTCCTAAGACGAGAACGGCGGATTCGTTTTTGCAGAGTGTTTAGGAGTGTTTTGTGTATATGGTGTGTTTGTGGTGTGGGATTGAAAACTTAGGGTAGGGTTTCTATAATTGGGTAATTTTATATGGAGTGGGAAGGGATGATGGCCATTGGATTAGAAGGAAAATAGATGGCTAGGATTAAATCTTGCACTTAAATGGGCTAATGGGTTGGAAGAATGGGCTAAGGGTAATTGGGTTGGACCATGTCTTTTTTGTGTCTCAATTTTGGGCTAAGAAGACTCCAAAAAATTATTATTCAAATCATACCTAAATTCCTTTAATATAAGATAAACTATACTACAATGATGCAAAAATAAATTCTAATTAATTAAACTAAACTATACTAAAACATGAAACTATTATACATATTATTTTTTGTATTTTCTAAGATTATATAAAGGTAAAAAATAAGTACTATTTTTGTATATTTTTAACTTTATGAAAGGTGCATAAAATAAAATATTTTTTTTTGTAATTTTCATTTTCTTGTATTAAAATAACTAAAAGAGTAAAATTAGTTGAAATAGCTATATTAGGCCTAGATAAATATTTACATGCTTAAAATATAAAAAAAATATTGGGGAGGGTCAAAAAATCGCATGTCTACATGGTCGATCCTACGGCTTCGACCACTTTTGGGTCTGTATGGTATCCTTTGGCTTCGACCTGTACAGACCTCAACCTTGTTGATTGCTATGCTTCTTTTTCCTTTTGTTTCTTTTATTGAATTATCGTGCCGTCTAGGGCGATCCGATAGCATTCTCAGATGTGTGTTGTTCCCATCGGTATACTGAATATTTCCCCAGGGGTTTGGGAACTTGATCACTTGGTACAATTTGGAGGGACTGCTCTTATGGGATGTATCTATGGTCATCCTAACGATGGCGTTGTATGTAGTCTCTGAGTCACCCCACCGGCAAGGATGAGGAGTGTGATCTCCCCGAAATCCGTCGAATTGCATTGTTAAAACCTATTAGTGTAATAGAAGCGTGACACTATCTTATCCTTAAGTCGATCAGTACGAGGACTCAAGGATGGATGAATGCACACTTGCTTCCGTCATCTACCATAATTTCCTAACATCAGTATCTAAAATTCATAAAGTAATGACAAGTGCATCATTGTGATGAAAAGTCAAACCGTCGGCATCTAAATCATCGAAGTGATAGGTTCTTCGAGTCCGTCATACTGTTAGTGGGTGATTGATCTTTTGATTTTGTGAGTGGCGGTGAATTTGATGCCATTGATGGGAGGCATCGTCATGCCACCAATAACCATGTTGATGGTGCGAGCTGGTGGGGAGGCTTCAGTGGACCTGGCCATTCTTGACCCCTCTCCAAGGTGTTCCTGCCTTTGTCGCTGAGTAATTCTTTGATATATTCTTATGCAGCAAATTTGCTACTTCTAGTCTTAAAGCATCGCAATCTTCTATTTTTATGTCCACGTTCTTGGTGGAACTCGCAAAGGCGTCAGACTTCCTAGTGCTTGGGTCGGACCTCATCTTTGGTGGTCATTTCACCTTCGTTTCCGATCTTCTCAAGTGCGTAGACCACCTTTGTAGGTGACACACAAAAGTTATGAGTAGATAGTAAGGGGAGCATACCTCTATCATTCATGTGAGTGCCCGATCTCGGCTATAAGAGCCATCTTCGTGGTGGAAGGAGGGGATGGGTGCCCCTAACATAGGTTTGGTGTCGTTCTATGCCTAGCCGCAATCTGGATGGTCTTTTCCTCGCATTGTCCCTGCATTCTTTTCTTGGTTTGGATTGTACCGAGATGAGTCGTCGAGTTGCCCGTTGAGGTCTTCAATCGTATGCCCTTGACCTCGACACAATAGGCATTGTGGGATCTCGTCTCAAGTGCGATGGGTACTTCATCAATCGAATCAATAGTTTTTTGGTTACCATGTGGATCAACTCTTATCGCCACTAAATAATTGCCGCTAAAACCACTTTTGTTGTAGTGTCTACTCAGCCCATTCTGAAAGGTTGCTACGACCATTCCTTTGGAGACGTTGGGTAGAGTCATCCTTACCTTGTTTAAATCGGGCTAGGAAGTCCTCTGTCCGTCCCCTCGGATTGATTGATGGTGAAATGTCATTTTACCCTTGTTTCAGCTTTCTGGCTCTGGCATGCGTTGTTACGAACTTGTCGGGCCATCTCTTTGAACGTTTTTATGGAATAAGGCTGGTAGCTACGAATACCATGTCAACGCCCCTCCCGTGAGGGTTTCCCCAAATTTTCAGCAAGATGGAGGACACCTACTCTTTAGCGAGTCATTGCCTTTTACAACGGTGACGTATGATCATTAGGGCGGTCTTTCCGTCGTAGATTCGGAGAATATGGGGCATCTTTGAAAGATTTTGGTATGGCATGAGAGGCCGCTTCCTCCCTATATGGCTGCTCCACGAAACCTGCCGGCATCTCTTTTCGTAACAACTTGGGGGCACCTGTATTTTGTCTACCCGTTCCTGATGATCCTTCATTTGTTCCTTGAGTGCCTTGTTATCGTTTCCATTTCCTCCATTTTTTCAACATGACAGCGAGGACGTTTCACTTGCACTATCGACAATTACGTGAGGGCTGAGTTGGTCGTCTCGTTCGTTCCTGTTGCTTTGTTGCGTGGGACCTCTGGGTTTCTGTGGTTGTGTATGTGGATGTTTACTCATCACGCTGATTAGAGTGTCAGTCAACCATGCTTCGACGAGCTTTTCCATAGAGAGTGGCACCTCCTCTCCCGTGGACGTAGAGGCCCTCTTTCCATTTGGTTTGGTTGTGTTACAGAAAGGTGTAGGCGACCTCCTAACCTGGGGGATGTCATGGGGGTCACCTCCTCATCTTAGGTTTCATTATTCTTCATCGATGGCGCTCATTAAGGTTGAGCAGGGATGTTGTCCGTCTCTTTCATTCTGTTCCCATGGTTACCTGCCATGGGATCTTCGTATACAGAAGAAAAAAGGAGATTCTTTGTAGTTTGTTAGATTAGAAAGTCGCGTGAGTTATAGATCTGAATGGAAACTAAAAAACTTGATGAGAAATTCCCACAGGACCGCGCCAAACTATATAACCAAAAATTGAATCTAGGTTTTTATACAATCACATTTTATAGTGAAAAGGGTTAATCTAAGTCAACAGATCTAGTATATTTATGAAGAATACCATATGTGTGCTGTTGATAACAATGTTTTGGAGCAATAATGGAGTAATTAAATGATTCAAGAATATGATAGAAAGCAATAAATGACAATAAATGGCATTTAAGTAAATAATAAAATAAGGTTCACCTGGAAGTATGAGATTTCTCAATGATTCTTGCTGACTATGATGGATAATGATAAGCCGTTGAATATTTTGATTCTTCTTGGATCGGGTAAAGAAAGATAGATAAAGTTTTAAAAAGTTGAACTTTGTTATGTATATGATAAAGAGAGAATCTTCGGAGAATGTCAAATATTGTTCTTTATAAAAAAGTGTCCAATCTCCTTTCTAAGATTACATCTCTTCCTATTTATAAGGGTACATAAGCCATAAAACCCTAGATAGTACAACAGGAGAGAATACTCACTAGAAATATTGTCTAAGGAATCTAAAATTTTAAACTACTCGTTACTGTACACCAAGGATAGGTGCTCGTCCTCGTCTTCTTACCAAGCCACCTCGACCTCGATGACGACCTACTTTTGTTATATACTTCGACCCCTCGATATGCTATAATGCCAATGCGTACTTTGCCTTCGAAGGCTTTTACATCGTTGACAAGTCAAATATGTGATATGAAGCTTTCGCCCATTACAAAAAGCCACAAATTGGTTGAACTCAAAATCTCAACAAAGGAAGAAAATTTTCCCCTTATTAAGATGATGTAAATTATCAACTTAAACCCACTTAAAGCTGGAATCCAAACTTCACCATTTGTTTAATTCTAAAATTATGTAAGCATATTTTCACTCCTACTTTTGAAAAGTATAAAGAGCGACATGCCTCTTAATAAATATCAAATCAATTCACCATTCACATAAAACCTGATTAAAAGAAACGATTAATTTATGAGTTTGAATCGCCTAAACTCAAAAGTTAAGTCAAAGTGAGGCAAGAACTTATGGCCAAATAAAGAATTACCCCCAATTCCAAAATTAGAAATTTTTTGAATTGTACAATAAGGGGGTGGTTTGCGCTGTCGATGTTGGGCAGTATATAGTGGAACCTTGACAGTGACTGAAAGTTGGTGTTAGGGTTATTGTATGGGTGAAGCAAATGGAAATATAGAATAGGGAATGAAAAAGGGAATCAAAAAGAGGGGGTTGTCAGGGAGGTGGGGTCGGATGGGTTTTGGATCAAGATTCATTTTCAAAATTTATTCTGCGTTGAATAATGCAGCATTCATAAGGTAACAAAGTATTTGACAATATGTATCATCAAATTGACAAACATTGGTGAGCCTTCACACATCAAATGCTTCATCCCCATCCACCTTTAACATGGACGAAAAAAAAACCACAAAAGACCTCATCTTTTGTATAACGTGTTATGTTAGATATCAAAAATCGAAAGCCACATATTTCCCTAAACAGAAATTTCTTGGAAAATAGTGTGGGGATTTCACAATTGAGTGTCCATGACTAAAAAGTCATACCTGCTGTTGGTTGGGTAAGTTCACCTTGTTTTTCTCTATCCAAGTGTCCATTACACTTTTCTTTTCATGATTGACAACAAGTAATATAAACACAAACTACTACTATACTATTGTGATATTGCCCGGGGAAGTTCAACATTTCAGTTATCCTCAATATCTCGATCACCATTAAGGTCCTATATTATATTTCAGTACCTATGCTTTACAACATGACGTTACCAAACTAGCACCTTGACGGCGCACCACTGACGTTTTTTACACAGAAGGATGAAACCCGGGGGGAGGAGGGGTGGGGGTGTGTGGTGAATCCTCTCTGCATTTAAAACTAGTGCCTCTTTTTTCTGGGGGGGGGGGGAGGGAAGGAGGGGGGTTATTATACCATTGGCAGCATAACAATAATTCACTTGGCAATTTTAGGTACAAAAATAATTATTCATAGAATTAAGCCAAGTGCCAAGATTACTACAAAGCCACTTGATAAATTCCGCAATTATTCATGAAAAGATTTTAACAATCAAAAGAAATAACCAAGATAAAAATTATAAAGTCACATAAATAGTATACAGAAGTTATAAACTGAATAATAGAAGGCTTCTCTTCTTTAGAATTTTTGAACCTTTTTTATGCTTTTAATGAATTTAAAATTTATAATTTAATAAAAAAAAAAGTATTTTAATTATAAGTAAAATACTAAATGGAAAACTAATCAAATAAAGCAGTAGAAAAAAATATAGAAAAGAGGAAATTAATATATTGCTAGGATATTCATTATTTGATATATCTAATAAAAAGGAAGCAAAGACACCATATTAAATTAAGTGGCAGCATAATAAAAGGTCACTTGGAAATTGTAAGGACAAAATAAATAATTATTCATAAGATTAGCCAAGTGTCAAGATACTTACAAAGCCACTTTTATAATTATTCTTAAAAAATTTTAAAAACAAAAAAGAGAAGATAAAATTATAAAGTCAGTTAAAAAATATACAATAGTATTATTCATAAATTTAGATAAATTGAAGAATGTGAATAATAGAAGGCTTCTCTCTTTACAGCTTGTTTGGATGGTTGTTACCCATTGTATTGTATCGTATTGTTACCTTAAATACGATTTGTTTTAAATTGTGACTTAAATTTTATTGTATCGTATCGTTAAATTCGTCATTTACATAACGGCGAAATGTGCCACTTTATGTAACGACCGATTTGGTATGGTCGCTCATTACCTTGTCTTTTCTCTCAATCTCACCGTTTATTATTATAAATAATTTTATTTTATCATTTACCTACTTTTTTATATAATAATTTTACCCTGTATCATAATTTTCTTTATAATTTGCAAGTTTATTCTTCATATTGTTGGTGCGTGTTATATGAAACGATGGCAAACGACACAATCTATCCAAACATTGTATTTACAAAACGGTACAGTACCATACAATACAGTACGATACGATACATTATGAAACGATACGTAACAACCATCCAAACAAGCTGTTAGACTTCTCAACAAAAATAATAAAAGGCTTCTCTCTTTATACTTTTAATGAATTTAAGATTGCAATTTAATAAAAATAAATAAAGGTATTTTAATTATAAGTAAAATACTAAATAGGAAAACTAATCAAAATATAGCCAGTAGAAAAATATAACGAAAAGAATGAAATATGTATAATGTTAGGATATTTATAGTTTGAATTAATTTAAAAAAATAATTTAAATAAATTTCACTCCATTTTATTGAAAGTTAGATTGTCTAAAGATTTTGAATAGTAGACAAAGATTTGATATTATTTCGATGAATATATGTGCAGTGTCATCACTATAACATGTCAAGTTTAAATTTTTAGATAGAACTCTAACAAAAGTTTGAAAATTATTTTAAATAAGAAGACCTATTAATATCAGAAGGATCATATGTGGCGATATCGAATAGAAGACAAAAACATCTATACAAGTGCTGGGCAAATATACTTTCGCCACGTTTTAAGAACCGAGGCATCTCATCTCGTAATAACCTCAATAATTCCACGCGAGAGCCCAATTTGAAAAGCAT
Source organism: Nicotiana attenuata (assembly GCF_001879085.1). NCBI lineage: Eukaryota > Viridiplantae > Streptophyta > Magnoliopsida > Solanales > Solanaceae > Nicotiana > Nicotiana attenuata. Next base: position 58,106,098 of record NC_031995.1, on the reverse strand, counting down.
TAATTATGCAGGACTCAATTTCGAAGGAATAAGTAACTAAACTTCCAATCACTCGCAAACCAAAGAAATAAATATGACATTGGCATAGGCATCAGAACAACATAAACCAATTATATATTGATACCCACCATTTCATTTCCATGTTCACTCCTTACCCGTTTTAAATTCTCCTACACACGAAAGATGGCTTATATAGGCCGAGATTCTTATAATACTTCACATACATCTTTTTTACACAAAATAAAAAATAGTGTAATGAGAGAATTAAAGAGTGAATATTCGAACCCTCCTACTACTGCATACTCCAATAATCCCTCAACTACCTTCTTGAGAGTGTCTTCGTGTCACCTACAAAGCCCGCCGTACGTGTGCTTCTACGCTAGACGTACAGAGCCCCAAATTACGATAACAGCACTGAACCTCCGAAGTCAGAAATATGTTGAATTACCCTACCAAAGCATGATGAGTTCCCGAACCGCCTCATACTCCCCAGACTGAGCATAAGTAAAGTACTTGAGCCTATTTTTACGCGAGGTTTCTTTAAAATATGCAGTAACTATACTCATCCAAGAAGCCCCAGTGAGGAGCTATGGCTAAAGAATTTAGAAAGATTGCGATGGCCTCTTATAAAGGTATCTAGAAGTCGCACATAGTGCCATTTCGTTAACGAGGAATTGGAGCAATACTAAGTAAATATGATTAACTAATAAAAGTGAAAATATAAAATTACTCATAAAAGCTAGTTAGTATCTAGAAATATAAGTTCTGAGGTGTAATTTTACCACCCTTTAGTGTAGTGGTTGGGTTGCACGAAGAAATGCGAAATGTTGCTCATAATTTAGATCTCCCGAGACTGAAGCCTCCCTCACCAGCGTTTTTTCTTTTAATGAGTTTTGTTGCTAATCCAGTGTGAAGAGCCATTGTCAAATGGTTTTAATATTTTGTGTAGTGACTATCCAATACGAATGGTACATATCCCCAAATGACGAGTGCCTCCGGTATAATGCTAAAAATATAATCTGGAGAACACATCATAAACATATATCTATTCCCACACAATTAACGTAACTATAAAATCTCAAAGATCATCAGCCCCTATCCCTAAAACACCTAACCAAAAACCTACGTCATACAATAAAAAAAAAACAGTAAATAAAAAGAGACTACGAAAAAACATATAAAAAACATACTATCGGAATGATATCTAGCACTGCCGTTAAACGCGTGCGTTCCTAGAACAATCTCTCACTCAACAATTGACTTTGCACCTACTAGTCTCATATACATAATTATATTGTATTCATCAAGAATACATATCGTTATGAGGTATAATCTATGGTAATATGTGACTCACAGCAATACAAGATGTGCTCGCAACAATCAACTCATTCACGCTATTGTTTAACAGTACTCGTTTATGGTAAGCTAGATGGTACACTTACAAAGGATAAGATAGTGTTAGCAAATTGAAACGTGCCCACCCTATTAACAACTGCTTCTTTCTTATTTTACAACTATATATTGTGGCCGCCCTCTTCAAAAAATGTTGCCAAAAATGTGCGGACAGGGATTTCAGTATATCCTATGCGGAAAAAAGATAACAGCACACATCCCTTCTTTCAGTCCTTGCCCCTGTTAATGGTTGAGATATTATTGCCCTAATCCTATTTTGGTTGACTCTATATGTGATGGTCGCCGATTCTCACAAAATTAACTAATTACTCAATGTTTCGTAACGCCTATTGTTACCAATGAAAAATTACTATTACCCATTAATGAGCAATTATTTGCCAGGTCCCCTCCAAATCTCATGAAGAAATAATAGCGCCACAAGATAAGATCGAAAGAGTTAGCCAACTCTCTTCTCATATTCTGTGTAAGAAAATGAGTCTCACCATGTTATAACGTATCCCTGGAGTTTTATTACAATAACCTACAATAATTCTGAGTGTTTTTAAATTTGGCATATCGTTGAATCGCCCTAGAATTCTCAGTCTATCTCATTATAATTGTTAAATAAAAAGTAAATTTTGCAATTTATATCAATAAGTGTATAAATAAAAAAAATAAGTGCTAAGTAATTTACACTATATCTTAAAAGCCAAATTATCACAACATATTGAGGTTAGTGACTTCTGTTCGTGTGTACTAGGGTCGAAGCCAAATAGATACCATTACAGAGCCCAATAGTGAGATCGTCCTGTTCAAGAAAGCCGATCACGCGCGCCAATACGTTACTCATTTCGTATGATATAATAATGTCAGTATATATTGAATCCAAACTCCGTTGCCCGTCGAGAGTAGTTTTTGTGATAAATACTTTTTAGTTACTTAGATAGCTTAACTGTTAACAATAATTGTAAGGATCTAGGCAAATCTTCAATATTAATCGATAAATATGTATTCCTTTATAGATTCTCTCACACACTGACATTCTTGAGAAATCAGTTTACAGTTCAATAACCTTCTCACTAGGAAAATTTGGAAAAGTGTACAAAAAAAATATTTTATTTATGCACTGTTGCGATAAAGTTAAAAAAGTAATACAGAAAATAGTACCTTATTTTACCTTTATATAATCTTACGGAAAATACAAAAAAAAGGTGAATAATGTATAAAATATAGTTTCATTGTCTTCTAGTTATAGTTTATTATAATTAATTAGAATTTATTTTTGCATCAGAGTATAGTTTATCTTATATTTAAAGGAATTTAGGTTATTGATTGGGTTTGAATAATAATTGGAGTTCTTCTTAGCCTCAAAATTGAACTACAAAAAAGACATGGTCAAACCCAATTAACCCTTAGCTCCATTTCCCAACCCATTAGCCCATTTTAAGTGCAAGATTTAAATCCTAGCCATCTATTTTCCTTCTAATTCCAATGCCATCAATTCCTTCCCACTTCCCATGATTAAAAAATTACCCAATTTATAGCAAAATACCCCTACCCTAAGTTTTCAATCCCAACACCACAAAACACCATTATACACAAAAACACTCTCTAAAACACTCGCTAAAAACGAATCCGCCGTTCTCGTCTTAGGAGCTAATCGCTAGAGATAAAAAAGACCGGCATTTTTCCAGTGACTTTCAATTCCTAGACCTAAGGAATGAAGAACAAAAATTCTTGACACTTTCTTAAATTTGGTTATTGGCTAAATTTACTGCCGTTCCAATTGGCAAGTTTTTCCAGTGACTTGTGCTTTTGATTTTAATTTGCTTCGTCTTTTGCCTCATCTTTCCCCCATCGACCACCCCTGTATCTTCAAACGTACTTCACCCAATAAACCCACAGCCACGGACATTACGAACAGAACTAATCGCAGAAACCAAACGACCTCTTTTGTTCGAGTTTCATTCACACACAGCATGCAGTTCGTGATTTCCATATGGAGGTGCGATTGCTGCCGTAATCGAAGTTCTATGTGAGGTGTGGTTTGTTGTCCGATCCGTAGATTCTGGTTCGATTTTGCCGATTCGTTTGAAGCTGTGGTTGATTTTCCGTTGTAACGTTACTTCTGTTTCTAGTTTCCATATTAATTGCCACGATTCGATAATTAAAAGAACGGTTGCTCTGTTTGTTGTAATTTTCTGTGACCCTATTTCCGTTTCATCTTTTAATATCTGATAACTTGAGATGGATTTATGCTTGAGTGTCTATTGTTATGGAAATTCTGTTTTGGTAAAATGCTTCGTTTAGATCTTGTGGGGAGTTTATTTTCAATGTTAAAGTCATCATTTGAGCTGAAAACGGGTGTATAATACTGCTTAGTTAACCATGATGATTTTATTTAAGCTAAGTTTTGCACTTTGAGAGAAATATGTTATTGTTGCTTCGTAGTTTCTTGCTACTGTTTTAGTTGATTGTTTGAAATCATTTGTCTTAATTGCTTGCAGAATCTTAGAAAAATCTCTGTTAGGTTCCAATAAAATCTTGGAAAGTAAAATAAATTTTGATTGGTTAGAATTCCTACCTGTGAATTTGTAAGATTTGGGGTCTGTTAAAAGATATAAGATATGAGAAGCCCATATCAAACTTGTAGGCCAGTCTTTTTATTCGCACTATTGGAACCAAATTTCTTTGTTCTGCTAGGGCCCACGAAGCCATTTGAGTAGTAATTATTAAGTCCGGCAGACCTTTCTCTAAATAACATCATCTGGCCATCGTTCTTAATTAAGCTAGCCCACTTTCCACATTTTAAAACTACTACTACCAAATCCATATATCTCTATTTGACCTCCGGATAATTTTAAAATTAATTCTTAGAATTCGAGACGTGCCATTTAAGCATAATTTCCATTGGCCCTCGCAAAGCTAAAAAACCCGATAGTGACTTTAGGCGCGTTAATTTAATAATCTTACCTTCCTTAAAATCGGGTGTGCATTTTCATGTGACCCAAATCCAAAATTCCCCAAACTGTTGAATATAAATATGTATTTAGGATTACGTGTTGCCATTCATTTGACCGCTGATCCAAAGTACATTGTTTAACCGAACGTTCAACTATTCTTTAAAAAAAATTGAATTAAACGGTAATAATCTAAAAATTGCACATGGTTTCAAAATTTTATTAAAAATCCGTATAATTTAAGCTCGAAATATGACAGTTGAGCGACCGTGCTATGGAACCAGGAACTCGGGAACTGCCTAACCCCTTCTCCCGGACTTCTAGTTAACAGAATTTCTTACCCGGATTTCTGGTTTTGCGACTGTGTAAACAGAGTCAAACCTTTTTCCTCGATTCGTGGATTCAACCCTGGTGACTTTGGGACACCATAAATCTCCCAATGGCGACTTCTGAACCTTTCTTAATAAAACTGAATTCCGCTTCGAAATTGCCTTTAACTTGAAAAACTTCCTTTAGTTTACCCTTCAACAGGGTGATCTCTAAGCAAAAGCGAGGTGTGATAGATCTGGCGACCTGCCTGGGGACAGAAACCCAGAATTTCGGTTCAGGGTTTCAAGAAGAATTCGGAAGCTCAGTTTAAATTGTTATATTTGGCTTTATTCTGATTTTTCTACATGTTTCCATGAACTTGTGCTAAATGTGTGTTTACCGCCTTTGATATTGTTGAATCTGAAATATTAATAAAACTGTCGTGCGAATCGCCTTCTTCTCTCTGAGAGTCTTCTACATCATTGGGAAAGGGTGCATCTTCGTGATGCTTCTTTCTTTCTGTTTAGAGCTCTTTCCCATTTAGAACGAGGTTTGGATAAGTTGCAAAGGCCGCAGAGCTTCCGTCAATCCCCGGTACGCTTGCCTCCCCCTCGGCCTCGAGTTGTCCGCCTCGGTCAAAAGCCAGTCTAACAATAAACCTTAGAGGTTTAAAACCTAGAAGAACAAGAACCTCATGCCGGTATCCCTAGTAGGACGCTTGCTTGCATCATGTGCATTTGACTTAGGCGACTCACACAAGGGTTGGGGTCGTCTAGGACAGGTGCACCTGAAATAATGGACCATCCTGAGTTGACATCTTACTGCTACATTGCGCATTTATTTGCTCGGCTTTGCATGTTGACCGGCTTGTCTAAATGAGTGAACTGATGGAAATACAGCAATGTTGGGACTAAACGTGAGGGTAACCGCTACTTTTGTTTATTGTTTACCCAATTGGAAAAAGAAAAACCAAAAAGAATTTTAAAATTATCAAATTAGATTTGTTAATTTGCCAACTGAACAAGAAAACATAAAAAATGAAAATTATTTAGCTATTCAGAAATAAGGTGTTTGCAACAAAAATAAAAGAGTCCATATTTTCAAAAATAGTAGGTTTAATTATGCCCGACAACTACCCGCGTTATAAGATATACTCACCGGATGTGAGATAAGTTAAGGCGAACCCTCACGGGTCAACCTAACCACTTTTATCAAAAATAGCCAAAAAATAGTCCAAATTTTTATTATTGTCATAAATAAATCGGGTTGATCGCCATATCTATGTTAAAAATAAGCCGAATGTCCCCAAAAGGAGCGACCGGAAAGCGCTATTTCATAGCAAAGAAACAGCCCACCCTGAAGTCATTATATTTAAAAGTGGATTATACGGGCAACAGCCATATAAAACTCCCATCCCGGAATGCTGAGAGGCCCGTAATTTGCAAAAACCAAGATCTTTGCACTATTCTTAAAATAAAATTTTTTAAAAAAATATGCCACTTTTCTTTTAAAGTACACATAATGTCATGACTTTCTTTAAATAGTCACACTTTACCTTAGAAACTCCTTGTCCAGGATGGACCCAATAAACATTTGAAACCTTTCTCAGTACTGGCGCAGCGCCTTTGGCGATGCCGGTGATTGCCGCGGGCCCCAGGTTTTTAAGCTTGACGTATGCTAGTATCGAGTCTGTATTTTTTGTTTTGAGTTATCTGTTTTTGTAACTTCCCTTTTTTGAGGAAAAAGACAAAAACAAAATATGTACTGGTCAAGCTTTTTGTAATGACAGTGTTACTTGATGAAAAATTGAGAAAAATTCCCCTAAAAAAAATTATTTCCTTATTTTTGCAATTTATTCGCAAGAACTTCATACGCTCGGTCTGATTCACGCTGGGTCGTAATACGTAGGCAATCTCCATAGGATGTCGACCGTAACTAAATGAAAAGAGTTGAAAAACTAAGAAAGAAAGAAAAACAAAACGAGGGAAAGAAACAAAAAGAAATAGGAAACCAAACCAAAAGCAAAACAACGAGAAAATTAAAAAGTGACACAAAGGAAAGATAAAAGAGCGGGGAAAAGACAAATTTTGATGGGAAAGCGACCGCGAATAGGAAAAACAACGCGGAAAAGAAAAACCCAAGGCAAAAGAAAAAACAAAAGAGGGAAAAATAAGATAGAAAAGCAAAAGGATATAAAGAGGATAAGGCAAGAAACAACAAATTGGAAAACCACGAGGGAAGAATGAGAGGAAAGCATGGCAAATTAAACGGAAAAATGAAAGCCGGGATGACGCATGCAAACCATGCGAAGTCATTAAATAGGAAAATGGTTAACTGCTTAGGTGCATTCATGCCCAAATGTGCGAGTTATCTATCTGTTAACGCTTCTAACTGCTAACAAAGTTGTTGTTGAGATGAGCCCAGGCAGGTGGTTTAGTTGGTTGGCATCCTGGCAACTCATTCTACAACACCCGGTCAAAAAAACAAACTGAAACATACAGGCCACGAATCAGATTACCCAGTGTCATGGAACCGTCGAAAAGAGGTAGACGTGTGTGATGTCAAAGCAATGAGGGAAGATATGTATAAGTTGAGCAGTGATGGCCCGGAATACTCAGGCCTGCGGCTAAGGGTCAGCCGGCGCCCAGTATACCCGCCAATCCAGCATATATCCACTCTTTGGCTCAAGGTTCCAGGAGCCTCATACTATGAATTCTATCTCCAGCCAACTTTCACCTTTACTACCAACAGATTATGGCACCAACCTCCTATCCTCACCCAAGCTTCCACTACCCAAAAACAAATACCTTCCTCCACCAATCACCCCTGTTCTTTGTTGCGACTCCACCCTACCACCATTGCATAAGATCTTTCCATGGAGCCATTGTTTTCCAAAACTTCACGACAGCCAGTACTACCCTCCTGAGGCCTACCTTTAAAGCTTCCTGAGCCATTATTCCTACACCCCTCACTTTGAGCTCCCGGTTGGGAAACTTGACAAGCCGCTTAGAATCCGAACAGGAAGAGCATGTTTTGAAAAATGTAAAAAGCCTGGAGCAATCTTCAGGAACATGCAAAGGATTGTGGTGGCCAAGTCAGTGTTGGACTTACAAAAAGGATTTGTGCTTGTTTCCCGATGTCCAGTTTACCAGTCAGGATTCAAAGCTAACCCAAGTTGACTTCAATATGATGGACATGGTGATCCGAGGTTACTAGCCCATTTAAGGGGTTCTGCAGCAAAATGAGCGGAGCTGGGGGAAGGGATGAATTATGATGGCGTACTTTAGTCAAAGTCTAAGTGGTCGGCGCTTGGAAGTGGTATCACTCGACGGATCCCATGAGCTCGATGGTTAACACTTGGGATGATTTGGCCCAAGCGTTTGCATGCCACTTCAGCTATTTAAAAAATTCCGAAAAATCATCCCGGTACCGGTCTGCACTGCTAAATTGAGAAAAAGCCCGGGGAAGCTTCAGAGAGTATGTTTCCGTTGGAATGAGAGCAGCGGCAAGAGTCGATCCGCCAATGAAAAGAAATCGAGGATGTTGATTACTTCTTGTAGCTTGGAGCCACCTCTATGGTCACTTGGTGGCAGCAGTAGGAAAAATCCTCAACGAAGAGTAGTGAAGAAATGGGAAGTATGGTGGAGCGAGGGGCTTAAGTCCAACAAAATCGATGAGCTAATTTCTGCAATCGAAGCAACTAACCCAGGCTAGTCCAGAGCGGTGCATTGAGGGTATTGGAAAAGAAAAAGAAAGAAGAGTGTGGGCAGTAGTTTGAATTCAAGATTTTGGTCCAGGACCCATCACCATATTACCAACCAACCTCGACCCCAAACCCCTAAACCTATCCCCGAGCTGTCCACATAATCCACCCTCAGTATTATCCTTCCGAACAATGATCCAGTCATTATGTCCAACCAACTCAGTTCACTTTCCTATGGCGAGCACCAGCGCCACATTAATGCCTCCCTCCTGCCTCACAGCATTTCGAGCACCCAACAAACCCTCGAAAAACAGGAAGCAGGGAAAAGAATCAATGGAAAGGAAATAGTTTTCACGCCAATTGGAGAGTCACTACACAAAGCTTGTTGCAAAAGTTAAGCATTCTGGCTATGATTGAGCCGCTCCTCGGCTATAAACTCCAGATCCCACATGGCAAAAGCTTTTATCCTACTGTACGATGCATTGGTACCACTCTAATGTCCAGGGGCATAGCATTTGAAAGATTGTTGTTCTTTTGAAAAAGGGAAATAGAAGAAGTGTTCAAGAAGGACTGGTAAATTGTATCAATACAGTGATAGAGAGCATGCGAATCCTCTTGGAACTTGCTGACTGAAGTTAGATTGATAATGAAGTTGTTAATCGGTTTTGCAAATATTGATGTGAACCTCAAGTGGCCTAATGTGCCGTGGCTTCTGGTAATGAATAGACGCTTCCATCTCTTGGAACTAGCTGAAAGAGGAGTCGTGTGCGTGCGTTTATTTTGTTTGTCATTTGTTGTCCGGGTTATTTTCAGGGTTGTTAACCCGGATATTGTCTTGTGACTTCAAACCCTTCTATTTAAATGTTCACTTATGGCCTTGTTTGCTTAGGCGTAATATCTTGTGATAGTGCCTTGATTGAGGTGTTCAAGGTGTTGTAAACTCTAGTCTAAGCTTTGCTTGTTTCGTTGCTTTAACCCTTCTTTCACCGTCAGTCTAATTGCTCAACATTCTCTGTTTCCCGCCATTTCTAGTCATTTTTATCTAAGTTCCTTTCTCCTTCTGCAATTCTTTCATTGCTGCGTTTCTGTGATCATGACATCACGCATAATTCTCAGGCCCTGGTTTTAAAAGTCAGTTTAGTTAAAGAAGCAATTAAGACCAATTGTTGAAGCATGTAAGGACAGTCGAGGGATTTTATAACTCTCTTCGAGCCCAAATTGTGGAAAACTGGTCAGACGTAACATTAAAGAAAACTGTGGAAATGCATTTCATGCCACTTGGTTTGAAACCAAAGGCAAAGTTTGCCCCAAATGTCTACAAGGAGGCCGTTCATGCTCGCCGTACCGAGATTGTAATCAATGGTGCTAGTAATCGACAATCGTAGAAGGCAAATATGTGATTATGGTTAAGTTATTCCTGTTGATTGCAATCAAAAGATTTGTTACGTATTGTTTTTCCCAGTTATGTTTAATTGTGGTAGTTATGTAACTTGGGCATTGTTTTGTGAGATTGGAACTGTACGAAGTGCAATTTGTTCATGCCTATCCAAACTTTAATCCTTTGTTAAACCCTTTGAGCCTCGGTTATTTTCTTGCATACCCTCTTTCAGAATCCAATAATAAAACTCGTTAAAGCCCGGAGCGGAGAAAGAAAGTGGTGAGAAACAAGAGAAATAACAGTTCTTAGATTGAAAAAGGAAAAACAGAAAAGAAAAAGAAAAAGAAAAGGAAATGGAATAAAAAAAAAAAGAAAAAAAGAAGAAAAAGAAAAAGAAGGAATAAGAAGAAGAAAAGAAAACAGGTAAAAAAAAAGGAAAGAAAAGAAAATTGAAAAGAAAGAAAAGGAAAAGGGAAAGGGGAATGAGATCGCAAACAACGAAGTTTAATTTTATGACCTGAACTACGTTTGACTTGTCCCGAAAGTCGGTACGTAGGCAGCCTTCTCCCTGAGGTTTCAGTCACACAAAATAAAATCCAAAATAGTCCCCAAGAAAGAAACCGGGGCGGTTAGAAGTTGTGCGTTTGTTAGTTGAGCAAATCTAGATTCCGGATAAGTTGTAATTTTGAAAACCCATGGTTGAATTGTCTTTGAGCCTTGATACCCTTTCTTTCTACCCTATATCCCAAAGCCCACATTACGGTCCAAAGGAAAGACCTTTCACGATCAGTCTTCGAAGAAGTTCCAGACGAGCAAGCATAAGTGATTTTCCATGTCAGGGTGCAAACACTCCCGACAAGCAGAAAAATAAGGAAATATGAGAGAGTTCTTATTTGGTGAAAACCCTCACAGCACCATGAGGGCAACAGTGCAGTTAGTAAGAGAAATCGAATAATGAGAGATCTTATTGGTGAAAACCTTTCACGGCACTCTTGAGGCGACTGTAAGTCAAGAGAAAAAACGCAAATAAGAGAGGCTTGATGGTGAAAAACCCCTACGGCACCACAAGATCGAATAAGGATTGTGAATCAGAACTCGCTGCAAGTCGGAGCATGAAGCCCAGCTTTCACGGCAAAAGGTATACAGATCGAAGAGACCGAACATCAGATTGCTTAACAGAATATGGCTGCAGAATCGCTATGATCAAAGGTCATCAGTGAGTCGTTATCCATATCCGATAGGTTTTCTACGTTGTAGTTTTCTTGTTAGATCATCTCTTTCATTGTCCCTCTACTCTGTTCATTTCGTCTTAGTTTACTTCCTTCTCATCCTGAGTCAATTCGGTTCATAACAAGTGAGAAATGACTTCAAAATCTGCCACCCGGTTCTTTGTTCCAATTGAACAAAAAATCCAGGCGAATCTGGCCAGCGACTATCAAATCGTCATAACGTCAGGAACAAAAATAGCAGGCACATCTGAATGTGGAAAAAACAACTCTACATGCCTTGGATCTTTTTGGATAAATGCCAAGGCCTGGTATTTGTCAATTCATGAACAACGCAACAAATGAAGGGTTGGGTTCTGAATGGGTCAAAGGTATTGGTTCATTGGAAACATGAAAGGTTTTGGTACAATACTCAGATGGAGTGTGCTTGGTTGAACGATCAAGGTATTTTCTGCCGTTAAGAAATGTAGCAAGTCTCCAAGTGACGGACAAGAATCGCTTATCAGATGGCAAGTGATAGGAAACAATACAACTTCAAGGCCAGAGGCCAGTGCATTTTAAAGTCAAAAGAAAGAACAATCATTACGCAAACGTGGGAGCATAGACCGTTGCATTTGGGATTCATAGGAGAAATAAGGGTTGGGGATGCCACTTTCATGCAAATGCACACAAAGTAGAGATATCGGGAACAAGCAAGTCTTCGAGTGGAAATCATTCATCTTGCGCCAAATGCAGAAGCAGCCGCGTATGGCCCCTCAAAGTTCAAGGGCCACAAAATCATATAACTCACCACATTTAAAGCTCACAAAGTTCTTTGTTTGAGAACAGGACAACAAAGCAAGTCTGCAAGAAAGTTGTGGTTTCAACAATAGAAAAAAAAAAAAAGAATAAGAAAGAAAAGAAAATGATAGAAGAGGAGAGCGACAAAAGGGAAGTTTCTCGAATCTTTCGCCCCTTGTCCTGTCTTAGTTAGACGTGCACTAAAATGTAGCCATTGCTTTTCACATTTTTACGCTCTAGGATCACAAAATTCTTAGTATGATGAGATCTTTCTCCTAAGATACCAAAAAACAAAAAAAAGGAAAAAAAAAAAAAAAAAAAGAAAAAAGGGGACCTACGTCTGGATGAAATTTCTCCTACGGATCTAAATCTCTTAGTTCTGTATGAATTTATCTCCTAAGTTAAGAAAAACCTAGATCTGATGAACTTTCTCCCTAGATCGACATCTTAGTCTGATGAATCTGTTCTCCTTAAGATAAACAACCTAGTCTGTGATGAATCTCTCCTAGGATCAAAAATCTTAGTCTTGATGAATTGTTCTTCTAAATCTCTCTCTCCTCT
>NC_031995.1:58030035-58093764 GCF_001879085.1 Nicotiana attenuata | reverse complement strand
TTTGTCACACCTCCTTTTTTACTACACCCCCGGAAGGGTATAATAAAGGGAGTTTTTCCAATTAAAGTACAATCGAAACGGGATTATTTTATTAAAAGATTCAGAGTCGCCACTCGGGAGATTTATGGTGTCCCAAGTCACCGGTTTCAAATTCCCAATCGAGGAAAGGGTTAACTCTGTATTACAGTCCGCGAACCAGAAATTCGGGTAAGGAATTCTGTTAACCCGGGAGAAGGTGTTAGGCATTCCTGAGTTCCGTGGTTCTAGCACGGTCGCTCAACTGTTAAAAATGGCTTATTATCTGACTTTAAAACAATTTGGACCTATGTGTATTTTTAGTTTTAGCCGCTTTTGTTCATTTTTAAAGAAGATTTAACGTCGTCTAAAATATGTCTTTGGACCGCGTCATATGAAATGCACCCGCAATCCGAAACACATTTTATTCAACGTTATAAGGATTTGGATTTGGGTCACATGAAATGCACACCCGAGTTTAGGAAGGTAATATTATTAAATATACGCGCCTAAAGCAACTACGCGTTTTGACTTTGCGAGGGCCATGGAAAATTCAACTAAATGGCATGCCTCGATTTCTAAGGATTTAGATATTCAAGATCAATGACCTGAAGGCCGTGCATTTTGAGATTTTATTCGGCACGGCACACCTCGATTCCTTCTAACCAAATGGTTTCAAAACTAACTTACGAGGGCCATAGATTATTTGTATCAATTGTGTGAATGGCGCACCTCAATTTCTTTAAAGCAGAGATTTGTATTCAACTATAACAATCGAACACAATCGAATTCCACAAATACTAATGTGCTAACTGCTTAACAGTAAATTGAACCAAACTGTGTTTTTACACTAGTATCGCATTCCATGTATAAGGATGATGATTTAATTTAATGGTGCCATTATTTTACGGTAAACTGTACCAACTCAGAACTTCTTAAGATTTGCTTACACTGCTCCAGTGCTAAATTAGTACACATTATAAGCATACTCTAATGAAAGACAAGTTACTTAATATAAGCATTCTGACATTTCTTTTTGGACTTTGTTCCTTAGTTGCCCATTTGGCTCCCTGCTACGTGATTGCTGATATTTCAATAAACCAATGTCACTAGCTATTCTTATATATGCACGTTTCAAAGCCCTCAAAACAAACAAAATCTACTATTGTTATCACTTTTTGGAGTTTGTAGGTGAAGTTGTTTTTTTCATGGGGAGGCAGAATAGTGATCCTAATATTGCAGGTCCTTCTATTGCATTACTACAAGAACGTTTCAGCCATTTCTAGATTAACATGAGTAACAGAACATGAAAACAAATAAAATAAAACTCAACAAATTAAATTAATTCAAGCAAATCTTAAACACATAACAAGACAGCAGAACAATTATACATTATCCAAAAAACATCAAAGATTGCTAAACAAATTCAAGTTTCCCTTGAAGCTTTTAAAAAGAACGTACATGGATTTCCAAGCAGAGACCAAATAAAGATGCCAAATTCTAAAACGGAACCGTGAAATACGAACAGAATTAATGAACGGACGATCTCGTCGGACTCGAACTTGAACCGGCGACTTACCTAAACCTCAACCTCAATTTCCCATTTTCCTACTCTGTTTTTCTAGCTACTATGCGTGTGTTTGTGATCTTTTGAGAACAAGAGAAGGCTGGTTTGATTGCTGCGTTTTATAGCAGATTCAGAGCTATTTTTGGGGCGTTTTTGGACTGCTTTCAGGTGGTGTTTCAGCTGGTTTGAGTCGATGGCTGCTCCTCTCTGTTTTTCGGCTGGGTGTGGTGTTTTATTTTGGTGTATATGGTGTTGGGATTGAAAAACTTAGGGTAGGGTTTCTATAATTGGGTATTTTATATGGAAGTGGGAAGGGATGATGGCCATTGGATTAGAAGGAAAATAGATGGCTAGGATTAAATCTTGCACTTAAATGGGCTAATGGGTTGGGAAGAATGGGCTAAGGGTAATTGGGTTGGACCATGTCTTTTTGTGTCTCAATTTTGGGCTAAGAAGACTCCAAAAATTATTATTCAAAATCATACCTAAATTCCTTTAATATAAGATAACTATACTACATGATGCAAAAATAAATTCTAATTAATTAAACTAAACTATACTAAAACATGAAACTATTATACATATATTTTTTGTATTTTCTAAGATTATATAAAGGTAAAAACAAGGTACTATTTTTGTATATTTTTAACTTTATGAAAGGTGCATAAAATAAAATATTTTTTTTTGTAATTTTCATTTTCTTGTATTAAAATAACGTAAAAGAGTAAAAATTAGTTGAAATAGCTATATTAGGCCTAGATTAAATATTTACATGCTAAAATATAAAAAAAATATTGGGGAGGGTCAAAAATCGCATGTCTACATGGTCGATCCTACGGCTTCGACCACTTTTGGGTCTGTAATGGTATCTTTGGCTTCGACCTGTACAGACCTCAACCTTGTTGATTGCTATGCTTCTTTTTCCTTTTGTTTCTTTTATTGAATTATCGTGCCGTCTAGGGCGATCCGATAGCATTCTCAGATGTGTGTTGTTCCCATCGTATACTGAATATTCCCCAGGGGGTTGGGAACTTGATCACTTGGTACAAGTTGGAGGGGACTGCTCTTATGGGATGTATCTATGGTCATCCTACGATGGCGTTGTATGTAGTCTCTAGAGTCACCCCACCGGCAAGGATGAGGAGTGTGATCTCCCCCGAAATCCGTCGAATTGCATTGTTAAAACCTATTAGTGTAATAGAGCGTGACACTATCTTATCCTTAAGTCGCATCAGTACGAGGACTCAAGGATGGATGATGCACACTCTGCTTCCGTCATCTACCATAATTCTCCTAACATCAGTATCTAAAATTCATAAAGTAATGACAAGTGCATCATTGTGAGGGAAAGTCAAACCGTCGGCATCTAAATCATCGAAGATGATAGTTTCTTCGAGTCCGTCATACTGTTAGTGGGTGATTGATCTTTTGATTTTGTGAGTGGCGGTGAATTTGATGCCATTGATGGAGGCATCGTCACTGCCACCAATAACCATGTTGATGGTGCGAGCTGGTGAGGGAGGCTTCAGTGGACCTGGCCATTCTTGACCCCTCTCCAAGGTGTTCCTGCCTTTGTCGCTGAGTAATTCTTTGATATATTCTTGATGCAGCAAATTTGCTACTTCTAGTCTTAAAGCATCGCAATCTTCTATTTTATGTCCACGTTCTTGGTGGAACTCGCAAAAGGCGTCAGACTTCCTAGTGCTTGGGTCGGACCTCATCTTTGGTGGTCATTTCACCTTCGTTCCGATCTTCTCAAGTGCGTAGACCACCTTTGTAGGTGACACACAAAAGTTATGAGTAGATAGTAAGGGAGGCATACCTCTATCATTCATGTGAGTGCCCGATCTCGGCCTATAAGAGCCATCTTCGTGGTGGAAGGAGGGGATGGGTGCCCTAACATAGGTTTGGTGTCGTTCTATGCCTAGCCGCAATACTGGATGGTCTTTCCTCGCATTGTCCCTGCATTCTTTTCTTGGTTTGGATTGTACCGAGATGAGTCGTCGAGTTTGCCCGTTGAGGTCTTCATCGTATGCCCTGACCTCGACACAATAGGCATTGTGGATCTCGTCTCAAGTGGCCGATGGGTACTTCATCAATCGAATCAATAGTTTTTTGGTTACCATTGTGGATCAACTCTTATCGCCACTAAATAATTGCCGCTAAAACCACTTTTTGTTGTAGTGTCTACTCAGCCCATTCTGAAAGGTTGCTACGACCATTCCTTTGGAGACGTTGGGTAGAGTCATCCTTACCTTGTTAAATCGGGCTAGGAAGTCCCTCTGTCCGTCCCCTCGGATTGATTGATGGTGAAGATGTCATTTACCCTTGTTTCAGCTTTCTTGGCTCTGGCATGCGTTGTTACGAACTTGTCGGCCATCTCTTTGAACGTTTTTATGGAATAGGCTGGTAGCTACGAATACCATGTCAACGCCCCTCCCGTGAGGGTTTCCCCAAATTTTTCAGCAAGATGGAGGACACCTACTCTTTAGCGAGTCATTGCCTTTTACAACGGTGACGTATGATCATTAGGGTCGGTCTTTCCGTCGTAGATTCGGAGATATGGGGGCATCTTGAAAGATTTTGGTATGGCATGAGAGGCCGCTTCCTCCCTATATGGCTGCTCCACGAACCTGCCGGCATCTCTTTTCGGTAACAACTTGGGGGCACCTGGTATTTTGTCTACCCGTTCCTGATGATCCTTCATTTGTTCCTTGAGTGCCTTGTTATCGTTTTCCATTTCCTCCATTCTTTTCAACATGACAGCGAGGACGTTTTCACTTGCACTATCGACAATTACGTGAGGGCTGAGTTGGTCGTCTCGTTCGTTCCTGTGCTTTGTTGCGTGGACCCTCGGGGTTTCTGTGGTTGTGTATGTGGATTGTTTACTCATCACGCTGATTAGAGTGTCAGTCAACCATGCTTCGACGAGCTTTTCCATAGAGAGTGGCACCTCCTCTCCCGTGGACGTAGAGGCCCTCTTTCCATTTGGTTTGGTTGTGTTACAGAAAGGTGTAGGCGACCTCCCTAACCTGGGGGATGTCATGGGGGTCACCTCCTCATCTTAGGTGTCATATTCTTCATCGATGGCGCTCATAAGGTTGAGCAGGGATGTTGTCCGTCTCTTTCATTCTGTTCCCATGGTTACCTGCCATGGGATCTTCGTATACACAGAAGAAAAAGGAGATTCTTTGTAGTTTGTTAGATTAGAAAGTCGCGTGAGTTATAGATCTGATGGAAACTAAAAACTTGATTGAGAAATCCCCACAGACCGCGCCAAACTATATAACCAAAAATTGAGATCTAGGTTTTTATACAATCACATTTATAGTGAAAAGGGTTAATCTAAGTCAACAGATCTAGTATATTTATGAAGAATACCATATGTGTGCTGTTGGATAACAATGTTTTGGAGCAATAATGGAGTAATAAATGATTCAAGAATATGATAGAAAGCAATAAATGACAATAAATGGCATTTAAGTAAATAATAAAATAAGGTTCACCTGGCAAGTATGAGATTTCTCAATGATTCTTCTGACTATGATGGATAATGATAAGCCGTTGAATATTTTGATTCTTCTTGGATCGGGTAAAGAAAGATAGATAAAGTTTTAAAAAGTTGAACTTTGTATGTATATGATAAAGAGAGAATCTTCGGAGAATGTCAATATTGTTCTTTATAAAAAGTGTCCAATCTCCTTTCTAAGATTACATCTCTTCCTATTTATAAGGGTACATAAGCCATAAAACCCTAGATAGTACAACAGAGAGGAATACTCACTAGAATATTGTCTAAGGAATCTAAAATTTTAAACTACTCGTTACTGTACACCAAGGATAGGTGCTCGTCCTCGTCTTCTACCAAGCCACCTCGACCTCGATGACGACCTACTTTTGTTATATGACTTCGACCCCTCGATATGCTATAATGCCAATGCGTACTTGCCTTCGAAGGCTTTTACATCGTTGACCAAGTCAAATATGTGATATGAAGCTTTTCGCCCATACAAAAAGCACTGGTTGAACTCAAAAACTCAACAAAGGAAGAAAATTTCCCCTATTAAGATGATTGTAAATATCAACTTAAACCCACTAAAGCTGAATCCAACTTCACCATTTGTTTAATTCTAAAATTATGTAAGCATATTTTCACTCCTACTTTTGAAAAAGTATAAAGAGCGACATGCCTCTTAATAAATATCAAATCAATTCACCATTCACATAAAACCTGATTAAAAGAAACGATTAATTTATGAGTCTTGAATCGCCTAAACTCAAAAGTTAAGTCAAAGTGAGGCAAGAACTTATGGCCAAATAAAGAATTACCCCCAATTCCAAAATTAGAAATTTTTTGAATTGTAACTAAGGGGGTGTTGCGCTGGTCGATGTTGGGCAGTATAGTGGAACCTTGACAGTGACTGAAAGTTGGTGTTACGGGTTATTGTATGGGTGAAGCAAATGGAAATATAGAATAGGGAATGAAAAAGGGAATCAAAAGAGGGGGTTGTCAGGGAGGGTGGAGGGTCGGATGGGTTTTGGATCAAGATTCATTTTCAAAATTTATTCTGCTTGAACTAATGCAGCATCATAAGGTAACAAAGTATTTGACAATATGTATCATCAAATTGACAAACATTGGTGAGCCTCACACATCAAATGCTTCATCCCCATCCACCTTTAACATGGACGAAAAAAACACACAAAGACCTCATCTTTTGTATAACGTATGTTAGATATCAAAAATCAAAAGCCACATATTTCCCTAAACAGAAATTTCTTGTGAAAATAGTGTGGGGATTTCCACAATTGAGTGTCCATGACTAAAAGTCATACCTGCTGTTGGTTGGGTAAGTTCACCTTGTTTTTCTCTATCCAAGTGTCCATTACACTTTTCCCTTTTCATGATTGACAACAAGTAATATAAACACAAACTACTACTACTACTATTGTGATATTGCCCGGGGAAGTTCAACATTTTCAGTTATCCTCAATATCTCGATCACCATAAGGTCCTATATTATATTTCAGTACCTATGCTTTACAACATGACGTTACCAAACTAGCACCTTGACGGCGCACCACTGTTTACTTACACAGAAGGAATGAAAACCCGGGGGGAGGAGGGGTGGGGGTGTGTGGTGAATCCTCTCTGCATTTAAAACTAGTGCCTCTTTTTTTTCTGGGGGGGGGGGGGGGAGGGGAAGGAGGGGGGGGGTTATTATACCATGTGGCAGCATAACAATAATTCACTTGGCAATTTTAGGACAAAAAATAATTATTCATAGAATTAAGCCAAGTGCCAAGATACTACAAAGCCACTTGATAAATTCCGCAATTATTCATGAAAAGATTTTAACAATCAAAAGAAATAACCAAGATAAAATTATAAAGTCAATAAATAGTATACAGAAGTATAAACATGAATAATAGAAGGCTTCTCTCTTTAGAATTTTGAACTCTTTTTATGCTTTTAATGAATTTAAAATTATAATTTAATAAAAAATAAAAGTATTTTAATTATAAGTAAAATACTAAATGGAAAAACTAATCAAATAAAGCAGTAGAAAAAAATATAGAAAAGAGGAAATTAATATATTGCTAGGATATTCATTATTTGATATATCTAATAAAAAGAGAAGCAAAGACACCATATTAAATTAAGTGGCAGCATAATAAAGGTCACTTGGAAATTGTAAGGACAAAATAAATAATTATTCATAAGATTAAGCCAAGTGTCAAGATACTACAAAGCCACTTTTATAATTATTCTTAAAAAAATTTTAAAAACAAAAAAGAGAAGATAAAATTATAAAGTCAGTAAAAAATATACAATAGTATTATTCATAAATTTAGATAAATTGAAGAATGTGAATAATAGAAGGCTTCTCTCTTTACAGCTTGTTTGGATGGTTGTTACCCATTGTATTGTATCGTATTGTTACCTTAAATACGATGTTTGTTTTAATTGTGACTTAAATTTTATTGTATCGTATCGTTAAATTCGTCATTACATAACGGCGAAATGTGCCACTTTATGTAACGACCGATTTGGTATGGTCGCGTCATTACCTTGTCTTTTTCTCTCAATCTCACCCTTTATTATTATTAAATAATTTTATTTTATCATTTACCCTACTTTTTTATATAATAATTTTACCCTGTATCATAATTTTTCTTTATAATATTGCAAGTTTATTCTTCATATTGTTGGTGCGTGTTATCATGAAACGATGGCAAACGACACAATCTATCCAAACATTGTATTTATCAAAACGGTACAGTACAATACAATACAGTACGATACGATACATTATGAAACGATACGTAACAACCATCCAAACAAGCTGTTAGACTTCTCAACAAAATAATAAAAGGCTTCTCTCTTTATACTTTTAATGAATTTAAGATTGCAATTTAATAAAAAATAAATAAAGGTATTTTAATTATAAGTAAAATACTAAATAGGAAAACTAATCAAATATAGCAGTAGAAAAATATAACGAAAAGATGAAATATGTATAATGTTAGGATATTTATAGTTTGAATTAATTTAAAAAAATAATTTAAATAAATTTCACTCATATTTATTGATAAGTTTAGATTGTCTAAAGATTTTGAATAGTAGACAAAGATTTGATATTATTTCGATGAATTATGTGCAGTGTCATCACTATAACATGTCAAGTTTAAATTTTTAGGATAGAACTCTAACAAAAGTTTGAAAATTATTTTAAAATAGAAGACAGAAAATTAAGATAAAAAAATTAAGCCTGCCAATTTTTCCCACGTTTAAGAACAGCTAATACTTCCTTCCACGTTTGTTTAACATTATTTATTTATTTATTATAACTTCCAATGCAACAAAAAAAAAATTAATAGTTTTTTACACATTTTTTAGTACTTTCGTTTGTAATTTATTTATATACTTAATATTTTCTTACACAAAAATAAGAAAAATGGAAGAAAAAAAAATAAATCACCCGAAAATCCAACCCCACGACTAATGTCTCCCCAAACGTGTGCTTGGAACAACAATTCTAACCTAGCTCTATAATTGATTCTTATTCACGTTCTCCTATGCAAATAATTATTTATGCGGTTTCTTTGAAATATCCATATTTAGCCAAGTGGCAGCCTAATAAGTCACTTGGCATTGCTTAAGAGAATTGGAAATATTAGGATAATATAAATAAATAATAAAATAAAATTAGTTAGTTTAGAATTAATGTGGTTAATTTTCCTAATATGTTTGTGAGATGCGACATTTCTAATTACATCGGACGTGTTTTTTCTTTTAATGAGTTTTGTTGCTAAATCATGTGGAAGTTGGATGTAATTTTGTAACTATCAATACGAATGTAAAATTATCCAAGTGGTAAAATGCCTAAATATTAATTTAACATACATATTTCAAAAGATAAGTAATTACCTTATCCCTAAACACCTAACCCCCAAACCTACGTCTTTACAAAAAAAAAAAAAAAAAAAAAAAAAAACTACTGCCCTTAACTCCATCACCAACATCTTCCTAATAAAAATCTATTATTCTCAAAATTTCTATATGATCCAAACTATGCAACAGATTTTAGCATTCTTACAACGGTGATAATTGGTACAAACAATATACAAATGAAATTGTGCACTATAACAAGTTTTCTTGATCGGCCGCCAAAATGTTCCCAAGGGATATATATCTATCAAAACATGCAACTTTTCAGCCTATTAATTATATTATTGCTAATCTATTTTTATATTGTCGCCTCAATATTTATCAGTTGACGCGTTTATATAATAATATTATTTGCTATTTCATGAAGAAAGCAAAAAGATGATAACTATTTTAAATATTTTAAATGCAAACTTTATCCTGATTTTTTTTAATTATATTATTTTTCTTGAATTACAATTTTATTATTTTAAAATTTGTAAATAATAAAATTTGCATTTTATATTTAATAAAATATCTAGTATTTACATATTCATAAAACAATATCATTTACATGCTTCTTGTGTGTGTCGCATTTTCAAGCAATATTTCCTTATAAAAAAATTATATTTAATACTCTCCACGCGTTGCGTGGGTATGAATACTAGTACTAGTATTACATAATACAAAGAGGGACTTCTATATGATATGTAGTTCCTTTATGATCCGCTTCGAAAAGCTTCATAACAAAAAGGGGGAGGGACCTGATTATGTATATTCATTTCAAAAAAGGAGGAAGGGGAGTGAACTTTAGTAACCATTTGTTAACTTCAGAAAACTACTTAATGGAAACTGACATTGTCTGTTTCTTATAGTTGACAGAGCCACAATTAGGCAAATCCTTTGCTTTATCAAATCCACATCATTCCAGCATATGCCGTTGAGTCTAGAAAGCACGGATACTTCATCCATAAAAGCAACCCAGAAAATTTGTTACATATACTTATGCAATCCAGTTAAACAGTGAAAATGGCAAAAAGAACTTAGAAAGAACAATGCCTAAAAAAGTGAAACGCCAAAAAGGACCAAAAAACTTCTTTAAATGTGTTAAAAACTCAAAACAGTTCTGCAGTGTTACATTACAGTTGCCTTTTGCCTACGTCTGAGATTTACAACATTCTAAGCAACACCAGCTTCATCAAGTTAGGCTAAATCATGCAGTTGGTAATCTACACATATATGAGAACATGATAACTAACCAAGAATAGTATCTAAACCATGGTTAATCATCAGTTCATGCTTTCTGAAGATATAATAGGATTCATATGAGATAGATGGGGATAAGCAAGAGGGACTCCCTCTTGGCCTTCTTGTGAGGTACAACAGCATAGCTAATGGATTTTGGCACCAAATAACAGAAGGCGTTCAACCATCTTGGAAGCTTCAATGCAGTCTCTGAGGCGAGTAAACCAATTGCCAAATTTTATCCCTTGTTAAAAGCTATTCAGTAGATCAGGTCCCTTCAGAGTTAAAATTGAGGTGACATTTCTTCCCTCTTTCCTATTCTCTGCCTATCAAGCACAGAGCTGGCATGTACATATAGAGTTGGTCAATCCAATCTTAGCAAGTAGTTGAAGGCCATAGAATAGAAAGAAGACCACTTACTTGCGAGGTTCTTTAGCCTCTCTTTTTGCTCTCTTCTTTCCTTGAGGCTTTGCAGCAGACCATTCAGCTGAGCAGATTCAATGTGATACGAACCTCCGAACCTCCTATACATCAAAATACAAGCCTTGAGAATAAATCACAATGAAAAATAGAGGCAAAGTAACCAGAAAAAGAGTTTGCATCAGTAGTTGGAGAAGAACCAAAGGCGTTTAGGGCGGAGCAACAGTAGAAAGAAGAGGGAAAAACAAACAAGATATACTCAGTAAAGAAGACGTGATTAAGTCAATTTACAAGCTTCCGTTGCATCATTCTATGCAAGATTAATATTTATTGATAGTCACAATGTACTAGCCAAACATTTAATGTTATGGCATGGGACTCAATGAAATTCACCTATTTTCTCCATGCATTTTTCATCAGTCAACCGTATTATCTCTGAATCAAGTTAATTTCGAACATATCCCACCCAGATGATCTTTTCTGAGACAAGTCATTTAGACCTACTGCAACAGAGTGATATAATATCGGTCGATTAACCTGGTGTAGAGAAATCTCCTCAACAAATAAGTGCTTGGGCCACTAAAATCGAATACTGCATATAACTAGCAAGAAACTTCCCCAGATAGGGTCAAGTCTTGTTTCTCTTCTACTAATTTGAAAAACCTAATGATCTGCTATTTCTGTTTTTTCCTCTGCAAAGTTACCTTTTCAACGGTTCAAGGCAGACCCTCGGCAAAAACAGTGCCACAGAGAGAGAAGAAATAAGCCTGTGAACAGAAGAAAAAACAAAGAAAATGAACAAAACATAATTCAAACAATAAAATTAAAGAACAGATTTCAATGGAAATTTGTTTTGGAAAAGCAGAGTTTGTTAAAGCTTTTCACTGTAGAGTTTGTTAAAGCTCACAGCTCATATCAATCATATTTAGCACAATAGCAATTTTTGTGCGAGCTCAAAAGAATCACATTTTTGAATTTTAAACAGACAAAGCTGCATATCCTGGATAGGTTATGCTCTAATTTTCAGCAGCTACTAGCTGAATTTTCTATACCTTTTCCTCTTCTCCCACCCTTTTCACTCGGTATTAACTCTTAAAGACTTTTGAGCATGAGCACATCTATATTGAAGGCAGCAGGTGCAGGTGCAGGCGGGGGCCCATCAACAGCTTCTAGCTCGAGGTGTGAATGCAGTTTAAAAAAATCATATATATTTATCCAAAGTCCTAACCCATTGTCATAAAAAAGTAATATTTCACTCCACACCCACTTAATCCAGGACCCAACTTCGCTGGTGCATTAGCATGGAAAGTTCATTAATCAGATTCTCTTTTTGATAGTAAGTATTCACTTTTGTGGAAAAGTTGGAAAACTTGTCTTGACTAATTCTTTCACATAGTACCATTCGAAAATAATATGCAAGGTTTGATGATAATACGTGCATGATCTGATGAATCTAGAAGGTTCCCTATTAGACAAAACAGCATCATTTTGTTTATATAAAACAGCATCATAACTCAGACCTGTTTGTGAGTAAAGGAATCGAGCATCTTTCGTTCAATTCATTAAAAGACATCATACACAATTGATGCCATTAAAAAACCAAGTAGGAGATAGCATCAACCAAACTATCAAGACTACCGGTTAAGTAAATGATGATTCAGGACATTCATTCTAGAGAATTATGCCGTGAGGAATGAGGGAAAATTAAATTGACTATTGAAGTCTATGTATTTTGAATGACAGAACTGATCATAAGGGGAAAACTGAATGAAGTTTTTTTCAATGAACTACATGGATTATGCAAATTTCAACTAGTATACAGATGTAGACAAACTATTGAAGCCAATGAGATTCTAAGGCCTTGTTGATATAAAAGATCTAGCAGGTCATAGACCAATGATTCAGATTTGCAGTTGATTTCTGAATACTTGAACATGCTGATTTCATCAGGTGATGTTTGAAGACTTTACTGTTTGAATGATAATGCTTCACAACTGAGCCTTTGAATCCGGAGAAGTGGGTTAAAACGAGGATTTAGAAAGGTTTAACCAATCAGATTAAAAAGAACAAATTGTTAATAGGAAGAGGGATGTCCAACCTTATGGTCATCTTTTCTTTAAACACTATGCTTCTATCAACAACAGACGCTTACTATTTGGTATACTCCAAGGCTTGGTTTGACTTGGAAGTACACTCCAACACTGAAATGATGTTCATGACATTCCACCTCTGATTCGGTGTAGCAAAGTCAATCTGTATAGCAGTCCCATCAAGATGTAAGAAGCCAGATACCACCAACTCTTCATCGAACAGCTTGTACAAACTATTCACCAATAAAAGCTATGCACAAAGCCACAAACATCAGAATCAGACCCTACAAAAGTTGCAAAAGACTATAATAATAGAAATGTGGAAGAAAAAATTGCTAGTGTTCTGCCTAATTCACAAACAGGCCTAGAGAACACCACCAGGCTTTATGTGCTCTCGACCACTTCAGATTCTAACTATAGCATCAAAAAATGTTTAAAGATCCACCATCAAATGGGGACAATTCTTGATTGCAACCATTTGACTTTATTTTGAACTCTAGAGTCAAGACATAAAAGGATAAGCAAAACTATGGTCTGCTTCCAGTGACATGGTCAACTTTGTTTTCTTTCTGGATGACCTCACCCGACCAGCCTTTGAGTTTTTCTTATACCTAACTCGTTTGTTGTAGGAGTATGGGGTTCAACACAAAGAAATGTAACAAGCTTATACCTGTTATTTGCATGGTTTTTCTTGCATTGAACAGTGCATAGCTTATATTAAGCTAGTACAGCCAATCAGATCATCCCACATAAAAAGTGATGGAATATGGTTATTCACAATATGCGAGGATCCTTTTTACTAGTGGTTGACTGCTCGCTAACCAATCCTTCTTTCTATCCGGAGCTTTTTGATCTTTGGTATCAGTGGAGCAAATGAAGTGGAGTTATCGAGTGCAAACTTCTTTTCTTAGGACTTAGGATGAGGTTTCAGTTTGGTCAATAGAACTCGATTCCAACGCTTCTTTTCTTGTCCTTGTTGGGTTTAGCCAATGTAATATGAAAGATTATTTTTCTATTCCATATTTGATTCAACTATATGTTGAATCTTATCTTAGAACAGGTTCAAACTAATTTAACATACATGCTTATAGGGACACTTTTTGTTTATTTCCAACGCTTGTGTTTATTCGCCATAGTTGAGTTTGGAACCTTTAATAAGCTGCTTTTCTTTTGGCTTTATTAATATGGTGAACTGGGTTATGTTGGCCCATCACCACCTGGACTTTAGCCCTACCAATTCTTCTTTATTTAGCAAAGCTCATCCTAATTCCCATCAAGATTATAGGAGGTGAAATAGGATTACCCTCCATGGCATCACGCAACCATACATGAAGCTGGAGTTGGGTGGATTTCTTTCCATTACCGGAAGACCTTCTCAGCCATCTAAGGTTAAGAAGATGTGAAAGCACGTCCAGCTCTATAACAACAGGGAGCAGGAACTATCTTGTTCATCTTTTGAAGATATGAAAAGCATTAATTTATGAATTGTCAAATTGCAGTATTTCAAAATCATTATTGGCCAAATTTTTGTGTAATATGTAGTTGGGAGTTCCCTACCGGTGATATTGTTCTCTACATTTAATGATAAAGAAATATCAGTTGATCTTCTTTTCATCCTTCTGATAGAAAAAGAACTTTATTCAGAGGCATTTCAAAAATTAAACAATGTGGATGGCAGGAAATGGTCAGATATCGCTGCAGCTACCAAAGTGAGTTGAGTACAGCTCAAACATGGAATAGGAGAAAAGGCAAAACGTGAGTACTTCTGATTTAATTGAGCAGTTTCTTCACCTTCTGCAATAAGTTTATCAGAGGTTTCACACACCTAGTTTCAGTCCTCAGAGATTGAGTAACCTTTGATCTATTTGTCCCTTCCCCCCACTTGTGGTACTATACTGGGTTTGTTGTTGTCCTTTCAGGTAACTTATTAACCCAGCTATTAATCCTGTAGGTAACAGAAAGAGCTGCGCTCGAATTAGAAAGATCGTCCAAGGAAAAAAAGCCTTGGCAGAGACTGAAGCTAACAAATGAAGAATATGCTAGATCATTAGAATTTTCAACCAAAGCTTTTCAGGATCAAGGAACTTTGGTCACTTTAGGAGAAAGAATGCATCAAAATAGCTACTTAATTAAAACAGCCTGGTACTTCCGACAAACACAAGAAAAAATTTTCTCTGGAAGAATTGGAATGGACACGTTAAGAAACTGAGAAAGGAAAATAAAACATTCACAATCAAATGCTTACTTCAACATAGCTTGGTGATTAGCTGTAAAAACCAAGTCAAAGTTAACACTGGGTCAACATATATTTCAAAACTAAGTTCAAAAAAGAAGGTAATAACAGAACAAAAAAAAATATAAGAATAACGACAACATCCACGGAGAAAAGGATGAATAAAGATCGAAGTTTATACTCTGCATAACAGTGAAATGCTACTAAAGTTTGGTAAATACCTCATCACTTTGCCACGTCAGTAATATATTCATATTGAACTATCATGACTTGCATTTAGAACTTCAGTTAAGCACTATTGATCTGTTGCAGCTGTGGTTGCCTGATGGGTTAGCCAGTCAATAATCACCAATAGTCCTTACATGAGCACATTCCAAGAGAGAAGTGGTGGAAGCGGTTAATGTCACGAATAACTATTTCTCGGTTTGTTACGATTGATGCCAGCTTCATAAATTGATGGCAATCTCGACAGATGCACAGATTTTTAAAGATCCTGACAGTACTATTTCTATTGCTGCTCATGAGAGAAAAAGCTAGAGCTAGCCTTTCACTATGATGTGAAAGGTTGTCTATCTTTTCTTTGTCAGAGACATTATGAAGTGCATAGTTTGTGTTTGGAATATATCCTGCAGCAGTAATTTTTGAAGCCAGCTCCTCTAACTTTTTATGGATATCCTTTAACCTAGGATGCGAAGCATCCTGAGATAAGAAGACATGGACTTGATTATCAATCTTAACCCAGCTACAACCAGGTTCCTTTTTGATACCCTGCCTGGACATTAATGCTCTAACCTTTGAAACATCAGCCCACCTCCCTTTTATAGCATATATATTGGACAACAATATATAACTTGACTCTGCTGTTGGATCAATTTCGAAAAGTATGTTTGCAGCTTTCTCAGCCAATTCCACATTTCCATGAGCTTTACAGACTCCAAGAACAGTCTCCCATATCAAGGCATTAGGGGCAAGCTCCATACCCTCAATGAAGTGTTCCATATCATCAAATTTGCCTGCACGGCCAAGAATATCAACCATACAAGCATAGTGCTCAATCAAAGGAGTGATACCAAACACAACTTTCATTGAGTCAAAATGCCTTCTTCCTTCTTTGACCAGGCCCAGATGGCTGCATGCAGAAAGGACACCAATAAAGGTAATCCGATCAGGCAGATTACCTTCACTTAACATGGTTCTAAATGCTTCCAATGCTTTGTCATCTAGCCCGTGTTGGGAGTAGGCAAATATAATTGTGTTCCACAACACTGTATCACAGGACCCCACGCTCTTAAATAGAGACTCGGCATTGTTGATACACCCACATTTTGCGTACATGTCAATTAATGCACTAGCCACATACATATCATTGAACTGCCCAGACTTTATTACCAAGGAATGCAACTGCTGCCCATTGTCTAGGCTCGCTATACCAGAACAACCTCTCAGACAGCTAGCAAGAGTGAACTCATTGGGTTTAATAGCTTCCCTTTGCATCTGATTGAAGCATCGAAAAGCCTTTTCTCCTTGATCAGACTGCACATAACCTGTAATGACAACTGTCCAAGTGAAGATGTCTTTTTCACTCAATCTGTAAAAGATCACTTCTGCATCATCTAAATGCCCACACTTAGCATACATATCAATCAGAGCAGTTCCTACATATTTATTCCCACCAAGGTTAGCTTTAACTATATGGGCATGCACTTGCTTCCCGAGAGTGGCATCTAAGAGGCTTGCACAAGATCTCAAATTGCTAATGAACGTGTACATATTTGGCCTCAAACCTTCCACAAGCAAGTTCCTGAAGATTCTAGGTCCTTCATAAGAAGTTTCATTATCATGGAACCCAGACAAAAGAGAGTTCCACGAAATTATATCCCTATTACTCATAGAAGAAAATACACGATGCCCATCAAAAGCTGACCCAAATTTCATGTACATTGCAATCAATGCATTACTGACACACTCTTCTGAGTCAAAACCAAATTTGTAAACACAAGCATGGATACTTTTGCAACAAATTAAGTCCACTGAATCAGCCGCTGCACTAATAAGACTAGCTAGTGTAAACTGATTAGGCCTCAAACCTGAATGCCTCATCAAGCAAAAAAGCTGAACAGCTTCCCTCTTCTGTCCTTGCTGATCAAGTCCACTGATCATTGCAGTCCATGCCACAGTGTCAGGATTTTTAGTCCTCAAAAACACTTTCAGGGCATCGTCTTGCAGACCACATTTGTTATACATATCTACAAGACTGCAGCTTGTAAAATCATCAAGTTCACACCCAATTTTGACCAACAACGAATGGATAACTTGGCCAGCTCTCAGATTTGGTGAACTGGCACACCCCTTCAAAATAGTAGACAGAGTATAATTATTAAACCTCATCTCTGAATCCGACATCTTCGAGAACAATCTCAAAGCCTCCTCTCCTTGACCAGCCTGCACATACCCGTTAAGTAAAGCATTCCACGACACCGAATTCTGCTCGGGCATGGAAAAGAACACATTAACAGCAGATTCCAATTCACAACATTTAGCATACAAATCAACAAGAGCAGAACCAACATAAATATCCGAAAAGCCAGCAACTTTAACAACCTCGGCATGTAGTTGTTTGCCAAACTCCAAATCTAAACACATCGAACAACCCTTTAAAACTGTCGCCAAAGTGAACTCATTAGGCCTAACACCTTCTCCCCTCATATCACGAAATAAGCAAATACCTTTACTGCCATACCCTTGAGCTATAAACCCTGCTATCAGTGCTGTCCAAGAGACAACATCTCTCTCTGGAATTAAATCAAACACATTGCCCGCCATAACTAAATCACCACATTTCGAATAAAAATTAATCAAAGAAACCCATAAATGCGAATCGGTTTCTATGCAACTCCTAATAATTTCACCGTGTAAAGCTTTACCTTCCTTCAAACATAACTTAGTAGCATAATCTTTGAGCATTTCAGAGTACCATTTAACCCCCTTTTTCTTGTTCAGAATCAAAAATCTCTCCTTAGCACCATACTTCAACCCTTTACTCAACCTTTTAGACCCAAAGGAATATTGAAGTTTTGGGTTTTCAACTGATGGGGAGTTGGGTTCAATTGTTTGTAGAGCAGCGCATGAGAAACAGTTAAAGCGAACAGAGGGAAAGAGGGAAATATTACGCAGCTGAGGTTTATTGGGGCATAACATCAAGCAGGTTTTAGGCACGGGATAAAGGCTCGAAATGATGCCTCGAAATATTAGTGGCGGATTACGCATGTGTGCGGATAGAAAATCGAGTTCCATGAAAAATAAGAAGCAGCAGCTTCAATGAGGAGCTAGCAGGATGAAACTCTGCATAGCAAAACTCTGCTCGCCGTAGCGGTCCGAAGGATAAAGTTGTGTTTGATTTCTCCCTCTGACAGGTTGTGTTAAACAACAACAAACAACATAGCCAGTATTAACTAGTGGAGTACTGTTTTTGCATGTAAAAAAATTGGACTTATTAGAGTTAGTTTTATGCACATTAGGGCATTACCTTGATTGGGATAATAACACTCTTGGTCTTTAATTATAATTAGCATATCTTAGTTTTAGTCCTTGTAATATATGATTAAGCATAGTTAATTTTAACTTTTTTACTATATAATGTAATAAGATATATAATTGTGAAAATACGCAAGCATAAGACTTATAGTGCATATCTTAATTAATTAAATGTTAAATATGCTTAGTCAAATATAATAATATCCAACAACAACAATTAATCAATATTTGAAGGACTAAAAGTGATATTTTTCCTTCTTTATCTTTTTAAAAATTATTTATATATTTACAGCTATGTAAAAATTTTCTAATCATGAATGCTGAAAAAACCAAACATAATTAATGTAATGATGCAAAATACTTGCTCCATCCAGTATAATGCATTTTCAGGAGGGGTTGATAGTTGGGCACTAAATCCCTTCGGATTTGGAGAATATGTGATGCTTGGTCTGAATTTTTGTAAACCAACGGGTCACTTCTCTAGTTGAAATATCGTGCCTCCTTTTTGTTGCTTAGGTTACCCTTTTGGAGCACCCTATAAGGAATTTTTTCTACTCCCCTAGTCTTTACTTTACGCCATGCTGACTCCTTTTTCGTCATAGGCGTGGAATTAGACCAATGAGAATCTCTATAGGAACTAGTCCTTATATTTCACATAAGTGCTTTATTACTTAATTATGACTAATTATTTTTAGTGTATTTTGGTGCATTCACGGATTCTTGCTAACTCTTTTTTGGGGATACATTTATTTGGTAAAAGTCCAGCTTTTTGATGGTATGCTAGAAATATGGGTTTTCGACTACATTTTACCTTATAATTAATATGCTTTAATTGTGTTAGTGCAAAATTTTGAGGATTACATGCTTACGTCATGACCCAAAAATTCACCAAAAATCGTGATGGCGCCTAATTGCTTGTTATGCAAGCCAACAATAATAAAATCCAATTTTATGTTATTAACAGAGATATGATTAGGATAATAATGCGGATAAGTCTCAAAACCAATATCATAAACAAATGTCTAAGATAGGGTCTAAAACGCAACCACAACTGTCTAGCAATGCCCAAACTTGGTATCACAGTGTCACAAGCATCTAACAAGAGTAAACCGAACAAGAGCATGTGTCTGAAAGAACATAAATAGACAGAAATGGCTAAGTAGGGAAATGGAGTCCATGTGATGCGGGTCAGATCAGGTAAAATAGTTCACCACAAAGTCTCCAAATAAATCTCCTACTATGTTGGAGGAATACCACTAATACCAGCCTCATAATCGACATAAAAATATGCAAAAACGTATTATGAGTACAAAAATAACAGTACTTGGTATCTAGCCTCGAAGAAGTAGTGGCAAAGGGTCATCTCTAACACTCATTAGCAGTCCAAAAAATCATATGAAAGCATAAATAAGATACGAAATAATGCATGTCATTATCAAATGAGTATGAAAGCTCAAGACACAGTTCATACAAAGTTCAAGCATGCTTTACAGATAAAGGAGATCAAATAAGATATCAACACCTCAATCCTCACATAAAAACATGATACATGAGTCAATATACATAAATATGCATGCTCACGATCAATTCTTAATACCTCACAACACATATTCATACGGCTGACACAGGCCACATGTCCTAATTAAGCACCAAACCCGAGTGCCTACGCTCGCAGGGCCCAAAGAAACATAGGTAATTACCCGATTCTGAATGAATCATTTCATAATTAATGATCAACTACCAACAATCAAGATCCTCTCATAGTGTCTGTAGTGCCAAAATTCTCAACTTTTCACAATAACTAACTCTCCAATCATGCATATGTGTATAAAATAATATAAGCACCAGATATGATAATAGAGATGGAAAAGCTCATATGGCTAAAAGATGGCTATGGCTAATCATCTAATTCAATTTATTATAACAATTCAATGAGCAATTTCAACACTCATGATTCAAATCATAATATTTAACATGAGTGAATTATGCCATTCAACTACCAAATCATGAGTCAAATAAGAAATTATATGACTACGGATTTATCATAAAACTTAACATGGCATAATAATTTTATATGCCCAATTCAATAAGTCATAACCTTAAGTATGCTTCTAAATCATAATTATGAGTCATCACGTAGTCATAGAATCAATTGAACATGGAAAATAAATTTATATATGTCACGACCCAAACCGATAGGCTGCGATGGGCACCCACTGCTTTACTAGACCGAGTACCTATGTAATATATCTTTTTTTACCATACTATCATGGGTAAATGAGCCGTAAAGGCCGTCATGAGATAAATAGGATAAAACATAAGGGAATACTCGACATAGGACGTCCCAACATGGTATACAAACTTATACATGTGACATACAGGCCTATAGGATCGAAATGATCATTTGTACACTTAAAACATAGGCTGACAAGTCCATACAATCATCCATATACATGACATCTGTCTACAAGCCTCTAAGAGTACATAAATATCATAAAGATCGAGACAGGGCCCCACCATACCAATCAATATTTATCCAAAGCATACTAACCAAATAGGCAACTCTGGAGCAAGTGGAATATACCAACACCTTCTGCTGAGCTGATAGCCTACTAAGAGGACTGCCAACCTGTCTATCGGGACATGCGGCATGAAACACAGCATCCCCAAGCAAAAGGGACGTCGGTACGAATAAAGTACCGAGTATGTCAGGCATGAAAAGCAGTATATAAAAGATATGAAAGAAACCTGGAGTAAAGGACTCAATCTGTAATTCTGAATAGCTTAGTGAATCATGAAACAATTATAATGTCATGCATATGAATATAAATGTCATATCATGCATAGGTATATGCGTACATAACATCATCAAGCTTTTGAGGGCATCCCATCATATCATCTCGGCCTTAGTGCGCGAAATCATCAACGTATACCTACTGATCAGGTGGTGGTGCGTATATAACGCCGTAAACTTTTCCCGTACCCAATATACATATAGTATACGCATATATAATGCCATCTGATCATCGGTCAACATATTTGTATAAATGAATGCAATGCATAATGAAGTAAGTCAATAAGATCTCTTGGAAGGTAATAAGATCAATATGCCTTCGGTTAATATCATGAAATAAACTTTATCAACTTAAGTATTTTCTGAGACCCATGAAAAGACGATATTATAATAGGATACAAGGGGAATCAAGAACATAGGCACCCCTAATACTTTCAAGAATAGAGTCATTTGTGAAAGTTGCGCGTTTGCTCGTTTCGTTTGTATCATATGAATCATGCCAAAAGGAAAGAAGGGATAGCCTTGACATACCTTTGTTGTTTACTTAACCACACGACATCAGTTTAGCCCGTTATTACTTCAATCTACAACAAACAATAAGGGACCATTGTTAAGCTTACGAAAGCTAGAACTCAACACAAATGAGCGACTAGCTCGTCTACAAAATTTTGGACATCACCTCCCCTTATTCTTTCACTTTACTCAAATCAAACAACAAGACCAATATGTCCAATATATCAACAAACATATATACATCAATATCTAACCTTATATTCATTACAATACATCACCAAAACAGTCCACACCACCTCACCCAACAACCAAGTTCTAACATGCACTTTTCTATCCATACAACTTAGCTAGAACTTGAATACACTTCAATAGTGACAATCACAACATACTCAGGTTGTTCCTACTAATTTTCAGCCACAATACACAATAAAAATAACCTCATAACAGTGCAACAAATTACAGTAACTTAGAACTCATTTCAAGCCATTTCTTCACAAGTTTGTATTGTCACAAGATAGCTAAGACTCCGATAAGCTCAAACACATGAAGAAGAGAAGATTCCTTACCTTATTTAGCAATGAGAAACCCTAGAAAAAATTTAAATTTAGAATGCTTACCACTTAGCAACAACATCAACAAGTGATCTTCACCACTTCTACAACACTTTTAATCAAGCGTAGGTGGTCTAACCTTGGAGGAGAGGGGCTGCCTTGGGCTGTTTGGTATAGTTTTGTTTGAGATATTAGAAGAGAAGATTAAAAATATTAAAATAATCTCACATAATGGGTGATGAATGAAACTTGAAGCCCTTTCCACTTAGAACACTAGTAGAAAAAAGGGTGGTTGTTTGGCTTGGGAGAGAAAGAGGATGTTGTTGAACTTTATTTTGGATGAATATGGGTGAAAATGGTTAGATGTTGGCTTTAATAATCCCTTAGGATTGACCAAACTACTGCCTCAATGGCCCTCTCTTTAACCTTTAATTTGGGCCACAAACACCTCTTTAATTTGGGCCTCATTTTAGCAAGTAGGTGACAACCTACTTGTCACCTACCTGTTTCATTAGGGTGTGTCGCACATGATGCCCTAATTAATTTAAATACGTCTCTCATCCTCGTTTTATAATCACGACACGTGTTAAGTAGCTCAAGCAAGTAGGAAGGAAAGTAAGTTGGTGAAGCAGGCATGTCAAGTAAGCAAGCAACTAGTTTTTATTTGTCCAAAATCTCCTTTCTCGCGTTTAAATGCACTCATCCTCAACCTAGTCGTGTATATGTTGAACAAAAATACGGGATGTAACATTACTAAATTAATTTATATACTTTCAAAGAGGATCTCATTTCCAAGCTTACATTAATTGACTTACGTCGTACTTTTGCGTACGGAAACATGGGGTGTAATATCATTCCCCCCTTTGGAACATTCGTCCTCGAATGTTGGCTGATGCGCCTATCAGTCTCATAACCTATAGCTTTTATGAATACTTTAATATTGTCCTTGCCATCTAGGCAACTACTATGATAAATCCAAAGGCCAAGGCATTCCCCCCCTTTAGGCCTCTTTCTCACACCACGACTTGTGGTCGAAATTCTTCCAATCTCGTAATTGTTGCTACCTTCAGTCATACATCTTGTACGACTCTGACCTTGTATGTGCGCCCATGTGACTCTTCTCTCCTTTTTCCTCCAGCTTTTAGCCAATCTCTAGGCCTTACTTTGGGAACATATACAGAACTATGACAAGTTTTCCCTCTGGGAATATATAGGTGTACTGAAGTTCTTCGTTTGGTACTTTATCAAACTTAGGACTATTGCTATATCTTGTTTCATAGCTCGATTATCTATTCTTTTGGATTTACTGCATCTAAGTAGGTTATACTATACCATAACTCTTACTTCAATTTATTATTACCGAGGTTTGCTACCCAACTTCGGGTTACTCTCTCACTGCTTATCCTATATATATAAATTTAAGTCCTTTAATGCTTCTTATTATTGTTCATCTAAAGAGCGACATCCTAATCTCCTCTCATACTTTGGAAACTTTATCCCTCTATTGTTGATTCAATTTAATATTGATCTATAATCTACCACTGATAACTTGAAACCTCTTACGTAATACCTTGTCACTGCACCTATGGTGCCACATATGTGGTCAAAATCTCGCATATGTGAGAGCCACTAATTGCCCGACCCTACGCACCTACGATCACTTCTCCGCACCTGCGACCACTTCAGCGATCGAGCTCCGCACCTGCGAACTCCCAGGCCTCCATCCAAGTCTGCATTTGCGGACCATTGTGCGCATCTGCGGCTCCCCGTCCACATCTGTAGACCCAGCCTCGCCCCTCTTAATCCACTTCTACGATAAACATGCCGCTTCTACGACCTTGCATCTGCGGCCAATCCCTCGCAGGTGCGATTGCATCAGAACTCCAAAACTTGAACAATTCTTCAAAGTCTAAAAATGATCCGCAAATAATCAGAAACACACCCGAGGCCCCCCGAACCCCATACAAATATACCAAAAAGTCCTAAAACACAATACAAACCTACTCAAATCCTCAAATCACATAAAATAACACCAAAACCATGAATCGCACCCCAATTCAAGCTTAATGAAACTAATGAACTTCCAACTTTTGAAACTCATGTCGAATCAAAGCAAACCAACTCGGAATGACCTCAAATTTTGTATACAAGTCCCAAATGACAATCGGACCTATTCCAACTCCCGGAACCAAAATTCGAACCCGATTTCAACAAAATCAACTCTCAGTCAAACCTCTCAACCTTCCAAACCTTCAACTTTCCAACTTTCGCCAAAAAACACAAAACCAACCTACGAACTCCAAATCCGGACACATGCCTAAGTCCAGAATCACCATATGAAGCTATTGGAATCATCAAAACACCATTCTAGTGTTGTCTAAACAAAAGTCAAACTCCGATCAACTCTTTTAACTTAACTTTCAACCTTGGGACTAAGTGTCCTAATTCACTCCGAAACTTCCTCGAAACCAATCCCCACCCCGGCAAGTCACGTAACCTCAAATACAGATAAGTAAAGTATAAATAGGTGATACGGGGCTAAATTATTCAAAACGACGGGCCAGATCATTACACTTCACTAACGCGATCTCTTTCGATCTCAACTTCTAAACATGCCTATCCAAAATGGCCACCGACTCTTCTTCATAAGCCAGATTCTCATCCTGCTGCACAGAACTAAAATCCAATATATGTGACTTGTCTTCATAATACTTCCAGAGCATGGAAATAAAAAATGTCGGATGAACTCCCGACAAGCTGGGTGGCAAAGCAAGCCTGTAAGCCACCTTACCAACTCTCTCAAGAACCTCAAACGGACAAATATACCAAGGTCTCAACTTTCCCTTCTTCCCTAATCTCATCACACCCTTCATAAGCGAAACTCTAAGAAGAATCTTCTCACCCTCCATGAAAGCCACATTTCAAACCTTCCTATGAGCATAATTCTTTTTCCTAGACTCCGTTGTACGAAGCCGCTCCTGAATTAACTTTACCATTTCCAAAGCATCATGAAACAAATCTATACCTAACAACCTAGCCTCTCCAGGATCAGATCAACCAACTGGAGAACGACACCACCTCCCATATAAGGCCTTATACGGAGCCATTTGGATACTAGACTGGTAGTTGTTGTTATAAGCAAACTCCACAAATGGTAGAAATTGATCCCACTGGCCCCTAAAATCAATAACACAGTCTCTCAATATATCCTCAAGGATCTGAATGGTCCATTCGAACTGCCTATCCGTATCTGGGCGAAATGCAATTCTAATCTCTACCTGCGCGCCAAAATCTCGCTAAACAACTTTCCAAAAGTGCAATGTGAACTGCATACCCAGATCCAATATGATGGAAATAGACAATCTTTCTGATATAGGTCTGAGCCAACTTCTTTGAAGTATAAGAAGCCATAATCGGAAAAAAATATGCATACTTGGTCAATCTGTCCACAATGACCCAAACAACGTCAAATTTCCTCAAGGTTTGTGGAAATCCTACCACAAAGTCCATAGTAATGTGCTCCTACTTCTACTCTGGTATATCTAACCTCTGAAGCAAACCACCCGGTCTATGATGCTCATATTTAATCTGCTGACAACTCAAAAATCACGAGACATGACCAATAATGGCCTTCTTCATCCCGCGCCACCAATAATGCTGCTTCAAATCACGATACATCTTTGTAGTATCTAGATAAATAGAATACCTCAAACTGTGAGCTTCCTCAAGAATCAACTACCTCAATCAATCCATATTAGTAACACAAATTCGACCATGAAGTCGCAATACACCATCATCACCAATGACCACCTCCTTAGTACCACTTTGCAACACCATGTTCTTAAGGATAAGCAAATAGGAATCATCATACTGATGAGCCTTGTACGCTCAAACACGGATGATTGATGGGCTAAAAGTATGTAACCTCACGAATCTATTAGTCAAGACCTGGACATCCATATACAAAGGCCTCCCCATAGCTAGACTAAATGCCAAACTCCCCGTACTCTCCGTCTTACTACTCAAAGCATCTGTTACCATATTCGCCTT
The DNA here is from genome assembly GCF_001879085.1 of Nicotiana attenuata. Lineage (NCBI taxonomy): Eukaryota > Viridiplantae > Streptophyta > Magnoliopsida > Solanales > Solanaceae > Nicotiana > Nicotiana attenuata. Next base: position 58,067,323 of record NC_031995.1, on the reverse strand, counting down.
TCTCGGATGATAGACGATAGTGATATCATAATCCTTCAATAACTCCAACCACCTCCACTGCCTCAAATTCAAATTCTTTTTCTTGAACAAGTACTGAAGACCAGATAATTAGTGTAAACCTTACAAGACACACCATACAAGTAATGCCTCCAAATCTTGAGCGCATGGATAATAGTTGCTAACTTCAAATCAAGAACTGAATAATTCGTCTTATAGGGCTTCAACTAGCGCGATGCATAAGCAATAACCCTACCGTCTGCATCAACACATAACCAATACCAACACGCGAATCATTATAGTAGATAGTATACATCTCCGATCCTAAGGGAAATACCAAAACAAGAGCTGTAGTCAAAGCAGTATTAAGCTTCAGAAATCTCTCTTCACACTTATTAGACCATATAAAAGGGACACTGTTCTAAGTCAACATGGTTAAGGGAGCTGTATTAGATGAGAATCCCTCCACAAAGCGAGAATACTAGCAAGCCAAATCTAAGAAACTCCCGATCTATAGTTGTAGAAGGTCTAGAAAAACTCTGAACTGCCTTAGTCTTCTTCGGATCCACCTTGATACCATCATTAGACACCATGTGGCCCGAGAATGCCACTGAATCCAACAAAAACTCGCACTTGGAGAACTTACCATACAACTTCTTCTCTCTCAGAATCTGAAGCAGAATTCTCAAATGATGCTCGTACTCCTCCCTACTACGGGAATATACCAAGATATCATCAATGAATACAATGATAAATGAATCCAAATAAGACAATAACACACTGTTTATCAAGTTCATGAAATTTGCTGGAGCACTAGTCAAGCCAAAAGACATCACCAAAAATTCATAATATCCATAACGAGTCATGAAAGCTGTCTTAGGGATGTTTGAAGCCTTAATCTTCAACTAGTGATAACCCGATCTCAAATCAATCATTGAGAACACCCTAAAGGTAATCAAACAAATCATCAATACAAGGCAATGGATACTTTTTCTTCATAGCGACCTTATTCAACTGCCTGTAATTAATGCACATCCTCGTAGAATCATCATTCTTCTTCATAAACAATACCGACGCACCCCAAGGAGAAAAACTCGGCTTAATGAATCCCTTATCCAACAACTACTGCAACTGCTCCTTCAACTCATTTAACTCAACTGGAGCTATACAATATGGTAGAATAGATATGGGCTGTGTGATTGACACTAAATCAATACCAAAATTAATAATCCATATTTGGTGGTATGCCCGGTAGGTCTGCAGGAAAATTATCTGGAAACTCTGTCACTACTAGGACTGAATCAACAATAGGACTCTCAACACTAGTATCTCCGACAAAAGCTAGATAAGCCAAATACCCTTTCTCAACCATTCATTGAGCCTTTAGAAATAAAATCACTCTACTAGGGATATGACCAGGAGAACCCCTCCATTCCAACTTTGGTAATCTCGGCATAGACAACGTCATAGTCTTAGTTGACAATCAAGAATAACATGATATGGAGACATCCAATCTATACCAATAATCACCTCAAATCCCACCATATTAAGCAATAGATAATCAACCCTAGTCTCAGTGCCCCCAATGGTAACCGCACAAGATTGGTATACACGATCCACCATAATGAAATCATCAACAAATATAGATATATGAACATGAATATTAAGAGAAACACAAGGCATATCCAAATAAGGAGAAAATATAATGACACATATGAAAAGGTAGACCCCAGATCAAACAATACTGAAGCATATCTATGATACACTGAAACCATACCTATGGTCACAACATTTGAGGCCACTGTCTTGGGCCTAACAGGAAAAGCATAACAACGAGCCTGACCACCACTAGCAGAACCTCTACCAACCTGGCCCCCTTCTCTAGGGCAGCCTCTCACTACATGCCCTCCTCATCTAAGTGATTGGCCATGGGGTAATGTAACTGGTGCGGGATCTATTGTCTGAGAACTATGTGGATCTTGCGCCTCTACCACACCCGGGGTAATAATTCCTCACATGTCTGAACTCTTCACACTCATAACAACCCTTGGCTGAATGAGGTTGCTCAACTTGGAACTTCCCTTGATGACCTGAGTACCCACTAGAAGAACTCTGAACATATGGAGCCTAGTACGAGCTCACAGGAAGAGCACTAAAAGATGATGGAATTGGAGAACTGAAAGATGGCCGAGCCATTGTACCACGAGCTACATGTTGTGTAGAATAAGGGGGCCTACCATGATAGTCTCAACCAGACTGCCCCTACCACCGAATGAGGTACCAATGAAACTACCATAATGATAAGGCCTCTTGTCTCTCATCATATCCTCTCTCAACTTGAATGTGAATATGCATGATTCTCCGAGTCATCTCCACGGCCTGATGAAAAGTAGTTCCAATTTTTGACTTTCGAGCTATAGCAACCCTAATGTTGTAGTTCAAACCATCAATAAATTGCCTCACCTTCTCTTCCTCGGTAGGGATAAAAAAAGCTACATGACGAGACAACTTTACGAATCCCACCTCATACTCGGTTACTAACATATGATCCTGCCGAAGATACTCGAACTGGCCTCTCAACTCATCCCTTACGGTGAGTGGGATGTACTCCTCAAAGAAATATGTGTAAAACGAAGTTCAAGTAAGAGGATATGAACCACCTATATCATAAGTCTGCCACCATCTCCTGGCAGCCCCTCTCAACATAAATGTAGTGAAGTTCACCTTGTTGGACTCTACCAAGCCCAAGCTGCAAAGGATCCGATGACATTTATCTAGAAAGTCTTGGGTATCCTATAAATGTCACCATCAAAGTGAGGAGGATTTAACCTTTGAAACCTCTTTAGCCTTTTTTTTCCTCATCACACATGACAAGCATAATCTCAGGCCTAGCTGCTATAATAGGCTACTTGACACTAATTGGCTCCAAGCATCTGAAACCTCGCTACTGCCTTCTCTAAAGTATGAGTGGCAGGAGTATGAGCTCCCCCTCCAGCCTGAGATGTGGTTGGGGCCACGAGAACCACTCCAGCCTGAGTCAAAGCATCGATAAAGCTGACCATCTTAGCCATGGTCTCCTGAAAGACTAGTGCAGCGACAAAACCCTCTGGATGCTGAGTTAGTGCTAGGACCTCAACATACTTATCTATGATCTAATCCTTCACTTTATCCGAAGGTGGGCTCGATGCAACTACCCTTCCATGGCCACGGGCTCCGATGGATACTCTACCTCTAGCTGTGACTTTGCGACCCCTGGCCCTACCTCTCTTGGGTGCAGCTAGGGTACAACCTCCCACTCACCTGCTGCAGCTGACGCATGAGTTCTCACTATCTATGAGAGAGTAGAATAGAAAGATTTATACTTATACAATAATCAATGCACAATAAGGAATCAAAAAGGGAAAGTTTTGTAAATCCCTACAGCCTCTCGTAGATAGATAGTGACGTCTCTGTATCGATCCACAAGACTTTACTAGGCATGCTCATGACTTGTAAAACCCTTAGAACCTAGAGCTCTGATAGCAACTTTTTACGATACAAAAATGCCACCAGTGGTTATGATAGTACCTAACCTACTTGCTAGGCAATCTAGCACTTAAAAACAATAATAAAATTTATTTTTTTATAGATATAATAAAGATAATAATGTGGAATAAATCTCAAAACCAATATCATAAATACAAATGTCTAAGACAAGGTTTAAAATGCAACCACAATTGTCTAACAATGCCAAAACCCAGTATCACAATGTCACAAGCATCTAATAAGAGTAAACAGTCTGAATCGAACAATAACATCTGTCTAAAAAGAAATAAATAGACAAAAATAACTAAGTAAGGAAGGAAATCCATGTGCTACGAGTCGGACCAGCTGAAGCAGCTCACCATGAAGTCTTCAAATAGATCTCCTACTCTGCTGGAGGAATATCACCGATACCAGCCTCAGAACATTGCAAAAAAATATACAGAAGTGTAGTATGAGTACGAAAATAACTATACTCAGTAAGCATTAAGTCTAGCCTCAAATAAGTAGTGGCGATGGGTCGACTCCTAACAGTTCAAATAGTTAAGATTGAAGCATAAATAAGACACAAAATAAGGCATGTCATTATCAATCGAGTACGAAAGCTCAAGACACAGTTCATACATCAATATGTTTGGTCATTTTATGATGAACCCAGTTCTTTTCCATGTTCACAGCACTTAGTATCATGAAATATCGTACATGTTAAATCATCACACTATAATTTTATAAATGTTATTTGATCCATAACACTGTTTCATCAACAACTTATTCAACCTCTGCAGTTGATAGAGCCACATGATTTTTCTCTTTGAATCCCAAGAAATCAAACATCAACCAAGAAAGTGAAACATCCCAGATGTGCTTTCCTATCAACTAGGTACCCAACATAATCAACATTTGCATATTCCCCCAAGTCTAAAGCACCACCAGACGGGCACCAAAGAACCAGTTCTTGAGTTCCTTTCAGATATCTCAAGATCTTCTTTGCAATTTTTAACTGTGACTCTTTAGGATTTAATTGAAATTTAGTACAAAATCCAATATTAAACATGATATCTGGACTGCTTGCAGTTAGATACAATAATGATCCAATCATACCCCTAGAAATATCTTGTCAATTGGAGAACCAGATTCATCCATATCCAATCAAGTAGCTTTAGCTATAAGAGTATCAATTGTCTTTGCATTTTCCATCTCAAACCATTTGAGAAATTATTTGATGTACTTTTTGTTGATGTATCTTCATACTGTTCTTAGTTTGCTAAACTTTTAATCGAAGGGAGAAGTTTAGCTCACCCATCATGCTTATCCCAAACTCACTTCATGTTAGTTTTGCAAACTCATTACACAAAGATCCATTAGTTGCACCAAAAATCCTAGCTTTAAACTTGTTATACACGGGAAAATTCAGACCAGAGGGATTAAGAGACTAGATTTAGACTATTATACACGTGAAAATCTCACATTCCCAGTGACATTTAATTTTCAGTGAACTCCCTATAAGATTATCAAATCGGGTCACCATTTTATTAGAAGTGGTACCAAAAGACTCACAAATTACAAATTCATTATTCATCTTTTTTTCATTTCACTCTAAATTGTACATGCAACTATTTTTGAGAAAAAAAGCTATGTTGCTGGCACCGAGGTTAACGTGTCCAGTGCAAGAATGAGAAAGAAAAGCATGTTGTTGGCGTTGAGTAAACAAGCACTTTCGACCAGAAACGACCACTGAAATTTTAGTGTAGGACTTATTTTTTTTTTATTATTCCTATTATAAACGCCACGACAAGTAATAGTCAAAGTGATAACACTAATAATGGTATTGTTTTAGTCACACGTACGGCTCCGGATCCACCCCCTTTACCTTCTAGCTCTCGGTAGGATACAATTAAGGTTTGTTTGTTAATTATTGTGTGCATGTGAAGTTGAAATTTGTTCGCATCTATTTTTCTTCTTTTCTTTTTCGGAGTAATATTTGAATATTGATAAGTTTGTGATTGCGGAGTTGTTTTGAACTTGGTATGAGAGATACATAATATTTTGGGTTAAGGTAAAAATAGAATAACACAACGTATAATAATATGTAATTCCAAAGGTTGAATATTTAAATTCTTATGTATGCATTTTTTCATAGAAGATGAAGAACAATGAAGGAAGGGAGGGGAAGAAAACAAAATTAGTAAATAGTTGCAGTGGAAGAGCTTTTAAATATGAGTCTTTTGAAGAAAAAAGGACAAAAGCTCTATTATTTTTTTTAATAACAAGCTGTTATTTTTGCACAAGATCTAAGAAACTTCTAGACTTTAAATAGTTGGTATAAAAGTGGCTAACATGTGCCATTCTACGAAGCCTTTGTCCTTTCTCTAAGAGCATGTTTGAAAAGTTACGTACGAATTGAATTTGTATGTAGTGTGTGTGTGTGTGTGTGTATATATATATATATATATATATATATTATGACGAATTTACAATAAATATTTTTTGTAAAAATATAAAATAATTATATAAATAATATTATAAAAAATAATTGGTATCTTTTAGTAAATAATATAGTTACTTAAATTTGTAACAGACTGGTAGTTTTGAGTATTAGAACTCTATTCCTCTATTTGAGACTTCTCATAGATTGGTCTGATGATTTATGACTTGAGGTGATAGGTGGTATGGTTTCAGAGAGGTTCGAGAGTGATTTAGAGAACTTAGTTTTTAAGTTTGTTTAAAGTTGGACGAGTTGACTAAAGTTAATATTATTGGTAAACGACTCGAATTGGTATTTTGAATGTTTCATAGGTTCGTAATATAATTTTGGACACTTACATATATTCGATTCGGGTCTCAGTGGCCTAGAGTTTCGGCGCTTCTAATCAAGAGTTAATTTTTAAAGTTAAGAGAATTTGAGATTCTTAGTTTGATGTACGAATCTTGGTTTAGATATTATTATTAGTGTTTTGAGCCTTTGGACAAGTTTATATAAGGTATATGGACTTGTTAAAATAATTCAACGGGGTCTCGGGGCTCATGTGAGTTGTAGGGTGGTTTCAGATCATTTTGGGCTAAGAGAATTGCTGATTTTTCTGCTGTCAGTCGTACTCTTCGCAATCACATGGCATGTCCTGCGATCGCATAAAAGGATATTGGAAGAGGTGGTCTTGTTCTTCATGATCGCATGGGGAGGCTCGCGATCGCGTAGTGTAGTCTGGAGAGGCATCGCGATCACGTGAGGATGTTCAGGGTGCGTAGGAGGATTCTGGGGCCGAGGGGTGTAGCTTTTGGCGATCGTATGTGGAGGCTGCGATCGCGTAGGTGTCTATTGGTGGCTCTTCATGGTCGAGTAGGTACTCGTCGCAAACACGGTTCACATTCTGGCTCCAACGGTATTTTTCTAAGGCCCCATGAAAAAAAAAATTCCTAATGATTTAAAATTTTAAAGTGTGACTTCGGGGTTAACACGTCGTTTCTTCAATCATAAGTGGTATCATATTAGCAAATGAGCTCCAAATTCCATTTTGATTGAAGCATTAGATTCTTATTGAAATTTCGGAGCCATAGCAAAAAGAATCGTCGAATTCGGACATCGTATGAGAAAGTTATGCCCGTTTCCATGTCATTCCCGTCGCTAGCGTCCAGGGTAGCGTGAGGTGCTAGCCCTGGCGCTCGGATTTTTTGAGATTCTAGAACCAGCGCCACAGGCAGGGCCCCACGCCACCTGTGGCGCTATAATATTAAGTTATATACGGGGTTCATTTTTCCCCACTTCATTTGGACGAACCTTGGGGTTCTTCTTCACTCTCTCAAGACCTCCAACTCCCCCCATCTTCAAGGTGAGTAATCCCTACAAATTTGGTATTTCATTCCATCAATACTACCCTAAAACTAACTCAATCCTCCACAAAATCCTTAGATTTTCAAGAAATTTCTTCAAGAACTCACAAGGAGGATTTTGCAAGATATCTTCCAAAGGATAATCCTACATTCTTAGGCTTACATGCATGGATTTATTATGGGAATATGAGTATGAATTAAGTATTGGGGCTCATGGGATGGTGATTAGAAGCCATAGTTTCCCAATTTAAATACATAACCATTGTAGAGATTGAAAGGTAATTATTTGATGAAATTTTGTTGGTTGGGTATGGATGGATGGTCATGCATGCGATGTTGGAAGTTATAAAATATTTAAGAATGATGGGGGGGGGGGGATAAATTGTTGGTAAATGATGCTAGTTGGATGAATTAATTCTATGGCTATGAGATGTAGAAGTTTATGCCTATCATGTGTTTGATAAAGTGTCTAAACGGCCTAAACTATAGAATTTGTTACTAATGATGGTTCCATTGGATGTTGATATTGTAGATTAAATTTGCGTAGTGTAGTAGATCGTTGTAGTATCATTAAGGGACAAATTTCAGGTATGTATGGCTAAACACCCTTCTTCTTAGAATCGAACCCCTGGTGTTCGGGTAATTGGTGTAAGTCCCTAAATTGATCATACTAGAATTGACTGCCCTAATGTGTTGTGTTGAAAGATTCATGTTCAATAATTGCTCTAAATTGTTTACCATGTCATCATGATATTTGAGAATGTGTTTAAATGTGAAATATGTGTTGAGAAAGGTCAAGAATCGAATAAAGATTGCTATGCTAATTTGTATGAAAAACCTCCGTGTGATTAGGATTTTTCAAGCTTTTCCCTTATGTCTGCAATGCCTTATATGATAGGTCTTATTGATGTTGATGGTAATGTTATTTGAATGTATAAAAAGGGAAACTTGGATTGTAACATACAGCCAAGAGCCAAGAATGACTTAATAAATGAGGCTACTCGTGCCATGTGTTGAAATATGGGAAGGAAATGTGAATTGAGATGAACGATTGAAAGGATGATGTCTCAAGTGAGATGGCCCCGCCGATTGGGCCGTGATCGGACACCATGCCGCACACATGATGGTAACTGTGCTGGAAATGATTGATTGAAATTATGGATATGGTTGATGTCTCAAATGAGATGACCTAGCCAATCGGGTCGAGATTAGACTCCGTGTAGGAACACGGTGGTATTATGAATTGTGGCACATAGCACTAAGCTTATCAACATAATAAGATGGAAATTGAACCGAGAACTATGTGATCCTTACTTGATGTTTTTCGTATTTGTTTGAAGCTCTTATTGTACATCATGACTGCTTCCCCTTTGTTTCATTATTCATTCTATTAAGATTGGTGTTTAACTTTACATACTAGTACTATTCGACAGTACTAACGCCCCTTTTACCGGGGGGCGCTATATTTTTAAATAGATGTAGGTGGTTCCATAGCAGACAATGTTGATCGCAGCTAGTGGCACACTTTTTTTCCAGCTGACTTGGTGAGCCCCACATCATTTCGGGGTCCTATATCATTTGTTTCTTTTGTTTGCCTTCTTATCATGTTTTGAGGTATAGTCGGGGCCTTGTTGCCGACACTTTTGTAGCAGTCTCTTTTGTATCTACTTAGAGGCTCCGTAGACATTATGTGGATTGCATATGGGTGTTGGGAAGGTCAATGGATTATGTTGTGTTTTAGAATCTTGTTCTACTAAATCGTAAGGTGTATGTATTTTGAAACTTATCAATGATGTGGCTAATAAAATGGCTTAGCAATATACTTGTATGATTTCCTATTGTCTAATTAATGAAATCATGTCTTCTCTTGATCGTAAGTGATTTGGGTAGAAAGTGTCTAACAGGCTTGCTCGGCCTGGTTCACTCGATTGAGCACCGATCGCGCTCCCCGAGCTTGGGGCGTGACAAACTTGGTATCAGAGCCTAAAATTTTGAAGTGTCCTAGGATGTCTCAGAGCCGTGTCTGGTAGAGCCCTTCTTACCAGTGTGTTGTCGACCACATCTATACATAGGGGGTACTTGGACATTTAGGAATATTACCCTTCTTTGTTGATCTATATCGTGCGATAAAACTGAATGTGAGGCTGTTCTCCTCTAACTCGTGCATTGTTCTAACTTTCAGTAAATGGCACCTAAGAAGAAAGCAAGAATTCGCCAAGAAGCCAATGCCACCCCAGGAGTGGCTGTTGATTCTCTACTTGATGGTGCGGGTGAGGATAATCCCCTGACTATTACTCTACCTGATTCTTCTATACCGGAACAGACTGCACCAGCTCCTATATCTACTGAGGGTGCAACGATCCCTCCCACCGATATTCCTGTTCCACCTCCAACCCCAGCTTCCGGTTCTGGTATTTCTGATAGGGATCTTAGGGGAGCTATCTAGATGCTGACACAGTTAGTGGCTTCTCAGGCCCAAAGGTCGAATGTTGCACCCACATCTTCTAGCCAACATGGGGATTCTACGAGTTCTAGGGTCCGTTAGATCCTCCAATGTTCACAGGTACTGATCCCGAGGCAAACCCTCATGATTTCATTGATGAGATGCATAAGAGTCTCCGGGTTATGCATGTTGCCGAGACGGAGGGAGTGGAGTTGGCCGCCTATCACTTGAAAGGGGTGGCATATTCATGGTTTGAGATGTGGGAGGATTCCCGTGACGAGGGGAGCCCTCCGGCGAGGTGGAGTGAGTTTGCAGATGCTTTCATGGACCATTTCTTGCCTGCCGAGACTAAGGTAGCCCGTGCCGCAGAGTTAGAGAACCTTGTTTACCGTGAAAATGGTAATAAAAATTAAATTTGATTATGGGATTATAAAAATACGTGATCTATTTTTATGCCGGTTGTTAAGAAGTTGATATTATGTGAAAGACTTGGAAGCGAGATAAGAGCTCTAAAACGAGATATTAACCAAACCAAATCACTGTCAATCGGGGCCTCGAGATTACTTATTCGGGGCTTTGAGGTTGAGTTTGAGGCTCGGCTAGGAGCTATCGGGGGTAGTCGATGGGCGACTAACAGTTAGAATGAAATCAATGAAGGCTCTATATGGCCAATAATAAGCAATAAATGACGAACAATAAATAGAACACGATGAATGTAGGCAATAAATGAAGTAATGGACTCAAGAGAATATGTTAAAGAGCAGAGAGAATGTTCTTGTGTATTTTAGTATGGAGCAACAGATGTTTACAAAATGACAAGGATCCCCTTTATATATGAGGGGGAACATAGTACAAAATACATTAATTACAAAGATATGGGGCAGGTATAGCCACCTAATGCCCTGATACGGGTCAGGGCTAGACCTCTAGGCTTTGTCAGCCTTAGTCGTGCGCCTAGGGAACTTCCCACTTTTTTATCATAGCCGTCTACTTGCGCTGTCTCGAGGTTGGGCATTGATGGCCCTTCGGGGTGAATCTCGACCTTAGTCCCGAGGCTTTGGATAACTTTGCTTACGAGGCATTATAATGGACAAAAATCAAACCCTCCGATTTTACCGCACACAAACCTCAAACAGGGTAGTAGGAGTGTGTGGAGTATCACATGGAGTTCGCGCACCTGTCAAAATATGCCATCACATGACGCCCACCATGGAGGCTAGAGTGCGTCAATTTGTGCAGGGCCTTAGCCCTTTGGTTATTAATGAGGTTGCCACAGCAGCTTTAAATTTTGATATGAACTATGGAAAGATGGTGGAGTTTGCTCAAGCTACAAAGACCCGCAAGTTGAATAACAGGATGGAGAGAGAGGGTAGCAGCAAGGCCCGATCCACGAGCCATCCTGGAGATTCATTTGGTGGGGGAAGATTAGTCTTTCGGGGAGGATAATCAGGGCCATCTCAGTCCTATGCTCAGTCTTCAGCTAGTGCCCCGCTAGCAAGGGCTAGTCAGCAGCAGGATAGTCATTTCAAGCCCAATCAGGGCAGTAGGGGACCCCACCAGCAGTGTCGATTAGGAGGGAGATTCCAGCATTAGCGGGGGCCCCCATGCCAAAAGTGTGGGAGGATGCATTTAGGGATATGCTACATGGACCTGCCAGTATGTTATGGTGCGAGATGAGAGGCCATATTCAGAGGGAGTGTCGTGTATCCTGCCACAGTGCAGACAGGGGCACAACACAGCCATCCAGTTCTACAGCTGCTACATCTCCAGCACCCCCTCCAGCTCGAGGCTCTCCAGCACTAGCAGGGCGTGGTGCAGCTAGGGGTGGTGCTTAGAGTTCAGGAGGACCCAGCTGTTTCTATGCTATGAGTGGTCACCAGAGTGTAGAGGCTTCTCCAGATGTTGTCACAGGTATATTGACTGTCCAATCTCATTATCTGTATGCCCTTATTGATCCCGATTCCACTTTGTTCTATGTTACTCCTTATGTTCCTATGGAATTCGGGATAGAACCGGAACAGCTTCATGAGCCGTTTTCTGTATCTATTCCGGTTAGTGAGTCTATTACGGCTGCGCGGGTCTATAGAGATTATGTTGTCATGGTACGTGGTCGGGATACCATGGCCGATCTCATTGAATTGGGAATGTTTAATTTTGATGTAATTATGGGGATGGATTGGCTTAATTCATGTTTTGCCAAGCTCGACTGCCGAACTAGAACTATGAGGCTTGAATTTCCTAATGAGCCAGCTATTGAATGGAAGGGGGATAATGTGGTGTCGAAAGGTAGGTTTATTTCTCACCTTAAGGCCGCGAAGATGATTAGCAAGGGGTGTATCTACCATTTGGTCCGGGTTACGGACACTGATACTGAGGCACCTACACTTGAGTCTGTGCAGTTGTGAATGAATTTCCTGATGTCTTTCAGATGAAATCCCTGGGATTCCACCAGATAGGGAGATTGATTTTAGGATTGACGTGATGCCAGGCACGCAACCCATATCAATTCCTCCTTATAGAATGGCACCGACAGAATTGAAGGAGTTAAAGGAACAATTGACGGATTTGTTAGAAAAGGGTTTCATCCGACCGAGTGTGTCGCCTTAGGGCGCACCGGTTCTCTTTGTAAGAAAGAAAGATGGGTCGTTACGGATGTGTATTGACTACCGGCAAAGTCACAATAAAAATAAGTACCCTCTACCAAGTATAGATGATTTGTTTGATCAATTACAAGGTGCTAAGTACTTCTCCAAGATTAACTTAAGGTCCGGGTACCACCAATTGAAGATAAGAGAGTAGGATATTCCAAAAACAGCTTTCAGGACCCGGTATGGGCACTTCGAGTTTCTAGTAATGTCTTTTGGGTTAACAAATGCCCCGGCAGCTTTCACGGATCTTATTAATAGAGTCTTCAAGCCTCTTCTTGACTCCTTTGTGATAGTTTTCATTGATGACATTCTTGTATATTCACAAAGTCGAGAGGACCATGCCGGTCATCTCAGGTGACTTGATGAGCCCCACATCATTTCAGGGTCCTATATCTTTTGTATCTTTTGTTCACCTTCTTATCATGTTTAGAGGTATAGTCGGGGTCTTGTTGCCGGCACTTTTGTAGCACTCTCTTTTGTATCTACTTAGAGGCTCCGTAGACATTATGTGGGTTGTATATGGGTGTTAGAAAGGTCAATAGATTATGTTGTGTTTTAGATTCTTGTTCCACTAAATCGTAAGGTGTATATATTTTGAAACTTATCAATGATGTGGCTAATGAAATGGCTTAGTAATATACTTGTATGATCTCCTATTATCTAATTAATGAAATCATGTCTTCTCTTGATCGTAAGTGAGTTGGGTAGAAAGTGTCTAACAGGCTTGCTCGGCTGGGTTCACTCGGTTGAGCGCCGGTCGTGCTCCCCGAGCTTGGGGCGTGACAATTTTCTGTCCAGATTTTGGGATTTAACTTATTTTCACAGTTTTTGAGTTTTGGAGTACGAGAGGAGGAGATTTTTATGTGGTTTCATCCCAATATTAAGATTAAGTAATTTCTACTTGGTTTTGATTATATATCTTGATTTTTCATGGATTTCTAGACCTAAAATACGGAATTTTAAAGTGAAATTTAAAGTTTTTGTCTACAACTTAAGAGAGTGTGTTTTGAGGTTTAAAACATCAATTTAGACTCGAATTTAGAAACTAATCATATACTTAGACTCATGGGATGGCCAACAAGATCGACTCCTAGATTTGGATTTTGACCATGTGGGCCTAGGTTCACTTTTGGTTGACTTTTGAGAATTCATTAAAGATCGAAAACTTTTGCTTTGAGATTGCGTCTTATAGAATTATTTGACCTTATTGAGTATTAATTGGCTAGATTTGGAGCATTTGGAGGTTTCAGATAGAGGAAAAGTGGTTGTGGAAGGTTGAAGCGATCCCAAAAATAGGTAAGTCTCTAGGCTACCCTTGTTAAGAAGGAATCCACCTAAAATGGACGTAGTTTCTATGTGTTACTTGAGTTGAGGGTTGGGTATATGCGAGTGACAAGCGTATATACACGGACCAAGGATTATACCATAGTAAAGGTAGTTTTAGGCTTCTTTATTCCTTGTTTGGTTATGTATTTTTATTGATACATGATTTATTTTATTGTTGACTACGTAGATTTTCTTATTCATGATAGATATTATGTCTAGATTAATGATTCCTTATTTGAACATGATGACTCATTCTTGATATGTCGATCTATTTGATTTAGTCGTAGTCATACATTATTCTTATGGGCACATATATCTGCATATGTTTTCATGTCTCTGTGAATCATATATACATTATCTCACATGCATATATCTATGCATATATATACAAGTATACGAGCTGAGTTATGGCACGATAGTACATCCTATGCGGATTGATGTGATTTTGGTACTGTGAGATATTTTTGCATATTGAGACATAAGCGGATTGATGACTAATATCTGATCCTTCGAGATATATTGTTATTGGTGCGTGGATATGGATCAGTACCTCCGGAGTTATGTGATCACCCATGTTGCATTGGTCCTTGTGAGCACATGGACATAAAATTGTGCTTAGTGAGGGGCGTTTATGTCAGGTACTCGTACAATGCTGAGTGTGTGTGATTGTGAGGGGCACTTCTGCCAATAAAAAAGGTGTGCTGAGTGATTGTCGATTGATACTGATAGTACTGATTCTGTGAAAAGGTTGAGTTTTGAGCATGCGTATACATAATTCACTCATGTAGAATCATCCCTTCAAATGTTAATTGATGCATCTCATCTATATGTGCGGATTTGGAGCCTTAAATCATGCTATGTCTTGCATATTATTTATCTTATGTAGACACGATGTACAAATTATGCTTGATCATTATCTCTAAGAAGCATGCTTATTATCTATTTTGGTTGTGATTCATATTACTAATATTTACTGTTTCGGAGCTGTTCCTTCTATTTATTTTTACTTGTTGATCTCTAATTATAGAAGTAAGTATCATGTTGGTTTGAGCCTCTCCACTACTTCCTAGAGGTTAGACTTAATACTTACGAGCATCTTGGGTCGGTCGTACTCATACTACAATTCTTAACTTCTTGTGCAGATTTAGGTATTAGCCTAGTGGAGTTCAAGGAGGTGTTTAGCTATTGATATTGGAGACTCAAGGTAGTGCTGCATATCCATTTGCAGACCCTTGGAGTTGCCTTCCTTTCTTTTTCATTACTGTTCAGTTCATTCAGACAATATTGTGAATTTTATTTTAGACCTTTGTATATATATATATATATATATATATATATATATATATATATACACACACACACACACACACACACTTACACACACACACACACACACACACTAGTGGCTTAATTTAATGTTTGAGATTGTTGGTTTACCTATCCAACATGTTAGATGCCATCACGAGCATTGATAGGTTTTGGATTATGGTAGCTAGGTATCAGAGCATAGGTGGCATAGGTCTTACGAGTCATGAGCATCTCTAGTAGAGTCTTGCGGATCGATATCGAGACGTCTATACTTATCTTCGAGAGGATTTGGGACACTTAGGAAACCTTACTTTCTTTCTTTCTCTATCGCCCGACTTTGTTTCATCCTAAAGTTTGAATATTTACTCTTTTATTCTCTCACATATGGTGAGAACACGTGCGTCAGCCACAATTGAGCAGGAGCTAGAGCCCTAGGTTGTAGCCGCTACTAGATGTAAAGGTCGAGGCATGTGCAACAACACCTACAACCACTCTTACTCATTCCAGAGCAGTCTCCAAGGAGCCACCTGCAACTCTAGAGGTGGACCAAGTTCTAGAATATATTATTTCACCTGGATCAGCTCGGGTTCCCGAGGGTTTTATTGCTACCCTGTGCTTCAGGATGCCTTGGTTCGTATAGTGGGCTTCTTTGAGAGCATGAATAAGGCAGGTGTACTTCCTATGGCACCAACTACTTCTTAGGGGGTAGGAGATCAAACTCCAGTCACTATAACGACCCGGTCGGTCATTTTGTGTATTCGAGCCTCGTTCCCCTCTTTGATACTTCTTATATGCTTTTTATTGTTTTGTGACTTACAGGGATGGTTGGTATGGTTTCATGAAAGTTTCGGAGTGAATTGGAATACTTAGTTCTATAGTTGGAAGCTTTGGTTATAAGAATTGACCAAGGATTGACTTTTGAGTAAACAACCTCGTAATGGTATTTTGATGGTTGCAATAGGTTCTTATGGTGATTTTGGATTTAGGAATATGTCCGAGTTTAGATTTGGAGGTTCCTAGTTTCACTTGGCTCTAATTATCGAAAGTTGAAAATTTGAAGGTATGGGAGGTCCATAAGTTTGACCGAGAGTTGAGTTTGATGATATCGGGTTCAGATTATTGTTTCGAGATTTGGAATTGATTTTTTTACTTCATTTGGGACTTGTGTGCAAAGTTTCATTGTATTCCGAGTTGGTTTGATAGGAATCAGACGTTGGTTGTGTCACGACCCAAAATTCAACTAGTCGTAATAGCACCTAACCCAACCCGCTAGGTAAGTCAATTTATTAATAATCCAACTCAAGGAGATCTACTCAGAAAATAAATAATGAAATAACTGAACTTTGATATAGATATCCCAAGGATTGGTAGTACAAATCATGGGCTTCTAAGATTTAGAGTTTACAAAGCTGGTATGAAATAAATACATTATCTATTTGAAATATACATGAACAGATTAATAATTCTAAAGCTACCAAGAACAAGAGGCAGCTTTGGCCGGAACACAGGTACACCTTCAATGCCAGCTCCCGCCATACATAGATAAGATATTTCAATCTCAGATAGCATGAGGAAAGTACATCTTTATGCCTACATGTCAATGTGCATGTGAAGTCATGAATATCACAATACTGTACAGCATGAGGAGATGCATCTCTATGCTTACATGCCAAGTATGCATGTCAAATGTAATGCACCACAGTGATAAACTCGTGTACTCATGCTCCGGGGTATTCAACCTCCCTCAACATGCTCAGTCACTCAGCACCTCCCAGTCAACACTCTCAATCACTTGGCACTCGCACTCAGTAGGTACCTGTGCTTACTACTGGTATGACTTCAGAGGGGCGGATCCCGCCCAAGTGCCAATATAAAGCCAATCCAGCCTGCTGCGGCATTGTCACGACCCAATATCAAACTAGTCATTATGGCACCTAACCCAACCCACTAGGTAATCCAATTAGCAACAATCCAATTCAAATGAGATTTACTAAGAGAAATAATGATAATATAACTGAATTTTATACAAAGAATTCCCAAAGACTGGTAGTACAAGTCATGAGCCACTAAGACTTAGATTTTCACAAAACTAAATTGAAATAAATACAACATCTGTTTGAAATGTAAATGAACAGAATCTGAATCTAAAGCTACCAAGGACAAGTGATAGCCAGAACTGGAATGCATGTACATGTTCAATGCCAGCTCCCTCCATACACAACAACATCACACCAAGATCTGCACGCAAGGTGCAGAAGGGTAGTATGAGTACAACCGACCCCATGTACTCAATAAATATCCTAACTAACCTCGGCGAGATAAAAGAAGCAAGAACTATAGATGATACTCACTAACACCTGTACACTTCATAATTTCAACAAGGACAGAACAGATATATGATCAAATAAGGAAAAACTCAGGTAAAACCATTTTTGATGCTCACAAATTCTTGGTTTTAAAGTGTTCTGCTCAGACAACAATCCAGCATATAAGCAAGATATGCAAGTAAATCAGGTAATAAGTCAAGGGATTTGCAAGTAAAGATGAAACATAATAACCAAATATCAGCCCATTGCGGTGCGCAACCCGATCCAATAATGGTAACTAGCTCTCTCAGAGCTCACATCAATATCAACCACACGGACAACTCACTTGTTGCATGGACAACTCACGTGCTATAGTATCAATATCTGGATCCGCACGGACAACTCACGTGCTATAGTACTAATATTTGGATTCGCACGGACAACTCGCGTGCTATAGTATCAATATCTTGATCCGCACGGACAAATCACGTGCTATAATATAAATCCGCACAGGCAACTCACGTGCTAATATCGCAATCCGCTGGGCGTGGTTATAGGCATGCAGTCCAAACCATAATGCATAGAAGAAAGTATATAAGAACACATGTGTATGACGAATAAATATCAAATTTCATGCTCTTGGACTGGTATTATTACATGCTAAAGTGTAGGCATGTGCAATGTGTGCTATCATAGCTTAAATCGGAAATTTTATCACAGAAATAACAATTACCAAGTTTTATTCAGGGATTTAGCCTCTTCGTAACCTCAAACATGGCACAAATAGTTCACAACAATGACACAAATATGAGGAACATTTTAGCTTAAAGCTTAATAGTCAACTCTAGGCATATCATAGCCTAAGAATTACCTCGAGCATAGATAAATACCCCAATGCTCGCACATGGGTTCAAATCCCGCACATTCGCACCCATAGCACGTAGCTTTCACAAATAATTCTGGCAACTAGTGCCTCAACCAAGTTTAGATAGGATTCTTATCTCAAACAAGCCAAATCCAATATCGAGCAAGTCAACCACAACTCTAAAACTGCCCTCCCGCGTGTACTGACCTCCGAACGGCTCGAAAATAGCCAAAAGCAACTCAAGAACATCAAATAATGCCAAAGTAAACAAATCCCATCGATAAAGGTTGAATCTTTATTCAAAAGCCCAAAGTCAACCAAAAAGTCAAACCCGGGCTCGCACCTCGGAACCAGACAAAACTTAAAAAATCCGACAGCCTATCTAATTATGAGTACAACCATACTAGTTTTACTCAAATCCGACTCCGAATCGATGTTCAAAACTCAAATATTCACTCTATAAAACTTTAGACTAAACCCCCCTAAATCTCTCTTTAAAATCAATAGTCATACATCGAAAACAAAGCTATTCTAGTTTTCGGAACCACAATCCGAATCCAATAACCTCAAAGTCAACTCTCGATCAAACTTATGAACTTTCCAAACCTTCAAATTTCCAACTTTCGCCAACTGAAACCTTCTTGAAATATCCAAATGCAAATCCGGGCATTCGCTCGAGTCCAAAGTCGCCATCCGGACCTAGGGAACCATCAAAACTCCGAACCGAGGTCAAATACTAAAAAGTCAAACTTGGTCAACTCTTCCAACTTTAAAGCTTCAATCATGAAATTTATTCTTCCAAATTAATTCCGAATAAGCTGAAAACCAAAAATAAAGATTCACACAAGTCATAATACATCATACGATGCTGCTCAAGACTTCAAATAGCTTAACGGAATGCAGATGCTCAAAATGACCGGCTGGGTCGTTACATTCTCCCCCACTTAAATGTAAGTTCGTCCTCGAACGTGTCGAGAGTCGTTCTAGAGCCATCAAATCGCCGTGTAACCTTACCATGCACATACTCGGGGGTGATCTCATGTCACCATAATCCACATAAGCATGACAACACAACCTAACTGAATATCCTTAATTCAACCTTAGTCCGTAAACCTCATAATCCAATTTCCAACATCCGAAATTTCCTACAAGACCCGACTCTCGCATTTACACACTGTATAAGGCTTCTCAAACTATATCGAGCAATAATCATAACCCAAGATGTAATCACATGATATACAACATAAGTCAATTACTCATAACAATAACTTCCGGCCATAATAAATGCTCAAAACAAACCCGGTACCGGTAATAAACCTCATATCACACAGTCCCTCCTTCCTTCTACGCGAACGCGGTCCCTCATACGCGTTTGCGATGCACAATCACCCAACCTTCAGCGAACGCAAAATCCCTTCTAGAACGCGAAGAGAAAAAATCATTTGCCAGCAAAGACGCGATCGCGACCTATTCTTCGCGATCACGAAGAAGGAAACCAGAAGCTCTAAAACCAGCAATTCCAACACATGAACACATGGTCGGAACTCAATCTGAAACACGCCCGGGGCCCCTGGGACCCCGTTCGAACCTTCCGATCAGCATAAATCTTATGCCTAGACTGTGCGGCAGGAAGCCGATCCTAGATCAACTTGACTTTATCCAAGGCATCTCGAACCAAATCTATGCCCAACAATTTAGCCTCACCCAGATCAAACCAACCAACTAAGGAACGACACCATCTCCCATATAGGGCCTCAGAAGAAGCCATCTGAATATTCGATTGGTAGTTATTGTTATATGTGAACTCTGCAAGCGGCAAGAACCGATCATAAGAACCCCCGAAATCCATAACACAGGCACGAAGCATATCTTTTAATATTTGAAGGGTGCGCTCGACTGCCTATCCGTTTGTGGGTGAAATATTGTATGCAACTCAACCTGTGTGCCTAACTCATGTTGTATGCAACTCAACCTGTGTGCCTAACTCATGTTGTATGGCTCTCCAGAAGTGTGATGTAAACTGCGTGCTCCGGTCAGAGATGATTATGTTACAACCCATATTTTCATACGTGAAGGTACGCCATAAGTAAATTGATGGAAGATCGGAAAATGAGATGTTACATCCCGCATTTTTGTATGTTAAAATTTCGTCGTAAGTTAATCGACGTAAGTTCGGGAATGAGATTATTTTGGAGATTATAAGCATTATGCTATTTCAAACAACTGATAAATAAATTCGTGAAGGAGAGAGGGTAAGAGAATCAAAGAAAATGAGTTTCATCGAAGTTTGACAATTTGGGGATAAAATACGGTCCAAGCTATAATACCCCGTATTTATGGACTAGTGCCATACAAGGTACCACATGACCATGATAGTAAAGTGTATAAAGTGTGTTAAAAGTGAGTAGTATTTTAAGTAATTTGAGATAATTCTTAATTATGTGGGCAATGGGTAATTATGGATTTTAGTAAGAGATTAACTAAGTGATTAAGTTATTTGGATAAGGCTTAATAAACCTTCACGTGGAAGCAAGATCAAGCTCCAATTTGTGACTCTTAAGTCACATTTCAAGGTGGACAAATTTGTGAGTTTAGTGGCTTAGTCACCCCTAAAGTGGGGCCCACTCACAAGGTTAAAAATCAATCTCCTTAATTCATTAAAGGGATGGATGAGCTTCAGCAAGATAAGTTATACAGTATTTGATCAAATTCAAAAGAGAGATATATCTATTTTCAATAGCAACGTAACTTCAAGAATTTCATACGAAGTTATACTGAGTAATAGCAATGGTATTTGCAATTCAAAGGGAGCACGGTACAATCGTTCTCAAGAATATCGGATATTTTTCCTACTTCGATACGCCGTTACATGTTGTCGCAATTGATGTGCGTTGGAAGGATTACCAAGAGAATCGACTCAGATATGTTAGGGCTATCCCTTCTGTCCTTTTGGCATGATCTATACGACACAAACAAAACGAGCAAATGCATGACTTCCATAAATGACTCTATTCATAGAAATACTAGAGATGCTTATGTTCTTGATTCCCCATGTGTACCGTTGTTCTATCGTTTGTTCATGGGTCTCAGAAAAATACGTAAGTTGAAAAAGTTTACTTCATGATATCACTCAAAGGCATAACGGTCTTAAGACATTCCTAGAGATTTTATTGGCGTACTTCTCATGCGTTGCATTCATTTACACATGTACATTGACCCATGACTAGATGGCGTATATATATATATATATATATATATATATATATATATATATATATATGTATATATATATATATATGTATGTATGTATGTATGTATGTATGTATGTATGTATACGGGATATGGAAAAAGGTTACGGCGTTATATACGCACCACCACCTGATCAGCTGGGATATGTTGATGATTTTGCCACAATGGTCGAGATGATATGATGGGATGCCTTCAGAGGCTTGATGATGTTATGAACACATGTACCTATGCACGACATGACATTCATATGCATATGCATGACATTATAAGTATTTCATGATTTATAGAGTTATCCAGGCTTACAGGTTAAATAATTTACTCTATGTTTCTTCCATGTATTTTATGTACTTGTTTATGTGCCTTACATACTCGGTACATTATTCGTACTGACGTCCTTTTGTTGGAGACGTTGCGTTTCATGCCCGCAGGTTCCGATAGACAGGTTGAGAGTCCTCCAAGTAGGCTATCAGCTCAGCGGAAGGTGTTGGTGCGCTCCATTTGCTCCAGAGTTGCTTATTTAATCAGTATAATTAGGACATGTATTGATTGGTATGGCGGGGTCCAGTCCGACCTTTGTGATACTTATGTACTCTTAGAAGGATTGTAGGCAGATGTCATGTATACGGATACTTGTATGGCCTTGTCGGCCTATATTTTGACTTTACAAATGATCATGGTTGCCTTATAGGCCCATATGTCACGTATGTAAGTTGTTATATCAGGTTGGGTCATTCAATGTCAAGTATTCTCTCATGTTTATTCTACTTATCTCATGACAGCCTCTCCGGCTCATTTACCTATAATAGTATGATACGAGAGATACGTTATGTTGGTACTCGGTTGAATAAGGTACCGGGTGCCCGTTGCAGCCCATCGGTTTGGGTCGTGATAGAAGTGGTATCAGAGCAGTTCTGTCCTAGGGAGTCTACAAGCCGTGTCTAGTAGAGTTTTGTTTATGGGTGTGCCGTGCACCACACTTATAAGTAGGAGGCTACAGGGCATTTAGGACTGTCACTCTTTCTTCTTACTCTAGATCGTGTGGTAGAGCTCAGTTGTAAGAATTCAATTTCCTAATCTCTATCTTATTCATAATACGACGATGCCTACATCTAGAAAGACGGTTGTTAAGAGATATAGCTGTGGAAGAATTGAGTCAAAGGAACTCGATTTTTGCATCATGCTTATGATGGATAAATATGAGGTATTTAGCAGATCACGTGTATACTAAGATGTGTAAGCTTCTTGATAAGGATCCCTAAGGCAGGAATATCTACCACTCTTACGCTGAAAAGGAATAAGAGAATCGGAAGCTAGATACATGTTTCAACAAGTAAAAGAAGCAAGGTGAAGAAGGGTACGAGGTACCCAGTTAATGAAGATTAACAGTATTTACAATTCAAGCAGAGAAATATAAGCATTTTGAGTTACCTTCAGTTGTAGAAGGGGTATGTACAATTAGTCACACCCATCTTAGTTTTGCTCCATGGGAGCCAACAAATATTGTTTAAGAGAAGGATGGAATATCAGGATCTAGCTGGGGTTAAAGTAACCCAAAATGTTGGATGGATTGTTAGCGTTAGCTGATATTTTCGAAGGCTATTACAAATGTGGTAATAATTCTCCTTGTGAGACACCCAGATGGTGCACTCTAAAATAGTAAAGCAAGATAGGAGTACTACAAAGATAGGCACTGGAAGCCTTGAAGGGATAAATATTACCTTAGTGTGGCTCTCGTCCCTAGTAGAGAAAGAATGTTAGGAAATCCAAAGAGCCAATGGATGGAGCAAGGGGCGCTAAAAGAAAAAGAATGTCTTGTTCGAGTTTTCAGAATAAAGTGATAGACATTAATGTTAGCGGGAAATAAGAAGAGAGTTAATGAAGCATTATGAGTAAGATATGATACATGGATGTCAACGGTAGATCAAAAAAATGACAGTATTACAAAGTCTATAGTCAAGTGAAGGAAAAGACGAGAGGTGACAGGCCTTGAGACAATAAAAGAGTATAGGCCATAAAGTCATATCCTTATTTTGAGAAATAAGTTCGTGACTCTAACGTGAATACCTGAAGGAAAAGTTAGACCTCAGAGTAATAGAAATCTATATGGATTGGTGAAAAAGATAAACTAAACATTAATTGGGGACTCAATGATTTGATAATGGTTGACAACATGAGAATTTCAGATTTCGTTCCGGCAATAATAGAATGGACGACAGAAGAATAACCTTTAAAGTTCATTCAGGAAGACGCTTCCCTAAAGCAAGATATGTAAGCAAAGTTAAGTTACACTAAGTGTCACCCTCGCGAGTAAGTAATTTTGTTATCCTTGGTACAGAAGGATTACCGCAAGGCGAGTAAGGGTCATCGATGATGTTAAAAGATGCAAAAAAATGAAGAAGTAAAACATTTATAGGTAGATCATCGTAGCTCCAACTCTTAGTACTCCCCAAAGGGGGGAATATGGAGTGATGAGGCATTAAGTCTGAATTAAGTGGTTCTAGTAACTATGAAATGGTAAAGGAAGAATGCGATAAAATGAGAAAGGAATGAGATTGCACTTATCCAAATCCTACCAATAAACTACGATTCCAGAACATTATACAAGCACGACGTCAAGGAAAGGAAGTAAGGGTTCCTACCCGGGATGTTATTGATAAATAAGGAGCCAGTGCGAGATGTAAGTTAAGACAAAGTAAATAACCCAAGAAAGATTATGCAGAACATTGATATGAGAATGGGCCAATGAGTAGTTGGTAGTCGATTCAGGAAGAGCCTACTTATGGCTAGACAAGAGGATACAGATGAATCAACACATCGTGCAAGATAAACATAGTGAACCCTAACATGGGGAATTTAGCCTCGTAGTTATAACATTGTAATACTTGAGAAATATTCAGATAGGAGTTGGGGTAGTTAAAGGTACTGTATGAGTGTTACGGAAATATAAGAGAGTGCCACTGGGAAGACAATCAAAATATCAATTCAGATGCAACCCTACAAACACAAGGGCATGGAGGTAAGTAACTATGAATAATTATAGGTGAGGAAGGACATAAAAAATTCCGTCGAGCATAAAATGTAATAAGCTCGCAGCTTTACAAGAGTCAGAGGGTCCTCCTTAAGTACTACAACGAAAGACTTGCTGAGGAAATAAGGAAGAAGGCTTCAACCTAAGCAAAGTGACCTAAAGAGGAAATGGTCTTGTAATAACACTCTCACAACAACATTGTACGCACTCCATAAGAAAGTGGCACCTATCGTGGCTAATGAACGGGAAGAAAAAATTAAAAGTAATAATCGAGATCATATGAGTTGCACAAAAATTTCGGCATGCGTGTAAACTAAGATAAGCTAAGTATGCATGTAACAAAAAGGCCAGAAAGACCAGGAAAAGTAATATCTTATGTTTAAAGAAAGCTGAGAAGGAACGAAAGGAATTATTCGATCAATGGTCCAGAGTTGTTACGTTATGAGTACACTTAAGATTTTGGAGTATTATCCATGCAGCATATATGTTGTCAATCATACAGCCGTAGAAGACTACGGTATAAGTTAAAAGAAAGAATTGAGTCCAGGTCATAGAAGAAGGGTTCAATTGTTAAAAGATTGTATCATAGATATTCCATAGCGTCTATGAAGGGCTAAAGTAATAGGTATACCAGAAGCTGCAGATCGGGAGATAGCTTAAGCCTACATAAAGGCCGATCAGAAGGAAGAGGAAACTAAAGAGTTACATCAACTAAGTAAATTAGGAGTCTGATTATTGGACCCAGAAAGTTATAGACATCATGATTGAGAACATTGCAGAATCACTCTTAATATCGTAGGTGCAAGTATTATAATAGAGCTTCAAGTTGTGGATGTGAATTATACCTATGTGGAAGGGAGGTCATGAATGAGATAGAAAATATGATGCGATATTTTAAGGTAAAGGTGAACAACATACGAGATACTTAGGTGCAGAAGGTTGTGAATAATCGATATTTCAGATAGAGGGCTAGAAGCGTTGGGATTCAGTATCCAGGAATAATAGCGGCGGCGTCTGTGGCATACCTTCCAACCCATGGTTGCTAGGTACTGAGAGGTCTGGTTAAGAGAGTAAAGAAGAATTAGGAACGATGTGATGTATCGCTTGATGTTCAAGAATAACACAAGGAAATCTATGGTGCAAGCAAGTTGAAAGAAGGTTGCAAGTAGTATAAAAAGATATGTGTAGGTCGCAAGCTAAAGTGTGGTAGAGCGACAAGGTTTTTGGAAGACAGGGGTAAGGATAAAAAAAGGCAAGTGAGAAGGTGACGAAAGTGGATAAGCCCTCGGGATTAAGCCCGTGAAAACAAGAGAGCTGATGGGCTCTCTAAGTTATAGAAAGCTTAGTATAGCCTGAATGAACTCAAAAGAGTCTAAGACTAGTAGCATTTAGAAGAGATAGAATGCTGCCCTGGTGGTAATGAGGGTGTAATGGTGATAGATAAAGGATGATGTTTGGGAATTGAGCAATAATTTCATTAATTGTACAGGATTAAAATAGCCACATAAGTTAATTCACATTGTGATGCTATGAAATACGCTTATGGAAGTATAATATCGTATCGCCCCAGGTTTTGGGCGTGACAAATAATCACTTCAAATGTTCCTCGATGCAACATGGGCCCTAGTGATTATGTAAGAAGTTTCAAGTTATCAGTGGTAAATTGTAGATAAATATTTAGGTGAATCAACAATTGATGGACAAATGTCACAAAGTATGAGATGAGATTAGGCCATCAGTCTTAAGTAAGATTAATAGTAATGAAGAAGCGTTAGAGGACTCAGATTTATACCTATAGGATAAGCAACGAGAGTAACCTGGAGTTGGTAGCAGACCTCAGTAATGATAAATTGAAGTAAGAGTTATGGTATAGTATGACCTACCTAAGTGCAGTAAAGTCATACGGATGGATAAACGAATCTACGAAATAAGGTATAGCAATATTCGTGAGTTCAACAAAGTACCAAGCGAAGAACTTCGGAATACCCATAGATTCTCAGAGGGACATCTTATTAAGCTCTGTATATGTTTACAAAGTGAGGCCTAGAGATTGGCTAAAGGCTGGAGGAGAAAGGAGAGAAGATTCGTATAGGTGCACTTACAAAGTAAGAGTTGTACGGGCTTCATGATAAAAGGTAGCAACATTTACAAGATTGGAAGGATTTCGACCACAAGTCATGGTGTGAGAAAGAGGCCCAAAGGGGGGAATGCCCTGGCCTTTGGAATTATTCACAGAACAGTTACCTAGATGGCAAGGAGAGTACTAAATTATTCGGAAGACATAACTTATGAAAATGATAAGTGCATTAGTCAACATTCGAGGACGAATGTTCCAAAGAGGGGAATGATGTTACACCCCATATTTTTGTACGTGAAGGTACGCCATAAGTAAATTGATGGAAGCTCAGAAAATGAGTTGTTACATCCCGCATTTTCGTATGTTAAAGTTTCGTCGTAAGTTAATCGACGTAAGTTTGAGAATAAGATTATTTTGGAGATTATAAGCATCATGCTATTTCAAACAAGTGATAAATAAATTCGTGAAGGAGAGAGGGTAAGTGAATCAAAGAAAATGAGTTTCGTCGAAGTTTGACAATTTGGGGATAAAATACGGTCCAAGCTATAATACCCCGTATTTATGGACTAGTGCCATAAAAGGTGCCACATGACCATGATAGTAAGGTGTATAAAGTGTGTAAAAAGTGGCTAGTATTTTAAGTAATTTGAGATAATTCTTAATTATGTGGGTAATGGGTAATTATTTATTTTAGTAAGAGATTAACTAAGTGATTAAGTTATTTGGATAAGGTTTAATTAACATTCACGTGGCAGCAAGATCTAGCTCCAATTTGTGACTCCTAAGTCACATTTCAAGGTGGCAAAATTTAGGAGTTTAGTGGCTTAGTCATCCCTAAAGTGGGTCCCACTCACAAGGTTAAAAATTAGTCTGCTTAATTCATTGAAGGGATGGATGCGCTTCAGCAAGATAAGTTATACAATATTTGATCAAATTCAAAAGAGAGATATATCTATTTTCAATAGTAACGTGACTTACTTCAAGAATTTCATACGAAGTTATACTAAGTAATAGCTACGGGATTTTCAATTCCAAGGGAGCACGGTACAATCTTTCTCAAGAATATCACACGGATTTTTTCCCTACTTCGGTCTGCCGTTACATGTTGTCGCAATCGATGTGTGTTGGAAGAATTGTCAAGAGAATCGGCTCAGGTATGTTAGGGCTATCTCTTCTTTCCTTTTGGCATGATCTATACGACACAAACAAAACGAGCAAATGCACGACTTCCGTAAATAACTCTATTCACAGAAATACTAGAGATGCTTATGTTCTTGATTCCCCATGTGTCGCGTTATTCTATCGTCTATTCATAGGTCTCATAAAAATACGTAAGTTGAAAAAGTTTACTTCATGATATCACTAAAAGGAATAATGGTCTTATGACATTCCGAGAGATTTTATTGACGCACATCTCATGCATTGCATTCATTTATACATATACATAGACCCATGACTAGATTGCGTAATATACGCGTATATATACATACATACATATATACACACACACACACACACACACACACACACATATATATATATATATATATATATATATATATATATATATATATATATATATATATATGTTACAGCATTATATATGCACCACCACCTGATCAGCTAGTATACGTTGATGATTTTGCCCATAGTGGTCGAGATGATATGACGGTATGCCCTCAGAGGCTTGATGATGTTATGAACACATGTACCTATGCACGACATGACATTCATACGCATATGCATGACACTATAAGTATTTCATGATTTACAGAGTTATCTAGACTTACAGGTTAAATCATTTACTCCATGTTTCTTCCATGTCTATTATGTACTTGTTTATGTGCCTTACATACTCGGTACATTATTTTGTACTAACATCCTTTTGTTGGGGACACTGCATTTGATGCCTGTAGGTTCCGATAGATAGGTTGGGAGTCCTTCAAGTAGGCTATCAGCTCATCGGAAGGTGTTGGTGCGCTCCATTTACTCCGGAGGTTCTTATTTGGTCAGTATAATTAGGACATGTATTGATTGGTATGGCGGGGTCCAGTCCCGACCTTTACGATACTTATGTACTCTTTGAAGGCTTGTAGACAGATGTCATGTATACGGATACTTGTATGGCCTCGTCGGCCTATGTTTTGAGTTTACAAATGATCATGTTGGCCTTATAGGCCTGTATGTCATGTGTGTAAGTTTTTATATCCGGTTGGGTCGTTCTATGTCAAGTATTCTCTCATGTTTATTCTACTTATCTCACGATAGCCTCTCCAGCTCATTTACCTATAATACGAGGGATACGTTACAGTGGTACTCGGTTGAATAAGGTACTGGGTGCCCGTTGCGGCCCATCGGTTTGGGTCGTGACAGATGGATACCGGCATGCCATGAAGTCAAATAATCTCACAGATATAAATTTGAGCCAGCTGCTTTGAAGAATAGGTAGTCACCACCGGAATGAAATGAGCCGACTTGGTCAACCTATCCACAATCACCCATACAACGTCAAATTTCTTCAATATTGGTGGGAGCCCAATAACGAAGTCCATGGTAACACACTCCCATTTCCACTCGGGAATCTCAAGTCTTTGAAGGAATCCACTTGGCCTCTCATGCTCATACTTCACCTGCTAATAATTTAGGCACCGAGCCACATACTCCACTATATCTTTCTTCCTTCTCCTCTACCAATAGTGTTGTCTCAAATCTTGATACATCTTAGTGGCACCCTGATGAATGGAGTACCGCAAATTGTGGGCCTTCTGAAGGATCAACTCACGTAGCCCATCTACATTGGGCATACATAACTGGCCCTGCATCTGCAACACACCATCATCTTTGATAGAAACTTTCTTGGCATCGTCGTGCTGTACCGTGTCCTTAAGGACAAGCAAATAGGGGTCTTCATACTGATGCTCTCTGATGCGCTACTATATAGAAGACCAAGAAACCGCAAACAAGAACTCAACTTGGCTCCGAAACATCCAATCTAATAAACTGATTAGACAAGGCCTGAACATCAATGGCTAGTGGCCTCTTTGTTGCTGGTAGATATGCCAAACTACCCATACTCTCCGCCTTTCGACTTAAGGTATTCGGCACCACTATCGGTCCTCCCGGGTATCGANCAACACCATAAATAGGGGGGATAGGGAAAAAATATTTTTTAAACTTTTCTTTCATTTCATTTATAGCAAGTTTATAAATTTCCCCACCCTCCGAAAATTCAACAAACAAATCACATAGTGCTGCAATATAAACTAAACAGTTTGAAATAGCAGGATAATATTGCCCAGACAATTCATTTGTAGCTTGTTGAAATTGTTGTAAAAAATCTATAAGAATTTTAACATTATTCCAATCTTGATTTGTAAGGATTTCATCATCATCCTCACCACCAACACGAGCATTAAACGTTGCATTAATTGGTTTCTATATTCATATGCAACTACTAAACTTTCGTACATACATTTCCATCTAGTCGGACAAGGTTTAGGAACCTTTCTTTCTCTAAGGCCAAATTCATCACATTTTTTAAAATACTCTCTAAGTCTACTTCTACGGTTTGAATAAAAAAGCCAATTAAGAGCCATTTTAACCTTTTCAATTTCTAAATTTAAAATTCTCATACCATCACCGACGATTAAATGATAAATATGACAAACACATCTAACATGGAAACAATTACTAAATGCAGGATTTAGTGTTGTTGTAAGTATGCCTATAGAATTAGTGTTACTAGAAGAATTATCCATAGAAATTGCCATTATTTTATCTCTAATGCAAAAATATCTACAAATATCTGCAACAGTGTTAGCAATAAACTTACCTGTGTGACGTGAATTAATTATTCTATAAGCAATAATGCGTTTTTGCATTATCCACTCCTCATCTATCCAATGACTTGTAACAGTTAGATAATGACAGTCATTATTACTTCTACCAATATCAGTAGTATAGTAATCCGACAATTTATATGAGTAAATAAATACCGCAAATATTGTTCATATTCATGTTTATATTTATAAATATCGCTCTTTACGGTTGCGCGAGGCCAACCTTTATAAGTAGGATTAAAAACTTTTCTAATATAATGCACAAAGCTAGGGTTAGAAGGAAAAGTATAGGGTAAGCACATAACGGTAACCATCTTTGCTAATTCTTCACGATCTTTATTTGGATCGTAATATAAAATACCACCGGTCACAGTGTTAATTCCTGGTTGAACTAGATTTGAACCTGTACTAGGGTTAACCGTAGTATCTACACTTGTCCCCTCTAGCTGCGCTTTCATTTGTAAAAATTTAGCTTTATCTTTAGGGTGTGTTTTTATGTGCCTAGCCAAACTACCCGTACCGCTACAGTCTCCAGTAAATTCATGCACCAGCAAACTTCCACAAGTTTTACACTTAGCCTTATTTTGTTCTCTTAATTGAGTAAAAAAATTCCAAACAAGTGATGTTTCGGGGCGTTTAGAAGGTTGTCTATTAAAAGTAGGGGTTTCTACAGGTGGGTCGGGCGGGGCATCAGTTGGGTTATTAACAGGACTAGTAGGTGTATCATCTAAATCCGGTTGGGTTTCATCTACATCATCATTTTCATCATCATTTTCAAAATAGTTTCATTAGGATAAAGAGCATTCCTAACTTAATCATTTAATTGTTGACCTGGTGCAACATTATGGCAAAATTCACTATCGAAAAATTGAAAACAAGGGTTATCACTATCAAGAATAATAGGTGCAGGACGACAGGTAACATGTCTGGATCGGGGAGCCGGGGGAAGGGTAGTAGGTTGGCGACTACTTTCACCAATTTTAGATTTTCCCTTACCACCAAACAGTTTTTTCAAAGAAAATGCCATATTAATTATGTCACGCCCCGAACCTAGGCCTAGACGTAACACGACACTCGGCGCCCGACTACATGTGACAGAGCGAACCAACTGGCTAGCTGAATCAACATGTGGTATCATAACGTACTGAATGCAGAATATAAACTAACACATGCTGATATACTAAAAATTGTGGATGATATAAATCAAAGTGCGGAAATACTAATACAATTTTGAAACATATTTGTAGCCAACATGGCTTAATATGAAAAGTCTGTGACTCTGTCTAACTGTTACTCTAGTCTATGAAGCCTCTAATGAAGTACTGAAAACACTGACTGCCTGTAAATACTGAAAGACCGTAAAGTAATGATAAAGCCCCGAAAGAACTGGGGATCACCAAACAGCTGGTACGAGAATCCTAGCGCTCTGAATCTTCAACCTGTAAATCATTACCTGCATCGTGAGATGCAGGCCCCGGGTAAAAAGGGACGTCGGTACATTTGAATTGTACTGGTATGTAAAGCAACTGAAAGAAAGAATTATAACTGCTAAAACTGAAACTAAGCTGATAACTGAGAATTTATAATTGATAACTGAGATGATAACTATTCAAACTGAAACTGAAATGATAACTGATAACTAATAACTGATGACTGAACTGATAACTGCTAATTGAACTGATAACTGGTAACTGAAAAGATAACTGATAACTGATAACTGAACTGAATAAAGGAAGTAAGGATATGAATACTCCCTCTTCTAAATGATGAACAACATGTTTATCTGAATATTAAACTGCAGCCTCAGGCCCAATATATATATATATATATATATATATATGCACGAGCTGCGGCCTCGGACACAAGTATACGTATACATAACTCCGACCTCAGGTCCAAAATGCATAAAGCATAAACTGCGGTCTTAGGCCCAAAGATGCATAAAGCATTAGCTGCGGCCTCAGGCCCAAATATAGGTGTTCAACATTCAGGGATTTAAAATCAGGAACTGAGACTCATACTGCAATACATAATAGTGAAATACTGAATCACGCTGAGTTATATGATACTGGAATACTGGATCACACTGAGTTACATTATACTGGAATACTGAATCATACTGAGTTACATAATACTGGAATACTGAATTATACTGAGTTACATAATACTGGAATACTGAATAGGACTGGAATGAGACATGTATTCTTGAACTGGTTATGAACACCGAAACTGCAACTGTTTATGACATGCTGAGTAAGCTATACTGAGACTTCGGGGAATCAAACCCAAGTCTATATTGAATACGAACTGAGCTCACAACGTTCAGAATGAAAGTCATGAACGAGTTATGAAGCTAGGGAATAGAAGTTTTACAACTATTCAAGGAACTAGGCTTAACTGTATTTCCGAGGCAATTGATACGTTGTAAAAGAAACGTAGTGTAGGGAGAATCATTAAAATTCCCAAACGTAGAGAGTTAGCCTCACATACCTTAACTTCCTTCTCTTGAGCATAATACAATGTTTTTCAACCCCTTTCAACTTTAATCTAAATCAATACAAGTCAAAGGGATTCCATATTAGCAATGATTCTCATGTTTTGGTCACTTAAGCATCTTATCAAACACTTGGTGAAAATAAAGCTTCACAGTCCTTACTAATGGTGTCTCTACACCCAATGACCCATTCTCTTGTTCCTAGATAAATTCTAAAGCATCAAATTGCTATGTTCAATACCCTTCTTTATCACCCATAAGATAAACGATATCTTTAATCAATAATCAACAATCAACAACCCAATCCTATAATTTTTCATGTTTTCCCATCAACTCATATCTCATGAACTAGGGTTTATAATCATTAAACCAATGTTAGAATTAATTAGAGGGTGAAGATATTACCTTTTTGACGTTCAATCTTCTTGAATTCGAGTTCTAGGGTTTCTTCTCTCAACAATGGTGTCCCAATCAAATATCTAATGATATGGAGGGATTAACCATGTTAATAAGATGTTGGGAAATTGAAATTAACTTAAAATCACCATTAGAGTTTACCTGGGGTGGTGGAAGGACCCTTAAGGAGTTAGGTTTCTGAGAGTTCCCCTTTCTAGAGCAAGTTTTTATGTTTTGGGGCTGTGGGGGACGAAATATAGCTTTAAAACGACCACCCACGCGCGAGTTCGTGCACCTGGAGGCCTGTTCGCGCGAGACTTCGCGCTCAACGGCAGTAACACTGCCTCCCACGCGCGAGTTCGCGCACCTGAAGGCTTGTTCGCGCGTGTGTTCGTGCATACGTGTACTGTTCCGAAAAACGCACATAACTTTTTGTACAGAGGTCCGTTCGTGCTCCATAATATATCGTTGGAAAGATATTTCAAATGTCTACAACTTGTATGCTTTAGGTTTTCTCAAATTCCTTACAAATTTTCACTAAACACTGATGGAATACAGACCTTCTGCAAACTTAGTCGATTTTGTCAAATCTTATGCACCTCACTTTCCATCTTGATTTTGAAACAACTATTTTCACCCACAATCATCCCGCTAGGACTTCATATGTCTAAAATATCAAATTAACACCCATTAACATATCCATACCTAGTCCGAATGTACGGGGTGTTACATTATCTCCCCCTTGGAATCATTCGTCTTCGAATGATTGTCCTGACTGTAACTTCTGCTAACTCCGGACCTTTAACGGGTCTGGTGGAACCATGAACTTTCATTAACACTTGCATACTAAACATAATGAATACATGATTACTGAACTACTGAGATACTGAACTGAACTACATTGACTGAATATTAATCTGCCATGAATACGTGAATTCTGAACTAACATGGATATCTGAATATTGAACTGGCACGAATATTTGAGGATTGAACTAGCATCAATATCAGAGCACTAAGCTGGCATGAATATCTAAGTATTGTACTGACATGAGTAGCTGAGTATTGAACGGATTTGAATAGCTGAGTATTGAACTGACATGAGTATCTGAGTACCGAACTGGCATGAGTATATGAGTACTGAACTGATATTAGTATCTGAGTACTGAACTGACATGAGTATCTAAGTACTGAAATGGCATGAGTATCTGAGTACTGAACTGACATGATTATCAGAGTACTGTACTGACATGAGTATCTGAGTACTGGAAACTTGAATGTTATAACATGATACGTGAAATACTGGTTGTACCACCACTCATTCTGGTGGCAACTCCAACTCATAAGCTAATTGACCGATCCTTCGTAAGATTCTATATGGCCCAATATAGTAGGGACTGTGCTTTCCCTTCTTCCCAAATCTCATAACGCTTTTCATAAGCGAAACTTTCAGAAACACCTAATCATCAACTTGAAACTCTAGGTCTCTATGCCGCACGCTCGAATAGGAAATTTTGGCGGCTTTGAGTTTTCTTCAAACGCTCTTGAATCAACTTAACTTTCTCTATAGTCTGATAGACCAAATCGGGTCCTAACAACTCCACTTCTCCAACATCGAACCAACCAATTGGTGATCTATACCTTCACCCATACATAGCTTCGTACGGTGTCATCTTGATACTAGAATGGTAGGTTATTATGAGCAAGGTAAATGAGAGGTATGTGATCATCCCAATTACTCTTAACATCAAGGACATATCCTCAACTACTTAAATAAAATGCTCTGCCTGGCCATAAAGTTTACGACGTTCTTTTTCATGTCGTACAACCAATAAATCCCTTGGTCATGATGCATATTTGGGAACCTGGATGGAAAAAATACCTAAAATTATGGGCTTCTAACATGATCTTCCCTCTTTAAGTCCATCTACTGGGACATACAATCTGTCCTAGTACCTCAAAGTCCTATCATCTCCCCCTTATTCAAAAGCAATCATCTTATACTTGTGAATCTCCTCTTCAACTGCAACACGTAGGGATCATCAAGTTGTTTCTCCTTCTCAACGGCTACTAAGGGGGAACAAGTCATGTTCTAGACAACAACTCCGTCATCTTTAGAGCCCGAAGTCGAACTCCTATCTTGGCTGGCGAACTTCTTTTACCAGAGTTCTCTTATCTACCTCAATCATGAGTTATACTTCCCACACTTTATCTTTTTAAGAATTTCTTGAAAACACTTATAGAATTGTTGTGAGCTAAGTCTTTAACCAGTACCCCGAAGACTAGAGTCTCGTGAAATGGAACTACCCTCGTGATACATAACTGGGCATGATTTTATAGCTTTCTGTGATCACTTTATCATCAATGACTAAACTCGGTGATCATTCTACTCACTTGTTTTTCTTACACATGCTAAACATAATCCTTGTGGTAATTATACAATTTTCCCTCATTACCGAACTAATTTTCTTTTTCATATCCCATGCTACTATTCGAATTTCAGATCTCTAACTGCACTTACTGATGGTTTTCACATCACCCCCTTAGACCAAAGGTCTTATACTTGCGGATCCTTCTCTTTTTGTTGGGATCCGAATAACTTTCCTTATTTTCTGCAATTCCTTCCATTCTACCCCAATAACGACTCATCTTCCAACTTACTTCTGAGCTAGGAAAAACTAAATTATTAACATGACGGAAAGCTAATGTATTCACAACTATCATACACAATCTTAATAATCTAACTCTGCTCATATTGTCAATCTTGGAGAAACCACATTTCGATAATTCCTAAAAGCTATTCTTCTACTGCTTGCTCTTTTACTACTAGCTATATTTTTTTATGGGTTCTAACACATGTTCGGTATTTCAAACTATCATCCACTCACTAGAGTTAACCCGGCTAAGTGAATCAAATCTTACCTCTACTAGCTCTGCTGAAATTGCTAATTCGCTGTATTTACTCAAACTTATTTACTATTCTTTTATTAACCCCCTGCTAGCATCATGTTTTTTTGCTCTGCTTTGAATAACTAAAGTGGAGCATAAGGTTACTCCTAACTTCCCTCACCATCCGATCATATTCTTTTGCCGCACGCTATCATTCTTTTTGAACCATGCACATGAATCGCACTTAGGGAAAGTTCATTTGTCTTAACAAAATTGGAATATCTAACCCCAAGCTTTCTATACACTTTAAAATTACTTCAGACTATAAACCTCCAACCTAAACACATAGTCATATCAAGGGGAACTGTCATATCTTTATCTCACAAAAATAGCCACTTCGTATATAAATTCACTAACATGGTACTTTCTAGTTCTGATTTGAATAAATCTAAACGACATAAAATCATTCCCTAAAATTCAATGTTGCCTGCTCTTGGTTCTCGTTTCGTACATCATATTATTCTTAGCTACATTTCCCTTAGGCTCTTTTCTGTCCGAAACTATAGTGATCAATCCTATGCCCGCTGCGGTTGAATTCTTAACCTGATACCCCGTGGGTTCTGACATACGGATACACTGCCATACATATCTGATAAATCACTTTATGCACCATCCAATGAGTCTTGGGTCTTAATCCCTAAAACATGCGAAGATTTTGCTATAATCACTGTTACTTACATACTCTCTGAGCATCCATATGCATCACTATATACCCACAAGTCTATAAAAATTTTGATACACTGAAAATTGGAGATCTGGTAAACATATAACCAAATACTGGCGTAATCATAAACTTGCTAACTGAAAGATTGTATAACTGGTAACTGAGGTAAACTAATAACCATAAGACATCATAACTGCTTTTGTACTTCTTGATAAGGTTATGCTCTAATGTGTGCTAGTATCCATTGCATCCCACTTTCGACATCCTCTCAAGTCTCATATTTACCAAGCTGTACTCCATAATTATACCCCAATGGGCAATTATCCTCTCTAGGACCTTAGGTTTCTCATGC
>NC_031995.1:58010195-58030025 GCF_001879085.1 Nicotiana attenuata | reverse complement strand
GTCAAACCCCTTTCAACTTTAATCTAAATCAATACAAGTCAAAGGGATTCCATATTAGCAATGATTCTCATGTTTTGGTCACTTAAGCATCTTATCAAACACTTGGTGAAAATAAAGCTTCATAGTCCTTATTAATGGTGTCTCTACACCCAATGACCCATTCTCTTGTTCCTAGATAAATTCTAAAGCATCAAATTGCTATGTTCAATACTCTTCTTTATCACCCACAAGATAAACGATATCTTTAATCAATAATCAACAATCAACAACCCAATCCTATAATTTTTCATGCTTTTCTATCAAACCCATCAACTCATATCACCTGAACTAGGGTTTATAATCATTAAACCAATGTTAGAATTAATTAGAGGGTGAAGATATTACCTTTTTGACGTTCAATCTTCTTGAATTCGAGTTCTAGGGTTTCTTCTCTCAACAATGGTGTCCCAATCGAATATCTAATGATATGAAGAGTTTACCCATGTTAATAAGATGTTGGGAAGTTGAAATTAACTTAAAATCACCATTAGAACTTACCTTGGGTAGTGGAAGGACCCTTAAGGAGTTAGGTTTTTGAGAGTTCCCCTTTCTAGAGCAAGTTTTTATGTTTTGGGGCTGTGGGGGACGAAATATTGCTTTAAAACGACCCCCCACGCGCGAGTTCGCGCACCTGGAGGCCTGTTCGCGCGAGAGTTCGCGCTCAAAGGCAGTAACACTGCCTCCCACAGTAACATTTGAATTGTACTGGTATGTAAAGAAACTGAAAGAAAGAATTATAAATGCTGAAACTGAAACTAAGCTGACAACTGAAATGATAACTATTGAAACTGAAACTGAAGTGAGAACTGGTAACTGAACGGATAACTGAAAAGATAACTCATAACTTATAACTGAACTGACAACTGATAACTGAACTGATAACTGAAAAGATAACTGATAACTGATAACTGAACTGATAACTGAAAAGATAACTGATAACTGATAACTGAACTGAATAAAGGAAGTAAGGATATGAATACTCCCTCTTCTGAATGATGAACAACCTGCTTATCTGAATATTAAACTGCGGCCTCAGGCCCAATATATATGTGTGTGCACAAGCTGCGGCCTCGGGCCCAAGTATACGTATACATAACTGCGACCTCAGGTCCAAAATGCATAAAGCATAAACTGCGGCCTCAGGCCCAAAGATGCATAAAGCATTAGCTGTAGCCTCAGGCCCAAAGATGCATAAAGCATTAGCTGCGGCCTCAGGCCCAAAGTTAGGTGTTCAACATTCAAGGATTTAAAATCAGGAACTGAGAATTATACTACAATACATAATAGTGAAATACTGAATCACGCTGAGTTATATGATACTGGAATACTGGATCACACTGAGTTACATTATACTGGAATACTGAATCATACTGAGTTACATAATACTGGAATACTGAATTCTACTGAGTTACATAATACTGGAATACTGAATAGGACTCGAATGAGACATGTATTCTTGAACTGGTTATGAACATGAAACTGCAACTGTTTATGACATGCTGAGTAAGCTATACTGAGACTTCGGGGAATCAAACCCAAGTCTATATTGAATACGAACTGAGCTCAAAACGTTCAGAATGAAAGTCATGAACGAGTTATGAAGCTAGGGAATAGAAGTTCTACAACTATTCAAGGAACTAGGCTTACCTGTATTCTGAGGCAATTGATACGTTGTAAAAGAAACGCAGTGTAGGGAGAATCATTAAAATTCCCAAACTAGAGAGTTAGCCTCACATACCTTAACTTCCTGCTCTTGAGCATAATACAACGTTTGTCAACCCCTTTCAACTTTAATCTAAATCAATACAAGTCAAAGGGATTCCATATTAGCAACGATTCTCATGTTTTGTTCACTTAAGCATCTTATCAAACACTTGGTGAAAATAAAGCTTCATAGTCCTTATTAATGGTGTCTCTACACCCAATGACCCATTCTCTTGTTCCTAGATAAATTCTAAAGCATCAAATTGCTATGTTCAATACCCTTCTTTATCACCCATAAGATAAACTATATCTTTAATCAATAATCGACAATCAACAACCCAATCCTATAATTTTTCATGCTTTCATCAACTCATATCTCATGAACTAGGGTTTATAATCATTAAACCAATGTTAGAATTAATTAGAGGGTGAAGATATTACCTTTTTGACGTTCAATCTTCTTGAATTCGAGTTCTAGGGTTTCTTCTCTCAACAATGGTGTCCCAATCGAATATCTAATTATATGGAGGGTTTACCCATGGTAATAAGATGTTGGAAAATTGAAATTAACTTAAAATCACTATTAGAACTTACCTTGGGTGGTGGAAGGACCCTTAAGGAGTTAGGTTTTTGAGAGTTCCCCTTTCTGGAGCAAGTTTTTATGTTTTAAGGCTGTGGGGGACGAAATATAGCTTTAAAACGACCCCCACGCGCGAGTTCGCACACCTAGAGGCCTGTTCGCGTGAGAGTTCACGCTCAACGGCAGTAACACTGCCTCCCACGTGCGAGTTCGCGCACCTGAAGGCTTGTTCGCTCGTGTGTTCGCGCATACACGTACTGTTCCGAAAAATGCACATAATCTTTTGCACAGAGGTCCGTTTGGGTTCCATAATATATCGTTGGAAAGCTATTTCAAAGGCCTACAACTTTCATGCTTTAAGCTTTTTCAAATTCCTTACACATTTTCACTAAACACTGATGGAATACAGACCTTCTGCAAACTTAGTCGATTTTTTCAAATCTTATGCACCTCACTTTCCATCTTGATTTTGAAACAACTATTTTCACCCGCAATCATCCCGCTAGGACTTCATATATCTAAAATATCAAATTAATACCCATTTAACATATCCATACCTAGTCTGAATGTACGGGGTGTTACAAATTAGCCGTAAAAATTAATATGCAAACTAAAACACACAAAAATTTATTCTTAAAACTTAAGAGTTGGAACAAGTTTACCGAATTGCCGAACAACTTCTTGAAAATTGAAAATCGTTGAAGACTTGAAGACTTGAAGACTTCAATTCACCAACTTCACAATTTTTCACGAAATTGCAATTATAAAATAAGCAATTATAGAAGAGAATTAGATATAGATTGAGAGATATTGAGAGATATTGATGAATTTGTGAGTAAAAATGAAAGAATGAGGGGGTATTTATAGTTGAGAATTGGGAAAAAGTGTAATTATATAAAGTTTGGGGTTAAAATAAAGTTTGGGGGCCAAATGGCTATTTTTTAATGTCCCAAACGGCTCTTTTTTGATAGCCAACGGCTAGATTTTAAAATCTGACCGTTGGTCATTTTTTAATTTTTTTTTTAAATTATAGCCGTTGAGGCCCGTAAGGCCCGGTTGAACCGGCCCAGGCCCGCCTGCCGGTCCCGGGCTTAGCGGTCCCGGGCTCGTGGGCTAAATGTGCAAGATTGGTCCGCTACGGGCTTGGAGTACCATTTGGGACCGGCCCACTGAGACCGGTCCAATAGGCCCGTTTGGCCCGCGGTCCCGGTCCGGGCCCGGGCTGGGCCCGACCCACAGTGCACCCTTATGCTTCCGTATGAGGACTTATATGGGATTCGA
Source organism: Nicotiana attenuata (assembly GCF_001879085.1). Taxonomy (NCBI): domain Eukaryota; kingdom Viridiplantae; phylum Streptophyta; class Magnoliopsida; order Solanales; family Solanaceae; genus Nicotiana; species Nicotiana attenuata. The sequence goes on along the minus strand of NC_031995.1, from coordinate 58,026,421 downwards.
TGTCATTCTCCAGTTAGTTGGTTTGAGCCTAGGGAGGCTAGGTTGTTGGGCACTAATCTGGTTCGTGATGCTTTGGAGAAGGTTAAGTTGATTCAGGAGTGGCTTCGCATAGCCCAGTCCAAACAAAAGCGTTATGCTGATAGGAAGGTTCACGGTGTGGCTTTCATGGAGGGTGAGAGGGTTCTTCTCAGAGTTTCACCTATGAAGGTTCGATGAGGTTTGGGATGAAGGGCAAGTTGTTCCTCGGTACATTGGTCCATTTGAGGTTTTGGAGAGAGTTGGTGAGGTGACTTACAAGCTTGCTTTGCCACCCAGCTTGTTGGGAGTTCATCCGATATTTCATGTTTCCATGCTTCAGAAGTATCATAAGGATCAGTCACACGTGTTAGATTTCAATTCAGTTCAGTTGGATGAGAACTTGGCTTATGAGGAGGAACTAGTGGCCATTTTGGATAGGTATGTTCGGAAGCTGAGGTCAGAAGATTTTGCATCGGTGAAGGTTCATTGGAGAGGTCAACTGGTCAAGAAAGCTACTTAGGAGTCCAAGAATGATATTCAGAGCTGATATCCTCATCTTTTTATCATTCTAGGTATGTTTTTATACACGTTCAAGGACGAACATTTATTTAAGAGGGGAAGAATATAACGACCCGACCGGTCGTTTTGTGTATTTGAGTACCGTAACCCTATTTTATGCTTCCCGTATATGTGTTTGTGGTTTTGGGACTTGCAGGGATGGTTGGTTTGGCTTCGGGAAGGGTTGGGAGTAAATTTAGACACTTAGTCTCATTTATTGAAAGCTTAAATTGTAAGAGTTGATCAAAGTTTGACATTTGAGTAAACGACCTCAAATTGGTATTTTCATGGTTCCAATAGGTTTGTATATTGATTTTGGACTAATATGTATGTTTGGAATTGGATTTGGGGGTTCCTAGGATGTTTTGGCTCTATTTGTCGGATGTTGGCAATTTGTAGGATTGGAGAATTCATATGTTTGATGGGGGTTGACTTTGATGATATCGAAGTTGGATTGTTGTTACAGAACTTGGTATAGGTTCTTTATTTCATTTAAGACTTGTGTGCAAATTTTGGTTGGAATCCGGATTGGATAGGCTTGAATCGGACGCTTGGTTGCAAGTTTGAGGTTTCTTGATTTTAAGAGAGTGATTTTGATCGTTGATTCTGGGTTTTGATGTTATTCATGGTGATTCGACACCTTGGACAAGTTTGGATAAGGTATTGGGACGATGTTGGCATGATTGGACAAGGTCATGAGGGCTCGGGTGTGATAAGTGAAGGGGTATTCAATAACAGCAGATAGCTAGTGTATGTGATAATTGATGACTAGAAAAGACACAAAATATGATTAGTAGTTCTAAAGTGTTTTGATATTCGAACATGAACAAGACTTGAGGTGGTCAACTTGCAAAATGAGAAAAGGAGAAAGGGTTAGAAACCTATGCAGTTAAGTAACGAGAAATTAACAAGAGATATAACATTTAAGAGAACAAGAAAAGTATCAAGTAATACAGGAAATAGGTAACAAGTGAAATAACAAGTGTAGTTGCAAGAAGAAATAATACGAGGAATATTGAAAGGAGTAATTAAGGAATATAATGACTATAACCTGAAAAAACACCAAAAAAGCCTTCAAAACAATTCAAGTCCAAGTACTTTGTCAACTCAACAATGGAACAACATATCCAGGCTCTCAGTCTGTATGTAAAATCAAGGAATAAGAGGTAACAGTCAAATGGCATGGCGTCACTCTTCTTGCTTTTACTCTCATCCTCACAAGCATGGAAACACCCTTCGTGAATATTCACTCTTCCTTAGAAGCACGAAAAATACCCTTCGTGCAATAGTTATAACGTAAAGAAGCACGGAAACACCCTTCGTACATAACCACTCTTCCTCCCAAGCACGAAAAACCCTTCGTATAATTCACTCTTCCCCACCAAGCATAAACATGTAAAGCAGTATCAAACAATATCAGAAGAGTGACCAAACATAACTCGCCATTATGAAATATAGTCATCACTTTGCACCGATAGCCAGAACAATATTTTCAATAGTCTTACTGCCCAATATCACAACAACGTCAACACGGCTAATAACATGATTAGGAATAGTCAAGGAGTTGTATAATCTAATTAAAGCATGAAAGACATAGTACATGAAGCAACAAATGTAAATAAGCTAGTTCTACCCGCACGCTTAAACCATAGTAAACACATATACACTCATCACACTTGCATATATGCTGCTCCCACCACATATAACACATAGCAATTACACACAACTATATCCTAATTCCCTCAAATCAAGTTTAACCAAGATACTTACCTCTTTCCGATATAATTCAACCTTCTAAAATCGCATTTCCTTTAGCGCAAGACTCAAAACCACTTGAATCTAGCCAATAAATACTCAAATAAGTCTTTAGAAACTACCATAGTATCAAAATGGTTCGATTTTTGATATATTTGGAGAAGTCAACAAAATTTCAATCGGGACCCATATAGTCGAAATAAAAAATTAAGACCAATTCCCGTTAACTCATTTTTCCCTAGGTCCAAATAAGTTATTTGCATTAAGATTGGACCTCAAATTGAGGTCCAAATCCCCAAATTAACTCTCATAAGTTTTTTCCCAAAATCCCAATTTCTACTATTTAAAGTACTAGATTTAGGGATAAAAATCTATGAAAATTCTTGAGAATAAATTAGAATAGGTAAAAATAACTACCTTAGAAGTTGAGATGAAAATCCTCTAAACAATCTTCTCAATCCATGATATAAGTCTCAAAAATGGTGAAAAAGTGGCTAAATCCCGATTTCACCACTATTTAAACCTGGGCAAATTATTTTCTTCGCGTTCGCGAAGGGACCCTAGCGTTCGCGAATACCAGTGGTCAGTGACCTCCGCATTAGCGACACCCAGATCGCATTCGCACAAGGCATTTTCCAGCCAAGCCTTCGCGTTTGCAGCACACCCTACGCGTTTATGAAAGGAAAATCCCACTGCCCCAGAAGGCCTTGAAGCCTACATGTTTGCAATCCTACCTGTTACGTTTGCGAAGAACAAATGTCTCTTGGCCCCCAACTTCTTCAACACGATTTCTAAACCACCATCGCGATCGTGGAGAACATTTCTCCCAGCACCAGATAGTACTACGCAATCGCGGTACTAGCTACGCGATCGCAAAGAAGAACCTGCCACCAACCCTAATCCTCTCACATGATTGCGAGACAAGCTCTCCGATCATGAAGCATTGTGAAACACCAAAGGATCAGCTATCTCAACAAGTCTAAAAATGGTCTGAAACCACTCGGAAACTCACTCGAGTCCCCCGGAGCCCACTCCAAACATAAACTAGTATATAAACCTCATACGAAAATGCTCGTAAGCTCAAAACATCAAATTAACATCAAGAACCAAGAATCACATATCAAAACTGAAAGATTTCAACATTCTTAAGTTCAAATTTCTGCTCTTCACACTAAAAGCTGAAATGAACTCGGGTCATCCGGGACCCCAACCAAATATGTGTACAAGTTCAAAAATTAAATTTTCTTTGAATATTCACATTTAAACTTACTGGTAATCAAAATGGAGCATGTACGCAAGTCATAAATCATCAAATTAGGATATTCAAAGTCTTAAAGCGTGAGACGGGAGGCTAGAACTCGAAACAACCTATCAGGTCATTACATTCTCCACCTCTAAAAGAAATGTGCGTCCTCGAACGGACCTAGAATTGTACATGAACTAGAAAAAAGATGTGGATATCTACTCCTCATATCGGACTCAGACCGCTAAGTAGCCTCCTCAATGGGCTGACCTTTCTAAAGCACTTTCACGGAAGAAACATCCTTAGATCTCAACTTTCGAACCTATCGATCTACAATAGTTACCAGCTCTTCCTCATAAGTCAGATTCTCATCAAGATGCATTGTGCCGGACTCCAATACATGCAACTTGTTTCCTTGATACTTCTAAAGCATAAAAACATTGAATACCGGATGTACCCTAACTAGGCTGGGAGGTAATCAAGCCTTTAAGCAACCTCTCCAACTCTCTAAGATCTCAAATGGGACAATAAACCTCGGGCTTAACGTGCCCTTCTTCCCAAATCTCATCACGCCCTTCATAGGTGAAACTTTCAAAACTACCTTATTGCCCTCCATATAAGCCACATCACAAACATTCTTGTCTGCATAACTCTTCTGCCTACTCTATGATGTCTGAAGGCATCCTGGATCAGCTTCACCTTATGTAAGGCATCACAAACCAAGTCCATACCAAACATCCTAGCCTCACTGGGCTCAAAAAACCAATGGGAGAATGTCACCGCCTATCGTATAAAGCCTCATATGGCACCATTTGAATATTAGACTGGTAGCTATTGTTGTAGGCAAACTTCGCCAATTTTAGAAATTGGTCCCACTGGTCTTTGAAATTAATAACATAGGCCCTTAACATATCCTCAAGGATCTGGATAGTCGGCTCGGACTGGCCATATGTCTACGAGTGAAATAAAGTGTTGAGCTCAAACTGTGTGCTCAACTCTTACTGAACAGCTTTCCAGAAGTGAAAAGTGAACCGAATGCCATGATACGAAATGATAGATATGGGCACACCATGTAATCGAATAGTCTCTCTGATGTAGAGATGAGCTAAACTCTCTAAAGTATAAGAAGTCATCACGGGAATGAAATGCGCAAATATAGTCATTATGTCCACAATGACCCAAACAGTATCAAACTTCTTCAAAGTCCATGGTAATCCTACCACAAAGTCCATAGTAATGTGCCCCACTTCTACTCCCGTTTCACCATCCTCTGAATTAACCCATCTGGTTTTTTATGTTCATACTTGACCTGATGACAATTCAAACACCGTGAAACATGCCCAACAATGTTTTTCTTCATCTTATGATACCACTAATGTTAGTTCAAGTCACGATACATCTCCGTGACACTTGGATACATATAATACTGCGAGTTATGAGTCTCATCAAGAATCAACTCCCTCAGACCATCAACATTCGGAACACAAATATGGCCTTGAAGCCATATGACACCATCCTCTGCAATCACTACCTTCTTTGCATCACCTCTCTACATTGTTTCCTTTCACACCAACAAATGATGATCATAAAAGTGGTGAGCCTTGATCTGCTCCAACAAAGACGATTATGCCGCAACATAAGCAGAACCCTACTAGGTTCCAATATATCCAATCTCACAAATTTGTTAGCCAATGGCCTCTCTACTACTGGTATATATGACAAACTATCCATACTCTCTGCCTTTCTACTCAAGGCGTTAGCTATCATATTTGCCTTGTCCAGATAATACAAAATAGTGATATCATAATCTTTCAACAACTCCAACCATCTTCGATACCTCAAATTCAAATCTTTTTTCTTGAACAAGTGTTGGAGACTCCATAGAAGCCATTCATCTGGTAATAAGGTTGATGGAGCAGTATAGGGAGAGAAAGAAGGACTTTCATATGTCGTTTATTGACTTAGAAAAAGCCTACGGTAAAGTCCCTATGGAGGTTTTATGGAGATGTTTGGAGATTAGAGGTATTCCGGTAGCGTACATTAGGGTGATTAAGGACATGTACAATAGAGCTAAGACTCAATTGAGGATTGTTGGAGGAGACTCGAATTATTTTACAGTGATGATGGGGTTGCATCAAGGATCAGTTCTTAGCTTATTTTTATTTTCCCTGGCAATGGATGTGTTGATGCGACACATTCAAGGAGAGGTGCCATAGCATATGTTATTTGCAGATGACATAGTGCTAATTGATGAGATGCGTTGCGGGCTTAATGTTAGGCTGGAGGTATGGAGACAGACCCTAGAGTCTAAAGGTTTCAAGTTGAGCAAGGACGAAGATAGAATACTTGGAGTGTAGGTTTCGTGTTGGGGTGCATGAAGTAGAAGTGTACGTAAAGCTTGATACACAAGTCATCCCCACGAAAGATAGTTTCAAATATCTTGGGTCTATGATACATGGTAAGGGGGAGACCGACAAGGAAGTCGCACATCATATTAGAGTGGGATGGATGAAATGGAGGCTCACTTCTTGTATTTTGTATGATACAAATGTGCCACCTAGACTCAAGGGCAAGTTTTATAAAGCGGTAGTTAGACCGACCATGTTGTATGGAGAGGAGAGTTGGCCAGTTAAGAAATCTCATGTACAAAAGTTGAAAGTGACGGAAATAAGGATGTTGAGATGGATGTGTGGGCATACCAGGAAAGACAAGATTAGGAATGAGTATATTAAGGATAAGGCGGTGTGGCTCCAGTGGAAGATAAGTTGCGGTAATCGAGGCTGAGATGGTTCGTACATGTGAAGAGGAGAGACCATGATGCCACGGTTAGGAGGTGTGAGAGCTTGACCATGGCGGGTCAGAGGAGAGGTGGAGGGAGGCCTAAGAAGTACTGGGGTGAGGTGATGAGGAAAGACATGGCTCTACTTCATCTTACCGAGGACATGAACCTCGATAGGAGGGTGTGGAGGTAGAGGATTAGGGTTGTGGGTTTATAGGCAGTCTATAGTTTCGTCTAGTCATTCTAGCAGTATTAGTACTAGTCTTGTATTTTCCTATTCCGAGCCCCTTGATATTACATGGTGTGTCATTATTTCTAGTAGGATTGGCTCTATTCTTGTAATGTCGTATTCTTATATTTGTGTTATTGCACGTTGTACCATTTTCTTCTTACCTTGGTGTTGCTACTGTCTTTTTATTGCTTCATTTTTACTATTCTTGAGCCAAGGGTATTTCAGAAACAACCTCTCTACCGTCATAAGGTAGGGGTAAGGTTTGCGTACACTTTACCCTCCCCAGAATCCACTTGTGGGATTTCACTAGATTTTTTGTTGTTGTTGTTGTTGTTGTTGTGTTGGAGACTCCGATGATCAGTGTAAACTTCACATGACAAACCACACAAGTAGTGCCTCCAAATCTTGAGCGCGTGCACAGTAGCTGCCAACTCCAAATTATGAACATGATAATCCTTCTCACGGGTCTTCAACTAACGAAACATGTAGGCAATCACCCTATCATCCTACATCAACACTGCGCCAATTCCACGGTATAAGGTCCCGAACCTGTGGGTAACACCAACATTGGAGATTTAGTCAAAGCATTCTTGATCTTCTGAAAGCTCTCCTTACACACATCAGACTATCTGAAAAGATCACCCTTCTGAATGAACTTGGTCAATGGGGCTACAATAGATGAAAATCCCCCCACAAAGCAACGATAGTAGCCCGTCAAACCCAAGAAACTCTAGATCTCTGTAGCTGAAGTGGGTCTAAGCCAATTCTGAACTGCGTCAATCTTCTTAGGGTCAAACTTAATGCCAATACTAGACACAACATGACCTAGGAATGCAATTGAGTCCAATCAGAACTCACACTTTGAAAACTTGGCATAAAGCTGGTGATCCTTCAAAGTTTAAAGCACTACTCTCAAGTGATGCTCATGTTCCTCTCTACTATGAGAGTAAACCGAATATCATCAATATACACAATCACGAATGAGTCAAAATAAGGCTTGAACACTCGGTTCAGCAAATCCATGAAAGCCACTGGAGCATTAGTCAAACCAAACGACATCACCAAGAACTCATAATTACCATGGCGAGTCCTAAAAGGTGTCTTAGGGACATCCGGAACACTAATCTTCACCTGATGATAGCTAGATCTCAAATTAATCTTGGAGAACACCTTGGCACCCTGAAGTTGATCCAACAAATAATCAATGCGAGGCAATGGATACTTGTTCTCAAAAGTAACCTTTATCTACTGTCTATAGTCAATGTACATCCTCATAACCATCATTCTTTTTCATAAACAACACTGCCTCACCCCAAGGAGAAACACTTGGTCTAATGAATCCTTTATCTAGCAAATCCTACAATTGTTCCTTTAAATCCTTCAACTCGGCTAGAGCCATAGGGTATGGCGAGATAGAAATGGGATGAGTTCCCGGAACCAAATCAATGCAAAGGTCAATATCTCTATCGGGTGGAATGCCTGGTAAATCTGTAGGAAACACCACTAGGAACTCCCTCACCACCGGTACTGAATCCATAGAAGGAACCTTTTCACTAGAATCTCAAATGTAAGCCAAATACGCTAAAATCCCTTCTCAACCATGTGTCAAGCCTTCATGAATGAAACCACCCTACTAGTAGAATGGCCAAGGCTCCTTCTCCACTCTAATCTTGACAATTCTGGCATAGCTAAGGTCACAATCTTGGCGTGATAATCCAAGATAGCATGATGCAAGACAACCAATCTATACGAAGAATGATCTCGAAATCCACCATATCCAATAACAAGAGATCAACTATAGTATTTAAAACATTAATAGTAATAACACATGACCAGTACCCGATCAACTACTATAAAATCCCTCATCGGTATAGACACAGAGACAGGAATGCTAAGACAATTACGAGGCATACTTAAGTGTGATGCAAATATGAAGACATGAAAGAATATGTAGAAACTACATCGGAAACACCAAATCATATCTATGACAACCTAGATAATACTTGTAATAACTACATCAGACGACTCCGCCTCAGGCCTACCCGGACATGCATAACAATGGGGCTACACCCCACTAGACTATCCTCTACCTCTAGGACAACCTCTACTTGGATGACCTCCACCTCTAGCTGGTTGACCTCTACCTCTAGCTAGCTGAGCGGGCGGTGTAGCAACCGATGCCAGAATCATGGCACAAGTACCCTGTTGTGGCATACTGCTCTGCGACCTAGGACAAAACCTCGCAACGTGTCTCAAATTCCCACACACATAGAAACCCATCTGCAGACATGGTTGCTGAACCTGAAGTTGTCCCTAACGACCCAAATAACCACTATGGTAACTTTGTATGAGGGTGCACTAATGGGAGCTTGAGGTGCACTGAATGCTGACTGCTCGGAATGAGGTCCATAATCACCATGGCCACTTGATTTACATGTGATACCTGGAGTGTCCGTTGTACTAGCCTGATAGAATGGATTTTACCAAAAGAACTATGGCCCCAGAAGAGGCACCACTGAACCCACCAAAATGATGAGGCCTCTTCTCAAATGTCGCCTTGCTCCCCTAGCCACAAATCTGCTCAATCCTCCTGGCAATCTTAACCACCCGAGTGAAAAAAGTCTTAGCGTCGGCCTCCCTAGCCATCTAAAGTATGATACCATAGGCAAGACCCTCTATGAACCTTCGCGCCTTCTACCTCTCATTAGGGATTAGAATGGCTGCATGATGAGACAACTCATCAAATCTCGTCTCATACTGGGTGACGTTCATACTACCCTAATAAAGATCGAACTAGTTGCATAGCTCATCTCTTAGAGTGAGTGGGGTGAACCTTCCCAAGAATAACTGTGTAAACTGAGCCTATGTAAGAGAAGGTGATCATACTAGTCTACCCATCTCATAAGTCTTACGCCACCTCTTGGTTGAACCATACACCTGAAAGATGATGAAATCCACTCTATTGGACTCAACTAGTCCCAAATTGTGCAAAATCTTATGACAACGGTCAAGAAGTCCTGGGCATCCTCTAAAGGCAGACCGTTGAAGTGAGGGGGAAACAACTTTTGGAACCTATCCATCATTTTCAACTCATCAGCTGACATCGCGGGCCTAACCTCAGGTTGTGCTGCAATAATATGCTGAACTATCCCAACCGGTAACTCTCCTAGGGTCTGATATCCCTGAGCCATCTACTCTAGGGTACTAGTGGCTGGACTCCTTCCCCGGCTTGAGAAGCGACGGGTGCCGTTGGAAACACACCGACCTAAGCCATACTCTCCATAAGGCCCACCATACGACCAAGGCGTCCTGAAGTACTGGAGTAGCAATAAACCCCTCTAGGATCTGTGTTGGTCTTACTATCTCAACTTGAATCGGAATCTCATCCTCTGGATCCATCTCAGGCTCACCTGATGCTTACGAGCATAAGTGTTTGTAGATGTTGCTGCACATGGCCTGGGTTGGGCTCTGGCTCTGCTCTTGCCGCGGCCTCCACCTTAGCCTCTACACCTCGTGGCGGCTACTACCTGGGGCTTCATCTCCTGATTAGTTGTGGCTAAAGCACGTGTCCTCACCATCTGTGAGAGAATAGGAGAAAAAAGATTTAAACTTTAGGACATAAAAAAGGCGCATGAGAGAAAGAAAGAAAGAAAGTTTCCTAAAAGCCTTATAGCCTCTCAAAGATAATTACAAACGTCTTCATAGTAGGCCAGAAAATCGTGTTTCAGCCGTACTATTGCACCTTAATTACTGCATTTTACGTGTGTTTCAGCTTAAATAATAGTGAATTATACTAATTACGTGTCTTATGGCTTATAGGAAATGATTTTTAGCTATTTAGGTAATTTGGAGCTTTGAAGTCTGAGTAGAAGCCTAAAAAATTAAGCCGAGATCACGTTCGGGGGTCGAGGACCAAGTTCGGATGTCAAAAAAGTGAACAGACGAATTTACTCTGAGAAAAAGCCACTACCGCGCCGCATGGGGCACCGCGAGGCGCGGAAGTGCAAAAGTGGTATGACAAGCAAAGTGCAATGTCTCTATATTTCCTCACTAGCGTGCCGCAAGGGGCAAGGCAGCGTGCGGCGCAGCTATGCAAAATCGTCAGAGTGATTTCCAAGTTTGGCTAGGAAAGGGTAGCTTCGTTCGGGTTTGTCTACATGGTATAAATACACCAAAAACACGATTTGAGAGGAAATTTGACCTACAAAAGATTGGAGAACCAACCAAAGCAAGAAGACTCTAGAATTTATCAATATTTCGACATGCAATCAGTGCAATACGGGAGTTTGTATCGAATCATAAGAATTGATGTTTTCTATGTTTCTAAACCATATTGAGATGTCTTACTCCATTGGTATGGAGTAATTTCTATTAGGGTGTTGACATATATAGTATTTTGATAACTTGATTAGGGATTCTATTCTTGACAATTGTTAGAATTAATTGATGGAGCTTTAATTTGTATTGTGGAGTTATTTATTATTTTGCTTAATCGAAAGAGGAGTTTGATATTGAATTTCTTCACATATTATGGTCTAGTTTAAATTACTGATTTAAATAGGTAATCGTAAGAGCCTCTTGAGTTGTTAATCAAACTGGAAAATAGGGAAATATTCGTGAGAAGTTGCCCTTTAGATCATAACCATCATTTTATTGTTGCAATTGTTTACCATGCTTTAATTGGATTAATTACTGAAACTAATGTTTAACCGAAAGAGGAACATTAACTTTAAGTATAATCTGATTATCGGTTGAATTCGTGAGAATCAACCATATTATAGAGTGAATTAACTCAAGAATTGGATCCTGAGTCGGTTACCTTGCACCTATCTAGTCAAGTACCCTTATTTCTCTCATTGATATTTCTTTATTGTTCATCTACTGTCTTTTGTGATCAATTGTTAAGTGCTTAATTTTTAGTAGTAATAGTCAGCAAATCAAGTGTTAATTTTCGTGGATAGTAATCAAATGAAAATTATTCGAATACTGTTTAAATCCAATCCCCGTGGAGACGATAATTAAACTATACTATGTTTGACTAGCGAGCAATAAAAAATAATTGTGTTTTGCGCTCGTCAAATTTTGGCGCCGTTGATGGGGATTGGCAATTAATGCTGTTTGAATTAATTTTCGGTGCTAATTCAGGAATAATTTTATTTTATTTTCTTTTTTTTTACTGTCACGCCCCAAGCTCGGGGAGCGCGACCGGCTCTCAACCGAGTGAATTCGGCCGAGCAAGCCTGTTAGACACTTTCTACCTGACTCACTTACGATCAAACGAAAGACATGATTTTATTGATTTAAGCAATAGGAAATCATACAAGTACATTACTAAGCCAATTCATTAATTACATCGTTGTTGAGTTTTTAAAATACATATACCTTACTATTTAGTGGAACAATAGTCCAAATACAACATCATCCTTTAACCTTCCCAACACCCATATACAACCCACATAATGTCTACAGAGCCTCTAAGTAGATACAAAGAAAGTGCTACAAAAGTGCCAGCAACAAGGCCCCGGCTATACCTCAAAACATGGTAAACATATAAGCAAAAGATCTGCTACATGGCCCCGGGAAGAAATTGGGCTCACCAAGACTGCTGGGGAGATGAAGGCAAAGCACCACTGGCTGCAATCAACATTGTCGGCTATGGAACCACCTACATCCATTAAAAGATGTAGCGCCCCCGGCAAAAGGGATGTTAGTATTGTCGAATAGTACTAGTATGTAAAGCTAAACATCAATCTTAATAGAATGAACAATGAAACATAGAGGAAACAGTCATGGTGTACAATAAGAGCTTCAAACAAATACGAAAATCATCAAGAATCACAAGGTTTCCGATAAAAATTTCCATCTTATTAGGTTGCCAATCTCAGTGCCACGTGCCACAATCCACAATACCACCGTGTTCCTACACGGAGTCCGATCTCGACCTGATCGGCTAGGTCATCTCCCTTGAGTCATCCACCATATTCACAATTTCAATCAATCAATCCAGCATAATTACCACCATGTGTGCGGCATGGTGTCCGATCACGGCCCAATCGGCTAGGCCATCTCACCTGAGACATCATCCTCTCAATCGTTCATCTCAATTCACATTTCTTTCCCATCTTCCATTTCATGGCACGAGTAGCCTCATATTTTTAGTCATTCTTCGCACTTGGCCGTATCTTACAATTCAAGTTTCCCATTTTACTTATTCAACAACATTGCAAAGTAGATTGTCCCACACTAGCGTTTCCGCGCAATAATTCGGCCAAGGGTGATCCTATTACAGGAATAGCGTCAGGGACACCTGTTACTATTTTCACTGCCCAATAACCAACTTGGTCCCAAGGTAAGGAATAACCAGTTACGCCAAAAGATGCGGCTAATACAGCAAGAACCACACCTGTAACCCAAGTCAATTCGCGAGGTTTTTTAAATCCGCCGGTGAGATACACACGAAATACATGCAGGATCATCATTAGGACCATCATACTTGCCGACCATCGATGAACTGATCGGATTAACCAACCAAAGTTGGCTTCAGTCATTATGTATTGAACATAAGCAAAATCCTCAGTAACGGTTCGACGATAGTAAAAAGTCATAGCAAACCCAGTAGCTACTTGTACTAAAAAACAAGTAAGCGTAATTCCCCCTAAACAATAAAATATATTGACGAGCAACAATAAGGCCTATCATGTAAGGCATGTTCACACATAAAGGAAAAGCTCGAAAACTCTAAGCACATAGGGATTTCTGTCACGCCCCAAAACCGAGGAGTGCGACCGGCGCTCAACTGAGTGAACCCGACTGAGCAAGCCTGATAGGTTTCATTCTACCCAAACTAATTCATGAATAAAGAGGAGATGCACTCCATCAATCATACTTTGTAAATTTTTTATTAACAACTTTCCATTTTGTTTCCCTTAGCAGTTTCAACCATTATATCCAAAATGTTACAGTTTTTACAGATATGAAGAAAAACATATTTGTCAAATACTAATATTACTAATTTAATTTCCAATACCAAACACCACCCACAACCTGTCTACGGAGCCTCTAAATAAAACTGAAGAATAATATGGAAATACCGGCACCAAGGCTCCGGCTATACCTCAAAATACAAAGTACACGATAACCAAATGACACTAGACCCCAAAATGAAGTGGGGATCACCAAGTTAGCTGAAAGGACCGTACCGCTATCACTTATAACTGTCGCCTACTGTGGAACCACCTGCATCCATTAAAGATGCAGCGCCCCCGGAAAAAGGGACATTAGTACTGTCGAATAGTACTAGTATGAATAGCTAAAAGTCCTCTTTCAAAATAGAATGCCAATATAAGAAAAGACAACCATGTAAACATGTAACGACCCGACCCGTCGTCCCATGGATTACCGCTCGGATGTGATTTCCGGTGATTTGGTTAGCTTCGGGGGATTTTGTGACTTAGGAGTGCGATCGGAATTGATTTTGGAGGTCCAGTGTAAAATTAGGCTTGAATTGGAGAAGTTAGTATTTTGGCGGATTCCGGTTGATAGGTGAGATTTTGATCCGAGGGTCGGAATGGAATTCCGAGAGTTGCTGTACCTTTGATATGTGATTTGTGATGTGTGTGCAAAATTTTAAGTCATTCGGACGTCGTTTGGTCGGGTTTTTGATCGAATGCATGTTTCGGAAGTTTTTAAAGAACTTAGGCTTGAATCCGATGAGAATTGATGATTTTAGTGTTGCTAGATGTTTTTTGATAATTGGAACAAGTTTGGATAATGTTTTAAGACATGTACGTGCTTTTGGTTGGGGTCCCGGGGGCCTCGGGTGAGTTTCGGGGTGGTTTCGGACCATTTTTAGGCCATTTTTAACTGCTGGTTTTTGGCTACAGCAGTGTTCTATGCGATCGCGGGGAATAGGTCGCGATCGCGGTGAGTAAAATGTGAGAAATGTGCCAATGAATAGCGATCGCGGAAAGCCGTTCGCGATCGCGGAGAAGGAATATCCTGTTGCGTTGATCCCACTTCGTAAGCTTATATCTCACAATATATAAGGAATTTGGAGATGATCCAAAAATGAAAATTGTAGCCCTTTGTGTCTAGTTTTCAGAAATATAAATTAATTGGAATTTGAAGGTGTGTACAAAAAGTTATGGTGGTTACACTATAGGCTGTCCGGTAAGGTCTCTAATACACAGGGATGACTTTGAAAGCTTATATCTCGCAATGTATAAGGATCAAGAAATGAGCAACATGTGAAATTATAGCTCTATGTGTCTAGTATTCATAACATCAAACCATTTGTAATTTGGAGTTGTGTACAAAAAGTTATGACCATTATACTGGAGGCTGTCCGGAAGAGCTTGGAACTGTTCATCGCGATCGCGAAGAGTTGACCGCGATCGCGAAGAGTAAATTTTGGGCTGGAAAAATTGTTCTCCGCGATCGCGAAGCATTTTCCGCGATCGCGAAGAGTAAATACCTGGGCAGAATGTTTTAAAACACGTCAGTCGCGATTTTGGGGCTCATTTACTCCATTGTTGGTCTTTTTGAGAGCTTTTTGAAGGAAATTGAAGAGGGATTCAAGGAGAATCGATTGGAGGTAAGATTTTTGAACTTAAAACTCGTTTTTATTGTGAAATCCACCTAGAAATTCATGGATATTAAGCTAAAAGTGGAAGAACTAGGGCTTGAGTTTTGAGATTTTTATTTTTGAATTTGAAGGGTCATTTGAGGTCGGATTTGGGAGTTCTTGGTATGTACGAACTCGTGGCGAAGTAAGGAATCCGGTGATGGTAATTTCCTGATTTTTTGAGAAGTAGGCCCAGGGCTCGGGTTTTGCCAACTTCGTGATTTTCGATGTTTTTCGAGTCTTTTCGATTGGGTTATGTTTCCTTAGCATATTGTGATGTATTCGCTCTGATTTTGGTTAGATTCGACACGCGTGGAGGCCGATTTGAGGGGCAAAGGTGTCGCGAGCTAGAGATTTCACCGGTTCGAGGTGAGTAATACTTGTAAATGATATCCTGAGGGTTTGAAACCCCGGATTTGCACATCATAGTGCTGTATTGTGGTGACTTGCACGCCAGGTATGAGCGTGGGGTAGAGCACCGTTGGGGATTGTGACTTGGTCCGTCCCGGTTGTTGATTTTACTGCGTAATTGACTGAAACCTACTTGATGCTATCGTGATTTGGGCTGATTGCCATGTTTTGGGCTTCGTGCCGATTATTTGAATCCTTTAGGGATTATTATCACTGTTTTCATGACACTTAGCATATTAAATGATTTCACTCCTGAGTTAAACCCTGTTTTGAAATGTGCAGTCATATTGTTAAAGTTTAAAGACTTAAATTGCATTTTTCTGATGTTTTGAGTTAAAAGCTATTACTTGACATTGCCCGAGTGGCTCATTTGCATATTCTGGACTGAGGATGGATCGGGCTGCACGCCGCAGCGATACTATGATGATATTGCGCTTGGGCTGTAGGAGCCCCTCCGGAGTCTGAACCCCCACAGTGAGCGCGGGTACCCAAATGGATCGGGCTGCGCGCCACAGCGGTTATGTGCATTGCATTGCATTCATGCATTGGTTCCTATTTGTACTATGTGCCATGACATTCAGCACTCTCATATCATTGGCATCCACGT
>NC_031995.1:58007175-58007905 GCF_001879085.1 Nicotiana attenuata | reverse complement strand
TTGAGGGAGTATTCAGTGGCCTATGGGTCTTAGACAGTGTGGTCTTATGTTCGAGTCTCGTGTGGTAAGCTTGGATTGAGGCATTGTGATGCTACAGCGAGGGAGAAATATCAAGTGGATGATGAATCAAAAGGGAAATTAGATAGATGGAATAGCTTGATAGTAGACCGAATCGGTATGGTAAGGATATGATTAATTCTTCGTATGTGTTCGAGGTAATGGACTTTTACAGGTATTGCACAGCAAGGCTCTTGAGTTCAAAGTTATTAGTAATCAGGAGCCCGCCTGAAGAACAGAGGCATTTGTTCTAAGTTTTGGCAATCAGGAGCCCCGCCTGGAATAACAGAGGCATTTATTCCTAGCTTTAGCAATCAGGAGCCCACCTAGAGAACAGAGGCACTCATTTTCAGATTTTTAGCAATCAGGAGCCCACCTGGAGAACAAGGGAATATTTCAAATCTCAACAATCAGGAGCCCGCCTGGAGAACAAGGCAATACTTTTTTAGCGTCTGCAGTCAGGAGCCCACCTGGAAAATGGACACATATTTCAAGTAATCAAGCATCATTCGGAGGAATGACAGCAATATCGCCAATCACAATGCAAAAGCAACAACAGGAGTACCATCGGAAGATTACAAGATACAAGTTCAAGGCAACACAAGAACAAGTTAGAGGACGTAGACAGGACTCTCTTGTAATTCGTAGATCATAGCTTAGGCTAGCTTCTTTT
>NC_031995.1:57975918-58005405 GCF_001879085.1 Nicotiana attenuata | reverse complement strand
AATTAGAACCAAGGTAAGGATAGAATAGGAATTGTAATGGGTATAGAACCTTCTAGGATGGACTTTAGTATAGATTTCAATAAAATAGGTGTAGTTACTTGTGTAACAAGTCAGAAAACAAGAGACTAAATGAGTAAATAAAGAGGGACTAAAAGGCAACTGAAAATCTGGAAACATTTCAAAAAAAACCCTGCCTATAAAAGGCAGTGTATATTGCCTTGATTCATAAGTTTTGAACCTCCAAAAGCTTTCCCCCAAAAGTACACTTCAGTTTTCCTGATTTGAAAGTAGAAATGCAAAAATTCGAAAGCCAAAAACAATAGAAATTTACAAAAAAAATCCAGAGAAAAAAAAATACTGTTTATTCAATCTCTTAGGTCAATTTCAAGTTTAGTGGTTGGTTTGCATTGTTTAACTTAATATCTTGTAGTTGAAGTTCAGAAATAGTCCTGTTTTGATTTCGAGTGGGTTTGGATTCCAAGCAAGTCAGTTTTGGGTCTATTTTGGTGCTATCATGTTCAATTTCTCAATTCCATTTGATACTTGGATCACTGGTCTATTCCTGGGTTGAATTTTCTGTGTTGTTGCTGTTGGAAACTCTCATTCGCTGCTGCTTGTACTGCTGTGTTGATCCTCTGATTTTTCTTTGCTGTGAATCCTCATTTGCTTATATTCTATCCTCCAGGTACACATTCTCAGCCTATATTGATGTAACTGCACTTGTTGGATATGGAATACAATTGAAGCTTGTTTGCTGCCCTGGAATTTCAATTTGACATCTTATTAAGTCTAGATAGCTCGATTACTATTTGATTGAATATTCGTAGTTGTATTAATTGGACTGTATAGCTGGACAGCTGATGTTTAGAATCAGCTGTAGATCAATTTCTTAGTAGCTGAATACTGTGTATGAATTGTTAAAAATAGACGTGCATGATTATTATTTTAAGGGTCGGATCATGAGCTGAACGCTTGATTGAGTTTGGTAGCTGTAGATATACATTCAAAAATAATTTTTCTGTTTGCTTCAGCGATTCAGGCAATGTCACAAAGTCCTTTGACTTAGTAATGTAGAAAGTTAATTCAAAAGTTGATTAGTCCATTTTGTGTGGTAAAGTCGGTGTTTGCAGCCTGTTTGTCACCTAATGGATTTAATAATATAATCTGGGTATCAAATTGGAGCTCGAATGGCTAACGTTTCATTACTAGCATTTTGAGTAATTTGAAAAATTTCAGTGATTATTTGTCCAATTTGTATTGAAATATGGCATTTCATTGTCGTGGTTTGGGTTCGATACTGCCTTGGACGCCACAACTGCCTGGGTTGCCAGACCGCATATCTGGGCTCAATCTGGCCCAAGTTGCATGAATCTTTGCTATAATGGCATCGGACCCATGGCTGGTCGCCCGATTTCGACAAATTAAAGGCTAACATACATTTGGGCTTGCAGTCCAATCCATTTGTGTCCTTATGTATTGAACTGCCCTGGGCTAATAGACTGAAAAAATCATAGAATTAAAGGGTCAAGCCTCTTTGAATGTTGTTAATGACAATTGATTGGTTAATTGATTAGGACTATTTCTTTTCTCGTAGAGACAAATAAATAGAAAAATTCTAGTTTGCTTTAGGATTGGTCTTTTAATGATAAAAATGAGACGAGCCTCGTCGAGCCGAATACAAAATAACGGGGCCCTCAATAATTGTTATATAAAATTACTTAGAATTCGGGCGGACCGTTTAGCGAATTTCACGGTCTTCCCCAAAGATATTACCTTCCTAAATGTGGGTGCACAATTATGTGACCCAAATCTAAATCTCAACGGAGTCGAAATGCGTCAAAAGCCACGGGTGCACTGGTGTAACGTGGTTCGAGATACATTTTCACGACGTTGCAATTCTTATTAAAAAGACATAAAGTAAAAGCGGTTAAAATAAAGGCACATAGGTAAGAAATATGTTTAAAAATCAGATAAGAGCAAATACAACAGTTGAGCGACCGTGCTAGAACCACGGAATCCGGGAGTGCCTAATACCTTCTCCCGGGTTAACAGAATTCCTTACTAGGAGTTCTGGTTCGCGGACTGTTAACAGAGTCATAATTTCCTCGGATCGAGATTTAACCGGTGACTTGGGACACCATTAATCTCCCAAGTGGCGACTCTGAATCTTAATAATAATCCCGTTTCGATTGTCACTTCAAGTTGGAAATAACTCCCTTTATTATACCCTTCCAGGGTGAAGTAGGTAAAAAGGGAGGTGTGACAGCTACCATGGCCAATCTGGTGTGGATTCTTGCTTTCTTCATTGGAAATACAATCAACCCCAGGAAACAAAACATGAATATGAAGACCTTTCGGTGAATATGCCCAAATGATGTGATGGCAAACTCGTCAGGATAGGTACGGTAGGATTTGTTGTGACTGTACCTCTCGTACAAATAATCAAAAGGGATGTAGGATTCTTTCAAACATGTCAGTTCTGGATTCTTCTTCAAACCCATCATTTTAAGGAAACCCCTGCCCTTGCGGTTTTCAGGCATTAACAAACCCGGAATTTCCCATGGTATACCGGCCAATCCTCCTATTTCTTCTAGTAAGGGTGTCATTTCAATGTCCCCGAAGCAGAATACGGACCTCTCGCAATCCCAGAACAAAGTAGTAGCTTCTATGATCTTGTTGTTGGGTTGGATTTCCAGGAGAGAAGGTAGGTTTCCCAAATATTTTCGGACAAGAGTCTAATTACTAGAGTGAAGATCCTTCCACCAGCTTAGCAGTTTTGGGTGGATGTTGGTGACCATGCCGAATCTGGGGACTTCATGCCTCATATTTCTGCAAGACAAATAAGGTTAGGCCCTTACCCCCCCACCGGACTCGACTATTTAATATCAACAATTGGCACAAAAGCATTTAGTTCTCCAAATAAATGCACAGAACGTGACGATGTCCGTTTGGGTTTTAGGGAAACCCAGTGGACTTTGGAAAAGGCCATCTTAAAGAGTCATTATGCGGACAACATAACTGACTCGGCTAGGTTTGACCATGATGCATGCACAGTTAAACAGAGTAAGGTTTCTATTGGGTTTTAGACTGGTACCCTTGAGCGGACAGCTCAAGGGGGAAAGGCACGGAACCGTCGACTACACCGTTGATCGACTGGTTTTACCGCAAATATGTCTTTTCCGGATTTAGGGGGTGATAATATCGGAAGAGCGCAACCACTCATTATAAGTGTTGCTATGGTATTTGTTTTGGCACGAGTGGAGTATGATGTTGAGCATGATTATGCAATAAATAAAAGCATGTTGACATGTATTTGCACGTTAAGAAAGCAGTAAATACAACAGTTTCATAATTTAAAGCATTAGTAAAGGAAAGAAAACAAAAAAAAAAAACAAGTCAGTTTTGCAATCGAAAAGGGAATTGAATGCTTAAAGGAACTAAACAAGTAATTGCACATAAAAAGATATAAATTCACAATAACAGTCTGAAATGGTAAAAGCCTAAAATCCCCAGCAGAGTCGCCAAGCTGTCGCGCCCCCTTTTTCTCGCGAAATCGGGTTTATGACATTTGGAGGGACAACTCGTTCCTTTTGGGAACTGGGTTTGCATTTGGAGAGTCGCCACCTAATGATTAAGGTGCATTAGGATACCAATAGAGATTCAACTCTAAACTTGTTTGAATAACCAGAGATTGGGTAAGGGCTTGAAATTATCCCAAGGGGACGATCTTAGGCACCCCTCAGGATCCACTAGTGTGGTTCCCGGCTAGACAATTATTGTGAATTTGAGGTGCAATTAACATATAAGCAGATAAGGCTCAAATAAGAGGGAATTTCAATACATAATGGTTTAGAAGTAGACGAAGTGTGAAAGAATAATTAAAAGAGCTGATCTTTAAATAAGGAATTACAATGCTAAAAGAGAATAAAGAATAAAGGAAGGAGATCCTAGGTTTATTAAAAATATGGATCACATCAATGCAATACCCGGTAATCACTCCTCAAGAGAGGGGCTACACGTGGTATTAACGCACCGGTCATCATATCCATATCTACCCTTCCTACCCTATTAAGGTATTAAAGCGCGGATTGGTCTCGATCACTTATGCATGCTACTACCCGTCCTATTCCTATCAGTCCCGGAGGCACTTAGGACTACTAATCCTAAAAGGGAGGGATGTTAGGCTTATTTGAGGTTTCAAAGGTAAAAAATGCTAAGGCGACATACAAAACATAAAAGATTGCACATTAGAGGGGAAACACATAAACATAGAAGGCTCAAGTATACCTCCTCCAAACACAAACAATCCAATAGCATGACTTAAACAAATGAGTAAGGTCTGATTCTAAAAATATGCTTGAGGGAAGAAGCGATTGTTGTATTGCAGTAGGCCTGGCTTATTGCATGACTTAGTTAGGAAACAGAATCGGGCCTGCCTACTGATTGTAACACTTAAACAAATAACAGAGGCGAGTTCAATTGTATTTATATTGACTAAGGCTTGCCTAAGCATTTAGACGGGGTCCTATAGGCATGATATCTACTTACTTCAGAAGGTGGTAAGACAGTAAAACTCAAAACGAATTGTTTGGCATCCCATAGGCAGGCTTGATAAACCTTATTAAGCAAGGGATTCAGATTATTGAAAAGAGGTTCAGAATGGACAAAATTAAATTAGACTGGTTACAGATTCTGCAGGTGATAGTATCTGATTTTAATCCCTAGGAGCATGATATCTAACATTGACTGCGAACGAAGTGTATCAGATTTGTTTAAGAATCCCTATAGGCATGATTTCTATGTTTTGCTGATTTTAGGTCCTTATAGACATGATACCTAACATTGCATGTGGGTGGAAGTGAATCAGGATTGTATTTATGAACCCCTATAGGCATGATTTTTGTATGTCACTGATTTCAGCATGCTACTGAGTTATAATCAATTCGGTCCTAAAACATGATATCTAAACGGTGACAAATGTGCAGAATTTTAGATGATCCCTATAGACAGGTTATCTATATGAAGTTGAATAAGAAGTCCTATAGACATGGCTTCTAAACATAGTTTGCAGCATTAAAATACCCTATAGGCATGGCTTCTAAACATAGTTTGAATATGCAGAAATTAAAATAGTCCTATAGGCATAGTTTCTAAATGCAGTTTGAACATGCAGAAACTTAAATAGTCCTATAGGCATGGTTCTACCCTTGGCATGCATAAATACCCAACCCTTTACACTAGCCAGCCCCAAGTGTTCATTACAAATTATTTACAAACCAGGATAATAAATTACATCAAAATACATAAAATACAACTAGAGGAGGCCCGATTCTTGGTTCCTCCCTGAGCTATGGAATAACTGCCTTAAGATGCCATTGCTTCAAAGCCTTTCTCAAACTTGAGTGTGTCAGAGTTCCCTAAGAGCCTCAATTGGACCCCGGGCAGTGCTCACACCCAAATTACATCACCAGAATAGGGACAAGTGCAGTGTGGAAATGCCAGTCCTCATGTGTCCAAGTTCAGAGGGAGCTCATGAGTCCCAAGGCAGGGCTCACATGAGGGGGGCAGGACTTAAGTCTAAGAGAGAGTGGAAGTGCAGAAACTGATTTTGAAAGCTGAGGGAACAAAGGAAAGGAAAAGGGGGATGGGAGACAGCCATTAATACTTTAAAGAGTTGATAATTTCACACCAAAGGGGCAGGGGATTGGGAATCCATTACAAGGGCCTATATATTTAGGCATGAGTCAATTTTGGGCATGCACAGCAACAGGGGTGCTGTCATGCTTGTAAATCAAACAGAACACACACATATCAGGGTAACATAGAGGTAATGATCCTAGGAGGACCAAGTTTGAGTCATGTTCAGCAATTTTTGATGCTGTCATGCCCTAAACAAACCATAAGTATCAAACACATTGGGGTAGGGATTTAGGATTCATAATACATTGATTCATGTACAGAATAGACAATTAGGGGTAAGTGCATAGGGGTTCAACTAAGGAAACAACTGATGGAGAATCAGTAGAATACTTGGTTAACCAAATAAGGTAAGAAACACAATAAAATTGCAGAATATGGAGACAATCGAAAATCAGCACATGGTAAATCAGGGAATCAAGGATTCGAAATTACTGATTTAAGGAGAGTAACATGGGTTCCCATGAATAAGAAAATAAACTAAGTTAAAATAGGAGAATCGAAAGTCTAAAGAGAAATTTTCAAATCAAGCCAAGAAACAGGGAGCTCAGAGTCAATCAAAGAGCTAGTCATGAGTCATGTTTTTAACATATAAATAAAATTAGATGTGAGTAACCAAACATAGCAAGCAAAGGGGCCAGTCTTGACCAGTCAAGACGAACACAAGCACATAGAGCTAATGTAGGTTAGGCATAAGGAACTTAGTAGAAACACATTCGAAGTGAGATAGTCACAGAAACTCAAACAAGAGCAGGCCAGTCACAAAATCAAACGAAGAAACCTAGAAGAATTAGGGCTTTCAACATAGGCGAGGTTAAAGAGAAGACAGAAACCCAGAATCGGAAGAATTGCACAAAGGGAACAAGAGATTTCGAAAAGAACTTCTACACTTAAACAAACAGTCTCAGACCCAAAACCATAAGATTTTCAACAATAGAAGAGTTTTCAAAAGAGGATAAACAAACAGATCGGACGAAAACACAGGCAAACAATCATTCGCTTAATTAACAGTCAAACGAAATTAGGGGTCTTAACATGCAAACTCAGGCAGAAGGATAATACGAGCAAACACAGCAAAACATATCAAAAAATCAGAGAAAGGTTTCGAAATAACTTAACAGAAACCCTAATCGAAAAGATAAGGAGTTTTGAAAGCGGAGCTTTAAAAGAAACTTCGAGAAAAATGCCTAAAAGTTCAGAGCAGACATAGGTCTGAAACAAATCTAAGAGGAGTCGAGAGAACCTTGAAGGTTAGGGTTTCAGAGGAACCCCAAGTGGTGAGAAAGGCTTTGAAAATCATCGATTTAAGCAGGAGAGTCAAGAGTCAGACTCGAACAGCCATGGCTGGCCGGAGAAAGGTCAGAGACGACCGGAGAACAGCCGTAACCCCGAATCGACCAAGGTCTGGACCAAGCTCTTTCAAGATCTAGCCTTGAAACCATAATAATCGAACACGTAGAAGCCATGGGAGGTGGATACAGGCCTCCAATGACCTTGGAAGCTATGGATTTGGGAGGTTTCAGGGTTGGAGTTTGATGGCGGCGGCTAGGGTTTGATGGAGTCTTAGAGAGAATTGAGGGAGAAGGGAATTCAAGGGCGGCTGAAATGAGAGAATGGGTAGGATTTGGGGGTTGTTGGATTAAAAAAGGAAAGGAATTATGGGGACCGTTGATCTTTTAGATCAACGGCCAGGATTTAGTAGGTCTTTGGGTCGGGTAGGCGGATTTAGGATTTGGGTCGGGTATCTTAATTCGAAATTGTACTGGGATTGGGGTTTGAACTGGTTATAATTGAAATACAAATGGGGCTACCATTTAAATAGCCATTTTTCCCTGTTTGATTTTTAAAAATAGTAAAATAATTTCTGGAAATAAATTAAGGGTACTAAAATGATTAATAGCACATAATTAACTACTTAAAAATAACAGACCTAATTTTTATGAATATAAACGTAATTAATCCTAAAAAAAGGCTAATATTGTAATTACATACAATTTTACTTTAAAAATACTAATTGACCTTGTAAAAATATGCAAAAATTATATTAGCCACATTTTAATATAAATATGAAAATCCAATAAATGAATCACCAAAAATGATAATTTTGGGAATAATTATTGGGTTTTTACGGATAAAATAGGGCGATAAATTGATTAAAAAAATCTTTAAAAATTAAGGAAAAAATAGTAAAACATTTGGACATGCTATTTTGAAAGTATTTTGTATATTAGAAATATATAGAGAAAAATTGGGTATCAACAGCCGCCTCGACCAAATACCTAGGACACAGAATGTCGAAGCAGACGGCCTCGCTAAAACTAGTTGCNCATATGCTATTTTGAAAGTATTTTGTATATTAGAAATATATAGGAAAAAATTGGGTATCAACAATCAATGAACACAATAACAAACGAGTCGAGATAAGGCCGAAACACACTGTTCATCAAATGCATGAACGCTGTTGGGGCATTGGTTAGCCCAAAAGACATCCGAGGAACTCATAATGACCATAACGGGTCATGAAAGTTGTCTTAAGAATGTCCGAGTCCCTAATCTTCAGCTGGTGATACCCAGACCTCATATCGATCTTGGAGAACACCCTCGCTCCGTGAAGCTGGTGAAATAGATCATCAATACGAGACAAAGGTACTTGTTTTTTATTGTGACCTTGTTCAACTGCCTGTAATCAATGCATATTCTCATTGTGCCATCCTTCTTCTTCACAAATAGAATTGGTGCACCCCAAGGTGACACACTAGGCCGAATAAACCCCTTATCAAGGAGTTCCTGAAGCTGCTCCTTCAATTCCTTCAACTCCGCCGCTGCCATACGATACGGTGGAATAGAAATAGGCTGAGTGCCCGGCACCAAATCAATACCGAAGTCAATATCCCTATCCGGTGGCATGCCCGGCAGGTCTGCAGGAAACACATCCGGAAAATCTCGCACCACCGGAACAGAATCGATAGTAAGGTTCTCTGCACTAACATCCCTCAAAAAGGCCAGACAAGAAAGACAACCCTTCCCAACCATCCGCTGGGCCTTCAAGAATGAAATCACTCTATTGGGAACATAATCCAATGAACCTCGCCACTCAATCCATGGCAACCCAGGCATAGCCAACGTCACCGTCTTAGCGTGACAGTCTAGAATAGCATGACACGGAGATAACCAATCCATGCCCAATATCACATCAAAGTCAACTATACTAAGCAGCAACATATCAACTCTAGTCTCCAACCCCCCGATAGTCACTACACACGACCGATATACACGGCCCACAACAATAGTATCACCCACCGTAGTAGATACATGAACAAATGAAACTAAAGATTCACGGGGCATATCCAGATAATGAGTAAAATACGATGATACATATGAATAGGTGGAACCAGGGTCAAATAATACAGAAGTATCTCAGTGACATACTAAGACAATACATGTGATCACTGTGTATGAAGCAATAACATCTGGTATGGCAGGGAGTGCACAGAATTGGGCCAGACCGTCACCTGATCGGCCTCCCCCTCTAGGGCGACCCCTAGCTGACT
Source organism: Nicotiana attenuata (assembly GCF_001879085.1). NCBI lineage: Eukaryota > Viridiplantae > Streptophyta > Magnoliopsida > Solanales > Solanaceae > Nicotiana > Nicotiana attenuata. Next base: position 57,996,157 of record NC_031995.1, on the reverse strand, counting down.
GAGCTCCACCCCGAGCTTACTGGGCGGGCGGTGAAGTAACCGGTGCTGAAGTCTAAGGTTGACCCCTCTTCTGAGATGAACCTCCGGAAAGGCGAGAACAGTACCTCTTAATATGACCCAAATCTCCACACTCAAAGCACCCTCTCCCTGCAAATGGCAACGGGGACTAAAGGGAGCCCCGAGCACTGAGATAACCGCTAGAAGGCCCCGACATAGATGAACCCTAAGTTGATGGTGCATGAGATGAACTCTGAGCCGGAAGGGTACTGAGAGATGAGTGGCCCTGCTGAGAACTATGAGAACCATGGCCAGATGATACACCACGGTGAACTGGGTGGGCCGTCTAAGCATGCATGTAAGGACGACCTCTACCGTAGTGAAACTGGCCTCTAGAAGGAACACCACCAAAGCTACCTGATCCATGAGACCTCTTGGCCTCCCTCTCAACCCACTCCTGACTGACCGACTCTATCTCCCGAGCAATGTCAACAACCTCATCAAAGGTAGCACCAGACACCCTCTCTCTGGTCATAAGTACCCACCTGATCATCTCCCTGTCTGTGGGAACCAACCAAACATCATGACGGCTAACTCAGAAAATCCCATCTTATACTGCATCATGGTCATGTCATCCTAATACAACCTCTCGAAATGCCTGTGCAGCTCCTCTCTGTGAGACTGCGGCACGTACTTCTCCAAGAAGAGAACGGAGAAATCCTTCCACGTAAGTGGCGCTGCACCAATCGACCTACGCCTCTCATAAGCCTCCCACCAGGTAAAGGCAGCTCCATTAAACTAAAAATTAGTGAACTAGACCCCACTCGTCTCCAGAATACTTGCTGTACGGAGGATCCTCGGACATTTATCCAAGAAACCCTGCGCATCCTCTCCCTCTGCACCGAGAGTCTCCCAAACCTCTCCAATCTACGCTGCTCATCATCAGGCATGACGGGGACCACGTAATCTTGAGCAGCTGCAACCGACTGGGCTGGTGGCTCCCCCAGTGTCTGGAGTCCCTGTACCACCTGCTCTGGTATGCGAGCGGCGGGAGTCTGAGTACCTCCTCCGGCCTGGGAAGTAGCTGCTACAGTAGAAAAAGAGACCGCCTGAGCAAGACTAGTGCACACGGCCAGAATCTGAGCTAAGGCTTCTTGAAGGCCTGGGATCACGATAGCCACAACTCGTGCCTGAGCTGGCCCCGCCGGTGCATCTACATCTGGGACCTGATCCTGAACTGGGGTAACTGGTGGATCTGCAAGTGCCGCCCTAGCTGATGTGCGGGCTACACCTCTGCCCCTACACGGCCTCTACCACGGCCTCAGCCTCTCGCGACCCCGACTGATGGCACTGGTGGCTGTCCGTCCTGCCCAGTAGCACGTGTCCTCACCATCTGTGAGAGAATATAATAACAAAAGTTTAGTTACCAGTATCAACAGATTTGCAGGATAAGAATTCAAGAATTTGAAGTTTCCTAAGAGTTCTGCAGCCTCTCGAAGATAAGTACAGAAGTCTCCGTTCCGATCCGCAAGACTCTACTAAACTCGCTCATGACTCGTGAGACCTATGTAACCTAGGCTCTGATACCAACTTGTCATGACCCAAAACCAACCGTCGTGATGACGCCTATCGTTGAACTAGGCCAGCCTCCACTCAACAACCCAACACAGTAAAACAACTTTAAAAATAATGACGTGAGCAGTTAACATTAAAGAAACCCCTTTGAAAACATAATAAATCCCAAAGTGCGATACAATCCAGCCTAAAATCGGGGTGTCACTAAGTACATGAGCGTCTATTCAAAATGAAATTCCACTACAGTGTCTAGAGAAATAACTGAAAATACAACTAATAATAAAGAATGAGAGTCAAGGCATGCGAAAGCTGTGCAGCTACCTTGATAGTCTTCAAACTCTGGGGCCTCAATCAGCAACCGCCGCCACGAACAGAGTCGCCTGGATCTGCATACGAGGTGCAGGGAGTAACGTAAGTACATCTAACTCGGTAAGTAACAAGTCCAAACTTTGGACTGAAAGGTAGTGACAAACTCAACCGAAACAGATAAAATAAAATTAAATGTGCAGAAATGTAGGCATGCTTTCAAGTTAAATAGACAGCTCAAAGCAGTTAAGTAAATACATATCTGAACAATGTAAGGTATATAACTCAACTATCTCTACATGCCAATGCACATATTGTATGAAATGCACCATGTGCTCCCACTCTCAAATGCTCAACCACTCGGCACTGTATATGGCCCATCCGGCCCAAGGAAGATCCATCCCGGAACATATACATCACTGACTATAAGTCACCCAGTACCGAGGAAAAAGGGCAATCCAGCCCTGTTGAGAAGATCCATCTCCAGGTATCAAGTACTTCGGACAAGATCCATGTCCAGGGAAGATCCATCCCTCAATAATATCAACCGCGCTCACTGGGGTGTGTTACAGACTCCGGAGGGGTTCCTACAGCTCAAGCGCTATCACAAATCAATATAAGCGATGCAGCGTGCAGCTCGATCCCATAACTATCACTCATAATCAGGCTCTCGCCCTCACTCGGTCATCAATCTCTCTAGTCTCACCCACGGTCTCTCAATGTCATGAAAGCTAACCCGGAACACTGATATGATGTATCGATGAATAACAACTGAGACTGAGATATGATATAAAAATGCATGAATATGACTGAGTACAGAATATCGATGAAATCAGTGAGATGACAGTAAGAAACGACCACTAGGGTCTCAACAGTACAGGCATAGAGCCTAAACATGATATCTAGCATGATTGACAGCTCAATTACTTTATCACATGATTAAAACATGGATATCAACAGGATAAAGTCACTATACGGTGCCATGGAATCACCCAGGTCACAATTCTCATGGTGCATGCCCGCATACCCGTCACTTGGCATGTGCGTCACCTCAATACCAATCACATAACACATAATTTGGGGTTTCAAACCCTCGAAACCAAGTTTGAAAGCGTTACTTACCTCAAACCGAGCAAAATCCTACTCCGTAAAGCCTTTGCCTCTCAAATCAGTTTCCAAATGTCACGAATCTAGCCACAAGTAGTACAACACAATCAATAAAGGCTAAAGGGATCAATTCCACAAGAAAACTACTAAATTATAGCCAAAATCCAAAATCGGCTCAAACCCAGCACCCGGGCCCACGTCTCGAAATCTGACAAAAGTCACAAAACCCGAAATCCCATTCACTCACGAGTCTAACCATACTAAATTTATCAAAATCCGACATCAAATGGTCACCCAAATCACCAAAATTCATTCTTCAAATCCCTAGTCTCAAACCCCGAAATTTCACCTCAACACCACAAAATATAGGTGGGAAAATTAATGGGGAAACAAGATTTATGATAAAAAAAACGAACACAAGAAGCTTACCTCAGAATTTCCCTCGAAAATCCTCTCCAAAATCGCATAAGGCCGAGTCCAAAATGTTGAAATAAGACTAAAATCGCGAACCCTTGTTTTTAAATGTTCTGCCCAGGCTTTTCGCACCTGCAGCCCATTATCCGCATCTGCGGTCAAAACTCCGCTTTTGCGTAAAATCACTTAAGTCACTGCCTCCGCTTCTGAGATCAACACACCGCAGATGCGCACATCGCAGGTGTGGAGACCATATCGCAGTTGCGTACCACACTCGCACTTGCGCCCCAATGCCTTCTTCTGCGACCATCGTAGGTGCGGGAAATCCGTCACACCTGCGGACTCTGCCCATCTCTTCACCAGTCGCTTCTGCGATCCAAGCCACGCTTCTGCAGGCTCACACCTGCGGTGCCCACTCCGCAGGTGCGGTTACACGAGAAGCAATAGAACTTCAGCTGCATTCTTCAACTCAAACTCAAGCCATTAACCACCTAAAACCACCCCGAGGCCCTCGAGACCTCAACCAAACATACCAACAAGTCCTAAATCATCATACGAACTTAGTCGACTCCTCAAATCACCTCAAACAACATAAAAACACGAATTACACACAGATTCAAGCCTAATGAACTCCAAAACGTCCAAATTCTACAAACGACGTCAAAACCTATCAAACCACGTCCGATTGACCTCAAATTTTGCACACAAGTCATAAATGACACCACAGACCTAGTCCAACTTCTGAAAATCCAATCCCACCCGATATCAAAAAGTCCACTCCCAGTCCAACTTTCCAAAATTCCAACTTTCGACATTTCAAGCCTAGCTCCACTGCGGACCTCCAAAGCACAACACGGACGCGCTCCTAAGTCCAAAATCACCTAAAAGAGGTGACGAAACCATCGAAAATCAAATCCGAGGTCATTTACACATAAGCCAACATACGGTCAAGTTTTTCAACTTAAGCTTTCAATTAAGAGACTATGTGTCTCAATTCACTCTAAATCCACTCCAGAGCCGAACCAACTAACCAGGTAAGTCACAATACAGCTATAGAACACAAAAGAAACAGGAAGTGGGGGAACGGGGATATAACTCTCGAAATGACCGGACGGGTCGTTATAGGAAACTAATTACATTTTTAGACTCGTAGGATTATAGGTCAACATGATTTGACCTTGGCCTCGGATTTTGATAATGTGAGTTCGGGTTGACATTTTATTGACTTTTTAGATTTTATTAAAGATTGAAGTTTTATTGTTTGGAATTGATATTTTTGACTTTATTTGACCTCGTTAAGTGTTGATTTGATAGATTTGGGACGTTTGGAGGAGAATTTCAAAGGAAAAGCGGTATTTAAGAGTTGAAATGGTTCCTGAAAAAGGTATGTCTCTTGTCTAGCCTTTTTGAGAGAATTTTCTTCAATTGGACTTATGTGTTACATGATATGTGATATGAGAGTGACGTATATACGAGGTGACGAGCGTATATACATACACTAAAGCTATACCATATTTGGGATAGTTTTAGGCTTTTTTATGCCTTGTTTGCTTATATATTATTCTTGACTTATGCTTTATTTAATTGTATGACTACGTGAGCACAATTATCATGCTAGAGATCATGTTTTAGTTTATGAAATCTTACTTGGGCATGATGGGCTATTCTTGAGATTATTGATATACTTGATTTAGCCTAGTCACACTTTATATCATGAGCACACATACCCATGTTTATTTATTATGTCCTTGTACATCTTAATGATTATTTTTTGAATATTTGGAGATGGAGATCTTAATAAAGATTGATATGATTATATCACATTGGGACAATATGAGCGGATTGATATTGTTATGGCACGTGGTTTATGCCGTGTGATTATTATATATTGGTATATTATGGCAAGATGGATTCCTGTGCGGTGCTTGGAAACAGATCCATCCCTTCGGTGTCAGGTGATTACCTCATGTTACATTGGGCTTTGTGAGCGCAGGTGATACGCATATCGTGTTAGAGCACATGGGATATGCTGGATCATGTTGGAGCACATGAGATGTGCTGGTTATTGGTTATGATTGAGTCTTGAGCATGCATAATCATCCTAAACTCTTGTAGAAGCATTCATATTGGTGCTACTTGGTGGATATCATTTCTATATACGAACATAAAAACTGAAGTATGTTTTGGTTATCTTGTTGTCACGACCAAAAACCCATCAAAATCGTGATGACGCCTAATTCGCTTCCTAGGCAACCCAACACTCGATAACAATTACAAAATAGATTATTAAGTCTTTAATAGAGTTATAATATAAATAATAAAGCGAAATAAGTCTCAAATCAACATAAAAATACATAAGTTTGTAACAGGATCTAAGCACGACTACAACTGTCTCACAATCTCCAAAACGTAGTGTCAAGTCATCACGAGCATCTAACAAGAATAAACTATCTCAACTAAACAAAAACATCTATCTAAAAGGAAATAAATAGACAGGGTAGATAAGTAAGGAAGGGGGGACTCCATGTACTGCAGGTCGAATCAATGAAGGCAACTAACCACGAAGTCTCCAAGTAAGCTCCTACATAGCTGGAAGGGTACCACTAGTATCTGCCTCAAAATTTGCACAAAATATACAAAAGTGTTGTATAAGTACAAAACCACAGTACTTAGCAAGTATAAGTCTAGTCTCGAATAAATAGTGGTGAGAGATCGACACTGAAACTTGCTTACAGTCCATTAAATAAGTGAAAGCACAAATAGAATATGAAATAAGACATGATATCTCCAAATAAGTACAAAAGATAAAGATACAGTAAATATGGAATTTAAGCATGTTTTTCAGATAAAAAATGAAGCAAAATACTTTAATTCTTGCATATAACATGACATGTATTATTCAAAAATCATATAAAAGATACTACATGAGTTTACGGTGTATATGCATGCTTAGATCCCACTCTCAATACCTCATAGTACAAATTTATGTGCCTGACACAATCCTCGTGACAAAACCAAGCACCAATCTGAGTCGCCCACTAGGCCCAAAGTAACATGCGTAATCACCTGACTGTGGAAGGACGGATCCATATCCAAGAGTCAATCGCATCACAGTCAATAATTAATAATCAATATCCGCTCACAGTGTCCTTAGTACTAAAATCCTAAACTTTTCTCAATATTCAATTCTCCAAACTCATGTATATGTGTGTGAAATAATATAATTAAGATGCACCAAGACATACAATAAAATGCGAATGACTGTGCTCATGGATAGGAGATGGCTACAACTAATCATATATTTCAAATTTTCATAACAGATCAATATGCTTATTCAATATTCATAAGTCTATTTATGATATCTAACGTGAGTAAAGTAAGACAAATAGCCAATGAATCATAAATCAAATAAAGTATACAGCTAATTAGAAAGCTCAACATGGTGAAAAACCCCATTCATGCCCACATCAAAAAACCATAACCCTAATAATTATTTTTAATCATAGTTAAGGTCCACCACGTGGTCATAAAATCATGGAAGCATGGATAATCAATTCACACAATTCAATTAAGGCATACTACTAGCCTAATTCTATCTTGACAAGGTCATAACCTAGTTAATGCATATACGCTAATCACCTCGCATATACGTAGCTCCTAAATCAAACAGCAAGTAGCAGATAAATCACTTATGGGGAGAATTCCTTCTTAAGAGGATAGACAAAAGACTTACATTCACCAAGGAACACCTTCAACCTTTCAAAATCATTTTTTCTTTCAAATCCACCACCAAACGTCTCAAATCTAGCCAAATATTACTTAAATAAGTTAATACAAGCTTTAGGAATTGATTTCATATAAAAAAGGTTTAATCTTTAACCCAAATCAAAAAGTCAACCTCTGGACTTGGGCTCAGAATCCAAAATTGATCGTAGATATAGATTACCCATAACACCAAGAGTCCAAATATAATTAGATTCAAAATCGGGTTCCAACTTCATGTTCAAAACCCTCAAATTCACTATCTTAAGTTCATACAAAAAATTTTCTTTTTTACACTTTAAATTCTTGATTTTTGGGTTAAAAATACATGTCGATTCTTGAAATATAATCACAAAGCGTAGAAATTACTTACCCTCTTTCCTTGTGTAAAAATCTCCTTGCAAAATTTCCCCTCTCGAAGTCTAGGATTCAAAATAAGAGAGAATGGGTAAAACCCCCAAAATTTCACACTTAAAATACTGCCCAGGGATCCTTCATCGTGATCGCGATCGAGCCCTCACGATCGCATAGCATAACTGATCAGTGCCTCTACGCAGTCGCAGCTTGCCTTCTACGATCACAAAAGCCTACTGTATGACCCCCTGCCAACAATTTGCAAATGAAACCCCCTGTCCGCGAATACAATGACCAGTGCACACCCAACATCCGCGATTGCGATTCCACATCAGCTAACTCGATGCACAACCAACCCTGCCAGGAAATCCTTCTATGCGATCGGAGCCTTTGCTCCGCAATCGCGAAGCATTGCTACTCATCAGCTCCTGCAAAATCAAAAGAAATGGTCCTAAAGCATCCCGAACCCTCTAGGACCCTATCCAGCAATTCCAAAAAGTTCATATACTTCATACAAACTTGTTCCAACGCTTGAAACATAAAAAAACGGCAACAAAATCAAGAATCAAAGATCAAATCCATTCCTTAACTTTAAAATTTTCCAACTTCGTTGTGCGCGTCCGAATCATACTTAGACATTTTGGATCACAACCAAACTTTGCGCACAAGTTCATCTAACCATTAGGACCTATTCAAGGTTTCAAAACCTCAATCAAAGCTCATTGGCCCAAAAGTCAACTATCGGTCAAACTTATGAACTCACCAATTCTTCAAATTGCTAGGAACATCCACAATCATATCTGAAAATACACCCAAGTCCAAAATTACCATACAAACCTAAAGGAACACTCAAATTTCGATTCCAAGGTTGTTTACTCAAAAGTCAGCCCTTGGTCAACTCTTTCAACTTAAGGCTTCCAAAATGGAACTAAGTGTTCCAATTTAGTCCCAAACCATCCTGGAAGCAAACCAATCACCCTCGCAGGTCACAAAATAACAATGAATCTACCGAAAATATCAAATCGAATAAAGGATTCTAATACTCAAAATGATCGGCTAGGTCATTACATTCTTCCGCTTTTAAACAAACGTTCATCCTCGAACGTGTTTAGAATCATACATGAAATGCCAAAAAGATGAGGATATATGTTTCGCATGTCATGTTCGGTCTCCTAAGTCGCTTCCTCGGCCGGTTGGCCTCTCCACAGGACCTTCACCAATGCAATCTCCTTCGATCTCAACTTCTGAACCTATCTATCTAGAATGTCCACTAACTCCTCCTTATTAGCCAGATTCTCAACCAACTGCACTGAACTGAAATCCAACTTATGTCACTTGTCTTCTTGATACTTCCGGAGTACCTAAACATAGAATATCGGATGAATTTTTGACAAGCTGGGTGGCAAATCAAACCTGTAAGCCACCTCACCAACTCTATCTAATACCTCAAATGGGCCAATACTATGGCTCAACTTGCCCTTCTTCCCAAACCTCATCACGCCCTACATAGGCAAAAAACTCTAAGAAGAACCTTCTTACCCTCCATGAAAGCCACATCACAAACCTTCCTATTAGCTTAACTCTTATGCCTGGACTGAAATGTGCGAAGCTAATGCTGAATCAACTTCACCTTATCCAAAGCATCACAAAAAAAGAAAATCAGTAACCAACAACCTAGCCTCACTAGGCTCAAACCAACGAATAGGAGAACAACATTATCTACTATATAAAGCCTCATATGGACCCATCTAAATACTGGACTAGTATCTGTTGTATGAAAGCTCGACCAATGGTAGGAACTAATCCCAATAGCCTCCAAAATCAATAACACGGGCTCTTAACATATTCTCCAAAATTTGAATAGTCCGCTCGAACTGACCATCCGTCTGTGGGTGAAATGTCGTGCTAAGATCCATATGCATACCTAACTCTCGTTGAACAGCCCTCCAAAAGTGCGATATGAACTGAGTACCATGGTCTGAAATGATAGAAAAAGGCACACCATGCAAATGAACGATCTCCTAGATATAGATTTAAGCCAACTTCTTTGAAGTGTAAGAAGTCATCACCGGAATAAAATGCATAAACTTGGTCAGTCTATACACAATGAACCACATAGCATCAAACTTCCTCTATGCACGTGGTAATCCTACCAGAAAGTCCATAGTGATGCGCTCCCACTTCCGCTCTAGTATATCTATCTTCTGAAGCAAATAACGCAGTTTCTGATGCTCATACATGACCTGCTAACAATTTAAACACCGCGAGACATGTCCAACAATGTCATTTTTCATCCTCTGCCATTAAATGTTGCTTCGAATCACAACACATCTTTGTCGCACCTAGATGAATAGAATACTGCAAACTATGAGCCTCCTAAAGAATCAACTCCCTCAATCCATCGACATTAGGAACACAAATGCAATCCTAAAATTGCAATACACCGTCATCTCCAATGACGACCTCCTTAGCCCCATCTCACAACATCGTGTCCTTAAGGATAAGAAAATGAGGATCATCACACAGACGAGCCTTAATGCGCTCAGACGAGGAAGACTGCGCAACAACACAAGCAAGAACTCTGCTAGGCTTGGAAATATCCAATCACAAAAATCTATTAGCCAAGGCCTGAACATCTATAGCTCAAGGTCTCTCCTCATCTAGAATGAATTCCAAACTAACTATACTTTCTGCCTTTCTACTCAAGGCATCTGCTACCACATTTACCTAAACATGGATGATAGAAGATAGTGATATCATAATCTTTAACCAACTCAAGCCACCTTCGCTGCCTCAAATTCAAATCCTTCTGCTTGAACAGGTGCTGATGACTTTGATGATCAGTATAAACCTCGCACGACACACTATACAAGTAATTCCTCCAAATCTTAAGTACATGCACAATAGCCATATAATTCTTCTCATGGGGCTTCAACTGATGTGACGCATAAGCAATCACCCTACCTTCCCACATCAAGAAACACGCACAAGGCCAACACGCTAAACATCATAATAAATAATATGCATCCCCGATCCTAAGGGCAATACCAAAACTGTAGTTATATCCAAAGCAGTCTTGAGCTTCTGAAAGCTCTCCTCACACTCGTTAGACCATCTGAACGGAGCACCTTTCTAAATTTACTTGGTCAGTAGAGCTGCAAAACACCTCCAAAAGCGACGATAGTAGCCAACCAAACCCAAGAAGCTCATGATCTCTGTAGCAGTAGAAGGTTAGCCAACTTTGAACTGCCTCAATCTTCTTTGGATCCACCTTGATTCCATCACTAGACACCACATGGCCCAATAATGCCACGGACTCCAACCAAAACTCACACTTGGAGAACTTAGCATACAACTTCATCTCCCTTAGAATCTATAGCACAATCCTTAAATGTTGCTCGTGCTCCTCAGCACAACGGGAATATACCAAGATATCATCAATGAATACAAAGACAAAAGAATCCAAATAAGACTGGAACACATTGTTCATCAAATGCATGAAAGCTGCTGTGACATTAGTCAAACCAAATGACATCACCAAATATTCATCATGCCCATAACGAGTCTTGAAACCTATCTTAGATATTTGAAGCCCTAATATTCAACTGGTGATAGCCCGATCTCAAATAAGTCTTCGAGAACACAGTGACATTCTGAAGCTGATCAAATAAATCATCAATGCAAGGCAATAGATACTTGTTCTTGATAGTGACCTTGTTCAACTGCCTGTAATCAATGCACATCCTCATAGAACCATCTTTCTTCTTTACAAACAACACGAGCGCACCCCATGGAGAAACACTCAACCTAATGAATCCCTTATCCAATAACTCCTACAAATGCTCTTTCAACTCAGCTGGAGCTATGCGATACGGTGGAATAGATATGGGCTGAGTACCCAATACCAAATTAATACCAAAATCAGTATCCTTATCGGGTGGCATGCCCGGTAGGTCTGCAGGTAATACATGTAGGAACCCCCTAATTATTGGGACTGAATCAATAGTAGGAGTAGCAACACTAACATCTCTAACAAAGGCCAGATACGCCAAACAGCTCTTCTCAACAATCTGTTGAACCTTCAGAAATGAAATCACTCCACTAGGAGTGTGACCAAGAGAATCCCTCTATTCTAACCTTGGTAACCTCGGCATAGCCAATGTCACAGCCTTGTCATGATAATCACGAATAACATGATACAAACATTATCACACCACGGCCTTGGGGAGCACGACCAAAGCTCAACCGAGATATCCCGGCCAAGCAAGCCTACTTGATGCCTTCTACCCAATCTTACGCAAGAATCATTTGAGAATCAATAACAAGAGTTAGACATGAGAGGAAAAAGTGTACAACATCATCTTTCATTACTTAAAGGGGGCTTCATTGACAACTTCCAAAAGATTACATGTTCATATTAAAAAGTGGAACATCTGATAACTGAAACATTTCTAGTTTCGTTTGACCAAGTCAAAATACAACCCACGGCATGTCTACGGATCCTCTAAATAGAACAGAAGAGTAGTATGAAAATGTCGGTGACAAGGCCCCTGCTATACCTCAAAATACAATGTACAAGGATCAAAAGACACAAGGCCCCGATAGGAAGTGGGGCTCACCAAGTCAGCTGAGAAAAGGGTGTACTGCTAGCAAGATCAATGACGCCTGTTATAGAACCACCTGCATCTATTAAAGATGCAGCGCCCCCGGCAAAAGGAACATTAGTACATATGGAATAGTACTAGTATGTAAAACTAAATAGCCTCTCATGGAGTAGCATGCCAACATAGGGAGAGAAACATGGAAACAATGAGTACAACAATCATATTTAAGTACCAAGTTAATACAAAGTAAAACCTCGAGTAAATATTTTCATTTTTGGTTGAGAGAACCTTAGTACTGACACACCACCATGCCCATGACATGGAGTCTGATCACTTCCCAACCGGCAAGCCATCTCACCCCAAAGTATGAGGATTGACATAGAAACATAATACCACCATGTGCGCGGCATGGCATCAATCTCTAACCGATCGGCTAAGCCGTCTCACCATAATTCCGCGTGGGTCGACATGGTCCTTTCTAGCTATCAAATCATCCAAATCAAGGGGAATAATCTCAATATAATATAACAGGAACTTGTCCCTCAAACAATCCCTACACTGGCATGTTTAGTTTCAGGCTTGGGCATTTATAACCCAGCCTTCCTCGGTGACCTAACGATACTCCTAAAAACATTTATCATATAAAATTATTACATTCGTTTCATAACCTTTCATACATTCTTTCATTCCATTGGCACTCTTGGCCACACATGTAAATTATCTTTCTTGGAACGATGGCCGCATTTCATACTTCATGCTTTTCATTCTTTCATTTGACATGGACTATAAAACATTTAAAGGCACTTAATAAACATCCGAGAAATCATAGCTTCAGCTCATGAATACATATGGGCTTGGAACACATTGGAAAAATTTACAATAAGAGCATAGTAATTTGCAATTGGAACATGAATCAAATCATAAGTCCTTGGATAAGCTAACCATAGAAGCAGACTATAATGATAGATATAGCAACTTGATAAAACCATACTCAAAGTTTACAAGAATTTCAAGGAATCTGATTCTACGGAAAGGGTTTAGCCAACTTACCTTGTTTGAGCTTTCCTTAAGATTACTATAATGTTTCAAGACTCCTAGCAATTTCAATCAATAGGAATATGGTAAACTTGAATCATAATTAGAAGGATTCTCATGATATAAGTCTCTTGGGAATTTCGTCAAATACCTACTATGCAAAATCGATTACAAGGCTCTACAATTGTAATCTCTTCTTCCCTCAGCCAATCTCAACAAGAGTCTACCCGTAATAGTTCAAAACCCCTACATACCACCTCCCATTAGCACATGCATGGTCTAACTCCTACTCCACAGCTTACTTAGACCCATAACAACTTCCACGAAAGCTTAGGACAACGACTTATCCAGATAGTTGATGGCCTAGTGAGTGGCTTCCATGATTCTTCAAGATTGAGCAAGAATGGATGAGTAGGATGGTTGGAGATTCTTCTTATCTCTCTAAAATACTCCCCTATCTCTAAACAACTGATTTTTGCCTTCAAAAACGACCCCAATGGCTTTTAATCAAAATAGGATCGGCTCTAACATACACAAAATGGACCCTCCAAACCCAATCTGCGATGGTAGAATGCACCGCAGAATAGGTCTGCGGTCCGCGTAAGGGACTGCGAAATCACCCTCCAAAACTGGGTTGGCCTGGCCTAGTGAACGACAAATCTGTGGTTCGCAAATCAATTATGCAGCTGCATAATCCACTGCGAAATCTTCCTTCGAAAATTCTCATGTTGATTCTGCGACGAATGTACGGCCCGTGAAATGGTTATGTAGTCGCATATTGGACCGTGGAATGACCTTCAAAATTAAGTTTCACCTGGTTCACTCTGCGGCGGATCTACGGCCAACGGAACAGTTCTGCGGTCGCATAATAGACCGCAGAAATGCCATGTTCAAAACCTTAAATTTCTTGGCAAAATTTTACGGGGCCTTACATTCTCCCCCGCTTAATATCATTCGTCCTCGAAAGAGGGTCTTAGTTCGCCATGGACATCTAATGTGACTAAACTCTTCATTCATATACCAGAAGTTCCACATTTGACTAACTTCCAAAATTTCCAAAAATTTCGGCAAAGTCTCCCTTGTATTTTGGCCTATTCACCTGTCAGAGAGCCCTAGAAACAAATCCTAACAACATATTCATAATCCAATGACGTAACATAGCAGGATAACAACACCAACCATAACCTTGTAAGCATTATATTACCAAAAAGAGCATCTTAACATAAACTGTACAAGTTGAACATAATTCACAGAAAGTAAACTCCTAGCATTCTTTTAGAACACAACTACTTAGTTATACAACAAATGAGGGTATTTCCTCTTCATCTCTTTCTCGGCCTCCAAGGTGGCCTCTTCAACTTGTTGGTTTTGCTACAGCACTTTTACGGAGGCAGTCTCTTTATTCCTCAACTTTCAGACTTGTCTATAAAGAATGGCAACCAGAATCTTCTCATAAGTCAATTCTTCGTTAACTTCAATAGTCTCTATCGAAACAACGAGCGATGGGTATCCAACTACCTTCCTCAACATGGACACTTGAAACACCGGTGCACTAAGGACATCTCTTGAGGTAACTCGAGCTTATAGGCCACTTGACCAATTCTCTGCAAGATTCTGTATGGTCCGATATACCTTGGACTCAATTTCCCTTTCTTCCCAAATCACATTATTCCCTTCATGGGAGAAACTTTGAAGAACACCCAATCATCCTCTCTGAACTCTAAATCCCTGCAACACATATCAGAATAGGGCTTCTAAAGACTCTGAGTAGTCTTCAACCATTCCTTAATGATCTTCACCTTCTCCATAGCCTGATGCACAAGGTCTGGCCCTATCAATTTTGCTTCCCCATATTCAAACAAACCAATGGTAGATCTACATCTCCTACTATATAAAGATTCGAAAGATGCCATTTGGATGTTCGCGTGGTAGCTATTGTTATAAGAAAATTCTATCGATGGCAAATGATCATCCCAGCTACCCTTGAAGTCAAGAAAACAAGAGTGCAACATATGCTCAAGCGTCTGAATAGTTCGCTCTTCCTGCCCGTGGATCTGTAGATGAAAAGTTGTACTAAGATTACCTAAGTACCCAAACCTTGCTAAAATTTTTGCCAAAAGTTAGCGGTGAACTGTTCCCCTCTATCTGATATGATAGAAACAGGAGTGCCCAATGATCTCCTTGATGTACAACTGAGCATAGTGTTCTATTGTGTCGGTAGTTTTACAAGTAAGAAGTGTGTTGATTTTGTGAGTCAATCCACAATCACCCAAATCCAGCCAAGCATTATGAGACGTGCAAAGTAGACCTACCACAAAGTCCATATTGATCATCTCCCACTTCCACATTGGAATTTCTTATTCTGCACCAACCCGCTGGGCCTTTGGTGCTCGGCTTTCACTTGCTGACAATTTGGACATCTTGCCACAAAGTCCGCTACATCCCTCTTCATGTCATTCCGCCAATAGACCTCCTTGAGGTCATGGTACATCTTTGTAGAGCCTGGGTGTACAGAATACCTGGAACTATGAGCTTTGGTCATAATTCTCTCTCGGAGACCGTCAACGTTTGGAACACACAACCGCCCTTGGTACCTTAGCGTGCCATAATTCGTGCCAAGAGAAAAAGCCATGGTTTTATGCTTACGAATTCCCTCCTTTAACTGCACCAATAATGGATCCTCATGTTGTTTCTCCTTGACTTCCACTAAGAGTGTTCAGCCCTATTTTTCACAATCACCCTACCTTCGCTATAGTCCGTAAGCCAAAATCCCAAACTAGCCAATCGGCACTTCCTTGACCAACGACCTTTGATAGGCCCTCAAATGAGCCAAACTACCCACGGATTTCTGGCTATGAGCATCCGCCACAACATTAGTCTTCCCCGAATGATATAGAATATCGATGTCGTGGTCCTTCAGTAACTCAAGCCATCTCATCTGCCTTAGATTCAACTCCTTATGCTTGAAGATATATTGAAGACTCTTATGGTCCGTGAATATGTTCACATGGACCCCATACAAATAATGACGCCAAATTTTTAACGCAAACACCACTGCCGCAAGCTCTAAGTCATGTGTCGGATGATTCTTCTCATGGTTCTTGAGTTGCCTGGAAGAAATGCGATCACCTTGCCACGTTGCATTAATACACACCCAAGTCCAAGCCTTGAAGCATCGCAATACACAATGAACCCATTAGTGCCCTCTGGTAGAGTCAACACCGGTGCCGTAGTCAACCTTGACTTCAACTCTTGAAAACTCTTTTCACAAGCGTCAGACCATTGGAATTTAGATGCCTTCTGCGTCAATTTAGTCAATGGAGAGGCAAGGGAAGAAAATCCCTCCGCGAACCTTCTGTAATACCTAACTAAGCCCAAGAAACTGCAAACCTCTGTCGGAGGTGTAGGTCTAGGCCAATTCTTCACAGTTGCAATCTTTTGAGGATCGACCTTGATTTCCTCGCTAGAAACAACATGCCCCTAGAAAGCGACAGACTCGAACCAAAACTCACATTTCAAAAACTTTGCATACAACTTGTGCTGATATAAGGCCAACAAAACCGCCCTGAGATGATTGACATGGTCCTCTCGACTTTGTGAATACCAAGGATATCGTCAATGAACATTATCACAAAAGAGTCAATAAAGGCTTGACGACTCGATTCATAACATCCATGAAAGCTGCTGGGGCATTTGTTAGCCCGAAAGACATCACCAAAAATTCGAAGTGTCCATAACGGGTCCTGAAAGCTATTTTCAGAATATCCTGTCCCTGATCTTCAATTGGTGATACCCCGATCTTAAGTCAATCTTGGAGAAGTACTTAGCACCTTGCAACTGATCAAATAAGTCATCTATCATTGGCAATAGGCACTTATTCTTGATTGTGACCTTGTTTAGATGCCAATAGCCAATACACATCTTCAATGACCCATATTTCTTCCTTACAAAGAGAACGGTACACCCCAAGGCGACACACGGTCGGGTGAAAGCCTTTTCTAACAAATCTTTCAACAACTCCTTTAGTTTCTTCTAATTTTGTCGGAGGCATTCTATACGGTGGAATTGATATAGGTTGCGTGCCTTGCAACACATCGATCCCAAAATGAATCTCCTTGTCTGGTGGGATCCCATGAAACTTATCAGGAAAGACCTCTGGAAATTCATTCACAACTAGTACGGACTCGAGTGTCGGTGCCTCAGTCTCAGTGTCCTTGACTCAGACCATGTGGTAGATACACCCCTTGTTGATCATCTTTACGGCCTTTAATTTCTATAAATTGTGCTCTTCACTTCACTTTTGCCTCAAACTTCATGGACTTTGTTCCTTTCTGTACTTTTTAAATCAATAGATTATTATCAATTCCCTTGCTTGCATATTGAGATGGAATTGTTTTATATTTCTCTCCCTAATTTCTTGTTGAAATCGTTTTATTTTTCTCTCCCTAATTGCTTGCTCCCAGCAACAAAATCAGTTGTTTCCTTATAATTCGACCTAATGTTCATAATATTTTTTCTCAATGGAATGAAAAAGTACTTCGATATCTAAGAGACTGATTATAATATACATGAAGAAATAATTTTTTTAACTTAATGCCACCATTATGGTGGGAGTTTAGGCATGACCTCAAACCTGTATAATAATAGCCAAAAAGTACATGGGAGAATTATAAGTCCCTGGGAAAGTGGTCAGGGGAATCCTACAGAAGAGAACAAAGTTTGTGCCCTGTGATACAAGTTTGAGGATAAACTCCATCCTATAAAGTTTGTATCCAGAAACCAAAAAGAAAAAAGCAAAAAATAATAAAAACTACACATTGATAATGTTCTTTTTTGTCCTAATACTGAAATTGATTAGATGATCTCATTCAATATTCAAAGTATCTCTCATTTTCCTTGGCAAAGAATTAGCTTCCCTGAAGAAGGTAGACGATTTCATGTGAAGGCTCAAGTTAGCCAAGAGGTCAGCTGTGTAGTTGGCTTCTCTATAACAATGTGAGAAAGCATAGTTGCCTCTTTATTTTAGATTTGTGATCTTCTCCAGTATGTCAATAAGTTGCCATGGTCCAAATCATAACAGTAGTGAAATTGTACCATGGAAATTTCTTAATTAGGTTTTGCAGGCTTTTGGTTGGTTATCTAATTGATGGATTCATAAACAGGAGCTAGTGATATTTACTAAAAAATGCAGAAAAAAATAAAAGATAAATCAGATTTTTTTTTCAACTTGAAGATAAATAAGATCAATTCTTTCATAAATGAAAAAAAGGGAAAACAAAAGAAGCAGATCTTCAAAAGTATATACGAAGCTAGAAACTCAATCAAAATATTTGACCTCTCATACAAAAAAAATCTTAGAAATAAAGATAAGGGGATTTATGTAACAAAATACGTTATACTAAAGGATAGTACTTGACCTAAATTTAGAACAATATGATCTTGCATACATTGAGGTAAGAGAAAGTAGTAGTAATTCTTATTGTGAAGTTAATGAAGTAAAAACAAATGAAGATATTAAAGACCATAAATTTGCAACTCCAAAATACAGACACCTCTATCTTCGTCCTCATTCGTAATCATCTAAGAATAACAAGTTAATCTTCATCTCTATCTTCATAGTAATCATCTAAGTCTTCATCATCGCCTGTTTCACTTTCATCTTGTAATTCTTCTTCATCACTTGTTTCATGTTCTACACCTCTATCTTCGTCCTCATTTGTAGCAAGGACAGAAGGATCAAATTCTTCATATATCCCTTCATTATGCTGCAATTCATCTGCTAATTCATCATCCACTATTAATTCAACATTTGAAATGTCATTCTGGTACGCCACATCTAATGCATCTTCGACTACCACTCTACCCACGGGCTTTATTTTCAAAACTACTCGCCATGCAGACTTATTCTTGCTCAAAGGATAAGGAGCATAATACACTTGTTTCACCTTTTGTGCAATGATAAAGGGATCATAAAGTCTATATTGCCCCGTGTGTTTAATTTCAACTATGTTGTATTGAGCGTGCACCTTTGTACCTCTATTCGGTGTTGGATCATACCATTTACATCGAAAGAGTACCAACTTTTTCTTCGGCCAACCTACAACATACTCCAATTCCAAAATCTCTTGAAGGACACCATAGTAATCAACATCTCCCTCACCTTTCACCCACACCCCACTATTGTTGGTTTTCTTTCCATTAGACCATTCTTCTGTATGAAACTTGTACCCATTGACCACGTATTTAGACATCATTCTTACTCTAGGGTCAGGTCCCCAAGCTATATCACGTAAAAATGGGTCTTTAATGCCATTAGCTGGATCATGAACCTATATATATATAATTGAATATAATTTAGAATTTTAAAATTATATATAATTAATTACATATAATAAAAATTATGTTAAATAATAAGTAATACTTACAAATTCTTTAAACCACTCTGAAAACTTCCTTTGACAGGCATAGAGCTACTAGTTTCAAATATTCATCGACTTTCTAGATGATTTTTAAGCAAAAATTATTTTGAATGGAAGTCCTAAATTGTTAGGTTGTAAAATAAGATTATTCTTATTTTGTAATGCATATTGTACCTGATTGACTTGTTGGCTGTGAATATACACTCTATTTCACCATTGATTTACTTGAAGATAGAGGTGATAAAATCAACCTACTTTAGTAACCAGCCAAATTGATCTATGTTTAAAGAACTTAAGTTAATAATCAAAGAAAAATAATTAACTTTCACCTTATTCTTCTAAAAGTAAAATAAAAAGAAGTGGATGTTGGGTCATATTAAATCAAACTTGACCCTACCCATCTCTGTCCCCCAAATTTTTCGTGATGATCAATGTTTGAGCTCAGTAGTCAGTCTTTAAATCAAACTTGACCCTACAAAGATCACTTCTTTCTTATTTTTATTTTACTTCTAAGCCAAAACTTTAACATTTCAAAAGCAAAAGAAAAGGTAGCTAAAAATAAAAATACACTTTCTTCCTTACTGGTGGGATTATATCAGAATTTGGATCATGAACTATGAAATATAGCTACTTTTACTATCTTCTTTATTGTGTTATTTCTTTGGA
>NC_031995.1:57923472-57975475 GCF_001879085.1 Nicotiana attenuata | reverse complement strand
TCAAATTCAAACTAAATTACTGTAGTAAATAACTCTTAAGCCGAAACAGTAAAATAATTTTACTATTTTCAGCTTCTAAAGCATATTTCTAACACTAGTCATTGCAGATGGTGATTGAGGGGAATTGAACATTGATGAGGGTGCAGATCAAGTGTTGGATCTGGTATAAAAGTTTTTGTACATATATATTCTCCCCTCCATATCTCACAGCACGTTTGTTCTTCCAAATAATCCAGCATATAACACTTGGAAGGCATTGCAATACGAAAGAGTGGGCATCATTCTTTGGCTTGGCGAACCACCAACTAAAAAGATTTTGTTTAAGCCCTGCATTCTTTTTAATTTCACAAATATCACCATAACATTGCATGCTGCAGTTGTCCCTTCACTTTCCATAAAAATATGTTCAATAGTTTCAGTTTTTGGGGATTTGCAGCATGAGCATTTGGAAGGCACAGTGAAACCAAACCTAGTGACAATATCAAATCATCTGTGGGAAGTCTATTATTGATAAGTCTAAGCATGACGAAAGAAATCTTAAAGGGGATACCTTTGTACCATATTCTGCTGGCTGACATGGAGGAGGTTCTGGTTTGTTTCATAGCTTGCCATGCAGATTTGCAAGTGAAGGAACCATTGTTATTAATAGTACAAAAAGGGTTGATCCGGCAAATGACCTTTCGGGGGTTCCATACGAGAAATTTGTGTAGCAATTGGTACCGGGAGGGTGTTCCTTAGTGCATTCAAGTTCCATTCACCTTCTATTGTGAAGTCCAGGATGGTGTCACTGTCCTTGTCATAAACCTTTATTAGATTGACAAGTGATACCAATTATCTCACCAGAATGAGATTTTCCCCTAATTTAGCCTCCATTTTATGAATATTTCAGCGTCATTCTTGATGTCCATCATTCTTTTCCAAATCTGCGAGTGACCATTCTTCCATGTGGCTGCAACTGAGTGTAATTTCTTGTAGTATTTAGCTTCCATAAACTCCCTCCAAAGGAAATTCTTAGTTTTAAAATTCCACCATACTTTGCCAGCAAAAGCCTTGTCAACATCCATTATGGACCTGAAACCTGCCCCTCCTTCCCCTTTAGCAAAACATATAGAGGAACATGAAAACCAATGAATTTTTTTTCTTCATCTGGGTTACCCCAGAAGAATTTGCAGCACTGCTTTTCTATGATCTGAAGGGTTGTCTTTGGGGGATTTATAGCAGCTTGAATATGCATTGGGATGGAGTAAAGACACCTTTTATAAGGACAGCTTTGCCTCCATATGACATGAGTTTTCCGTTCCAGCCTTGGATTCTTCTACTCACTTTCTCAGTCAAGTCATTGAAGTATTCAATCTTTTTTCTTCCTGGGTAGATAGGTGCTCCCAAGTATATCAAAGGAAAGTTATTGTTAGAGAAGCCTGTTAACTCCTTAATGGAGTCAATTTGAGTCGCCGTAACATTAGGATGAAGGAAAAATGAGATTTGTTATGGTTAATAAGCTGCCCAGAGATATTACAGTAATGAGTTAAACATTGAGTAATAATCTGAATTGAAGTAGGATAAGTAGAACTGAACAGAATGGTGTCATCCGCATATGTTAAGTGAGTAATGCAGGGCCCATATTTCCTCATCTTATAAGGGATGAAGTCATGGCTAGAAGTTATGCCCATTAAGCATTCTGCATAGTAATTCTGAAGATAAAACAAAAAGAGAATGACAAATAAGATCTCCTTGTCTTAGTCCTCTAGAAGATGAGAAAAAAAACTTTCTTGCTACAATTTAGATCAACAGAATAACAGGTTTTACAAGTAACATTAGCTAGACCGATTGGCCTCAAATCAGATAGAGACTCAGGTTGGTCCACTTTAGAGACTCAAGTCTTCCTTGGCCCATTGAAGATTTGCCTTTTGCTTCTAATAAGCACCCTGTACTTTGTAGTGCCTTGTTGGCTCTGCCTTCTTTTTATTTCACATAGTTATTCTGCAGGTATAATTCTTTTAGATGTTCCACTTCCTTCTAGAGGTTACTTTCAGCCATAGAGGGGCATGATCAGAGTTCACTCTAGGTAGATGAATCACTGAGGAGTTGGACTATTTGGTAGCCCTGTGGTGATTGAGCAGAACCAAGCATTCTTTTGTATTTCTGAATCTTATCTTTGTCCACAAAGGGTTCTAGTATAGCAATAAAGGTGAGATTGTTATTGGTTTTGAGGTACTTTTGTCTATCAAAGGCATTTTTAATGCCTCTAGTGTTCCAAAAAAGTGTGCTAATCATTGGAGGATTGGGCAATAGTTGTGAGCTTAGCTCTGGATCTTGTCAGAGGGATACACGAAGAAATAATAGTATCATTTTTACTATTGTTTGCATCTATGTTTAGGTTAGTGTTGGATTGTGTACTCCGAAAATAGCACGATTTAGCGCAAGAATACCAGGTTTTTTATAGCTTAACTACCTTTAAGACTGAAAAGAGACCACATTTCTAACACTAAAACTTTCAAATCATTTTTAAGCTGCCAGAAATATCAAAATTTCAACATAATTTCCGCTAGGAACTAAGGGATATTTGGAGCAATAGTTAAGTTATCTCCGTCTGACCTATATGTTAATTGAAGCCATGAAATCAACCACCAATGCTTGTGTCAGGTTAGGGTGTCAACATTACACTCTTGGGGTGCAAATCTTCCCTGGACACTACGTGAACGCGAGATGCTTCGTGTACAAGGCTGTCTTTTCTATTCCGTTGTAAAGTTCATTCCAGAATTTGGATAACAGGTAAATTTCACGACCACACTATCGATAAATTAAATATTTTCACTGACCTAAGTTTCAGAGTTATGAATCTCAGAAATAAACAAATAAGGGGTCGTTTGGTAGGGTGCATAAGAATAATGCTGAATATGATGTATTAGTAATGCTGGTATTAGTTATCCTTGCATTAGTTATACTGGTATTAGTTATGCTGACATATTTCTTATTCATTGTTTGGTTTGATGTATTAAAGTATTGCACAATTTCTAAAAGAATTGTTTGTTTACAAAAATGCCCTCAAAACTAGTCCACACTCTAACTTTTTAAAAGAAACATATGTTACACGCATCTTCCGCAGAGTACCAGAAAAGCCCTATGAGCTAACTTTCCATTTGACGGCAAAGAGCAATTGGAGAAATATTTTTATATGAAAAAATTTTAAAAAACTTATTTTATTTGTCTACCTATATTGTAAAATAAAATTAAATATTTATTTATAAAAAAGGAAATATGCTAAGTATTTATTTATTTACTAGGGATATAATTTTATTTCTCACTATTTGAATTATTTTGAATTTGCATTAATATACTAACTAGCATATTTTAATCAAGCATAAATTTTGAAGGACAATTTTATCTTTCACTAAGCTAATGCATGCATTAAAACCCATTGCATTGCTAATATCATTGTTTTCTATGCATTAGTTATGCATAGGCTAGGATGTATAACTAATGCTTGCATAACTAATGCATAGGTTCAAAATGTCTACCAAACAATGTATTATTAATACACTGCATTAGCTTATCTAATGCATCCTACCAAACGACCCCTTAAGTGCTATACTCAATAAATTTCAGCATGAAGGGTCGCAAAGTGAAGTAATTCATTAACCGGCTGAGAGTCAAAAATAAACACTTAAAACTCTGGATGCTGGTTATCCTTTATTATACAAGGCAGAAAGAGTATACAGAACTATCAGAACTTCAACCACTTGTACACACCACCTACATAAGAGGGCTATTTATAGTATATTTGTACAACAAGATGCTCACAATCTTGCAAGGAAGAGAAGGCATTTATTCACTTTTACAGACAACAAAGTATGGACTACCCAATAAAAGCTATAATATTCAAGAAGTCCTCAGCCTGTCAAATGTTGAAGAGCCATCGTGTGCAAAAATGACCATGATTCTGTCGGATCCATCGCACCCCGTGCTTATGCTGCGAGAGACATGAAAAGGTGCTAGCAACGAGGATATCAATCTTTCTTGTAAACCAATGTTGGATAATCCGGTCTCCACATATTGTTCTCCACGAACTCAGATATTTGTGCCTGCAATAGTTCCACCAATTAAAGAACTCAAGTTTTTAAATTATACTAGTTCTCGGATACGTGCGTTACACGTGTATCACATAATAAGTAATATAATATATTTTAAAAATACAATAATTCTGTTGATATTAATTAGAAGAAAGCATGATTATTATTTATTAAATTAAAATATATATTTTTAATTTTGTACGTTATAGTTAAACGTTTTGAATCATAATTGTATTTATAAGAAAATGATTTCCTTCATAAAAAAATCTGAAAACTCAAGAGAAATAAAAGAAGAATTATCGTAAATGCAAGGTCTAGAAATTTTTTATACATGCACGAGATGTTTAAGAAATAACTTTATTAGTAGTATTTATTATAGTGAATGTTCACTAATTGCATCACATTTATTATATTGTATTTGTATCTAATATGGTATTTATTATAATAATGAGTATTTTCATTTCTATCCCAAAAAAAAATTAGCAATAATATTTAATAGAAGGGCAATAGTGTCATTCAGCTTTATAAGGATATTTTGGTATTTCGGTCTTCATCTAAGATGTTCACACTTATAATATAGTATGATATGATGATTAATGTAGGCAATTATCACAGCTAGCTGAACAAGTTTCTCGAACAATCAAAAAAGGTTTAGGTTATCCTTAGTTGCAGTTCAATAATGTTCGGAATAGAAGCTACCACCAATTACAAAACCCTTGTTTTAAAAATATATTACTGTAGGCAATTATCACACAACTACACAAATTTCTCAGACGGTCAAAAAAGTTTTAGGTTCTCCTTAGTTTCTTTTTTTTTTTTTAACCATTTGGTATCCAGAAACCACTATCCCAAGTTCCCAACTAATTCAAATTCGTGCTGCATAGGACCTATTTAAGGGGGAAGCACTCCCTACCAGGAATTTTTTCATTCCCATAGGTCGAAACCGAGACCTTTTCGTTAAAGGTGAGGGGATCTCATCCATCCCACCACATACATTGGTGGTAGATTCTCCTTAGTTGTAATTCAATAACATGTTGAATAGAAGCTACCACCAACTAAAGAATCCAAGTTTCAAAATATATTACTGCATGCAACTATCACACACAACTCAGGGTGGACACAGGTACATGAATCTCTTCCTTTCTGTTGTTGCCAGCGCTTTCCCGGACCAAGCTGGTATTTTGTTATTACAAAGGGCAGGCAAAGCCTGAAGGCACTATCCCAAGAGAAAAGGGGGAACAAGGAGAGGGCCTAGAAATTATCGTAATCTTGTCCAATATTGTGTAACCCTACATCCATCTTATATCCGAATTTTTACGAAATTTATCTTGCAGGTACATCGGATCTTAGAGACCCAAGAATGCCTCACATTTAACTTTGTTAAGACTTATAATCATTCTATAGAACTTGCCTTTCACCATGTTAGGTATTTTTCATCACATAGAAATCTCGTAGCATTCCTCCATTTCGTGTATCAATCTATTATGCACGTTAAATCTTCAGCTATCATTTCCAATCTACCATGAGAATGAGCTGAGATATCTAAATTATGTGCATTTATGCACCACAGTATTGTCTAAATCTCATTTTCATTCATTCTTCTTATGCCTTCATTCTCATCAGAGCTAAATTTGCAATTCATATACCGCCTTAATTCCATCTTATTATGAAACCCTTGCAATTTAACATGCTTCCAGTGGTTCATAATTTTGGTTGGTGACTCCCTTGCTAATTGCATCAATAATGCAATAATTTGCGTAAATAGCATGTACTTCATACAATATATTATTGGTTAGTTCATTCATAACTGGGGTAATTATACATAATCAAAACAAGTCCCAGGTGCAAACACACAGTTTGGGAAGCTCCTATATATCTCCAAAGATAACTGGTTCATAAAGTAAAAATACCTCATCAAGTTTCCGTAACTCTCGACTGTCCATTTCACGGTATCCTTCTGCTAGATCCTCTTCTATAGCTTCCTTTACCACAGCTGCAGCTACCTCCTTTGTTATATCGCGTATCCTGCGATGAAAATAGTTCATTCACTAAGTTTACCAACAATGTAAATCTGATGCATATAGAGCAATGACATCGTAGTGATGCATTCCAAAATGTAAAATGATTCTCAAGAGATGGAGAACTAGATCTAGAAGGTTGAGGAAGTCTAGAGTTTTGTAAGACCGTCTTTACTTGACATCCAAGAGGGTTTTTCTGGGAATTTAGCAGATCTTGAGAACTGGTGCCAACTTGAGACAAGTTTCTTATCAGTCTCCAACTAAAGAAATTCATAAGCATTTTTCTGAAATAAAAATTTCGTTTCTCATGTCTAGAATGCAACTCCTGAGCAAACTGAGAAGATTAACATTCCTTATCTATTTTTAGGTGGCAGCAAAATAGAAAAAACTTCTTTACTAGTCTCATAATGTTGCTTTGTGTTCCTAAAGTTGCTCCTAGTAGTTTTTTCCGGTGAGTTGTCCCCCTGTAAATGAAGCTCCCAAATACTTTTAAAGAATATACCTGGATATCGAAGGGTATATAACCCCCTTGTGGATGTCCTCCTCTGTCATATATGCAGCCAAGCTGCAATATCCATGTCTTAGTTAGAAAATAGAAGTACATACTCATGTGCTAATAGATCGGTAGACTCGGAAACTTTACTAAAGCATCGAAAGAGGATAGTACCACTCAGCTGCAGCCTGTAACATGCCATCTGAAACAATTCTAGATCCAGACAGAAGAGTACCAAGTCCTATTCTGAAGCACGTACGAAAAACATTGTTAGGAGGAAAAGAAAAACAACAGAAAAGAGAATATGGAAAAGCTTAAACTAGCTAGCTTCATCTTTGGACATTTGGAGTCTAACCCAGGAAAAAGGAACATGTTGTTTGCTTGGTTGCAGTGTCCAACATGACCATTTCCTGCAAAATTCCCATGCAGATAAAAATTGTTACTCCAAGGACAAGATCTGTACATCTGATACCAATTTATCTTGTATGGCTTTACCTATACCGAAATTTTAAAAAAAAATTAAATTTTCCAAACTTTTCTGTACGATATATTTTTCCCCCAAGTATTTTTGCAAACATGCTTGATGAATATCCTATTAGCATTTTTCTATTGTCAAAAGCAAGGAGAAATAAATATCAGAAAGTCGGACTGTACCATTTACCTTATCCTAAAAGCTTCTCTTGTTAAGTATTTAATTAGGTACAGAGAAGGACGAAACAAAGACACACACACACAGAGAGAGACAAGGACCACAGAGAAATTCTAAAATAGAACAACAACAACATACCCAGTATAATCCCACCACATAGTGGGGTCTAGGGAGGGTAGTGTGTACGCAGACCTTACCCCTATCTTGTGGAGGTAGAGAGGCTGTTTCCAATAGACCCTCAGCTCAGACAAGCATAGGTACCCACAATAATAACAAGAAACAAGATGGACAACACCGAAAAACCATGTAAAAGCAGCATACCAACAAGATAGTAAGATAATCGAAACGTTAAAAATAAAAAAATAAAAATAAAAAAAAAAGACAGGTATTCAAATAAGCCTACTAACGACCAAATGCATGAGTACGTACTAACACTACTGGTATGAATAATCTAGACTACCTAACCTACTATCCTAATCTTCGACCTCCACACCTTCCTATCACGGGTCATGTCCTCGGTTAGCTGTAGCTGTGCCATGTCATGCCTAATCACCTCCCCCCAACTCTTCTTCGGCCTACCTCTACCTCTCCTAAGGCCTTCCAATGTCAACCTCACACCTCCTTACCGGAGCGTCTGTGCTTCTCCTCCTCACATGACCAAACCATCTAAGCCGTGCTTCCCACATCTTGTCCTCAATAGGGGCCACACCCACCTTGTCCCGAATAACTTCATTCCGAATTCTATCTAATCTGGTATGCCCGCACATCCATCTCAACATCCTCATCTCTGATACCTTCATCTTCTGGACGTGAGACCTCTTGACTGGCCAACACTCAGCCCCATACAACATAGCCGGTCTGACCACCGCTCTATAAAACATACCTTTAAGTTTTGGCAGTACCTTCTTGTCACACAAAACACCAGAAGCAAGTCTCCATTTAATCATCCCACCGCAATACGATGCGTGACATCTTCATCAATCTCTCCATCCCCCTGTATAATATACCCAAGGTACTTAAAACACTCTCTCCTAGGGATGACATGTGAATCCAGCCTCACCTCCCCTTCCACTCCCTGAGTAGCACCACTAAATTTACACTCCAAGTCTGTCTTGGTTCTGCTCAGCTTGAAACCTTTAGACTCCAGAGTTTGTCTTCACACCTCTAACATCGCGTTAATACGTCTCGCATCTCGTCAATCAAAACAATGTCGTCTGCAAATAACATGCACCACGGCACCTCCCCTTGGATGTGGCGAGTCAGTACGTCCATTGCCAGGGCAAACAAAAGAGGGCTGGTAACGACCCCTAATGCAACCCCATCATGACCGGAAAATGGTCCGAGACCCCTCCCACTGTCCTCACACAGGTCTTCGCTCCCTCGTACATGTCTTTAATCACCCTAACGTAGGTCACAGGTACCCCTCTAGCCTCCAAACATCTCCACAGAACCTCCCTGGGACTTTATCGTAAGCCTTTTCTAAATCGATGAACACCATATGCAAAACCTTCTTCCTCTCCCTATATTGTTCCATCAATCTCCTAACAAGCAACAAGGTGAATGGCTTCCGTAGTCGATAGCCCCGGCATAAACCCAAATTCTAAAATAGAGATCAAGTTAAATCACAGAGGTGTATCTCTCAACCCAAAAGAAAGTTAGGATAGTATCTGTCTTAAGATGTTCGACAACTGTATAAACAAAACTTGGTTATGTTCCAATTTAGTCTTGCATAAAAGCATGCTTAGACTTCAAACAACCCCATATACATTAAGATCGTATGCCCTTAAAAGTACTTTAAAATGTTGGTTTTCTTAATTAGTGAATGATATATCGAATCAAATTTGAAATATCTCACACAAATAAATAGAAGTTGTCATGCAATTATATGACTGAAGAATAAAAGAGTAGCATGACCAACAACGATTGTGATGGAGTGGCAAGTACTCCTTCATCCTTAACCAGAGGCCTCGGGTTTGAGCCCTGGGTATGGAGTAGCCTTTGTTAAGGAATGCTTTACCCCTCAATGTGGGACTTCCCAGGCGCAAATACGGATTTAGCCACGCCCTAATGCGGGTACTGGAGACCGGGCGAAAGACCAAAAAAAAAATAGCAGTGTTGTGAAAAGCGCTCGCTTCAGCGCTTTAAGCGTGAAGCGAAGCGAGGCAGCCACTGTGTTGCTCCTGTGGGGGTGAAGCGTAACAGGTAGGATTAAGTGTCCGCTTTTGCCAAAAGAGCGAGAAGCGACGGAAGCGCTCGCTTCTGTCTTTTAAGTCACTGAAAAATAAAAAAGCTCAGTCTTTTTTTACAAAATCAGCGAGCAGCAGAGCAAGCAGCGACTAGGGTTTCAATTTTCAAACCCAGGTATTTTTTTCCTCCTCCTTCTTCTTCTTCTTCTCTTCATTTCAGTGCTTAAAATAGCAGCGAAATGCTGCCAAATTTTGTTTCCCCTTCAGTTCTTCTTTTTCTCATTCTCTTCTTCTTCTTCTTCTTCTTATTCTTATTTTCGTTTCAGTCTTTAAAATTGCAGCGAAATGCTATCAAATTTTTTTTCTTCAGTTCTTCATATTTTTTGTCCTTAGTCTCACTGCCAATTTTTTTAGTATTAGAAGTTACATGTGTTGTATGTAGTTACATGTGTAACATGTGTTGTCTATGCAGTATTTCTTTTAGTATTATTTTTTTAATTCCATTTCATTTCAAAAAAGCGAGCGTTTTGCTTCTCGTTTCACGCTTTAAGCGAAAAGGGGCTTGTCGCTTTTCCTCGCTTCTCGCTCTTTCACAACGCTGCTTATTAGTTTGTTTCCCAAAAGATTGACACATTTACCAGATCTTAAATTGTCACATGGCTTATGGTTATGTAAGAAGAATATGTGTGGATAAATGATGAGATCCTCCATTAATATGGTAGATCCGTCGAAAAGGATCAGCAAAAGTTGACTTGGAAAAAAAAATTCGCCCGCTCTCTCAAATCTCAACTATCAATTATTTTTTGCTGCTACATTCAAACAATTATGGCTACTTCTAATAAGATTCAAGGTGTGAGGGGTATAAAAAGATCATATATTTCAGTTATTTTCATGCTATTAAATTTGTTAATTATTTACAAATTAATCTGCAAATAATAGTGGGTGATAGAGGAATTTTTAGATGAAGAATGAAGAAGTGGGATGGTTTGTGATAGTAGAACAACGTTTTGAAGGTCCTTTTATTACAAATTTATAGATTAACAGCTTTTTTTTTAAAAAAATATTGGTGGGTTTAATTGTGGAAATTCGAAAGTGTTTTTTTTGTGTTTCCTTGTGGCTCCAAAAATGGTGGAAGGTGGTATTAGAGATGGAACAAAGATGTGATATGAAGAGGAAAGTTTAATAAAATCGGAACAAGAAAGCTTGATTTTTGCCTTCAGTGGCTATTAGTAGGGTGGGAGGAGAAAATGAGAAGATGAGTAGTCAAATGAAGATGGTGGGTCCCACCAGAACTTTTTTGTCTTTGTTTTTATTGTTCCTCACGTGTGTTGGGTTGGGAAAATGCGCCCTCTGTGCCACATCAGCACTGAAGGTGGTATTTATTTCGCTTCAAAAATAGCCAAGGGGGTCATAGGATTCCCGCAAAGATAAATGGTTCATCTGGAAAAGTGGTTCAAGCCCAGAGGGGTAATTATGTATTATCCCTTTTTTTTTATTGCTATCTATGTATAAAAATCTTACATACATGTAAACCAGTATTCCAAATGTTAAAAAACCCAAAAGGAGAAATGTATGAAAACTCTATCAAGATGGAGGAATCCAAAAGAATGATAGCACGTGTTAGAATACATAAGTTACTAGACATACCAAGATCCACATCCTTGAATGGGCTTCCACTTGCAAAAATAATGTTGTCACCAACAATAGAAAATGCTTCCTCAGGGGTGCATTCAGCTATTAAAGAAGAAAGTTGTGAATGAGAATGCCATCAACCTCAAAATCTTTTAAGTTTTCAATTAGTTTATACCATTTCTTGTTGGGTTTGACATTGGAAAAATTGCAGGCCGAGTTGAAGTTGAATGTCTAAGGGCTTCCAATACCTGAAATTTCCAAAATTTCAAACACAAATCTTCCAACAGTGCCAAAATAGAAATTAAAGCCTACAAAGACAGCCGATAAATCTGTCATGCCAAATCATCATTATAACCACACAAAAAAAAACAGTTAAGGAAAAGGGACATGGAATGAAACCAAATAATAGCCCGGGCTGCTCCCTCCCTCCTTCCCCCCTCCCTCCCTCCCTCCCTTCCTCTTAAAAGCATCTCATTCACACAATTTAGCTCAGTCACCCACAT
This sequence comes from Nicotiana attenuata, assembly GCF_001879085.1. NCBI lineage: Eukaryota > Viridiplantae > Streptophyta > Magnoliopsida > Solanales > Solanaceae > Nicotiana > Nicotiana attenuata. The sequence goes on along the minus strand of NC_031995.1, from coordinate 57,963,924 downwards.
AATTGATCATAGGGAATAACTTTACTTTACCCACATAAAGTAATGCACACAAAAACACTTCACTTTGTGAGAAGTACACATGCTTTTTTTAAATCTTAAGTGAAGGTATAATTAAACCCGAAACCTGGGCAAGAGAAAGTAAAGAACAAACGAAAAAACGGTATAGAGTCGCCATACAGAAATCAAAAGTAAACCAGAAAAAAATAAAGATAAACAGAACACCTTAAAGAACCTGCACACGGTATTGTTACGTGGTTGGCTCAGAAAAACCACCATTCAAAGTTAAAGGGCTCTCATATTCTCTTTTCCCCTTTCTCCTTTACAAGTCACATTTAAAGCAGCTCTCCATTCTCCCGCGCACAAATGCCAATCCAAACAAGCCAACTTTAATGCTCACAAAAGGAGGGGGAAGGATGTGTTTCCAGTTCTCACACCTTTAAGTGGCCATAATGCTAAGAAAGATTTGGGAGGAAAACATGTGCTCCAACTAAAGCAAAAACATTTCCATGTTCAATTTTTAAATCAGCTAACATTAAGTTATTATTCCGAAATGGAAAATGAGAATCCTTAAACCCAGTCTTGGCCCGTTCTTTATATGTTAGCATGCAGACACAAGTCTGCTACAATGAACTTTATAGAAGCAGACATGAAAATCCAATCACCATGCCTCAATGTTGATAGACGATTACACAATTGACATATTTCTTAGTGGGAAATAGCATTGTGGTTTCACATTTTATGACAATACAAGAAAGTTCTCTTTTTTCGAGTTTCAAAAGGTCATCCAAGAAACAGAGAGCCTCTCGTCTTTACTAAAACACTATCTCCAATGGATAGGGAATGACGTCACTCTGATTTGCAGAAGAAGAATTAGGAGCTCTCCCTTTTATGGCAGAGATATTTTCATACCATGAAAATGAATAAAAATGGATCAAACCCCTCCATTTCCTTCCAATTGGTGAGATTCTATCTCTTTCTTGGGAAATTATGGTCAAGCCATCCCCCCTTTATTCCTCAGAATCACAGGGGGGGAGTGTTTGATAACAATAAACACTTTAAAACAATGAACTAAGAGGTTAGACATCAAATTTATTAAATTAATAAAAACCCCAATCAATATGTTAATTTTTCACATAAATTGCTAGATCTGGAATCCAGCAAATTTGCCTGATCAAGTTAAACCAAAAACTAGAGCTATTTTGGAATCTGGAGATGCAACTTAAAGTATATTTAAAAGCAAACTTTCTCATGTAAAAAGTGTATAATTAAAAAGAAATCAACATATTTATTTAGCATGACTTTATCTTGTTGTCTTTTGAATGATTTTTCCATAATATTGGACATTAGAATAAAAGTTAAGCATTCAACTTTAGATTGTCAAATTAAAATTTCAACTAGTAAAACCCATCCTACAAGCTAGAAAATTTGCAATTTCTAAATTCGAATTTCATATGAAAGAAGCGGACACCTCAATTCATTTGCAATGAGTTGTAGCAGTAGTTTTTACTTAAAATCTCGTTATTCGAAGAAATCTGTGTGATTTCCCCCTAAATTTCACAACTATATCTTCAAAGTACATTGTGCGAACCATCTGTCATTCTAGCATCAAGTGCTACAAGAAATTATCATGTATAAGCGAGATAACAGCAAAGCAAATCTCCATGAAAATATATAAATTAAGGTTTTTTCTTCTCGTTGCGGCAACAAAATAAAAAGGAACAAGTGCATATATTTATGTAGCTAAAATAAATGCCAAATTATCAATTCTTCATTTTATACCTCTTTTGAAAACAAGCCTCCAACAGCAGACAAACCAAGAAGTACATCCGGCTTCACTTGGTGTACCTGAACCAATACATAGTAAGATTGGAGTCATACTAATAGTACACGGCGATAAACATAAGAGATGTTTCACTCATGAATTAATGCATTTCTTGGTATATAAGCTTCTATCTCTACTCCCTCCATCGGGTACCTAACTTTTTCACTCTTCAACTCAGTCATGTATCCTCACGACTAAAAAGACAAGCTATACGAGTTCACAAATCAGCTGATGGGTAATAGTTATTCAAAGTCAAAGCCTCATGAGTACCTACGCTTCATGATTACCTACAGTTACTGTAATAGAAGGATTTTACACTTTTAGCTTATGGAAGATCTTAATCTAATATTCTTGTTGCATTGAAATCCATGTTCTCAGCACCATCGTTCAAGTAAATTGTAAATTTAAAGTTCTAGTTTATCTCGACTTAGGTCTTGTCAGAGTTTAGCCATCATCATATTATTTCACTCATCTGTCCAATTAGCTTCTATCCTTCAACCAACATAATTAGTTGAATTTGAACACAACTGTGATATCTTGTTTTGCCTCGGTCTACATTTCCTTGAGATGCCAAATGTTTATCTGATAAATGAAACAGTCATCATGTAAATTTTCCTTTTTAACTAGATATACTTAACTATACTCAAAGTAAACAGTTGAAAAATAAGAAAATTCCAAGTTGGTATTAAGACAAGACGGTCCACAAAAAACCCTGAGTCTTAAAAAAATGAGAAAGTCAGTTTTCGATCATTAAAGGATAAAGGCTAATTACCACTTCCGCAAGAGTTGCACCTTCTCTTAGTCGTTGGCGTTCAGTCTCTTTGATCTTTCTGGCAAATGGGCGAGCATCAGGATCAATATTTTCACGTGCCTCAGTAATTAATCCCTAAATACATTGTTAAACACCCATCAATAATGACGTCTAGTTACACCCACCTAAAACATTTCATATCCACAAAAAAGACATTTATAGAAATGCAAAAAGAAGTCCAAACTAACATTCACCATAGATCGACGTACTGTAGGCATTCGATCAGACTACTTTTGAGAATCTAAGCATGGAAAGGTAAAGAACCGCATCAAAAGCATTAAAGGCACAACAGAAGTCTGAATCGTGAACTGCTCACAGGCAAGAAGCACCTCAGCACTTTTCACGACCTTGCTTGTTGCTTTGCCCCATATAATTATTGCCAAAAGAGACTGGTACTTAATATGTGGTATACCCTATAATTACTCACTATGTGTCAAATTTCTGCCCGATATTCCACTTCTTTTGCTATATCTGTACTTTCTTTCCCATCTTCCTATGCAATAAACTCAAACCACCACTGGGTTTTTACTTGTACATAGGGCTTGTGCTCTCACTGTATATCTGTGTGCTTTGAGCCAGGATCGGCATTGTCAAACGTGAGCATAGAAAAGCCCAAAGATTTGCTGAGTTTAAGTACAAAGAGTAATTCAAGCACCAGCTTTAGTGAAAGAGGGTGTAAATGAAGACAAAAGTGGAAATTATATGCACAATGCAAGAAAAAACAGTAAATACAAGAAGCAATTCTGTGTATCTTTGAATTGAAAATATATGAAGTAAAAATGATGTAATCTAGCTACAAAAGTACAATTACGTGAAATATATTAAGTAAAATTATGATGTAATCTAGTCCAAACCATTTAGACTTCTGATTCAGACAAAAAGATGGAATCTTAAGTTAATAATGTAGGTCATGTGACTAGTTTACTTATTGTAGAATTATAATATCTATTTCCAATCAGTAAAAATTCGTTCATTCATTAACATAATATATCACTTTGTCCATTATATTTATAGTTTAATAAATTCCTTTTCATGGGTGATAAGGTGCATCTTAAGTAGCCTGACGTTTTGATGCCTGGACTGAAGCGCTGCCTGAGTTACGCAAGGTGCCGAACCTATGTCCCACCTGCCTTCAAGACTTGAGCGCGAACCTTTTAGCAAAACCACTATGGACGATACTATTATATCAAAATATTAAGCAACAGTGAACTGAGAACATATAATACTAGAGTTCAACACAAACATGTGCATGACAATGCTGTCAAAAGCAAAAGAGGCACTGAAGTACCAAAGTATGTTAGGGTAAAAGCATAGTGTAATTAAAACGCATGATTTAGTAAAGAAAGGTGTATAATGAAGAAAAAAAATGTTTACACTATATATATTATATAGTATACATAATGCACGGAAAAGTAATTATGACCAAATAAGTAAAATTATATTAGTGTTATTGAAATAAACATAATTAAATGTATAAGCAGAATATATAGATTCTGGTGAAGCTGCTAAAGAAGTTGTATGGATGAAAAATTTCTTAACTGAACTTGGTGTGGTTCCTTCAACAGAAGGTGCAACTCCATTGTTGTGTGATAATTTTTGTAATGACCCGACCGGTCGTTTTGAGCTTTATCATTTTCGTTCGGCGGTTTGAGGCTTTGAGTAGCTTCATATGGTGCATTATGACTTGCGGGTATGGTTGATTTCGATGTTCGAGAGGTTCGGGTCATCGGGATCGTTTTGGAAGAATGATTCTCAATTGGGAAGCTTTAAGTTGGAAGAGTTGACCAAGATTTGACATAACAACTTGAAATAAACTTCATACACATGCTACGCATACTCTAATACGATCATGCTAGTTTTCCAGAATTTTGTTGACGGAGGGGGGCCTCGGCCCGGGAAGAGGAGAGTGACCGAGTGGTCAAAAGCGGCAGACTGTAAATCTGTTGAAGTTTTTCTACGTAGGTTCAAATCCTGCCTCTCCCACTTGTTTGTTGTAGACTTCAGAGAAGAGATAAGAGGCATTCGTCAGCGTAGGAAGCCTCAAACGTGACACTCTCGCGTCATACGGCTACGTCCCGGAAGCAGGACCTTCCCTTTCCTTTGACCAACGGGTCCTCAAACCTTTATGATTTCGTGCCAAACCTGGTCTCCATCTTCAAACTTCTCGTTTGATGAGACCCCAGGTCTCGCTGTTTCCGTTTTCTAGGTCACGCCTTGACCTCGTTAGAAAGCGGAGTTCGATTACCCTGGAATTTGGTGGGACACTAGGAAACGGCCTAATGACCAATGCTCATCCTTTCTCCATGACTTTCGGGTTCATTATCAATCACAATCAGAACCATCTTAAATTTCGGGTCAAATGGCAAGATACATTTTAAGTTTCTACTTCGGGTTATTGGGACTTTAGGGCATAAATGGTAGATCTGAGACAAGACACAAATACTTCAAAAGCATAAAATTTTAGTTATAAGAATAATGTTATTTTAGTTTTATTTTGAAACTCCAGTACTATTGTTGCTTGTATAATTGACCTTTCCTGATTGATTCTGAAGCAACTCATATGTTACTGTTGTTTCAAAATGTATTTTCATTTTTCCTCTGGAAGCACATAAAAAGATTTGGAGAAGCTCGGCTATGCATCATGATGGAGGTCGACACCAAAAATAGCGCTCGTAGCCCACGCTTCTCAGCTTGTTTGATGTTCCATACATCATTTTATTCACTTCTACTTATGTTCGGGGACGAGGAGTATGAAGAATAAACGAGGTCTTAAAAAGTTGTCCCTGCTCAGCCTTTTGAACCATCTAATTTCATTTTCATGATATTTGCGACAACTTAAGAGTTTTCATGATCAACTATTCTGTTTTTTTCATCTATTCCCTACACTATCTCTGAACAGGTAGTAAAATATAGACACTTCAACAACAACAAAAAACCCAGTGTAATCCTACAAGTAGGGTCTGGGGAGGGTAGTGTGTACGCAGACCTTACCCCTACCTTGTGCAGATAGAAAAGTTGTTTCCGATAGACCGTTGGCTCAGCCCAGCGTTGTCGCGATATTTAAGCAAAAGAAATATAGTAATGAAAAAGTCATGAAAAAAGCAGCAACAACAGTGAGATAGTAACAAAACCGAAGCAGAAGTAACAACAGATAGTGATAGACATCCAAGAATAAGATAAAAATAGGAGTAACACTAAAACCACCGGTAAGGACCGGAAATAAGCTCTGCTACCTACTAATCTTCTACCCTAATTCTCGACCTCCACAACTTCATAGCAAGGGTTATGTCCTCAATAAGTTGAAGATGCGCTATGTTCTGCCTAATCACCTCTCCCCAATACTTTTTCGGCCTTCCTCTACCTTTCCTTTGACCCACTATATGCAACATCTCACACCTCCTCACTGCGTGTCAATGCATTTCTTCTTCACATGTTTGAACCATCTCAGCCTCATTTCCCACATCTTATCCTCCACGGGGGCCATCCCTACCTTTTCCTGAATATCTTTGTTCCTTGCCCTATTCCTCCTAGTATGCCACAATCCATCCCAACATCTTCATTTCTGCTACTTTCATTTTTCGAACATGAGAGTTCTTGACTGACCATACTCCGTCCCATACAATATAATCAGTCTAACCCCCACTCTGTAGAACTTACCTTTAAATCTTGGCGGCACACTCTTATCACACAAGACACCGGATGCAAGCCTCCATTTCATGTACCCCACTTCAATACAGTGTATGTCATCATCATCAATCTCCTCATTATCTTGGATTACTGACCCCAGTTACTTGAAACTTCCTCTCTTGGGATGACTTGTCATCAAGCATCACTTCCACTTCAGCTTCATGAGTTAAGTCACTGAACTTGCACTCAATGTATTCGGTTTTGGTCTTGCTCAACTTGAAACCTTTGGACTCCAGGGTTTGTCTTTAGACCTCCAACCTAGCATTAACTACGCCTCACATCTTGTCAATCAACACTATGTCAATGCACCAAGGCACCTTCCCTGAATGTGTCGCGTCAATACATCTATCGCCAAAGCGAATAAGAACGAGCTAAGAGTTGATCCTGGTGCAACCCCATCACGACTAGTGTCCCAAGTCTACTCCCACTGTCCTTACCGGGTCTTCGCTCCATCATACATGTCCTTAATCGCCCTAGTGTACGCTACAGGAACACCTCTAGCCTCCAAGCACCTCCGTAGGACTTCCCTTGGGACTTTGTCGAACGCTTTCTCAAGATCAATGAACATCATATGCAAGTCCCACTTCCTCACAGTATACTGCTCCACCAATCTCCTTATAAGATTAATGGCTACAGTAGTCGATCGCCCCGGCATAAAGCCGAACTGGTTCTCGAAAATAGACACTCTCCTCCTTACCCTCATCTCCTCCACCCTCTCCCAAATTTTCATAGTGTGGCTTAACAGCTTGATACCCCTATAGTTGTTGCAATTTTGAATATCACCCTTGTTCTTGTACGACTAGGAAATCTCCCGAGTCTCCTTCCATTGTCCTTAGTCGGGTCTTAGCACCATAACTGTTACGCGACGCCTTCCTAAGATTCCTTAGAAGGGCGACGTAAGGCTAAGCAACTGATGTCAGTGCAGTTACCATCCGCCAACTGAGGTCCCCTCTCTCGCCTTGGCTAGCCTGTACAACTTCTTCTCCCACCATTGAACCCAAGTTCTTGTCTTCGCAACCGTAACCGCTAACTTCGCCTCCTTCTTGGCCACCTTATACCACTCCTTATTCGTTCTCTTCTCTTCCTCGTCTTTGCTTTCCACCGTACATATTAAAATACAGACACTTCAAATAGATCCAATACACATTAAAATCTAGAGCAACTCACTGATGACTTCTAAGGTGTACTTCAGATCGGGTTTACTCCACCACGTGAAGAACCTTATTTACTCTCTCTAATTTTTCTGTAACCCAAGAAATACAAGAACGAAAATTGCTGGCTTTTCATTCTAAACCTTGATGTTTGACTTGCTTTTGAGATTAAATATGTATGGTAGGTGGAACAACATATTTGGTCTTGAGCTAGCAAATCTTTTTTAAAAAAATAAATTCTTTTGATGGGTTTCAAATAGTTTCTATTAATTGGTATGTTAACTTTGTGTCCATTTCAATGATTAGATATCTTTCAAAAGTTCAATGTGCTTTTTTATATGAAAAAAAAAACTTAAATGCACCTTGCTAAGAACAACGAAGATATTATGAACACTATCATTTCTACTATTGAAGGGGAACTTTGGCGCAACGGATAAAGTTGCCACCAAGTGACCAAAAGGTTACGCGTTCAAACTGCGAAAACAACCTCTTGCAGAAATGGGTAAGGCTAAAGGTACATAAGACCCAATGTGGTCCGGTTCTTCCTCGAACACCGCAAATAGCGGGAGCTTAGTGCACTTGGCTACCCTTTTCTATCATTTCTACTATTACTCAAAAAAGAATAATAATGAAAGCAGGAAAATAATTTTAAAAAAAAAAAGTAAAGTTTCTTCAAGATAATTATGAATGGGACATGGCTAACATTCAATAACAAAAAGACAAGAACACCATATAATTAAGGAAGGAATATAACAACAAAAATTGTTATATTCCTTGACCGAAGCTTAAAAGAAAATTTGGGAGTCAGAAAGAAACATCTGAGGAGAAGCTCACCTTGGCATCTACCACCCAGAACTGGCTCCTTGCACTTTCAAAAGCAATTTCAGTATTCCCTAACATTCTCGCCATCGTCTTCCTAGCAGCATTAAGAACCCCTATTCCTGCACTGCACCACGAAAAGATTTTAAAAAGAGAAACCTTAAAAGCTTTACCAAAATGCACAGGCTCCTATGCCTACTAAATATAAACACAATACATTGACCTGTAAGTTGAGCTACACAGATTTTTTATAGCGGAAAAGTCTCTGATGCAGATAGATGGAAATTTAACATTTAAAACAAGGAAAACAAGCCAATCAAGCCTCACGTTTCCATTTCACTCTGCAAGATAAAAATTATGTCCCAAGCAAATGGTATTCTGCAGACTACTACAACTTAGTAATGTTTAAGGGTAAGTACAGATGGACATCCTCAAGACAAATAAGCCACAAAAGAAAATAGCTCTCCCAACCTTCTCGAAGTTGTGCAAAGATAGATCTTGGAGGGAAAAATCATGAAAAAGGTTATTGAAGATGGGCCAGTATAATATCATATGATTAGTTACTTCTATTTTTCATTGATTTGATATACCAAGTTCTTTAAGTTATAGTTTGTAAAATCTCAGAAGTTACTAACTTATAGATGTCAAATCAGCCATATACAGTAACTACACCTCAATATCCAAGCAAGTTGGGGTCGACTAAACAAATCATCACTGACCTTTGCTACTCGTTTAAGATCATCTTAGACCCATATTACACATCATCATCATCATCAACAACAACAACAATAGCAATATATCAAATCAGTTACCAGAACATTTTTCATTCAATAAGAGCTATATTAGGTGAGGATATAGTCCATAATAATATGTCAAAAAGGCAGGCCATGAAGCTGCCCAAAACCTAAATGCAATTTCAAAATGGAAAAAGGGAAGACAAGTACTTTTACGCGTTCGGTTTACTGCATGCCATAGAGCAACTGCACGCACAACATGAGCTGGCTATTCGGATTGCGTTAGGCCCAATATCCATTTTCTTTAATGTGGTATTAGACCTAGACTCATCCTTGTTCTTGGTTTACGCAATGTTGGGGCCTCCCATGTTATGTTATCTACACTCTAGATGTCCAGCCTTAGGTGTGGTGAGGGGTGTTTGCGTCCCATATTGGTAAAGGAAAAAAGGTAATTGTCTCCTTTTATGTCATGAACAATCGTCACTTCATGAGCTAGCTCTTGGAGTTGAGTTAGGTCCATGGACCATTTTCTTTAACATCGTCAACTGTCTCTCCCCCGTTCTCAGTCCCCAAGTAACTCATGCAAAATGAAAGGCTACAATAATTCAACTCAACATGAGACCTTATTCCTTCTATGTATCACCCTGAACATCTTCTACCATCACTAACCATTCAACAAACAATGCCAAAGCTGAATAACCAAATTTACTATATTGAATCAAATACTATTTCTATGATGCAAGGTAATTATGAATGAACAAAAGGATAGGATTGAGTTGGAACATAGAAAGAGCTGTGCATTTGTGCAATCAAGAAAGAATGAAGCACATGAACCATGAAACAGTTCCTGCACAATGGCATGCTAATGACTCGAGTAAGAAATTGCATGGGTGTAATTAGAGGAAAGAACAGTTTACTACTCTAACCTTCCAGCACCTGCCACCACAATCTTCATCTTTGGGAAATCAATCATTGGCCTTCCCTGTGCTCTTACAGCTCCCAAAAGGCCAGCGAGGGCAACTCCTGCAGTTCCCTGAATTGAAAACAAAATGGCACCATGTTTGTCATACAAAACTTGGTTAAACGATGAAGAGCACAGTGAATTTAAGGAACTCCAGTTAGGAATGTATTGATGTGAAGTTAAGAGCAAACACATACAAGAATGATGCATTACGGCTCTATATTTTAAGAGAAAAGAAGAAATTGATTTGAGCAAATCAGTTGACTGGAAGAAAAATGTCTCATTGGGAGTAAGAAACACCCATCACAAACCAGAAAAACAAATAATGCAACAATATGTAAGAAAAAGATCAACACCAGTTGTTATGTAAGTCCCAGACTAAGGTTATCAGCATAGGAAGCAAAATAAAAAATAGTTCTCCGTATACTCGCTTTGCCAATAATTGAATTCTCTCAGTTACACAGCCATAGTTTGAGTGTTTTCTCACATTCAAACACAACTCTCACCATTTTGAATTTGACATGTTAATGGATGAACATCATACACCGAAAATGAGACACTCAAAAGTTACAAGCTATAAGCATTGAAAAATTTATGTACCAATATTGGAAGACACATCAACATATGGTTAATTTAGTTAGATTCCCTTTTTCCATGATTACAGGAACCACACTTCCTGTTTCTCCAACAATGTACACCTCCTTCAGTGGTCACATTAATAATTAATCCAAAAAGACATGATTTTTGTGATATCAAGAAAAACCCTTAGTTCTCTCCACTAATAACTTACCTTGTTATTAACTTACATTACATGTGACTCAAATAGGTCATGCCTAATTCCAAAAGAGAACCTCTCAGTTGCTGGTACAGAAAGCACCAGAAAAAAGAAGGGAAAATACATGAGTTACCCCTTAAACTTGTTCAAAAAAGTCATTTACACACCTTAATTTTACAGCAACCTATCATCCCCTATTCTTGTTTGAAGTGGAATTATTACCACCCTGAAATGCCAAAACCAAGAATAGGGGGTGATAAGTCGCCCCTAAAGTTAAGGCATGTAAATGACTTTTCCGGACAAGTTTAGAGGGCAACTTATGTATTTTACCAAAAAGAAAAGAAGAATCTGGAATGCCATTAAACCATATCCGCCTGTAAGTGGTGGACATTATGGAGATTGGAGAGAAAGAAACCAGTGGTAATCTGAAGGAAAAGCTGGATCCATTTTGGAGATCAAACTCAGTTGTATACTTTTGCTTTCTTTTTGGCAAAAAGAGGAATATATGCATCCATGTTAGATTCATTAGTTGCCTACAATACTAAAAGGAACTATACTTTTGGGTCAGTTCACAGTTGTACAAATTACAGCACCATCTTAGTGCTGTCTTTTGTGAATAAAATTCTCATTTTACTGATAAAAAAATAACATACATGTGATGACATGCACTAAGGTTATGTAGTCATTCGAACTCCATATTAAGAATGCCTGTAATGTCATCCATATGAATTTATTTTTCGTCCGGTCAAAAGTACATGTGTTTTCTCAACAATATTGATTGACTCATAAAGCAAAATAGAAGTGCTAGATTTTGTGAGATCTCTGTTACATGTAACGTCACCAAAAGCTGGAAGTATGGAGAAATACTCAAGAGAATAAGCATCTTCGTAAAAGTAGAAGCAAGATAAAACATATGTACAGTCAAATAAGCTCCAAAAAGAAGGATTAACATTAAGGGTGTGTTTGGTACGAAGGAAAATATTTTACGGAAAATGTTTTCCAATTTTCCCATGTTTGGTTGGCTTAAATGTTTTGGAAAATATTTTCCTCATCAACTCATTTTCCTCCAATTGGAGGAAAATGTTTTCCCTACCAAGAGAAGGAAAAACATTTTTCAAAACTCATTTTCAACCTTCCCCACTCTATTCCCCATCCCCACCAACCCACAACCCCACCTAACCCACCCCACCCCTATCCCCCCCCCAAACCCTCGCTCCCCACCCCAACCTAAATAAAAATGTTATTAATAGTACTTTCTTTTCATGTTATAGATATTTTTTTTCATTTGAACAAATAAGTATTTTCTTTTCATGATATAAAAAAGTTTTTTTTTTCATTTAAACAAAATGAGTATTTTCTTTTCATGATGTAGAAAAGGTATTTTCTTTTATTTCAATAAAATGATTACTTTATTTTCATATTGTAGAAAGAGTATTTTCTTTATAGTCATGGAGTATTTGTGTGAATTTTTAGAAGAATAATTAAATTACTGAAGAAAATAGAGTCCTGAAAACGTTGGATATTTGGGGAGGGGGGTGGGGGCAAGGAAACATGGAGACTTGAGGAAAGGGGGTGAGGAGAGTAGCATAAAAAAATATTTTCTACTCTCTAACCAAATACTAGAAAATATTTTCCGGAAAAAGATTTTCACTCACCAACCAAACAAGGAAAATAAGTGATAAAACCACTCATTTTCCATGAAACATTTTCTAGGAAAACATTTTCCTTCATACCAAACACACCCTAAGTGAAGTAAACTTTATTGTTTGTGTAAATGCAAAAAAATCCAATATCCAAACTCAGTAAAATAGAATAAAACAGGATGGCTGAAATAGAGGAGAGATATCAGAGTATGATGCGATAGAAAGATCCTTAACAAAGTAAAAGGGAAGTTCTAAAACACAAAGGTGAGACCGGCCATGTTTTATGAGAGTGAACGTGGATCTCTACCATAAGATGATTATCCCAGAGATGCCAGCTTTAATATGGATGTACAGCTACAGAACAATTGGACAAGTCTAAGGATTGATCACATCAGGCAAGTAGCATACAGGAAAGTGAAAAAAAGGTAGCCTAAGATGATTTGACCAAATGCTACAAAGACCTCCAAGGGACCACAGTAGTGCGACATTTGATGATTGAAGGTGCCAAACGGAAATGAGGTAGACCTAGAATAGCCATATCTGGGTTGCATATTAATTGGAGCAAGAGTCATCTATATCCGGTCAATGAGGTCCCTGATATCCAATACCTAGCTAACATTCTGGGAGGGAGAATTGGAGAACTTCCTTCAGTGTATCTTGGAATGCCTTTGGAAGCAAAGAGCAAGTCAAAAGAAATTTGGAATGGTGCACTAGAGAAGTGTGAAAAGAAACTAGTTAACTGGAAAAGCCAATATCTTTCCCTAGGGGGCAGACTAGTTCTAATCAATAGTGTACTGGATGCCTTTGCCCACTTACATGATGTCTCTATTTCCTATCCCAGCAAATAGTCAAAAGAATAGATGCATTGAGAAGGAACTTTCTTTGGCAAGGCAACAGTGACAAAGGCAAAATTCACCTGGTCAATTGGGACTCACTTGTAACCAGCAAAAAGAAAGGAGGGCTGGGCATTAGGAACCTAAGAATTCAGAACCACAGCCTAATGATGAAATGGCTATGGAGATTTGCTTCAAGTGAACACTGACTATGGAAAGATGTCATTAGAGTGAAGTAGGAATGGAAAGTAATTGGACTACCAACTCTACAACCAGTCCTTATGGTGTCAGTCTATGGAGATCAATCACGAACTTGTGGCCAAAGTTCAGAAACAAATCTAGATTCAAGGTGGCAAATGGAATGAAAACTTCTTTCTGGGATGACACCTGGCTAGGCCAATGTCCTTTGAAACAGACTTTCCCAGACATTTATAGCCTGAACCAGCAGCAAGGAGCAAATGTGGGAGATGTATGGTCAAACCAATGATGGAACCTTAGCTATAGAAGATTATTCAGTGACTGGGAGATCGTCAGGCTAACAGAATTCTACAACACCTTGGATCAATTCAAATGGACATCCACTCCTGAAGATTGTATGTTCTGGCAAAGGTATAAGCAAAGTAAATTCTCAGTCAAGTCTGCCTACAGGGAATACAATACCTCTAATAATCAGAGTGGATGTTGGCCTTGGAAACTAATTTGGAAAGTCAAAATTCCATACAAAGTTGCTTGCTTCACGTGGCTGCTAGCCAGAAAAGCAGTCTTAACTCAGGATAATCTTATCAAGAGGGGCTTCCATCTATGCTCTAGATGCTACTTATGTGGAGAAGAGGCAGAGACAATCAACGATCTTTCTTTGCACTGCAGGATAACAGAACAAATTTGGAGGATTTTCATCAACTTGAAAGGAATCATGTGGGTAATGCCAAGGAGTATTATTGAACTTCTAGAATGCTGGAACAGACTCAGTAGCTCCCCTAATCAGAAAGAGAGATGGAAGATTGTCCCAGCTTGCATTTGGTAGACTGTTTGGAAAGAGAGAAACCAAAGATGTTTTGAAGATAGACATAGTACTATCCAGAGAATGAAAATGCATTGTTTAGCTCTTTTTTATTTTTGGTGTAAGCAAGAGTACATGGAAGATCCAGAATCTTTTGCTGATGTTTTAGGATCCTTGTAAGGACTTGAAAATCTTCCTGTACCACCCTTTGTAATTATGGATAGTTATTCCTGTTTTGATACAGTTAATATATATGCAACAAATGTTACCTTCTCAAAAAAAAGAATCATCTAAGCGGAATTTTCCTCGAAGAACCTACAATCTCTCGAAATCAATATAGACTTGGCTAAGAACAAAAAACAATGAGGTAAAGAATCCATATAGGTGATACAACTAGTTAAGATGAAGGTTTAATTTTAATTGTTACTGTGAGAATGCACGGGAGAAAAATCTATTATTGATATTTTGTTTAATTATAATACAATGAGCCATATTTATACAATACAAATCATACTCCTATTCTATGTGGGTCTAGGACTAATTCATATTATGTACATAACTATCTAACACTCCCCCTCAAGCCGGTGCATACAAATCATATGTACCGAGCTTGTTACATATGTAAGTAATACGAGGACCAGTAAGGGACTTGGTGAAAATATCTGCAAGCTGATCATTCGACTTTACAAACTTTGTAGCAATATCTCCTGAGAGTATCTTTTCTCTGACGAAGTGACAATCAATCTCAATGTGTTTGGTTCTCTCGTGGAACACCGGATTTGATGCAATATGAAGGGCAGTTTGGTTATCACATACAAGTTCCATCTTGCTGACCTCACCAAATTTCAACACATTAAGCAAATGTTTGATCCAAACTAGCTCACATGTTGCCACAGCCATTGCTCGATATTGATTGAGGATGGTGGTGGTGGATGGTAATAGTTAATAATGGCGGGTGATGGTGGTAGCTGTGATTGAGGAAGGTGGTGGTGGATGGTGAGTAGTGGTAGTTTATAATGATGGGCAGTGCCGACTATGGTTATTTATGGTGATGGGGTGGTTAGTTGTGGTTTGAGGTGGATGAGTGTTGGTTGTGGTTGAGAATGATGGTGGTGGGAGTGGTGGGGTGGTGGATGGTGGTACTCGATAACGGTGGCGACTATGATTGAGTATGGTGGTGGTGGCATGGTGGTGGCATGGTGGTAGGCGGCGGCGGCAATTAATAATGAATATGGATGATAGCATCTTAATGAAATTAAGTCTCTGTTATAGATTTTAATCATACATGCCTATTCAGACCCATTAAGTGGTTGTGGAGTAAAAAAAACAAACACACTTAATGATTAAAATCTGAATAATTAAGATTTAGACTTTAAAAATAAAGTCACCTAATGCATGAAATCTGAATGATTAAGATTCAGACCTCCATTAAGTGCAAACAAATGAGACATTAGTGTAGGCATCAAGGTTCTAGGTCATGCTCATCTACTGAGCTCCCAAAAACAGCTTAGTTTAGTAGCTTAACTCTTTTTACTAGCATGGGCGAGGCCTGCCGTTGCTGGATGCTTCTGATTAATAGAACATGGGGAGGACGAAAAAAGAAAGGCTTATGATGAACATCTATGTGAGTCGATCTTTTCCAAGATCCAATTCCATTTTTTTTTTATGTAGCTAAAACGCCTTACGGTCTGAAGTTTTGTGCTTAAGGAAGAAATGCTCTTGGCGAATGCAGGACTTGGCAACCAGCAGTGGACAATAAATATAGTTTAGGATGTGATTCATTAGTTGCTAAGAAAAAGTCATGATTAAAGTTTTATTGATTAACAACAAGAAATTAAGAGATTTAGTATAAGAAAACTAGTAAACAAAGACCTACAAATTTAAAATTGAACTTGGTCTTGATTGGCATGATTTTAACCGCATTTTTGTAGCTTAATTATAGTGGTTTAATTCTTTTGTCCAATTAAATGTTATTTGTGTATATAGTCACCTTTTCTTGCATTACATTTCTATTATTTTTCCTTGACGCTTCTTTGCTAAAACCCACGCTTTAATTGCGCTGTAAACTTAGAGCTCCCAAAAATATGGGTGCTTTTTCACTGTTCACTTTTCACTACTCTGGAGAGGTGCAACAACACAAGGGATCAGTCAAGTATTATGCTTTTCCATTTCAACAAACAAGGAGGGTATGAGTAAGGGGTGCAACAACAATAGGGACTTGACCACTGAAGTTTCACCTCAGTCTAGCACCCAAGCACAAGAAAAGGTTGGGGAAGTAATGCCATGTAAAGCAATATCACAATTCTTGAGTAGCCTTTGTGCACTCTCAAATAACATGAGACACCATGGCGAATCCACATACTATTTTTTTCCTCCCGTTAAGGTTTGCAGACACATAAGTAGAAGCATTGAATGTCTTACTGATGTTTTTACCAGTTTATACTTTTACTACATTCAATAGAATACCCTAATCCTAAGAATGTCAATCAATGAGGTAAGAGCTTTTAATTATTCACTCATTTACAACTGTAATCTTATTTTACTAAAATACTTCTACAATGACTGATAAAGTTATTTACCTGGACATCATCATTAAACATTCTATAGTTGTTTCTATAACGCTGCAACAGCTTGAAGGCCCACTTGCTTTGAAAATCTTCAAACTGTGAATTAAAAGGACATTACATACATAACATGAAATTTGTGATGAGAATGAAGACGAGAGCTCAAATGACCAAGGAATGTACCTGCACAATCACATGGGGCCAACGAGTATAAACAGCCTCCATAAATTCATCAATTACTTCAAGATACTCCTCTCCATCAAGTCGATGCTCTTGCAATCCCAAATCTGTGGGCATGAAAAAGAATATCCTCAACTTCAGTGAAAATGAAAGAGATACATCCTGAATTTATGGGCATTACTGGTAACAAGCTAAAGTATGACTGAGTAACAGTATATCAAAAATGTTCCTAACAAACTCAAGATGCTGAGAGGAAGTAATCAATCATAGCATGATAGCAATCATCAATATCGACAAAAATAATAGTCGCAATAAGAAATTTCAACTATCTACAGTATCATATAGATAAACTTAAAAGAGTATGGAAACAGAGGAAGTTGTAATAAGTACTAAATCATACATGTATACATGGACTTACGAGAACGTATCAAGGAGCAAGTGCACTTATCAAGCAATAACCAAAATTTTTAGCTGGGGTAGACATGGATCAAATGCTAAGCATCTTCCGGCCGAAGTTCATATGCACCTGTATTTTTATAAGTTTTTCTAAAATACATTGAAATACTGGAGCTCCACTAAATGTACTTATATATATTATTCAGCTTTATAGCCAGTAATTGTATGTCTGCATGATCTCAAATATGTTTTAGCATCAGGTCAAACACTCATCTGACAATTATCAGTAATCTTGTTAAGACAGGTGAGTCGGAAGCGACAAGTGCAACTTATATTTATCAGTGCTACAGCCCTTAGAAGTAGCCATGCGCATCAGCAGAAAAGTAAAAGTACAAGCCAATGGGCGAAAAACGAGCCATACAGTCCTTTCTTCATCTTCTAGACCAACCCATATGAAACCTAGAGTTCGTCTGCTCCTCAAAAACCAGCATCCTCCTCTATTTTTTTCCAATGGAGCACAAACAACATCAAGCTAGGAGAGAGGGTCAATATTGCATGGATTAGGCAAATATTAAGTCGAAAAGCTTACTCCAGCAATTTGTCAAATTAGAGATCCTTTTTTACTCATCCGCTTATTCATTTGTAAGGATCAGCAAAATGGTTTGGAAAACTCTTGCCAAGTCAAGAGTACCTCTTATCAGATTCTGAATGGATCATGTACCACCACATATATCACATGGACTGTACCCCAAAATGCCAGGTATATGCAACATAAAACTCCATTTAACCACACATTTCCATGAGCAGTATCATCATGCCTTCACTTAAGATATCAAAGAACAACTGACTATGTTGATAAACATCAATTCATTCGGGTAAACATAAGAAACATATGCAGGACACTTTCCAAAAACTAAAGAAAATATAGAGTAGCAATTGGTTTGTAGTGATTTGATCCTTGATGAATGATGTAGCGAATGATAATCAACCGTGATGAAGAATAAGTACTCACATAACGGGTCTTTCAAAAGTTTCTCATTGTCAGTTCCAACATCTATCATTACAGGCAATACCTATTGGAAGCAGAAGAAGATGGAATCAGCATATTTAAAAAGAATGTTAAAGACAAGAGTCTAATATAAAAACTTGTCAGTAAGAGAATTAAGAGAAAATCATAAAGAACTACAGACATCTGATGACTCATACCCTGATATCAGCAATGACAGAAGATAAGTTGATCAATTAAAAAGTAGTTTCTACTATAAGAAACCCAACAAGACTACAACTATTCACTAGAACTAGAGAAAACTCTAATACAAGACCTTAATTTAAAAGAATAAAAGAACAACAACAGAAAATTTATAGAGTGCTTGACATCTGAGTCATTTTTTAAAGCAATCGCTAGAAGTGCTTGCAAATCACTAACAATTACATCAATTCTTTGTTAAAATCAAACTTCTCAAAAAGTAAAAATCTTTTGAGATACTAGATAATTTATCTGTTTCCTCTTTCCATCTCTTCATTTAAATTTACTTTTCTTTTTGGTGTCTTATAATTTTTGTGCTTACTTCATGGAAGCCATCTGATTCATCATGCAATATGAAATAGCAACATAGAGCAAGAATATACTCTTTGAGGGTTGATTCCAGCAGCAGCCACATACAGATCCAGCTTCCCAATTGCAATACCAATACCCTGAACTCCAAGATCTCCAAGACCCAATATTCTACTTCCATCAGTTACAACAATCATGTCAACCTACATTGAAACTCCAGCTATGAAAAACACTTTCATTGTTGAATGTTGATATATAGAATAAGTGAATAACTGCCTTCAGAAGAAAAACAATGAAAAACATTTATTCTAGTGAACAAGATCAAAGTCAAAAGAAAGAGTTATCCATCTCACAAGACCAATTATCACTCTAGTGAATTTCTCTCTCCCCTTTATTTCTTCTTTTTTCTTTTTTGAGGGGGGGGGGGGGGGTTAAAGGATCAGTCAATTGATAATTTGATATTATTGCAGCGAGACTGTACATATGTTCATTTTTCTAGCAAGGTACCACAAGATCTTCATTTTTCTCCATTTGTGCTGGATGTTTAGACGAAAAAACATCTATTTGACATAAAATGTTTACCTGATATAATGCAAAAGCAAATTAAGGTGCTGCATAGCTTTGTTGATCTAATCAATTCGACATAATCTTCTATCTAAGAATCTATTGAACTGCTGACTAATTGCAGACCACTGGCGCAATTACTCTACAGTTACCTACTTTTTTTGGATAAGGAATTACTCTACAGTTTCTTATTCAGCCCTTTTTAGTCGTCAGTTCAAAACAGTAAGAATTTTTGTGTATCAAAGGAAGATATTGAAGTACAATTAATTTGTAAAAGGAGGTAACTAATCAGTGACACATTAATTCAGTAGGAAAGACAACAATATGCAAATGTCTCCCTAACAAAGAAAGCTTGTCGTAGAATGAGCGAGTTCACATATACACAAACCTGATCAGCTGGCAAGTTGTAAACCATACACAAAACTAATCAGTGACACATTAATTCAGTAGGAAAGACAACAATATGCAAATGTCTCCCTAACAAAGAAAGCTTGTCGTAGAATGAGCGAGTTCACATATACACAAACCTGATCAGCTGGCCAGTTGTAAACCATTGACATCATCTCCCCACGATCTGCAGCACTGAAGTACATGCCCCTCGGACGTCTGAACAATCCACTGTACTTCTGGCAAACAAGACCCACTGTAGGAGTATAAACTATGGGTGCATATTCCTCAATATTCTCAATTAAAACCTGCCACAGTCAGGAAAAACTTTCTCACTGATAGTTCCTCACATGC
This sequence comes from Nicotiana attenuata, assembly GCF_001879085.1. Classification (NCBI taxonomy): domain Eukaryota; kingdom Viridiplantae; phylum Streptophyta; class Magnoliopsida; order Solanales; family Solanaceae; genus Nicotiana; species Nicotiana attenuata. The sequence goes on along the minus strand of NC_031995.1, from coordinate 57,943,688 downwards.
AACTATTTGATAACGAAACAATACAAATTAACTAAATGTTGCTCTTGTTTAGCGTCGAACTCAAGACCTCCCCCTTACAAATAGTTGTACGTGATGTCCAAAGAATAATAATATTAACATGATAATAAAATACTCAAAACTTCTAATAAATGTAACTTTGTCCTGATTTATTTATTTCAAGTAATTTCTTCCTATTTGGCAGGACATATCATTGCTTCAACTTACCGAGGACATGATCCTCGATAGGAAGGCGTGCAGGTCGAGAATTAAGGTTGAAGGTTGTCAGGTGATGGTAGACTAAGAACCCGTATATTAGCACTCTAATCACTGCACTTTACTTGTGTTTGAGCTTAAATGATGGTGATTTGCACTTATTACGTGTTTTATGTCTTGAAGAAAATGATTCCGAGTTAAAAAAGATAATTTGGAGCTAAGTCGAACAATGTGGAGCTTTAAAATCTGAGTAAAAGCCCAAGGAATTGAACCGGGATCGTGTTCGGGGGTTGAGAACCAAGTCTGGATACCCAAAAAGTGAAAGAAGAATTTATGCTAAGAAAATTGCTACCGCGCCGCATGGGGCGCCACGAGGCACGGCAGTGCAATTGAAGTTGGTCTGCCAGAAACGAGCCTCTGAATATCTCTACTGGCGCGGAGCATGGGGGGCCGCGCCCTGCGCCGTGCCTGTGTAATTTTGTCAGAGTGTTTTCCTACTTCGGCTTGGAAAGGGTAGTTCCATTCGGACCCGCTTCTACATGGTATAAATACATCAAAAACACGTTTTTGAAGGGACTTTTGACCTACGGAAGATTGGGAGAGCATTGGAGACTCTAAGGCACAAGGATTCATCATTCTTTCCTCAAGTCAACCACGAGTTTGGGTTGAATTCATGTTTTCTTATTCTTTAACTCTATTTGTGATGACTTTCTCCATGATTATGGAGTAGTTTACTTTAGGGATTGAAGGATATGGTGTTTTGATTGATATTTGTGGATTTTAACTCTAGTTATTTTGCATGAATTTGTTTATGGAGCTTTGAATAGATTGCAATTTTGTTCACCAAATTATTTTAATAGAAAGAGGAATACTTTGGGTGATTGTCTTTGCATATTTCGTTTGGTTTAATTCAATGGTTTTTTAAATAATCGAAAAAGATTGTTGAATTGTTAATTAAATCAAGTTAGGAGAATATTCGAGAGATGTTTTCTTAAAGACTAGTCCATTAACGTATTCTTGCATACCTTCACAGTGCTTTATATTAGTTCACCTCGTAGAGTGCAGATTTAATCGAGAGAGGAGTCGTGGCTATATCATTGAACTTATCATCGAGTGAATTCGTGAGAATCATTAAAACATTAGAGCAGGGTCGCTTCTATGTTGTGAAGCGTCACACTCTTCACAACACTGCATTAGAGTGAATCGAACTATAGTTAGATCCCGAATAGCTATCTTGCACCTATCCTGTCACGGCCCTTATTTCTCCCATTGATTATTTCTATGTTGCTCTACTCTTGTCTCTCCGTAATCACTTGTTAATTGCTTTAGTTTTAATAGTTAATTTTAGTTTATAATCATTCCAATCAAAGTGTTAATCATCCTGAATAGCAATTAACTAGAGATTATTCTAACATTGTTTAATCCAATCCCTGTGGAGACGATAATTAAACTATACTATCTTTAGTAGCGAGCATCAAGTCATCAACTTCGTGTTGTGTTTTGCGCTCGTCATCAAGTAGTCGTGAGTTTCTCCTAGTCTTACCAGTAGTGCTAGTATTATTCTTGTATTTTCTTATTCCTGGTTTTTTAATTATTACATGTTATGTCATTCGCTTACCCTATTACCTAGTAGTTAGTATTGTTTGTTGCTTTATTTTTACCGTTTCTTGAGCCGAGAATCTATCGGAAACAACTTCTCTACTTTCACAAGGCAAGGGTAAGGTCTGCGTACACATTACCCTCCCCAGATCCCACTTGTGGGATTACACTGGCTTTGTTGTTGTTGTTGTAATTTCTTCCTATTTGACATCTTTCAAGACTTCAGAGATTAGAGTATGCAATAAGAGATCCAAAAGGAAAATGAATATGACAAACCGAAAAAAATTAAAGCTCTAAAGAACCACATCTTTGTATTTATTGACCGTTCCTTTGTGTACGCACGACAATGTTGTCAAAGGCTCGCTTGAAAAGCGCTTAAGCCCTAAAGCTACGTGTAACAAGCTGAGCACTTTGTCTCATTTAGGCAACACTTTGCTTCATCCACCATGGCAATAAGGTGTGCCTCTCATTATACATGGGCTTCATCTTCAAGAACGGAGCAAAAGAATAACTGTTTACTTAGTTATGATTTTTCCAATTTCTTTGTGCATATAATTCCTGGTTGTTTATATAGTTAATATTCTTGAATCACATATTATTTTTTTCTACATATCCGTCTTTCTTCATTGATCTGCACTTCGCGCTTAAAACCCAAACATACCTCAGAGCATTTTATTATTTTATTTTTTTTGCTTTTCACCTTTAATAAGGTTAGAGCGTCGTCTGTGTGTGCACGCGCATTTTCATGGTTATCTTTCCAAGACTCAGCTCATATTTTAGACTATTCACCACAAGAAAAATGTTAAAAATGCTTAAAATCAAAAAAGCATAACTTGCTAATCTATTTCAGAAGTTCGGAGTTGCATAGTATTTTGTCTGTTCCATGTAATAAAATGACTAAAGATTGTGAGTTTAACGTATGTTAATAGTATCCCATACAAACCAAATATAAAGTTTAATATATAAGTGTGTGTGTATATATAAAGCAGACAAAACTTCCCTGCCATAAACAGCCTACCTATTCAAGAGAACAAAGCCTAGCTACAATGGTATTTATTCTCCTTTCAAGGGAGATATATTTGTATTATACACACAAACACACAAACACACAAACAGAAAAGAAAGGATTTTATTAATAGATATATCCTATATAACCCTATTAGAGGTCACATCTGAACAAAATCAAAGATCTCTGATGCTTATATCACGGGAAATGACCCTACTTGGTACCAGGTGCTTAGGGGTTTTAAAGCATCAGGATGAAAAGAAGAAAAAGACCTTCAGGATGACAGTTCTTAAAAGGGGCACATGGGAGCTGCAATACAAGATTTCCTGAGGTAAGCGCAAGGATGTCACTAATAACTTGTAGCTTGCTTCTTCTTTTTTTTCCTTTAGGCGGTAAGTTTTGCAATGCTAGTTACTGAAAAGTAAGGTGCACATTGTCACAATGTATGAGACATGCAATGCCGAAATGTGCAAACCTAAGAACAATAAGGTTCATTCAATTCACATTCTAGTTCTGCAGGGATTGTTCATGCAGGAAAGTAAGAAGAAACTTTTATGTTGTGATAAATAATACATGAAATGTGTTTTTATTATGACCAAAATAATACATGAAATTTTATGTAGAGATCACTTATTGTAAGGGTATTTTTGTCTTTAAATACATTTATTTCTGTATTGCTAATACATATTCTCTTCTTCCATATTTTATCTCGTATAAAACAATACATAGACTTCCATATAATGAACAGTTACCACCAAAGATAGCTGTGGGATGGATAGGATCCCTCCAACTTTAACCAGAGGCGTGGGTTCGAGCCCTGGGAATGAAAAAAATCCTGGTAGAAAACGCTTACCCCTTTAATGGGGCATTATGCGGCAGCGCGTATCTGAATTAGTGGGAGTCCCAATGTGGGTACCGGCCACCGGGTGAAATTCCAAAAATATGTGGGTATTATCTAATACCAGGCATTGCATTAGTTATGCAAGAATTATTTTTTATATGATCAACCAAAGGCCGCATTAATTATGTGTGGTTATTTTCAGCAATTCCTCCAACCATATATTATGCAGGATTTTATGTCAGGATCACTTATTCTAATCCCTCCAACTAGAATCCATAGAGCAATACAAGACAATGCAATGTTATAAAAGGATAAGTTCAGCCACTCACCTTGTAGTACAAAGTCTCATTTCTATCATGCAAGCGATTAAGTATCCGCCACTTGGCCAAAACATATGGGTCAGATGGGCCATCTCTAGCTTGCACTTCAAGCCTCTTCAAGTCGGCCACTGTTAAATGCAGAAAAAGGTTTAAAGTTGACAAAGTAAGTAATTAAACTCAAAGAACACCAACATACCTCTTGGGGGGGGGGAGGGGGGGATTCCTACATAACTAAAACTCTGAATCTGTTGCTTTAATGATTCAAGTTTTGTGAATGGATAGGAAGATTTAATGATTCGAATTTTAACAAAGCTCTTTTAATGGATCCATTACCTAGAATCGAGAAGAGGAGAAAGTATATGCCGCTAATAAAAGTGAGAAACTGAAGAAGAAGAAGAAGAATTATTGCAGGAACTATTAAGCATATTAACCAAAAATAAAATGGAAAAATCCACGGTTATAATCCATATGATCCTGAAAATCTCCAATTTGCAAAAAACACTGCAGATTTTTTCTCAAACTCAAAAAAAAAACGGGGGGGGGGGGGGGGGGGTCACTCCGAGGCTGCAGGAGTTATCCATAATAACACTCAGATGCTATAGTTTCATAGATTTTGACTTTGAAGAAACACAAATATGATTGCATTTAAATTGTGGATAGAGACTTACTGAACCGTGCAGTTTGTTGTTCAAAAGACATCACGTTTGGAGGCAGGAGGCCACGAATGTGAAGACGATCACGTTCTGTAAATGAGAATGCTGTTCCCTAAAATTCATACATATTATTGTAAATATTGACTTCAGTCTTTTCCAATGTTCACATGACTTTACAATATGAAACAGTCTAATGCAAGAAAATACTTGTCAGTATAATTTTTTGAAATGGACTTATCACACTATACCTGTTGGCATGATTGATGAAGATGGACTGCGTAATCAAAAATTTTACACACAATTTTTCCAATTAATTTCTCCAATTCAAGCACTTAAAAACCAGAAGATGAATTGTTTAAAACGAAATAAGATAAGGAACGGCCTAACACCATCCACTAGAAAGAAAAGATGAGTTAAATCTTTTCTTCAGAGATATACTTTTGTCTATACGTGGTCAAGTTAAACAGTGGTTCCCTATTATCTCTTTTCTTTCTTCTTGCTTTTTCCTTCCCAGAAGTAATGTAATTATATTAGGAAAAAAAGGGTGCAACTACTTTATAAAGCACAAGAGGCTTGCAAAAACCTGTAGCCTACTCCATTCTTTGGTAAGCCGGTCGAAAATCAGCCAAATCAGACAAGCTTTCTAGGTAACTCCAGTTTATCTATTTTTCTATTATAAAATCCACCGTATTCTTTTTTCGAGAAAGTAAACTCCACCATATTCTTAATAAGCCTTTTACTATAAGCCCGGAATTTTTATCTATATATAACAGCTACTACAAACAGGGGCAGGTGACCAAGACAAGGTTGGGAGATCATGTTGAATGTTATACCTGTAATAATCATTCCGGAACCTCTAAATCACTTTCCAAGCAATTACATTTTTATAATCTTCCAAGGGACCCGAACAAAGCTCCAGGCAGCTTTACTAAGGTTTCTTTAAGATGTACTAGCCTACCATCAAGGGGTATCTAATGAATGCTTCAAACCACTTCCACAGTGCTGAAATTTTTTAGAGGAGCCTTTGCTCCTCTTATATTGCTCTCATTCCGGAGGAATGGTGCTAAAGTACTAAAATCCTTTAGACCCAGTAGCATGATTGGTTGTTTCTGTAAGATTTTATCAAATGTACTTGTGGAAAGGCTCAAAAGGATGATCTCTAATTTAGTCAATACTTCTCCAATGGCTTTTATTAGTGATAGAAAAGAAATATCATGGATGCTTCTTTGCTAGCCCACTAGTATTTGCAAATCGGATATCGAGAAAGCTTTCGATCATGTAAACTAGAACTTCTTGTTGAATCTTCTGAATCTTTTGGGACAGACGGGCTTTAGTCTCAAAAGGATCAATTGGATCAGGTTCTGCATCTCCTCTCTAAGGTTCTGTGCTCTTATCAATGGAACATGTTCACAGTTTCGTCCCTTAACAACGAGGACTAAAACAAGGAGGCCCTCTCTCTCTTTTTTTCTTTAAAGGAAGAAACTAGCAAGATGCTTTATAAGTTTGTTCAAGCAAATTGGATCTCTGGCTTTCCAGACGATGCTTTGGCGTTTAAAGGCGAATATGTCGTATTTTCTATGCAAACGATACCTTCATCTTTTGCGACACTGAGGAACATCATATTTATGTTATTAAGGATAATTCTTACTGTCTTCGAGGCTGCTTTGAACTACACATCAATTTTTCAAAAAAGTTCTCTGTTTTTGTCAGTTAGGTTGTAAATATTCATCAACTTCATAGCATCTTAAAATGCAACATTGGTTCTATTCCTAAGACATATCTGGGACTACTATTGAGTGAAAAGCATAAATACGTCACTATTTGGAATGAGGATCTTGAGAAGATGGAGAAAAAATTGGCAAACTGGAACAAAGAATATTTATCGTTGGGGAAGAGTCAGTGTTGTTGATGCTCTTCCCACTTACACCACAATCCCCTTTACTACTCTTACTTCAATCTTAAAGCTTATGAACAAGTTGAGAAGAGTTTCTTTGAAATGGAAACAAACAGAGCAACTCTTTCTATCTATCTTATTAGATGGATCAATCTTACAAAGAAAAGGAAAATGTGGGTATTGGGATCAAGAATTTGAAGTGCCAAAATGGAAGTTTACAATTGAAATGGCATTGGAGATTGAAAGGAGGATAATGCAAGCACCAAGGGTGTGGCCTAGTAGTCAATAAAGTGGTGGAGAACCCTGAGGTTTCAGGTCCAGATCCCAGCAGAGGCATAAAACACTAAATGATTTATAACCATCTGCCTAAGCATGGTGCGCAAAGTTATACCGAACCATGAGAAGATAATTCAACGATTTTTTCCTTTCATCAACATAAGAAGCACCCATAACCAAAAGTCACGCCTAAACATCAACAAATTTGAGTTGGTTTTTTTTAAGGAGGTAAAAAAGTATTTCTACAAATAAAACAGAACTAAGAGTGTATTGCTAAAACGGTACAGGTGCAACAAAAGAGTACATTTTTAGCAAAAGTATGCCCCTTCTAATCCTCTAACATCTCTAGAATTGAAATTTGAGTCAATGTTTGGGCACAGTATTAACTGATCAACTGTTTCTAATCAAAAAATGAGTAAGTAACAAGTTACAGATCATGAGATTTCAATAACAAATAAATCAACTAACCCACTAAAAGAATTCAGCAAGACAAGAACTCATTTTACAAACCAAATAATCAGAATATGCATGCAAATTGTTGAGCCACTGATTTTAAACAAAGAAAAAACACTTGAAAAGAAATGATGGATCTGGTAAATTCAGATTCAATAAATTTCATGAAACATAATAGGGAATAATTTACTGTTTGCTTTAGTACCTTGTTAAACCATGGATCGTGAAGAATGTCATGACTACGTTTGTGAACAATGGTGGGACGGTGACCTTCCGTCGTGGTAAAATTCCTCGAAGAAGCTGAATTCACTGCTGTTACTCTTTGCTGTAAACGCCTCAGTAGAGTAGAGGAGAGTCGCATTTGACGAGAAAAATTCGCCATTTTTCGGATCGAAAAGAGAACACAAAGGGGAAAGTGAAGTTCTTATTAATAAACCCTATAAATAATCACACACATATTCGATTCGATGTAGTGAAAAAAGAAAGAAGCAAAAAAGTACAGTGGCCGGAAAAAGTTTAAACTGAAGGTAATTGAATAATGATTGTTCCTTTCCTTAATGGGAGCAATTTTCAGGCATTGACTAGGAGTAGCCAGTCAAAGCCTGTTCGACCCGGCTCATTTATGATGAGAATATGATGTCTCACTTTTTCATAGGTTATCTTTGTCCTTTCCTTATTTAAAACTTCTGGACAATCCAATGGACAAGAATAAAATTTGTAAAAACGTAAATTATAATCTTTGAATAACTCATTTTCATGTATTCCTTATTTTCCTCAACATGGCCAATCTTTAAATCGGATACAATTTAACATAATTAAAATTTTGTGAAACAATAAATAATAATCGTTCAATTGTCATTGTTTGATTGAACTTTTAGTTAATTTATGCAATATCATCGTAAATGAGATAAATAAATATTCTCAATAACACATTAGGTCAAAAGACTAATTACTTAACCAGGCCACTTGAAAGGAAAAAAAAAAGATTGAGGTTCCAGTAATTAGGAAGTTAATGATCATGAGAACATAAACCCTATTACTCATTTTTTTTCTCTCTCTTAGCTTCTCTCTAAGATGAACTCCTAGCCTATGGAAAATCAAAACACAATCCCTCCAAAACCACCTGACATAGTCCATCTCAACCCATTGCAAAATAATTTGAAAAAGATAGCATCCTTTAAGGACAAACTAGTATATGTACCCGCGCGATGCGCGGATAAAAACAGTGCGGTGAGAGATAATAGAAACTGACGTATATTACAGACTAAATTTACCGATTGCATTCAAAAATATTAAATCAAAAAATAAATAGATGAACTTTCATCTTATGTACCCATGTAAAGGTCAAGGATAAAACTTGTCTCAAATTTAAAAGAAAATCAATATAAATAATAAATAAATAAAAAGAGCATTCCTATGTTCCCCATAAAGGGTCTCAATCCAAAAGCAGCTCAACCTTAATAAGGCCTTAAAAGGGTAAAATTAGGTCGTTAAGCACGACAACAAAGGACATCACATCTGGTTTAAATCTAATTTCAGTTCCAATCCCAAACGAAGCTTTATCAAGGCGTCCCAACTCGAACAAAATTCTATTTTAAGCATCTCCAACACAAACCACATAGTTTTTTTGATCTTGATCACTTTCCATCCTTCAAAGTAGTCCCGCATGTAGCAAATAGAACTTGTCCAATGACAAATATGATGACCGAAAAATAGCTTGAAAAAAATCATTCCTAAAAGTATGCTTGAGACCCAAAATATGGTATTCCCGTTTTCTTAAGAAATCAAATAATAATCAACAAAAATAAATTGCCAAAAAGTTCTCGATTTTCTTGTGGACAAATCATCGACCAGGTCTTGAGAGAATCAATAAAATAATAGCTCAACTCCATCATCCTCTTATTGCACTCGAACTTGTCATGCTAGTCTCACCCAATGACAATCTCCCAACAGAATAGCATCAAGTACTACTAATACCACAAAATGAGAAATAGTCAGTAGAGAAAATATGTATAAAATAGTATAACCTACAAAAAAAGTGTAACTACTAAAAAAATACTCCCAACTACTTTTTTGAAGAAAAATAAGCTTTACCCTTGCCGATTATTTTTCGTCATCCTCGATAAAAGCACTTTCTCTAAAATATGAAAATTTTAAGCCACTAAAACTAAGTAAAGTATAAACAAAAAGTAAATAAATAAAAAGTTTGTTTGCCTCATTCGTCATATTTTTCAAAATTATTCAAAGTTTCAAAGTACTGCACTTACTATTACAATCGAACACTATTGAAGCTTAAACTTTTGGCTTAGCAAAATGAATGTGATTCATATATAAACACATCGATTTTAATAGGAGCAAAACTTTTAGAGCTCAGATAAGTCCAAATATACTTTCAACACTTTCCTTCTAGCATAAGTTTTATATCCTTCTAACAAAGGTTTTAAAGTTATAGTACTAACAAAAAATTTCATCGTTTATTTTAACACTTAGTTGTATAAAGCTGAAAGCGAGACTTAATCATGAACTCCAAATTGCATTGGTTGAACAGAATATTTTTTCTAAAGGTTACAAGCACATGATGAGTATACAGTAGATTTACTCTCTTCAAATAAATATTTAGAAGAAGCAATCTTTATAAATATATATAATATAAGTTATAAAGTTAAAAGTCAATACTCAGGGTCTCTAAACATGAATAAATAGGCTCGCACCAATGTAGACATGTGATTTTTGACCCTCCCCAAGACTTTTCATATTTTAACACGTAAATATTTAATTTAGGCCTAATATAGCTATTTTAGTTAATTTTGACTCTTTTACTTTATTTTATTACAAGAAAATGAAAATTAAAAAAAAAAGAGTAGTTGCATTAATGTTTTGTAGTCATAAAACCTTGAAAAATACCAAAAATAGTTTATTTTAACGGTCAATTTTATTTTTATAGTTATTTACTCAAATAGGATTAATTAATAATTGGTGTGGTATTTTTGGTCTTGTGTTAGAAGAAAGAGTATTGAATTTGGGGCTAATTTTGTTGGGGTTTTGACACAGTTACCCACAAAAATAAAACTTTCTACCCTTTTCTACCCATTTATTTTTCTACCCATAAACTAATTACATTTCCTACCCATAGTAGTTTTTGTAGGGAATTTTTTCTTTATTCTCCAATTCTTTTTTATTTCTATGCTTCTTTTCTTCTTCTTTTTCTTTTTTTTTTTCTTTTTTGCTTTTCTTTTTTCTAGTTTTCTTCTTATTTTTTTCTTTTTTCCTTTTCTAATTTCATTTAACTTTTTTTTTTTTTTATATTCCTTTTATCTTCATAATCTAATTTTATTTACCTTTTTAACTATTTTTATTATTTTTTTTTATACAGTAAGAAAAATAATTGATATAGTAAATATTTTTTCACCTTTTTTTAATATAACTAGTACAATATACCTTTTATTTTATTTTATTTTCTTATTTTTTAAATTCAATTATTAAACTGAAATAATATCAGTTGTCACTTGATCTAATACACTGAATATCATATTGACTGCCGTTGAGCACCATAAATTACATAATCAGATTCTAAGAATCAACACGTGATTGCCATGCAAACCTTGATCTCCTTCCCTATAAATATCAATACACACTCTACCATTAGCAGTAATACAACCAGTTATAGAGCAAGAAAACATAATCTACGACAACCAAATCTCCATATATACTAGTTAGAATAAAAATGATAATAAAATATTTAAAAATAGAACAAAAGTATAAGTAGCGAAAAAGACTTCTAGTACCATGTGATACCAATATGGTATATATGTATACCAACAGAGCATATGATTTCTCTAGAATATTGCTACAACTATCTGCGACTATACTACTCTACCAAAATATTAAAGGACGCAATAAAAGTATGAGAAAATTACATGCTCGTATTGCAAGCTAAATATTCGCAAAACAACTTGTTCATTTCGTATACTAAGAGGGTATATAGTTGTATGGGGTCGTTCCAACAATTGCCTATAACTATAAAAACTATTAATACACATAATTTATGTCCATCGGCACACAAAACTTCCAGCATTATTGCAACTCATGTTGATATAAATAATTTCATAATATAATTCACTTAAAATGCAGCTAAAACAACCAAAACAATGTTCAAACTACCATATGATACCAATATGGCATATAACTATACCAACATGGTATACAGTTTTACTAGTTAATTTCCGGCAACTATATGACTATACTACTATTACATAACACACATGCATAAAGAGAAAAATAAAAAAAATAGTGTATCACATATTAATATAATAAGGTATTTCAAGATATTCTACTATATTACTATTATTAAAAGAAAATCAAATATTGTACCAATTAAATGCAGCTAATACAACCAAAAAATAATTCAACTAGCATATGATATCAATATAGTATATAGCTATACTAATAGGGTATATAGTTGGAATGAATTGTATACTAAAATGGTATATTTGTATACTATTTGGGTATACAATACAAATTCGTCTTCTTCTCTGGTTCAACTATATTTCAACCCAAATTTCTAAAATTTACTACAAAATCTCCACCAAATTGACTAAAACTTTAGCTACAACCTCCAATCAACTTTCCAAACTAACCCATACAGGATCGGATCAAAACAATTAAAAACTCAAACAAACCAAGTTATGTGTTTCAAGCTTCAAGGTCCGTCAATGGTGGATTTAAATTTTTGTAAAATAAATCTCCAAAAACCAGCATCAAAGGTACAATCTACACATCAAAGAACAATATTAGCTACATTTAATTGGAGACCAATGGAGTAGTGCTGGATCGATTTGATTCTTGCAGTGCTGGATCGATTTGATTCAGCACACCTGCTTATAATAACACACCTGCTTACTATTTTTTTTCCATGTATGCTAACACGCAAAAGTAATACAAGAAGGAATTATCTCCTAATGAAACTGCATTTCACTAATTTGTCCTTCAACGAGTACAAAATATAAGCACCACGCAAGTATAAAAAAACTGCACTTATTACAAAAGAATATTTCATGTCCACCACTCTATATTAAAAGGTAAAGATGACACTAAAAATCTGTATTAAAAAGGAAGAAAAATAAAAAAACGATTAGCTAACCACTCCAAAGAATCTAATGTGGCGGGTAAATAGTATTGATTGCATAGGTAGGAAAGGTAAATAGTTTAAGTATGGGTATTTAAGGGTAAATAGTTTGAATTCAATAGGTATAAAGTGAGATTTTCCCATCATTAATATGAAACGTTCTTGCTGATAAAACATAGTTTTTGGACTCTGTAACAACTCATAATTTAATTATGATCGGTAAATTGATCAACGAATTCACTTAATTACTGAAATTAAATGTAAAATTAAGTATAGAAAACTGAATTTTGAATTAGTGATCTACCGATGAAAGCTGTTGCTTGTTAGCCTCCTACGATGAGTCATGACTTCGACCCAGAGACGGACCTATGCTATACCAAGAGGAGTCACCGGCACCCGTAAAGTTCGATAAAAATTTGTATAAATGTTTAGAAAATAATGATATATTAGTAGTTGACACCCTACATATAAAGCAGATTAAGGTTGAATCTAAAAATGCAATCCCAACTTCAAATCCTGGGTCCGCCTCTGCTTCGACCTACTCAGCCATCTTCGAGCTGAAGGCAGATTTAAGCAGAGTTTTGTGGTTCAATGAGCTTGTCACTTTTAGTTTGAATTGTGTACAACAGGATTATATGAAGAGTGATGTCGTAAAAGTCATACAAAAAATATTAAAAAATATTTACATATAACAATAAAAGTCTTTTTTTAATCCGCTGATTTAAAAACTGAATTCATCTCCACTTCTAAGCTATCCTGAGATTGGCCAAATCCTTCGTGTGTTGAAGTTTGGACCCTTAGGGGTCGTTTGGTTACAATACGCCTTATGCGGATAAGTTATGCTGAAATTAATTATTCTGGTATTATTTTTTATCCACTATTTGGTATGTTGCATTAAAAATGACAATTGCATAATTACTAAGAAGAAGATATAAGTTATCTCGGCACTAATTACCCACCCCCTACAAGGTATAAGTTATTCCGATACTAATTTTAATCCCGAGATAACTTATACTAGGTTTGCTAACCAAACAAAGTATTAAGGTGGTATTAAATTTTTATACCAGCATTATAACTACTTATACCTCATACCAAACAACCCCTTATACTTCAACTCTAACAGGACCTGTTTCTTGTACTCTAGCTACTAAAATTATTAGCTTAATTCTATTGAAAATTCCGAGCCTAACGTTTAAATCGTTGAATCCAAGTCTCTATCTTGCAAGATAAGAAGAGAGTTACACTTTTCGTGATTATAGCCTGGCAAAATAAGATAGGAAAAATTAGCTTATTTTGAGAACCACATTTTTTCCAAAGTGTTTTTTCCAAAAATATTTTTGGTGAAAAACAGTTTATGTTTGGCTAATTAATTTGAAAAGCACTTTTAAGCAACAATTTGTGTTTGGCCAAGCTTTTAAAAAATGTTTATGTGTATTTTTCTCAAAAGTGTTTCTCAAAAAAGTGTTTCTTGAAAGAAGCTGATTTTTTCTGCTTCTACTCAAAAATACTTTTTTTTCTTCTAAAAGCTTGGCCAAACACTTCAACTTTGAAAAAAAAAACACCTTTTTTGAAGAAAAAAGGGCTTTTCAGCTTGGAGAAACTTGGCCAAACAGACTATAAGTATTATAGAGGGACAAATAAACAAAAATTCCCGATATCAACGCGAGTCTAAATTAGCCGGAACTCCAAACCAAATACTGAACAATAAATTAGCCGGAGCTCCAAAGCAAATACCAAACACCGTATGAGAATCTAAAAAACAGTTTTCTTTATTCAGAAAAAGGTGGAAGGTTCTTTGCTATGCCGCCCATGCGCACTAGGGTTGAGTTTGCTTGGCTTTTAGGTAAAGCTATGTCAGAATGAGGATCTAATTGAAAAAAAAAAAAAGGGAAGAAAATACTTTTACTTTTTTTTTTTAAAAATCAACTCCACCTTTTTTCCTTGGAAAAACATATTATGCATTAATCAAATTCAGTAGTCAGCTGTAGAAAGTAAGATAAAGTCTCATTGACAACCTAAATAGGAATCTGAAGGCGGATTATCTGATTTACACTGACATGATACGACAAACAACAACAAACTCAGTGTAATCTTATAAGTGGATATGAGGAGAACAGTGTGTATGTTGCCTTATCCCTATCTTGCGAATATAAATAATTTTTAATTAATATTGTAATTTAATATGCTCTAACTATGTAACTAGTTTCACTTATTATGGATCATTACCTGTAATTATTATTTTAAATAGTTTAATAGTATAAAAATTATTTTACTCTGTCAAAAGTTGAACTCTTTGAATGCCCTCATCCCAAGTTGATGACTATACTCTCAATATGAGTAGAAAAATGACCCTTCCACATAGAACCTCAAACAAACCCCCCCCCCCCACCCCCACCCCCCAACCTACACACACACTCCAAATGTAGATTAAAAAGTGTGTCTCAATTTAAAAATAAATATATTAGAAACGAAGAATTTAAATTCACATTTTGGGAATCAATTCGGAGATATCTCATTTACTCTTTTCAACCTTTATACTAAAATTATCAGACTCTTTATGTCGTTCAATTTTATAAATCAATTTTATAAAAGTCAAACTCTATTGGTAGAGGTCCAAATTTATTGTTCCTTCTCCTTAATTAGAAATTTCGAAAAGTTATGTCCAAATTTTCTTTCTATAATGTCTTCATTGCCTAATTACTCCCCCGTCCTTTTTAGCTGTCATAGTTACTAAAAATAATTGTATCTAATTTTCTTTCAATAACCCAAAAGGGACGAAAATGGAAGGAGTAAATGACTTTAAATTCCTTCTATAGAAACATCCAAAAAGCGAATATAAAAGGCACTTTTGTTGCTTGAATTCTGAGGGATCAAAAGTGCCAAAATAAAGTTAATGGTGAAGATGTGGACGTTTTATTTTTTGGGATCATGTGATACCAAACTATAAGGACCACTCGTGACTTTTAATTGACCTTATGTTCCATAATGCACTACTCTTACTGCTTTCCCCCTTTTATCTAAGACCTTTTGTGCAGGGCAGAGCTAGCATGCGCAATATGGGTTAGGCCGAACCAATTATAGTTTTGATTCAAATATTATATTTGTCTTAATAAATTCATTCAATATATAAAAATTATTAATTTAGAATCTCATAATTTATTAGTGTTTAACCAAAAAACTGAATATTTGGTTAAAGCTAGAAATTAAGAGAGAAATCGGGTTATTGATAATCAAGAAATGAGAGATTTTGAGAACAACAATAAAGCAATAAATAAGTATATATTTCAGTATAATTTCAATGATATTTCGTGTCCTAAGGTCCAAAATATGGAAGAAACAAGCGTTTCCACGACTCTACCACCCAGTCAATTCTGTCCACTTAATCCCTCTTTCATGGCCACATATCTTTCCGGCTAAGGAATGGGAAATCTTTCTCCAGTTACATGAATCCAATTTTCATTTCATCCGGGAAAAGCCATCTTTTTCTCAACAATGTCTTTGTCATTTGATCCAATAGCGTTCCGTTAGATAGGAACAGATTTGATAAATACTAATAACTCTCGGATAGAGTATTATAACGGAAAGATCCATTAGATAATGAACTGTTGGTTCTAAGCCATCTCTGACGATTAATCAACAATTCGAAGTGCTTTTCTTGTGTATTCTTGATAAACCAGCGTTTATATATAGATGTAGGAGGATCTGTTTGGGAAGTAAGAAGCCCCTTTGACATCTCTTCATCTGCAAATAATTCTCGATGTGAAAACACAGAGCCAGGGGGCTGATCTTTGAATAGGAAAAAGAGTGGATCTGCAGGGTCCCAAATGAATTGGCTTATTCGAAAAAGGCCTTGTTCTTTGGAAGATCTATCTCGTGTCTGGTACTGCATGGTTCCACTCTGCAAGAACTCCAAATCATTCTCTTGAAGCTCATCCTCTTCATCATAAATGATCCGCTTGCCCCGAAATGACCTGGACCAATAGGGAAATCCCAATTCATTGGGCCTTTCGATACAATCAAATAGAAAGCCCCAAGGGCGCCATATTCTAGGAGCCCAAACTATGTGATTGAATAAATCCTCCTGCGGGTCAAGGGCTCCTTCTCCCTCCCCTTCTTCAAACTCCGATTCATATTTTTTCATAAAGAATTAAGGATACCCACCAGAAAGACTAATCCAATCCATAAAGATGTACCAGAAAATACAACATTTTTGTTACTTGACCAGCCATCAGGAGAAGCAAATACAACGGGTACGCTAATCAATAAGATTAATGAAGTAGCAATTAGTGCAAAAACAGCCAATTGGAAAGCAAGAGTCATGCTTTTAATCCTCCAAGCTACCAACAAATGAACTATATACCATTTGATCCTTCTATCAGCCAAAAAATTGTTGAGACCTTCCCCTTTTATAGTTAATTCTAGGAGAAAGTGTAATGCCTTTGTCTTAATGAGGCAATTATGAGCAATAAATGACATTAAAAGAAACGTTACTCAATCATTCCTATTAAATACAAATTCTCTCAACGTATTTGGCATTTAATGCTGAATTTGGACTCCTTTACGCTATCCGATTCATTTCTTCAATTCCTTCTGATCTTCGAGCTTTAAATGACTTGAACAGGTACGAGTCTCATTTCATTTGAATAACAGCTCGTGCCTTTAAGTATCTTCTCTCCCGCATCTGTTGTTGCTCGTGCCTTCTAACTGATTACCACGGTTTGACTATTTGACCGGTCCACGTGTCATGACACGTCATCTTATATAAATTCAGTTTTTCCCCAATACAGATAGTCCACCCACTTTCCATTTATTTATCAATTAAATATTTGGGAATTGGATCTTCATTAAAAAGGGAAATTTTTGCCATAATCAATGCTATGACAGTACTGACGCTTCAGTTGTCTTTTCTATTTAATGCACTGCATACGTGTCACCTTCTTATTAGCTCTGCAATTCTGCAGCTTCTCTTTTTTTTTCAAGGCTTTTTCATCTCCACTATTCACGAAGTGATAGTTGCCTTTATTATAGGCTTTCCATCATTACACTCCTTAATCTTTGACGGTTGCTTTTATATAACCCTTTTTCCCTTGTCTTCTTCTCCACAAACTTTTACCAAGTATTTCACTATTTACTCCTATTCACTTCTTCCTCAGTTCACATCTTTTTACCATGTCATCTTCGGATCCTAACCCTAGGAGAGTCCCAATTCTTGACAGTTTCCCCAATGCTCCTGTAAGACACAGAAGAGGTAGAGGAGGTAGGCTTCTGGCCTAGGGTCCATTCGTGGTGGTACCTCTGATTCCATCACTCCTTCTTCTGGCACTATTTCTAGAGGTTCTTTCACTAAGAGATCCTCTTCTAAAGGCAAAGAATCTTCTGAGCCTATTCAAGAACCTTTGGTTGAAGAAATAGTGCCAACCGACTTATCTTTCGAGCATGATAAAGAATCCCTTCGTGACCATGTAATTGATGCTGACACCTATCTTTCTTTAATTACTGAACCCTTGATTTCCACTGTTCGAAAAGATTGTCGTTGGAGAGATGACCTTAATATAGTTATTCCTAACCCAAACCAGAGAATTTCTTCTTATAGGATTGGTTTTCCTTTGTTTATACTTACCCCTTTACTTTGGGATTTATTCCTGCTATCGACCCAGTCATACTCGATTTCTGTCGTTTTTTCAAGATTTGTTTGGCTCAAATTGGCCCCCTCGTATGGAGAGCAGTGGCTTGTTTAAGGTATGTATCGGCCAAGGCTGGTGTTGACTTTACCTTCTCCCATCTAATTCATCTTTACCACCCCAAGCTGTTCCGCAATGGTGTTTTTACCCTAACTGCAAGAAGTAAAAGGGTTTTGGTAAGCCCTGAAGATGATAAAGATCGAGGCTGGTACACCTGTTACGTTGCGGTACCCACAGTTGGTTTGGTGGGTGAATCAAATATTCCTTTTTCCTGAGAAATGGAACCTTGCACGTAAGTATTTCTTCCTTACCGTATCTGTTTTTTTTATTTCAACTCCTTTTCTAATTTCATTCTTTTTTGCTTTTTTGTAGCAACCATGGGAGATGTGGAGCCCGTTCCTAATTTTCGTGGTTGGGTAGATGCTATTTTGAAAGCCGTGCCTATGGAGGCACGAACCTGGAAATCTATTTCCAACAAACATGGTTGGAAAGTGAAAACTCACGGTATGCATCCCTTATTATTTCTCGTACGTTAAATTCTTTCCCCTCTTTTAACTTTTTATCCTTCTTTTTGTCAGGATTTGCTATTCGAGGAATGACATCTGAAGTAGCTATTGCCCTTCGAGCCTCTTCTGGTACTCCCCTTTCTTTGGAGAGAACACAAGCTACGCTGTCAAAGAGGAAAATTGTTGAAGAGGATTCTGAGGATGATGAAGATGAAAACACCTCTTTGATGGCTAGGCCTAGAGCCAGGAGACACATCATTTCTGAAGATGAAGCTGAAATTTCTTCTGCGCGTGCCTCCTCTCTCACCGAACCTGTTACTGTTGTTTCTGATGATGAAACCATTCCAAGGGACACCATTGAATCCACTCAACGTCTCTTCGTTGACGGTTTCGAAAGTGGTGAACTAGGTCCGGTTTTAGATGAAGTTCTTATTTCCTCCTCCATTCCCATTCTTTCTATTCCTCCTTTGGTTTCAAGTGCTTCCTTGACTATTTTATCTGTTCCTACTCCTTTGACTCCTGTTATTTTCACCTCTTCTACCGTTCCTCCTTCTATAGCTCCCCCTTCCTCTGTTCAGCATGCAGGGGAGGGTTCCAGTAGCAGAAGTTTGGCTATGAGGAGTGTCACACTTGAGGTTCCTGCTAATAACTGTCTTTTAAGGAAGTCTGGTGGAGCAGATGTCTGGCTCGAGCCTTTAATTGGAGACATTGAGAAGAAAAAGATGAACAGTCATAGTTGCTTAACTTTGATGAATGACATAGTTCATTCTACGTTAAAGGTATTCTTCCTTTACTTACTAATAAGTTTTTTTTTATCTCTAGATTCTTATTTTCATGAGTTGTCTTTGTAGGCTAACCTTATTGGCACGGAATTGATGGGAAGAATTTCCCTTTTAGAAAAGAAGGCCCGTGAGTCTGATAAGACTGTTCTCGAGGCTGAAAGGGTAGCTAAGGAAGCCCAACTGGAAGCAACTAATTGGAAGGAACAGTTTAAAAATGCTCAAGAAACGATAAAAGAATTGCAAGAAAGCAACCGTAACCTGGAGCAGCAAAAGCGGACTCTGACTTCTGAATTAGCGGGAGCCAAGGCTTCTTCTAGTAAAGCTGAGAAGGATAAGGAGCGCCTTGAATGTTCATTTTCAGAACAATTATCAAAGTCAAGTGAAGAAATCAGAGAACTTAAGGCACTTTTGGCCAAGAAAGAAGAGTATGCAGGGGAGTTAGTGCAAAACTTGACTCAAGTTCAAGCTGATTTAAATATCTCTTCTGATAAGGTACGTGCCTTAGAGAGTTCTCATGCCTCCCTTGAAGCTTCCCTTGATTCCTCTTTAGCTGAAAATCAAGTGTTAAAGAATGATCTTGCTATGTGGGAAAAAGAGTATGAACTTCTTGAGGAGAATTTTAACATAGAGGTGAGTTGGGCTTTTCTAAACTCTCGTCGTGATGCTTTAACTGAGGCCAGTCAAGAAAACTTTGATTTAAAGTCGGAATTGGCCAAGGTTTTGAAAACCATTGAGATGACCCAACAACCACTTGACTTTCCTTCTCCGGCAGATGAAGCTCCCGTGGCTGAAGAACCTTTAAATGAAGAAGCCGCTGCTGTGGCAGTTGAAGTTGAAATGTTGCAATTCCAGCTCCCGAGGATGAAA